>NC_092323.1:32720716-33345716 GCF_036785885.1 Coffea arabica | reverse complement strand
TCGAGCCTCTTCATAGACGCCTTGACCGAATGGTGAATAAGGATGTCAAGAGGAGGGGTTCCCCACAATTTCATCCTGACGTCCAACCTACCTCTTCAAAGTCATTATATTCAAGGAGAAGGGAGGAGGTTCATTCGACAACAAAGCATGCAAATACTTTATCCATAGATGAAGGAGTTAGTTGAGTGCAGGAGACATGTCAACAACTCTCCTCCAACAAAAACTTGAAAAAGAGCGAGTTGAGTATGGTGGTGAGAGTGCACTTGAGGTAAAAGTTGAGGAATGTGAGATTGAAAAAGAGGTAAAAAAATCTGAGGAGATGAGTGAAGCATCAAGTGAGCTGATTGTGCATGGGAAGGCGAGTGTTTATAGTTTTCCTAACGAACTTAACTTTTGCCTTGTTTAGTGTTTCTGCTTTTGTACAGATTGAGCGAAGTCGAGTGAAGTTAGTCATGCAATGTTCCATTCCAAAGTTGCTTGTACAATTCACTAGCTTCCATGGAGTTTGTCTTCTAGGAGATAGATCTATTTGGTATCACTTCATGGAACAACCCGAATCTGTCCGCACCAATGGAGAATTAATTCGAACTCCATATTTCTATTCTTGTTTGTTACCCACGGTTCATTCATCATCTTTACCTTCTTTTGAGCATTATTTCCATCCTCACACATGTATTTCCTATGCAGATTTTGAAGGAAAATGTAAAGAGCCATCAATGCAGTCTCAAGTTGAATCGATTGATGGAAGGAATCACGTGTCACGGGGAGTTTTTGCATTTAACTCTTATTCTACACCTTCTTACCACTTAATTAATGACGTTCCATTGCTTATGTATCCAATTTCTGGTTCAAAACAAGCTGAGACTCATTTTGTTTTTGTAGGTTGTAAGGCTGCTCGAAATTTTCCAGCTTTGATTAAAGAGTTGCAACCTGGTTTCATGCTTGTGCCAGCTGCTTGTAATCTTCCATGCATATTCATACATCCAAAAGCTGGTCACCATGAGATCATTTTATCAACTCAAACTGGCGCAAATTCAAGTGACTCGTCTGGAGTGTGACCTTCACTTCATTGCTGCCACTTATGTTGGGTGATGCAGACAAGTGTGTCAATCAAGACCCGAATGTTGTTTTTACCTCACTGGTTCATCCTTCCACGGAAGCGCAACATGAATGGCTCATTGTTCTATCTGCAGATGGGCAAGTAGTGCCAAATCAGCAACAACTAGGGTCGAATTATACTACCTTGCACAATCAGATTCAAGATTTTTCTAAGCTGAATGAGAGTCATCATGAAGATCCCTATCTAGTGCATGTGAAACGTAAGTTGTCAAGTAGTATTAACCCTACATATACTAATTGTGTGATTTGTTTTATGGGTTTGAATTTGACATGCAAACGACCAAGGGTTGATGAGAGAGTTTTGGAGTGCTACATGGAATTTTCACAAGCTTTATACAAGGTGTTTCTTGTCTTGGCGAATGTCCTTGTTCAAGAGCATCATGAGGTTGTCCAAGCGACATGTGACGTGGCTGGTGCTCATTCATCTCGCTCCCACATTGCATGGAGTACCACTTTTTCCCAAGATTTAAGGACAAATCCTTTTCAAGAGGAGGGGAATGATACGAATGAGCAAGCCTCAAAGGGAGGATTGGGCCTCGATTAAGTAGCTCTTGTTGAGCTTAGCTTCGGCCATGTGGGCCTTAGGTCCAATAGTACTTTAGCTAGTCATTAAGCTAGTTAATTAGTAGGTTAGCTTTCGGCCAAGAGAGACCCAATGGGCTGGCCGATTTTCCCTTCATGCTTTCCAAGCTTTATTAGGTTTAGTCAAGGCTATAAATAGCCCTAAAGCTGATGGTACATTTAGTTTTTGCGATGTTATTAATAAAATTCCAGAATTTCGTCTTCCATTAAGCCAAATTCCTCTAGCTTGTGAAAGCTAAGTTGAACATCCTAGTGTGGTTCCTAGGTTGTTTATTGACTTATCAATCAAGCAAACACACTTGATTGTGGCATCCTCTGCCGTTGAATTCGTTCTTGAGTGGTCCGAGTTTGGGTTCAACTCCGTCGATTCCGTAACGTGTCCTTTAAGATCCTAAGTTGCTTCCGCGACCGGGCAGCGAGACCCTCGACAGCTCAGCGGAGGTCGAAGACCTGATTGACTAACACCAAAGCAACACCAAAATACCACCAAACCCCCGACCAAAAGGCCCAGGACCAGCACGCTCCGCAAATTCCAGAATTTTGGGTTGTCGGGTAGAGTACTTCTAGGATTTTCAAAAATTCAGCCTTGAAGGCATTTTGTCTTGCCTTCTTTTTCAGTCATTAGTCCTAATCTGAGTTTTAGATCACGTCTAGGCCTTCATTCACCTCCATTCCTTGCTGCTATCTTGTGTCACTTGTTGACTAGTCAAGAACGTACCTTGCGGTGACGCCTAATTTGTTCAACCCAAGCAACTAGCAAGCCAAGGAATTGCTTGGTGAGACTATTAGAGAGTGATACACTTGAGTGAAACACAAGCGTGAGTGACCTATACATTGTACCAAAAAAAAAAGAAGGAGAGAAGAGGTCGTTTGCTTATTTTCTTTTGCAGGTTTACCTAAGCATGTCTAGTGGAGTTGGTGACCAAACAATGGACTTTAAACTACACGTGGTGGCCATGATGGAAGAATTCAAGCAGAGTTTGGATGAAGCTTTCGAGCCTCTTCATAGACGCCTTGACCGAATGGTGAATAAGGATGTCAAGAGGAGGGGTTCCCCACAATTTCATCCTGACGTCCAACCTACCTCTTCAAAGTCATTATATTCAAGGAGAAGGGAGGAGGTTCATTCGACAACAAAGCATGCAAATACTTTATCCATAGATGAAGGAGTTAGTTGAGTGCAGGAGACATGTCAACAACTCTCCTCCAACAAAAACTTGAAAAAGAGCGAGTTGAGTATGGTGGTGAGAGTGCACTTGAGGTAAAAGTTGAGGAATGTGAGATTGAAAAAGAGGTAAAAAAATCTGAGGAGATGAGTGAAGCATCAAGTGAGCTGATTGTGCATGGGAAGGCGAGTGTTTATAGTTTTCCTAACGAACTTAACTTTTGCCTTGTTTAGTGTTTCTGCTTTTGTACAGATTGAGCGAAGTCGAGTGAAGTTAGTCATGCAATGTTCCATTCCAAAGTTGCTTGTACAATTCACTAGCTTCCATGGAGTTTGTCTTCTAGGAGATAGATCTATTTGGTATCACTTCATGGAACAACCCGAATCTGTCCGCACCAATGGAGAATTAATTCGAACTCCATATTTCTATTCTTGTTTGTTACCCACGGTTCATTCATCATCTTTACCTTCTTTTGAGCATTATTTCCATCCTCACACATGTATTTCCTATGCAGATTTTGAAGGAAAATGTAAAGAGCCATCAATGCAGTCTCAAGTTGAATCGATTGATGGAAGGAATCACGTGTCACGGGGAGTTTTTGCATTTAACTCTTATTCTACACCTTCTTACCACTTAATTAATGACGTTCCATTGCTTATGTATCCAATTTCTGGTTCAAAACAAGCTGAGACTCATTTTGTTTTTGTAGGTTGTAAGGCTGCTCGAAATTTTCCAGCTTTGATTAAAGAGTTGCAACCTGGTTTCATGCTTGTGCCAGCTGCTTGTAATCTTCCATGCATATTCATACATCCAAAAGCTGGTCACCATGAGATCATTTTATCAACTCAAACTGGCGCAAATTCAAGTGACTCGTCTGGAGTGTGACCTTCACTTCATTGCTGCCACTTATGTTGGGTGATGCAGACAAGTGTGTCAATCAAGACCCGAATGTTGTTTTTACCTCACTGGTTCATCCTTCCACGGAAGCGCAACATGAATGGCTCATTGTTCTATCTGCAGATGGGCAAGTAGTGCCAAATCAGCAACAACTAGGGTCGAATTATACTACCTTGCACAATCAGATTCAAGATTTTTCTAAGCTGAATGAGAGTCATCATGAAGATCCCTATCTAGTGCATGTGAAACGTAAGTTGTCAAGTAGTATTAACCCTACATATACTAATTGTGTGATTTGTTTTATGGGTTTGAATTTGACATGCAAACGACCAAGGGTTGATGAGAGAGTTTTGGAGTGCTACATGGAATTTTCACAAGCTTTATACAAGGTGTTTCTTGTCTTGGCGAATGTCCTTGTTCAAGAGCATCATGAGGTTGTCCAAGCGACATGTGACGTGGCTGGTGCTCATTCATCTCGCTCCCACATTGCATGGAGTACCACTTTTTCCCAAGATTTAAGGACAAATCCTTTTCAAGAGGAGGGGAATGATACGAATGAGCAAGCCTCAAAGGGAGGATTGGGCCTCGATTAAGTAGCTCTTGTTGAGCTTAGCTTCGGCCATGTGGGCCTTAGGTCCAATAGTACTTTAGCTAGTCATTAAGCTAGTTAATTAGTAGGTTAGCTTTCGGCCAAGAGAGACCCAATGGGCTGGCCGATTTTCCCTTCATGCTTTCCAAGCTTTATTAGGTTTAGTCAAGGCTATAAATAGCCCTAAAGCTGATGGTACATTTAGTTTTTGCGATGTTATTAATAAAATTCCAGAATTTCGTCTTCCATTAAGCCAAATTCCTCTAGCTTGTGAAAGCTAAGTTGAACATCCTAGTGTGGTTCCTAGGTTGTTTATTGACTTATCAATCAAGCAAACACACTTGATTGTGGCATCCTCTGCCGTTGAATTCGTTCTTGAGTGGTCCGAGTTTGGGTTCAACTCCGTCGATTCCGTAACGTGTCCTCTAAGATCCTAAGTTGCTTCCGCGACCGGGCAGCGAGACCCTCGACAGCTCAGCGGAGGTCGAAGACCTGATTGACTAACACCAAAGCAACACCAAAATACCACCAAACCCCCGACCAAAAGGCCCAGGACCAGCACGCTCCGCAAATTCCAGAATTTTGGGTTGTCGGGTAGAGTACTTCTAGGATTTTCAAAAATTCAGCCTTGAAGGCATTTTGTCTTGCCTTCTTTTTCAGTCATTAGTCCTAATCTGAGTTTTAGATCGCGTCTAGGCCTTCATTCACCTCCATTCCTTGCTGCTATCTTGTGTCACTTGTTGACTAGTCAAGAACGTACCTTGCGGTGACGCCTAATTTGTTCAACCCGAGCAACTAGCAAGCCAAGGAATTGCTTGGTGAGACTATTAGAGAGTGATACACTTGAGTGAAACACAAGCGTGAGTGACCTATACATTGTACCAAAAAAAAAAGAAGGAGAGAAGAGGTCGTTTGCTTATTTTCTTTTGCAGGTTTACCTAAGCATGTCTAGTGGAGTTGGTGACCAAACAATGGACTTTAAACTACACGTGGTGGCCATGATGGAAGAATTCAAGCAGAGTTTGGATGAAGCTTTCGAGCCTCTTCATAGACGCCTTGACCGAATGGTGAATAAGGATGTCAAGAGGAGGGGTTCCCCACAATTTCATCCTGACGTCCAACCTACCTCTTCAAAGTCATTATATTCAAGGAGAAGGGAGGAGGTTCATTCGACAACAAAGCATGCAAATACTTTATCCATAGATGAAGGAGTTAGTTGAGTGCAGGAGACATGTCAACAACTCTCCTCCAACAAAAACTTGAAAAAGAGCGAGTTGAGTATGGTGGTGAGAGTGCACTTGAGGTAAAAGTTGAGGAATGTGAGATTGAAAAAGAGGTAAAAAAATCTGAGGAGATGAGTGAAGCATCAAGTGAGCTGATTGTGCATGGGAAGGCGAGTGTTTATAGTTTTCCTAACGAACTTAACTTTTGCCTTGTTTAGTGTTTCTGCTTTTGTACAGATTGAGCGAAGTCGAGTGAAGTTAGTCATGCAATGTTCCATTCCAAAGTTGCTTGTACAATTCACTAGCTTCCATGGAGTTTGTCTTCTAGGAGATAGATCTATTTGGTATCACTTCATGGAACAACCCGAATCTGTCCGCACCAATGGAGAATTAATTCGAACTCCATATTTCTATTCTTGTTTGTTACCCACGGTTCATTCATCATCTTTACCTTCTTTTGAGCATTATTTCCATCCTCACACATGTATTTCCTATGCAGATTTTGAAGGAAAATGTAAAGAGCCATCAATGCAGTCTCAAGTTGAATCGATTGATGGAAGGAATCACGTGTCACGGGGAGTTTTTGCATTTAACTCTTATTCTACACCTTCTTACCACTTAATTAATGACGTTCCATTGCTTATGTATCCAATTTCTGGTTCAAAACAAGCTGAGACTCATTTTGTTTTTGTAGGTTGTAAGGCTGCTCGAAATTTTCCAGCTTTGATTAAAGAGTTGCAACCTGGTTTCATGCTTGTGCCAGCTGCTTGTAATCTTCCATGCATATTCATACATCCAAAAGCTGGTCACCATGAGATCATTTTATCAACTCAAACTGGCGCAAATTCAAGTGACTCGTCTGGAGTGTGACCTTCACTTCATTGCTGCCACTTATGTTGGGTGATGCAGACAAGTGTGTCAATCAAGACCCGAATGTTGTTTTTACCTCACTGGTTCATCCTTCCACGGAAGCGCAACATGAATGGCTCATTGTTCTATCTGCAGATGGGCAAGTAGTGCCAAATCAGCAACAACTAGGGTCGAATTATACTACCTTGCACAATCAGATTCAAGATTTTTCTAAGCTGAATGAGAGTCATCATGAAGATCCCTATCTAGTGCATGTGAAACGTAAGTTGTCAAGTAGTATTAACCCTACATATACTAATTGTGTGATTTGTTTTATGGGTTTGAATTTGACATGCAAACGACCAAGGGTTGATGAGAGAGTTTTGGAGTGCTACATGGAATTTTCACAAGCTTTATACAAGGTGTTTCTTGTCTTGGCGAATGTCCTTGTTCAAGAGCATCATGAGGTTGTCCAAGCGACATGTGACGTGGCTGGTGCTCATTCATCTCGCTCCCACATTGCATGGAGTACCACTTTTTCCCAAGATTTAAGGACAAATCCTTTTCAAGAGGAGGGGAATGATACGAATGAGCAAGCCTCAAAGGGAGGATTGGGCCTCGATTAAGTAGCTCTTGTTGAGCTTAGCTTCGGCCATGTGGGCCTTAGGTCCAATAGTACTTTAGCTAGTCATTAAGCTAGTTAATTAGTAGGTTAGCTTTCGGCCAAGAGAGACCCAATGGGCTGGCCGATTTTCCCTTCATGCTTTCCAAGCTTTATTAGGTTTAGTCAAGGCTATAAATAGCCCTAAAGCTGATGGTACATTTAGTTTTTGCGATGTTATTAATAAAATTCCAGAATTTCGTCTTCCATTAAGCCAAATTCCTCTAGCTTGTGAAAGCTAAGTTGAACATCCTAGTGTGGTTCCTAGGTTGTTTATTGACTTATCAATCAAGCAAACACACTTGATTGTGGCATCCTCTGCCGTTGAATTCGTTCTTGAGTGGTCCGAGTTTGGGTTCAACTCCGTCGATTCCGTAACGTGTCCTCTAAGATCCTAAGTTGCTTCCGCGACCGGGCAGCGAGACCCTCGACAGCTCAGCGGAGGTCGAAGACCTGATTGACTAACACCAAAGCAACACCAAAATACCACCAAACCCCCGACCAAAAGGCCCAGGACCAGCACGCTCCGCAAATTCCAGAATTTTGGGTTGTCGGGTAGAGTACTTCTAGGATTTTCAAAAATTCAGCCTTGAAGGCATTTTGTCTTGCCTTCTTTTTCAGTCATTAGTCCTAATCTGAGTTTTAGATCGCGTCTAGGCCTTCATTCACCTCCATTCCTTGCTGCTATCTTGTGTCACTTGTTGACTAGTCAAGAACGTACCTTGCGGTGACGCCTAATTTGTTCAACCCGAGCAACTAGCAAGCCAAGGAATTGCTTGGTGAGACTATTAGAGAGTGATACACTTGAGTGAAACACAAGCGTGAGTGACCTATACATTGTACCAAAAAAAAAAGAAGGAGAGAAGAGGTCGTTTGCTTATTTTCTTTTGCAGGTTTACCTAAGCATGTCTAGTGGAGTTGGTGACCAAACAATGGACTTTAAACTACACGTGGTGGCCATGATGGAAGAATTCAAGCAGAGTTTGGATGAAGCTTTCGAGCCTCTTCATAGACGCCTTGACCGAATGGTGAATAAGGATGTCAAGAGGAGGGGTTCCCCACAATTTCATCCTGACGTCCAACCTACCTCTTCAAAGTCATTATATTCAAGGAGAAGGGAGGAGGTTCATTCGACAACAAAGCATTCAAATACTTTATCCATAGATGAAGGAGTTAGTTGAGTGCAGGAGACATGTCAACAACTCTCCTCCAACAAAAACTTGAAAAAGAGCGAGTTGAGTATGGTGGTGAGAGTGCACTTGAGGTAAAAGTTGAGGAATGTGAGATTGAAAAAGAGGTAAAAAAATCTGAGGAGATGAGTGAAGCATCAAGTGAGCTGATTGTGCATGGGAAGGCGAGTGTTTATAGTTTTCCTAACGAACTTAACTTTTGCCTTGTTTAGTGTTTCTGCTTTTGTACAGATTGAGCGAAGTCGAGTGAAGTTAGTCATGCAATGTTCCATTCCAAAGTTGCTTGTACAATTCACTAGCTTCCATGGAGTTTGTCTTCTAGGAGATAGATCTATTTGGTATCACTTCATGGAACAACCCGAATCTGTCCGCACCAATGGAGAATTAATTCGAACTCCATATTTCTATTCTTGTTTGTTACCCACGGTTCATTCATCATCTTTACCTTCTTTTGAGCATTATTTCCATCCTCACACATGTATTTCCTATGCAGATTTTGAAGGAAAATGTAAAGAGCCATCAATGCAGTCTCAAGTTGAATCGATTGATGGAAGGAATCACGTGTCACGGGGAGTTTTTGCATTTAACTCTTATTCTACACCTTCTTACCACTTAATTAATGACGTTCCATTGCTTATGTATCCAATTTCTGGTTCAAAACAAGCTGAGACTCATTTTGTTTTTGTAGGTTGTAAGGCTGCTCGAAATTTTCCAGCTTTGATTAAAGAGTTGCAACCTGGTTTCATGCTTGTGCCAGCTGCTTGTAATCTTCCATGCATATTCATACATCCAAAAGCTGGTCACCATGAGATCATTTTATCAACTCAAACTGGCGCAAATTCAAGTGACTCGTCTGGAGTGTGACCTTCACTTCATTGCTGCCACTTATGTTGGGTGATGCAGACAAGTGTGTCAATCAAGACCCGAATGTTGTTTTTACCTCACTGGTTCATCCTTCCACGGAAGCGCAACATGAATGGCTCATTGTTCTATCTGCAGATGGGCAAGTAGTGCCAAATCAGCAACAACTAGGGTCGAATTATACTACCTTGCACAATCAGATTCAAGATTTTTCTAAGCTGAATGAGAGTCATCATGAAGATCCCTATCTAGTGCATGTGAAACGTAAGTTGTCAAGTAGTATTAACCCTACATATACTAATTGTGTGATTTGTTTTATGGGTTTGAATTTGACATGCAAACGACCAAGGGTTGATGAGAGAGTTTTGGAGTGCTACATGGAATTTTCACAAGCTTTATACAAGGTGTTTCTTGTCTTGGCGAATGTCCTTGTTCAAGAGCATCATGAGGTTGTCCAAGCGACATGTGACGTGGCTGGTGCTCATTCATCTCGCTCCCACATTGCATGGAGTACCACTTTTTCCCAAGATTTAAGGACAAATCCTTTTCAAGAGGAGGGGAATGATACGAATGAGCAAGCCTCAAAGGGAGGATTGGGCCTCGATTAAGTAGCTCTTGTTGAGCTTAGCTTCGGCCATGTGGGCCTTAGGTCCAATAGTACTTTAGCTAGTCATTAAGCTAGTTAATTAGTAGGTTAGCTTTCGGCCAAGAGAGACCCAATGGGCTGGCCGATTTTCCCTTCATGCTTTCCAAGCTTTATTAGGTTTAGTCAAGGCTATAAATAGCCCTAAAGCTGATGGTACATTTAGTTTTTGCGATGTTATTAATAAAATTCCAGAATTTCGTCTTCCATTAAGCCAAATTCCTCTAGCTTGTGAAAGCTAAGTTGAACATCCTAGTGTGGTTCCTAGGTTGTTTATTGACTTATCAATCAAGCAAACACACTTGATTGTGGCATCCTCTGCCGTTGAATTCGTTCTTGAGTGGTCCGAGTTTGGGTTCAACTCCGTCGATTCCGTAACGTGTCCTCTAAGATCCTAAGTTGCTTCCGCGACCGGGCAGCGAGACCCTCGACAGCTCAGCGGAGGTCGAAGACCTGATTGACTAACACCAAAGCAACACCAAAATACCACCAAACCCCCGACCAAAAGGCCCAGGACCAGCACGCTCCGCAAATTCCAGAATTTTGGGTTGTCGGGTAGAGTACTTCTAGGATTTTCAAAAATTCAGCCTTGAAGGCATTTTGTCTTGCCTTCTTTTTCAGTCATTAGTCCTAATCTGAGTTTTAGATCGCGTCTAGGCCTTCATTCACCTCCATTCCTTGCTGCTATCTTGTGTCACTTGTTGACTAGTCAAGAACGTACCTTGCGGTGACGCCTAATTTGTTCAACCCGAGCAACTAGCAAGCCAAGGAATTGCTTGGTGAGACTATTAGAGAGTGATACACTTGAGTGAAACACAAGCGTGAGTGACCTATACATTGTACCAAAAAAAAAAGAAGGAGAGAAGAGGTCGTTTGCTTATTTTCTTTTGCAGGTTTACCTAAGCATGTCTAGTGGAGTTGGTGACCAAACAATGGACTTTAAACTACACGTGGTGGCCATGATGGAAGAATTCAAGCAGAGTTTGGATGAAGCTTTCGAGCCTCTTCATAGACGCCTTGACCGAATGGTGAATAAGGATGTCAAGAGGAGGGGTTCCCCACAATTTCATCCTGACGTCCAACCTACCTCTTCAAAGTCATTATATTCAAGGAGAAGGGAGGAGGTTCATTCGACAACAAAGCATTCAAATACTTTATCCATAGATGAAGGAGTTAGTTGAGTGCAGGAGACATGTCAACAACTCTCCTCCAACAAAAACTTGAAAAAGAGCGAGTTGAGTATGGTGGTGAGAGTGCACTTGAGGTAAAAGTTGAGGAATGTGAGATTGAAAAAGAGGTAAAAAAATCTGAGGAGATGAGTGAAGCATCAAGTGAGCTGATTGTGCATGGGAAGGCGAGTGTTTATAGTTTTCCTAACGAACTTAACTTTTGCCTTGTTTAGTGTTTCTGCTTTTGTACAGATTGAGCGAAGTCGAGTGAAGTTAGTCATGCAATGTTCCATTCCAAAGTTGCTTGTACAATTCACTAGCTTCCATGGAGTTTGTCTTCTAGGAGATAGATCTATTTGGTATCACTTCATGGAACAACCCGAATCTGTCCGCACCAATGGAGAATTAATTCGAACTCCATATTTCTATTCTTGTTTGTTACCCACGGTTCATTCATCATCTTTACCTTCTTTTGAGCATTATTTCCATCCTCACACATGTATTTCCTATGCAGATTTTGAAGGAAAATGTAAAGAGCCATCAATGCAGTCTCAAGTTGAATCGATTGATGGAAGGAATCACGTGTCACGGGGAGTTTTTGCATTTAACTCTTATTCTACACCTTCTTACCACTTAATTAATGACGTTCCATTGCTTATGTATCCAATTTCTGGTTCAAAACAAGCTGAGACTCATTTTGTTTTTGTAGGTTGTAAGGCTGCTCGAAATTTTCCAGCTTTGATTAAAGAGTTGCAACCTGGTTTCATGCTTGTGCCAGCTGCTTGTAATCTTCCATGCATATTCATACATCCAAAAGCTGGTCACCATGAGATCATTTTATCAACTCAAACTGGCGCAAATTCAAGTGACTCGTCTGGAGTGTGACCTTCACTTCATTGCTGCCACTTATGTTGGGTGATGCAGACAAGTGTGTCAATCAAGACCCGAATGTTGTTTTTACCTCACTGGTTCATCCTTCCACGGAAGCGCAACATGAATGGCTCATTGTTCTATCTGCAGATGGGCAAGTAGTGCCAAATCAGCAACAACTAGGGTCGAATTATACTACCTTGCACAATCAGATTCAAGATTTTTCTAAGCTGAATGAGAGTCATCATGAAGATCCCTATCTAGTGCATGTGAAACGTAAGTTGTCAAGTAGTATTAACCCTACATATACTAATTGTGTGATTTGTTTTATGGGTTTGAATTTGACATGCAAACGACCAAGGGTTGATGAGAGAGTTTTGGAGTGCTACATGGAATTTTCACAAGCTTTATACAAGGTGTTTCTTGTCTTGGCGAATGTCCTTGTTCAAGAGCATCATGAGGTTGTCCAAGCGACATGTGACGTGGCTGGTGCTCATTCATCTCGCTCCCACATTGCATGGAGTACCACTTTTTCCCAAGATTTAAGGACAAATCCTTTTCAAGAGGAGGGGAATGATACGAATGAGCAAGCCTCAAAGGGAGGATTGGGCCTCGATTAAGTAGCTCTTGTTGAGCTTAGCTTCGGCCATGTGGGCCTTAGGTCCAATAGTACTTTAGCTAGTCATTAAGCTAGTTAATTAGTAGGTTAGCTTTCGGCCAAGAGAGACCCAATGGGCTGGCCGATTTTCCCTTCATGCTTTCCAAGCTTTATTAGGTTTAGTCAAGGCTATAAATAGCCCTAAAGCTGATGGTACATTTAGTTTTTGCGATGTTATTAATAAAATTCCAGAATTTCGTCTTCCATTAAGCCAAATTCCTCTAGCTTGTGAAAGCTAAGTTGAACATCCTAGTGTGGTTCCTAGGTTGTTTATTGACTTATCAATCAAGCAAACACACTTGATTGTGGCATCCTCTGCCGTTGAATTCGTTCTTGAGTGGTCCGAGTTTGGGTTCAACTCCGTCGATTCCGTAACGTGTCCTCTAAGATCCTAAGTTGCTTCCGCGACCGGGCAGCGAGACCCTCGACACCTCAGCGGAGGTCGAAGACCTGATTGACTAACACCAAAGCAACACCAAAATACCACCAAACCCCAGACCAAAAGGCCGAGGACCAGCACGCTCCGCAAATTCCAGAATTTTGGGTTGTCGGGTAGAGTACTTCTAGGATTTTCAAAAATTCAGCCTTGAAGGCATTTTGTCTTGCCTTCTTTTTCAGTCATTAGTCCTAATCTGAGTTTTAGATCGCGTCTAGGCCTTCATTCACCTCCATTCCTTGCTGCTATCTTGTGTCACTTGTTGACTAGTCAAGAACGTACCTTGCGGTGACGCCTAATTTGTTCAACCCGAGCAACTAGCAAGCCAAGGAATTGCTTGGTGAGACTATTAGAGAGTGATACACTTGAGTGAAACACAAGCGTGAGTGACCTATACATTGTACCAAAAAAAAAAGAAGGAGAGAAGAGGTCGTTTGCTTATTTTCTTTTGCAGGTTTACCTAAGCATGTCTAGTGGAGTTGGTGACCAAACAATGGACTTTAAACTACACGTGGTGGCCATGATGGAAGAATTCAAGCAGAGTTTGGATGAAGCTTTCGAGCCTCTTCATAGACGCCTTGACCGAATGGTGAATAAGGATGTCAAGAGGAGGGGTTCCCCACAATTTCATCCTGACGTCCAACCTACCTCTTCAAAGTCATTATATTCAAGGAGAAGGGAGGAGGTTCATTCGACAACAAAGCATGCAAATACTTTATCCATAGATGAAGGAGTTAGTTGAGTGCAGGAGACATGTCAACAACTCTCCTCCAACAAAAACTTGAAAAAGAGCGAGTTGAGTATGGTGGTGAGAGTGCACTTGAGGTAAAAGTTGAGGAATGTGAGATTGAAAAAGAGGTAAAAAAATCTGAGGAGATGAGTGAAGCATCAAGTGAGCTGATTGTGCATGGGAAGGCGAGTGTTTATAGTTTTCCTAACGAACTTAACTTTTGCCTTGTTTAGTGTTTCTGCTTTTGTACAGATTGAGCGAAGTCGAGTGAAGTTAGTCATGCAATGTTCCATTCCAAAGTTGCTTGTACAATTCACTAGCTTCCATGGAGTTTGTCTTCTAGGAGATAGATCTATTTGGTATCACTTCATGGAACAACCCGAATCTGTCCGCACCAATGGAGAATTAATTCGAACTCCATATTTCTATTCTTGTTTGTTACCCACGGTTCATTCATCATCTTTACCTTCTTTTGAGCATTATTTCCATCCTCACACATGTATTTCCTATGCAGATTTTGAAGGAAAATGTAAAGAGCCATCAATGCAGTCTCAAGTTGAATCGATTGATGGAAGGAATCACGTGTCACGGGGAGTTTTTGCATTTAACTCTTATTCTACACCTTCTTACCACTTAATTAATGACGTTCCATTGCTTATGTATCCAATTTCTGGTTCAAAACAAGCTGAGACTCATTTTGTTTTTGTAGGTTGTAAGGCTGCTCGAAATTTTCCAGCTTTGATTAAAGAGTTGCAACCTGGTTTCATGCTTGTGCCAGCTGCTTGTAATCTTCCATGCATATTCATACATCCAAAAGCTGGTCACCATGAGATCATTTTATCAACTCAAACTGGCGCAAATTCAAGTGACTCGTCTGGAGTGTGACCTTCACTTCATTGCTGCCACTTATGTTGGGTGATGCAGACAAGTGTGTCAATCAAGACCCGAATGTTGTTTTTACCTCACTGGTTCATCCTTCCACGGAAGCGCAACATGAATGGCTCATTGTTCTATCTGCAGATGGGCAAGTAGTGCCAAATCAGCAACAACTAGGGTCGAATTATACTACCTTGCACAATCAGATTCAAGATTTTTCTAAGCTGAATGAGAGTCATCATGAAGATCCCTATCTAGTGCATGTGAAACGTAAGTTGTCAAGTAGTATTAACCCTACATATACTAATTGTGTGATTTGTTTTATGGGTTTGAATTTGACATGCAAACGACCAAGGGTTGATGAGAGAGTTTTGGAGTGCTACATGGAATTTTCACAAGCTTTATACAAGGTGTTTCTTGTCTTGGCGAATGTCCTTGTTCAAGAGCATCATGAGGTTGTCCAAGCGACATGTGACGTGGCTGGTGCTCATTCATCTCGCTCCCACATTGCATGGAGTACCACTTTTTCCCAAGATTTAAGGACAAATCCTTTTCAAGAGGAGGGGAATGATACGAATGAGCAAGCCTCAAAGGGAGGATTGGGCCTCGATTAAGTAGCTCTTGTTGAGCTTAGCTTCGGCCATGTGGGCCTTAGGTCCAATAGTACTTTAGCTAGTCATTAAGCTAGTTAATTAGTAGGTTAGCTTTCGGCCAAGAGAGACCCAATGGGCTGGCCGATTTTCCCTTCATGCTTTCCAAGCTTTATTAGGTTTAGTCAAGGCTATAAATAGCCCTAAAGCTGATGGTACATTTAGTTTTTGCGATGTTATTAATAAAATTCCAGAATTTCGTCTTCCATTAAGCCAAATTCCTCTAGCTTGTGAAAGCTAAGTTGAACATCCTAGTGTGGTTCCTAGGTTGTTTATTGACTTATCAATCAAGCAAACACACTTGATTGTGGCATCCTCTGCCGTTGAATTCGTTCTTGAGTGGTCCGAGTTTGGGTTCAACTCCGTCGATTCCGTAACGTGTCCTCTAAGATCCTAAGTTGCTTCCGCGACCGGGCAGCGAGACCCTCGACACCTCAGCGGAGGTCGAAGACCTGATTGACTAACACCAAAGCAACACCAAAATACCACCAAACCCCAGACCAAAAGGCCGAGGACCAGCACGCTCCGCAAATTCCAGAATTTTGGGTTGTCGGGTAGAGTACTTCTAGGATTTTCAAAAATTCAGCCTTGAAGGCATTTTGTCTTGCCTTCTTTTTCAGTCATTAGTCCTAATCTGAGTTTTAGATCGCGTCTAGGCCTTCATTCACCTCCATTCCTTGCTGCTATCTTGTGTCACTTGTTGACTAGTCAAGAACGTACCTTGCGGTGACGCCTAATTTGTTCAACCCGAGCAACTAGCAAGCCAAGGAATTGCTTGGTGAGACTATTAGAGAGTGATACACTTGAGTGAAACACAAGCGTGAGTGACCTATACATTGTACCAAAAAAAAAAGAAGGAGAGAAGAGGTCGTTTGCTTATTTTCTTTTGCAGGTTTACCTAAGCATGTCTAGTGGAGTTGGTGACCAAACAATGGACTTTAAACTACACGTGGTGGCCATGATGGAAGAATTCAAGCAGAGTTTGGATGAAGCTTTCGAGCCTCTTCATAGACGCCTTGACCGAATGGTGAATAAGGATGTCAAGAGGAGGGGTTCCCCACAATTTCATCCTGACGTCCAACCTACCTCTTCAAAGTCATTATATTCAAGGAGAAGGGAGGAGGTTCATTCGACAACAAAGCATGCAAATACTTTATCCATAGATGAAGGAGTTAGTTGAGTGCAGGAGACATGTCAACAACTCTCCTCCAACAAAAACTTGAAAAAGAGCGAGTTGAGTATGGTGGTGAGAGTGCACTTGAGGTAAAAGTTGAGGAATGTGAGATTGAAAAAGAGGTAAAAAAATCTGAGGAGATGAGTGAAGCATCAAGTGAGCTGATTGTGCATGGGAAGGCGAGTGTTTATAGTTTTCCTAACGAACTTAACTTTTGCCTTGTTTAGTGTTTCTGCTTTTGTACAGATTGAGCGAAGTCGAGTGAAGTTAGTCATGCAATGTTCCATTCCAAAGTTGCTTGTACAATTCACTAGCTTCCATGGAGTTTGTCTTCTAGGAGATAGATCTATTTGGTATCACTTCATGGAACAACCCGAATCTGTCCGCACCAATGGAGAATTAATTCGAACTCCATATTTCTATTCTTGTTTGTTACCCACGGTTCATTCATCATCTTTACCTTCTTTTGAGCATTATTTCCATCCTCACACATGTATTTCCTATGCAGATTTTGAAGGAAAATGTAAAGAGCCATCAATGCAGTCTCAAGTTGAATCGATTGATGGAAGGAATCACGTGTCACGGGGAGTTTTTGCATTTAACTCTTATTCTACACCTTCTTACCACTTAATTAATGACGTTCCATTGCTTATGTATCCAATTTCTGGTTCAAAACAAGCTGAGACTCATTTTGTTTTTGTAGGTTGTAAGGCTGCTCGAAATTTTCCAGCTTTGATTAAAGAGTTGCAACCTGGTTTCATGCTTGTGCCAGCTGCTTGTAATCTTCCATGCATATTCATACATCCAAAAGCTGGTCACCATGAGATCACTTTATCAACTCAAACTGGCGCAAATTCAAGTGACTCGTCTGGAGTGTGACCTTCACTTCATTGCTGCCACTTATGTTGGGTGATGCAGACAAGTGTGTCAATCAAGACCCGAATGTTGTTTTTACCTCACTGGTTCATCCTTCCACGGAAGCGCAACATGAATGGCTCATTGTTCTATCTGCAGATGGGCAAGTAGTGCCAAATCAGCAACAACTAGGGTCGAATTATACTACCTTGCACAATCAGATTCAAGATTTTTCTAAGCTGAATGAGAGTCATCATGAAGATCCCTATCTAGTGCATGTGAAACGTAAGTTGTCAAGTAGTATTAACCCTACATATACTAATTGTGTGATTTGTTTTATGGGTTTGAATTTGACATGCAAACGACCAAGGGTTGATGAGAGAGTTTTGGAGTGCTACATGGAATTTTCACAAGCTTTATACAAGGTGTTTCTTGTCTTGGCGAATGTCCTTGTTCAAGAGCATCATGAGGTTGTCCAAGCGACATGTGACGTGGCTGGTGCTCATTCATCTCGCTCCCACATTGCATGGAGTACCACTTTTTCCCAAGATTTAAGGACAAATCCTTTTCAAGAGGAGGGGAATGATACGAATGAGCAAGCCTCAAAGGGAGGATTGGGCCTCGATTAAGTAGCTCTTGTTGAGCTTAGCTTCGGCCATGTGGGCCTTAGGTCCAATAGTACTTTAGCTAGTCATTAAGCTAGTTAATTAGTAGGTTAGCTTTCGGCCAAGAGAGACCCAATGGGCTGGCCGATTTTCCCTTCATGCTTTCCAAGCTTTATTAGGTTTAGTCAAGGCTATAAATAGCCCTAAAGCTGATGGTACATTTAGTTTTTGCGATGTTATTAATAAAATTCCAGAATTTCGTCTTCCATTAAGCCAAATTCCTCTAGCTTGTGAAAGCTAAGTTGAACATCCTAGTGTGGTTCCTAGGTTGTTTATTGACTTATCAATCAAGCAAACACACTTGATTGTGGCATCCTCTGCCGTTGAATTCGTTCTTGAGTGGTCCGAGTTTGGGTTCAACTCCGTCGATTCCGTAACGTGTCCTCTAAGATCCTAAGTTGCTTCCGCGACCGGGCAGCGAGACCCTCGACAGCTCAGCGGAGGTCGAAGACCTGATTGACTAACACCAAAGCAACACCAAAATACCACCAAACCCCCGACCAAAAGGCCGAGGACCAGCACGCTCCGCAAATTCCAGAATTTTGGGTTGTCGGGTAGAGTACTTCTAGGATTTTCAAAAATTCAGCCTTGAAGGCATTTTGTCTTGCCTTCTTTTTCAGTCATTAGTCCTAATCTGAGTTTTAGATCGCGTCTAGGCCTTCATTCACCTCCATTCCTTGCTGCTATCTTGTGTCACTTGTTGACTAGTCAAGAACGTACCTTGCGGTGACGCCTAATTTGTTCAACCCGAGCAACTAGCAAGCCAAGGAATTGCTTGGTGAGACTATTAGAGAGTGATACACTTGAGTGAAACACAAGCGTGAGTGACCTATACATTGTACCAAAAAAAAAAAGAAGGAGAGAAGAGGTCGTTTGCTTATTTTCTTTTGCAGGTTTACCTAAGCATGTCTAGTGGAGTTGGTGACCAAACAATGGACTTTAAACTACACGTGGTGGCCATGATGGAAGAATTCAAGCAGAGTTTGGATGAAGCTTTCGAGCCTCTTCATAGACGCCTTGACCGAATGGTGAATAAGGATGTCAAGAGGAGGGGTTCCCCACAATTTCATCCTGACGTCCAACCTACCTCTTCAAAGTCATTATATTCAAGGAGAAGGGAGGAGGTTCATTCGACAACAAAGCATGCAAATACTTTATCCATAGATGAAGGAGTTAGTTGAGTGCAGGAGACATGTCAACAACTCTCCTCCAACAAAAACTTGAAAAAGAGCGAGTTGAGTATGGTGGTGAGAGTGCACTTGAGGTAAAAGTTGAGGAATGTGAGATTGAAAAAGAGGTAAAAAAATCTGAGGAGATGAGTGAAGCATCAAGTGAGCTGATTGTGCATGGGAAGGCGAGTGTTTATAGTTTTCCTAACGAACTTAACTTTTGCCTTGTTTAGTGTTTCTGCTTTTGTACAGATTGAGCGAAGTCGAGTGAAGTTAGTCATGCAATGTTCCATTCCAAAGTTGCTTGTACAATTCACTAGCTTCCATGGAGTTTGTCTTCTAGGAGATAGATCTATTTGGTATCACTTCATGGAACAACCCGAATCTGTCCGCACCAATGGAGAATTAATTCGAACTCCATATTTCTATTCTTGTTTGTTACCCACGGTTCATTCATCATCTTTACCTTCTTTTGAGCATTATTTCCATCCTCACACATGTATTTCCTATGCAGATTTTGAAGGAAAATGTAAAGAGCCATCAATGCAGTCTCAAGTTGAATCGATTGATGGAAGGAATCACGTGTCACGGGGAGTTTTTGCATTTAACTCTTATTCTACACCTTCTTACCACTTAATTAATGACGTTCCATTGCTTATGTATCCAATTTCTGGTTCAAAACAAGCTGAGACTCATTTTGTTTTTGTAGGTTGTAAGGCTGCTCGAAATTTTCCAGCTTTGATTAAAGAGTTGCAACCTGGTTTCATGCTTGTGCCAGCTGCTTGTAATCTTCCATGCATATTCATACATCCAAAAGCTGGTCACCATGAGATCACTTTATCAACTCAAACTGGCGCAAATTCAAGTGACTCGTCTGGAGTGTGACCTTCACTTCATTGCTGCCACTTATGTTGGGTGATGCAGACAAGTGTGTCAATCAAGACCCGAATGTTGTTTTTACCTCACTGGTTCATCCTTCCACGGAAGCGCAACATGAATGGCTCATTGTTCTATCTGCAGATGGGCAAGTAGTGCCAAATCAGCAACAACTAGGGTCGAATTATACTACCTTGCACAATCAGATTCAAGATTTTTCTAAGCTGAATGAGAGTCATCATGAAGATCCCTATCTAGTGCATGTGAAACGTAAGTTGTCAAGTAGTATTAACCCTACATATACTAATTGTGTGATTTGTTTTATGGGTTTGAATTTGACATGCAAACGACCAAGGGTTGATGAGAGAGTTTTGGAGTGCTACATGGAATTTTCACAAGCTTTATACAAGGTGTTTCTTGTCTTGGCGAATGTCCTTGTTCAAGAGCATCATGAGGTTGTCCAAGCGACATGTGACGTGGCTGGTGCTCATTCATCTCGCTCCCACATTGCATGGAGTACCACTTTTTCCCAAGATTTAAGGACAAATCCTTTTCAAGAGGAGGGGAATGATACGAATGAGCAAGCCTCAAAGGGAGGATTGGGCCTCGATTAAGTAGCTCTTGTTGAGCTTAGCTTCGGCCATGTGGGCCTTAGGTCCAATAGTACTTTAGCTAGTCATTAAGCTAGTTAATTAGTAGGTTAGCTTTCGGCCAAGAGAGACCCAATGGGCTGGCCGATTTTCCCTTCATGCTTTCCAAGCTTTATTAGGTTTAGTCAAGGCTATAAATAGCCCTAAAGCTGATGGTACATTTAGTTTTTGCGATGTTATTAATAAAATTCCAGAATTTCGTCTTCCATTAAGCCAAATTCCTCTAGCTTGTGAAAGCTAAGTTGAACATCCTAGTGTGGTTCCTAGGTTGTTTATTGACTTATCAATCAAGCAAACACACTTGATTGTGGCATCCTCTGCCGTTGAATTCGTTCTTGAGTGGTCCGAGTTTGGGTTCAACTCCGTCGATTCCGTAACGTGTCCTCTAAGATCCTAAGTTGCTTCCGCGACCGGGCAGCGAGACCCTCGACAGCTCAGCGGAGGTCGAAGACCTGATTGACTAACACCAAAGCAACACCAAAATACCACCAAACCCCCGACCAAAAGGCCGAGGACCAGCACGCTCCGCAAATTCCAGAATTTTGGGTTGTCGGGTAGAGTACTTCTAGGATTTTCAAAAATTCAGCCTTGAAGGCATTTTGTCTTGCCTTCTTTTTCAGTCATTAGTCCTAATCTGAGTTTTAGATCGCGTCTAGGCCTTCATTCACCTCCATTCCTTGCTGCTATCTTGTGTCACTTGTTGACTAGTCAAGAACGTACCTTGCGGTGACGCCTAATTTGTTCAACCCGAGCAACTAGCAAGCCAAGGAATTGCTTGGTGAGACTATTAGAGAGTGATACACTTGAGTGAAACACAAGCGTGAGTGACCTATACATTGTACCAAAAAAAAAAAGAAGGAGAGAAGAGGTCGTTTGCTTATTTTCTTTTGCAGGTTTACCTAAGCATGTCTAGTGGAGTTGGTGACCAAACAATGGACTTTAAACTACACGTGGTGGCCATGATGGAAGAATTCAAGCAGAGTTTGGATGAAGCTTTCGAGCCTCTTCATAGACGCCTTGACCGAATGGTGAATAAGGATGTCAAGAGGAGGGGTTCCCCACAATTTCATCCTGACGTCCAACCTACCTCTTCAAAGTCATTATATTCAAGGAGAAGGGAGGAGGTTCATTCGACAACAAAGCATGCAAATACTTTATCCATAGATGAAGGAGTTAGTTGAGTGCAGGAGACATGTCAACAACTCTCCTCCAACAAAAACTTGAAAAAGAGCGAGTTGAGTATGGTGGTGAGAGTGCACTTGAGGTAAAAGTTGAGGAATGTGAGATTGAAAAAGAGGTAAAAAAATCTGAGGAGATGAGTGAAGCATCAAGTGAGCTGATTGTGCATGGGAAGGCGAGTGTTTATAGTTTTCCTAACGAACTTAACTTTTGCCTTGTTTAGTGTTTCTGCTTTTGTACAG
Organism: Coffea arabica; assembly: GCF_036785885.1. Lineage (NCBI taxonomy): Eukaryota > Viridiplantae > Streptophyta > Magnoliopsida > Gentianales > Rubiaceae > Coffea > Coffea arabica. The sequence continues at coordinate 33,323,737 of NC_092323.1, read as the reverse complement.
ATTGAGCGAAGTCGAGTGAAGTTAGTCATGCAATGTTCCATTCCAAAGTTGCTTGTACAATTCACTAGCTTCCATGGAGTTTGTCTTCTAGGAGATAGATCTATTTGGTATCACTTCATGGAACAACCCGAATCTGTCCGCACCAATGGAGAATTAATTCGAACTCCATATTTCTATTCTTGTTTGTTACCCACGGTTCATTCATCATCTTTACCTTCTTTTGAGCATTATTTCCATCCTCACACATGTATTTCCTATGCAGATTTTGAAGGAAAATGTAAAGAGCCATCAATGCAGTCTCAAGTTGAATCGATTGATGGAAGGAATCACGTGTCACGGGGAGTTTTTGCATTTAACTCTTATTCTACACCTTCTTACCACTTAATTAATGACGTTCCATTGCTTATGTATCCAATTTCTGGTTCAAAACAAGCTGAGACTCATTTTGTTTTTGTAGGTTGTAAGGCTGCTCGAAATTTTCCAGCTTTGATTAAAGAGTTGCAACCTGGTTTCATGCTTGTGCCAGCTGCTTGTAATCTTCCATGCATATTCATACATCCAAAAGCTGGTCACCATGAGATCACTTTATCAACTCAAACTGGCGCAAATTCAAGTGACTCGTCTGGAGTGTGACCTTCACTTCATTGCTGCCACTTATGTTGGGTGATGCAGACAAGTGTGTCAATCAAGACCCGAATGTTGTTTTTACCTCACTGGTTCATCCTTCCACGGAAGCGCAACATGAATGGCTCATTGTTCTATCTGCAGATGGGCAAGTAGTGCCAAATCAGCAACAACTAGGGTCGAATTATACTACCTTGCACAATCAGATTCAAGATTTTTCTAAGCTGAATGAGAGTCATCATGAAGATCCCTATCTAGTGCATGTGAAACGTAAGTTGTCAAGTAGTATTAACCCTACATATACTAATTGTGTGATTTGTTTTATGGGTTTGAATTTGACATGCAAACGACCAAGGGTTGATGAGAGAGTTTTGGAGTGCTACATGGAATTTTCACAAGCTTTATACAAGGTGTTTCTTGTCTTGGCGAATGTCCTTGTTCAAGAGCATCATGAGGTTGTCCAAGCGACATGTGACGTGGCTGGTGCTCATTCATCTCGCTCCCACATTGCATGGAGTACCACTTTTTCCCAAGATTTAAGGACAAATCCTTTTCAAGAGGAGGGGAATGATACGAATGAGCAAGCCTCAAAGGGAGGATTGGGCCTCGATTAAGTAGCTCTTGTTGAGCTTAGCTTCGGCCATGTGGGCCTTAGGTCCAATAGTACTTTAGCTAGTCATTAAGCTAGTTAATTAGTAGGTTAGCTTTCGGCCAAGAGAGACCCAATGGGCTGGCCGATTTTCCCTTCATGCTTTCCAAGCTTTATTAGGTTTAGTCAAGGCTATAAATAGCCCTAAAGCTGATGGTACATTTAGTTTTTGCGATGTTATTAATAAAATTCCAGAATTTCGTCTTCCATTAAGCCAAATTCCTCTAGCTTGTGAAAGCTAAGTTGAACATCCTAGTGTGGTTCCTAGGTTGTTTATTGACTTATCAATCAAGCAAACACACTTGATTGTGGCATCCTCTGCCGTTGAATTCGTTCTTGAGTGGTCCGAGTTTGGGTTCAACTCCGTCGATTCCGTAACGTGTCCTCTAAGATCCTAAGTTGCTTCCGCGACCGGGCAGCGAGACCCTCGACAGCTCAGCGGAGGTCGAAGACCTGATTGACTAACACCAAAGCAACACCAAAATACCACCAAACCCCCGACCAAAAGGCCGAGGACCAGCACGCTCCGCAAATTCCAGAATTTTGGGTTGTCGGGTAGAGTACTTCTAGGATTTTCAAAAATTCAGCCTTGAAGGCATTTTGTCTTGCCTTCTTTTTCAGTCATTAGTCCTAATCTGAGTTTTAGATCGCGTCTAGGCCTTCATTCACCTCCATTCCTTGCTGCTATCTTGTGTCACTTGTTGACTAGTCAAGAACGTACCTTGCGGTGACGCCTAATTTGTTCAACCCGAGCAACTAGCAAGCCAAGGAATTGCTTGGTGAGACTATTAGAGAGTGATACACTTGAGTGAAACACAAGCGTGAGTGACCTATACATTGTACCAAAAAAAAAAAGAAGGAGAGAAGAGGTCGTTTGCTTATTTTCTTTTGCAGGTTTACCTAAGCATGTCTAGTGGAGTTGGTGACCAAACAATGGACTTTAAACTACACGTGGTGGCCATGATGGAAGAATTCAAGCAGAGTTTGGATGAAGCTTTCGAGCCTCTTCATAGACGCCTTGACCGAATGGTGAATAAGGATGTCAAGAGGAGGGGTTCCCCACAATTTCATCCTGACGTCCAACCTACCTCTTCAAAGTCATTATATTCAAGGAGAAGGGAGGAGGTTCATTCGACAACAAAGCATGCAAATACTTTATCCATAGATGAAGGAGTTAGTTGAGTGCAGGAGACATGTCAACAACTCTCCTCCAACAAAAACTTGAAAAAGAGCGAGTTGAGTATGGTGGTGAGAGTGCACTTGAGGTAAAAGTTGAGGAATGTGAGATTGAAAAAGAGGTAAAAAAATCTGAGGAGATGAGTGAAGCATCAAGTGAGCTGATTGTGCATGGGAAGGCGAGTGTTTATAGTTTTCCTAACGAACTTAACTTTTGCCTTGTTTAGTGTTTCTGCTTTTGTACAGATTGAGCGAAGTCGAGTGAAGTTAGTCATGCAATGTTCCATTCCAAAGTTGCTTGTACAATTCACTAGCTTCCATGGAGTTTGTCTTCTAGGAGATAGATCTATTTGGTATCACTTCATGGAACAACCCGAATCTGTCCGCACCAATGGAGAATTAATTCGAACTCCATATTTCTATTCTTGTTTGTTACCCACGGTTCATTCATCATCTTTACCTTCTTTTGAGCATTATTTCCATCCTCACACATGTATTTCCTATGCAGATTTTGAAGGAAAATGTAAAGAGCCATCAATGCAGTCTCAAGTTGAATCGATTGATGGAAGGAATCACGTGTCACGGGGAGTTTTTGCATTTAACTCTTATTCTACACCTTCTTACCACTTAATTAATGACGTTCCATTGCTTATGTATCCAATTTCTGGTTCAAAACAAGCTGAGACTCATTTTGTTTTTGTAGGTTGTAAGGCTGCTCGAAATTTTCCAGCTTTGATTAAAGAGTTGCAACCTGGTTTCATGCTTGTGCCAGCTGCTTGTAATCTTCCATGCATATTCATACATCCAAAAGCTGGTCACCATGAGATCACTTTATCAACTCAAACTGGCGCAAATTCAAGTGACTCGTCTGGAGTGTGACCTTCACTTCATTGCTGCCACTTATGTTGGGTGATGCAGACAAGTGTGTCAATCAAGACCCGAATGTTGTTTTTACCTCACTGGTTCATCCTTCCACGGAAGCGCAACATGAATGGCTCATTGTTCTATCTGCAGATGGGCAAGTAGTGCCAAATCAGCAACAACTAGGGTCGAATTATACTACCTTGCACAATCAGATTCAAGATTTTTCTAAGCTGAATGAGAGTCATCATGAAGATCCCTATCTAGTGCATGTGAAACGTAAGTTGTCAAGTAGTATTAACCCTACATATACTAATTGTGTGATTTGTTTTATGGGTTTGAATTTGACATGCAAACGACCAAGGGTTGATGAGAGAGTTTTGGAGTGCTACATGGAATTTTCACAAGCTTTATACAAGGTGTTTCTTGTCTTGGCGAATGTCCTTGTTCAAGAGCATCATGAGGTTGTCCAAGCGACATGTGACGTGGCTGGTGCTCATTCATCTCGCTCCCACATTGCATGGAGTACCACTTTTTCCCAAGATTTAAGGACAAATCCTTTTCAAGAGGAGGGGAATGATACGAATGAGCAAGCCTCAAAGGGAGGATTGGGCCTCGATTAAGTAGCTCTTGTTGAGCTTAGCTTCGGCCATGTGGGCCTTAGGTCCAATAGTACTTTAGCTAGTCATTAAGCTAGTTAATTAGTAGGTTAGCTTTCGGCCAAGAGAGACCCAATGGGCTGGCCGATTTTCCCTTCATGCTTTCCAAGCTTTATTAGGTTTAGTCAAGGCTATAAATAGCCCTAAAGCTGATGGTACATTTAGTTTTTGCGATGTTATTAATAAAATTCCAGAATTTCGTCTTCCATTAAGCCAAATTCCTCTAGCTTGTGAAAGCTAAGTTGAACATCCTAGTGTGGTTCCTAGGTTGTTTATTGACTTATCAATCAAGCAAACACACTTGATTGTGGCATCCTCTGCCGTTGAATTCGTTCTTGAGTGGTCCGAGTTTGGGTTCAACTCCGTCGATTCCGTAACGTGTCCTCTAAGATCCTAAGTTGCTTCCGCGACCGGGCAGCGAGACCCTCGACAGCTCAGCGGAGGTCGAAGACCTGATTGACTAACACCAAAGCAACACCAAAATACCACCAAACCCCCGACCAAAAGGCCGAGGACCAGCACGCTCCGCAAATTCCAGAATTTTGGGTTGTCGGGTAGAGTACTTCTAGGATTTTCAAAAATTCAGCCTTGAAGGCATTTTGTCTTGCCTTCTTTTTCAGTCATTAGTCCTAATCTGAGTTTTAGATCGCGTCTAGGCCTTCATTCACCTCCATTCCTTGCTGCTATCTTGTGTCACTTGTTGACTAGTCAAGAACGTACCTTGCGGTGACGCCTAATTTGTTCAACCCGAGCAACTAGCAAGCCAAGGAATTGCTTGGTGAGACTATTAGAGAGTGATACACTTGAGTGAAACACAAGCGTGAGTGACCTATACATTGTACCAAAAAAAAAAAGAAGGAGAGAAGAGGTCGTTTGCTTATTTTCTTTTGCAGGTTTACCTAAGCATGTCTAGTGGAGTTGGTGACCAAACAATGGACTTTAAACTACACGTGGTGGCCATGATGGAAGAATTCAAGCAGAGTTTGGATGAAGCTTTCGAGCCTCTTCATAGACGCCTTGACCGAATGGTGAATAAGGATGTCAAGAGGAGGGGTTCCCCACAATTTCATCCTGACGTCCAACCTACCTCTTCAAAGTCATTATATTCAAGGAGAAGGGAGGAGGTTCATTCGACAACAAAGCATGCAAATACTTTATCCATAGATGAAGGAGTTAGTTGAGTGCAGGAGACATGTCAACAACTCTCCTCCAACAAAAACTTGAAAAAGAGCGAGTTGAGTATGGTGGTGAGAGTGCACTTGAGGTAAAAGTTGAGGAATGTGAGATTGAAAAAGAGGTAAAAAAATCTGAGGAGATGAGTGAAGCATCAAGTGAGCTGATTGTGCATGGGAAGGCGAGTGTTTATAGTTTTCCTAACGAACTTAACTTTTGCCTTGTTTAGTGTTTCTGCTTTTGTACAGATTGAGCGAAGTCGAGTGAAGTTAGTCATGCAATGTTCCATTCCAAAGTTGCTTGTACAATTCACTAGCTTCCATGGAGTTTGTCTTCTAGGAGATAGATCTATTTGGTATCACTTCATGGAACAACCCGAATCTGTCCGCACCAATGGAGAATTAATTCGAACTCCATATTTCTATTCTTGTTTGTTACCCACGGTTCATTCATCATCTTTACCTTCTTTTGAGCATTATTTCCATCCTCACACATGTATTTCCTATGCAGATTTTGAAGGAAAATGTAAAGAGCCATCAATGCAGTCTCAAGTTGAATCGATTGATGGAAGGAATCACGTGTCACGGGGAGTTTTTGCATTTAACTCTTATTCTACACCTTCTTACCACTTAATTAATGACGTTCCATTGCTTATGTATCCAATTTCTGGTTCAAAACAAGCTGAGACTCATTTTGTTTTTGTAGGTTGTAAGGCTGCTCGAAATTTTCCAGCTTTGATTAAAGAGTTGCAACCTGGTTTCATGCTTGTGCCAGCTGCTTGTAATCTTCCATGCATATTCATACATCCAAAAGCTGGTCACCATGAGATCACTTTATCAACTCAAACTGGCGCAAATTCAAGTGACTCGTCTGGAGTGTGACCTTCACTTCATTGCTGCCACTTATGTTGGGTGATGCAGACAAGTGTGTCAATCAAGACCCGAATGTTGTTTTTACCTCACTGGTTCATCCTTCCACGGAAGCGCAACATGAATGGCTCATTGTTCTATCTGCAGATGGGCAAGTAGTGCCAAATCAGCAACAACTAGGGTCGAATTATACTACCTTGCACAATCAGATTCAAGATTTTTCTAAGCTGAATGAGAGTCATCATGAAGATCCCTATCTAGTGCATGTGAAACGTAAGTTGTCAAGTAGTATTAACCCTACATATACTAATTGTGTGATTTGTTTTATGGGTTTGAATTTGACATGCAAACGACCAAGGGTTGATGAGAGAGTTTTGGAGTGCTACATGGAATTTTCACAAGCTTTATACAAGGTGTTTCTTGTCTTGGCGAATGTCCTTGTTCAAGAGCATCATGAGGTTGTCCAAGCGACATGTGACGTGGCTGGTGCTCATTCATCTCGCTCCCACATTGCATGGAGTACCACTTTTTCCCAAGATTTAAGGACAAATCCTTTTCAAGAGGAGGGGAATGATACGAATGAGCAAGCCTCAAAGGGAGGATTGGGCCTCGATTAAGTAGCTCTTGTTGAGCTTAGCTTCGGCCATGTGGGCCTTAGGTCCAATAGTACTTTAGCTAGTCATTAAGCTAGTTAATTAGTAGGTTAGCTTTCGGCCAAGAGAGACCCAATGGGCTGGCCGATTTTCCCTTCATGCTTTCCAAGCTTTATTAGGTTTAGTCAAGGCTATAAATAGCCCTAAAGCTGATGGTACATTTAGTTTTTGCGATGTTATTAATAAAATTCCAGAATTTCGTCTTCCATTAAGCCAAATTCCTCTAGCTTGTGAAAGCTAAGTTGAACATCCTAGTGTGGTTCCTAGGTTGTTTATTGACTTATCAATCAAGCAAACACACTTGATTGTGGCATCCTCTGCCGTTGAATTCGTTCTTGAGTGGTCCGAGTTTGGGTTCAACTCCGTCGATTCCGTAACGTGTCCTCTAAGATCCTAAGTTGCTTCCGCGACCGGGCAGCGAGACCCTCGACAGCTCAGCGGAGGTCGAAGACCTGATTGACTAACACCAAAGCAACACCAAAATACCACCAAACCCCCGACCAAAAGGCCGAGGACCAGCACGCTCCGCAAATTCCAGAATTTTGGGTTGTCGGGTAGAGTACTTCTAGGATTTTCAAAAATTCAGCCTTGAAGGCATTTTGTCTTGCCTTCTTTTTCAGTCATTAGTCCTAATCTGAGTTTTAGATCGCGTCTAGGCCTTCATTCACCTCCATTCCTTGCTGCTATCTTGTGTCACTTGTTGACTAGTCAAGAACGTACCTTGCGGTGACGCCTAATTTGTTCAACCCGAGCAACTAGCAAGCCAAGGAATTGCTTGGTGAGACTATTAGAGAGTGATACACTTGAGTGAAACACAAGCGTGAGTGACCTATACATTGTACCAAAAAAAAAAAGAAGGAGAGAAGAGGTCGTTTGCTTATTTTCTTTTGCAGGTTTACCTAAGCATGTCTAGTGGAGTTGGTGACCAAACAATGGACTTTAAACTACACGTGGTGGCCATGATGGAAGAATTCAAGCAGAGTTTGGATGAAGCTTTCGAGCCTCTTCATAGACGCCTTGACCGAATGGTGAATAAGGATGTCAAGAGGAGGGGTTCCCCACAATTTCATCCTGACGTCCAACCTACCTCTTCAAAGTCATTATATTCAAGGAGAAGGGAGGAGGTTCATTCGACAACAAAGCATGCAAATACTTTATCCATAGATGAAGGAGTTAGTTGAGTGCAGGAGACATGTCAACAACTCTCCTCCAACAAAAACTTGAAAAAGAGCGAGTTGAGTATGGTGGTGAGAGTGCACTTGAGGTAAAAGTTGAGGAATGTGAGATTGAAAAAGAGGTAAAAAAATCTGAGGAGATGAGTGAAGCATCAAGTGAGCTGATTGTGCATGGGAAGGCGAGTGTTTATAGTTTTCCTAACGAACTTAACTTTTGCCTTGTTTAGTGTTTCTGCTTTTGTACAGATTGAGCGAAGTCGAGTGAAGTTAGTCATGCAATGTTCCATTCCAAAGTTGCTTGTACAATTCACTAGCTTCCATGGAGTTTGTCTTCTAGGAGATAGATCTATTTGGTATCACTTCATGGAACAACCCGAATCTGTCCGCACCAATGGAGAATTAATTCGAACTCCATATTTCTATTCTTGTTTGTTACCCACGGTTCATTCATCATCTTTACCTTCTTTTGAGCATTATTTCCATCCTCACACATGTATTTCCTATGCAGATTTTGAAGGAAAATGTAAAGAGCCATCAATGCAGTCTCAAGTTGAATCGATTGATGGAAGGAATCACGTGTCACGGGGAGTTTTTGCATTTAACTCTTATTCTACACCTTCTTACCACTTAATTAATGACGTTCCATTGCTTATGTATCCAATTTCTGGTTCAAAACAAGCTGAGACTCATTTTGTTTTTGTAGGTTGTAAGGCTGCTCGAAATTTTCCAGCTTTGATTAAAGAGTTGCAACCTGGTTTCATGCTTGTGCCAGCTGCTTGTAATCTTCCATGCATATTCATACATCCAAAAGCTGGTCACCATGAGATCACTTTATCAACTCAAACTGGCGCAAATTCAAGTGACTCGTCTGGAGTGTGACCTTCACTTCATTGCTGCCACTTATGTTGGGTGATGCAGACAAGTGTGTCAATCAAGACCCGAATGTTGTTTTTACCTCACTGGTTCATCCTTCCACGGAAGCGCAACATGAATGGCTCATTGTTCTATCTGCAGATGGGCAAGTAGTGCCAAATCAGCAACAACTAGGGTCGAATTATACTACCTTGCACAATCAGATTCAAGATTTTTCTAAGCTGAATGAGAGTCATCATGAAGATCCCTATCTAGTGCATGTGAAACGTAAGTTGTCAAGTAGTATTAACCCTACATATACTAATTGTGTGATTTGTTTTATGGGTTTGAATTTGACATGCAAACGACCAAGGGTTGATGAGAGAGTTTTGGAGTGCTACATGGAATTTTCACAAGCTTTATACAAGGTGTTTCTTGTCTTGGCGAATGTCCTTGTTCAAGAGCATCATGAGGTTGTCCAAGCGACATGTGACGTGGCTGGTGCTCATTCATCTCGCTCCCACATTGCATGGAGTACCACTTTTTCCCAAGATTTAAGGACAAATCCTTTTCAAGAGGAGGGGAATGATACGAATGAGCAAGCCTCAAAGGGAGGATTGGGCCTCGATTAAGTAGCTCTTGTTGAGCTTAGCTTCGGCCATGTGGGCCTTAGGTCCAATAGTACTTTAGCTAGTCATTAAGCTAGTTAATTAGTAGGTTAGCTTTCGGCCAAGAGAGACCCAATGGGCTGGCCGATTTTCCCTTCATGCTTTCCAAGCTTTATTAGGTTTAGTCAAGGCTATAAATAGCCCTAAAGCTGATGGTACATTTAGTTTTTGCGATGTTATTAATAAAATTCCAGAATTTCGTCTTCCATTAAGCCAAATTCCTCTAGCTTGTGAAAGCTAAGTTGAACATCCTAGTGTGGTTCCTAGGTTGTTTATTGACTTATCAATCAAGCAAACACACTTGATTGTGGCATCCTCTGCCGTTGAATTCGTTCTTGAGTGGTCCGAGTTTGGGTTCAACTCCGTCGATTCCGTAACGTGTCCTCTAAGATCCTAAGTTGCTTCCGCGACCGGGCAGCGAGACCCTCGACAGCTCAGCGGAGGTCGAAGACCTGATTGACTAACACCAAAGCAACACCAAAATACCACCAAACCCCCGACCAAAAGGCCGAGGACCAGCACGCTCCGCAAATTCCAGAATTTTGGGTTGTCGGGTAGAGTACTTCTAGGATTTTCAAAAATTCAGCCTTGAAGGCATTTTGTCTTGCCTTCTTTTTCAGTCATTAGTCCTAATCTGAGTTTTAGATCGCGTCTAGGCCTTCATTCACCTCCATTCCTTGCTGCTATCTTGTGTCACTTGTTGACTAGTCAAGAACGTACCTTGCGGTGACGCCTAATTTGTTCAACCCGAGCAACTAGCAAGCCAAGGAATTGCTTGGTGAGACTATTAGAGAGTGATACACTTGAGTGAAACACAAGCGTGAGTGACCTATACATTGTACCAAAAAAAAAAAGAAGGAGAGAAGAGGTCGTTTGCTTATTTTCTTTTGCAGGTTTACCTAAGCATGTCTAGTGGAGTTGGTGACCAAACAATGGACTTTAAACTACACGTGGTGGCCATGATGGAAGAATTCAAGCAGAGTTTGGATGAAGCTTTCGAGCCTCTTCATAGACGCCTTGACCGAATGGTGAATAAGGATGTCAAGAGGAGGGGTTCCCCACAATTTCATCCTGACGTCCAACCTACCTCTTCAAAGTCATTATATTCAAGGAGAAGGGAGGAGGTTCATTCGACAACAAAGCATGCAAATACTTTATCCATAGATGAAGGAGTTAGTTGAGTGCAGGAGACATGTCAACAACTCTCCTCCAACAAAAACTTGAAAAAGAGCGAGTTGAGTATGGTGGTGAGAGTGCACTTGAGGTAAAAGTTGAGGAATGTGAGATTGAAAAAGAGGTAAAAAAATCTGAGGAGATGAGTGAAGCATCAAGTGAGCTGATTGTGCATGGGAAGGCGAGTGTTTATAGTTTTCCTAACGAACTTAACTTTTGCCTTGTTTAGTGTTTCTGCTTTTGTACAGATTGAGCGAAGTCGAGTGAAGTTAGTCATGCAATGTTCCATTCCAAAGTTGCTTGTACAATTCACTAGCTTCCATGGAGTTTGTCTTCTAGGAGATAGATCTATTTGGTATCACTTCATGGAACAACCCGAATCTGTCCGCACCAATGGAGAATTAATTCGAACTCCATATTTCTATTCTTGTTTGTTACCCACGGTTCATTCATCATCTTTACCTTCTTTTGAGCATTATTTCCATCCTCACACATGTATTTCCTATGCAGATTTTGAAGGAAAATGTAAAGAGCCATCAATGCAGTCTCAAGTTGAATCGATTGATGGAAGGAATCACGTGTCACGGGGAGTTTTTGCATTTAACTCTTATTCTACACCTTCTTACCACTTAATTAATGACGTTCCATTGCTTATGTATCCAATTTCTGGTTCAAAACAAGCTGAGACTCATTTTGTTTTTGTAGGTTGTAAGGCTGCTCGAAATTTTCCAGCTTTGATTAAAGAGTTGCAACCTGGTTTCATGCTTGTGCCAGCTGCTTGTAATCTTCCATGCATATTCATACATCCAAAAGCTGGTCACCATGAGATCACTTTATCAACTCAAACTGGCGCAAATTCAAGTGACTCGTCTGGAGTGTGACCTTCACTTCATTGCTGCCACTTATGTTGGGTGATGCAGACAAGTGTGTCAATCAAGACCCGAATGTTGTTTTTACCTCACTGGTTCATCCTTCCACGGAAGCGCAACATGAATGGCTCATTGTTCTATCTGCAGATGGGCAAGTAGTGCCAAATCAGCAACAACTAGGGTCGAATTATACTACCTTGCACAATCAGATTCAAGATTTTTCTAAGCTGAATGAGAGTCATCATGAAGATCCCTATCTAGTGCATGTGAAACGTAAGTTGTCAAGTAGTATTAACCCTACATATACTAATTGTGTGATTTGTTTTATGGGTTTGAATTTGACATGCAAACGACCAAGGGTTGATGAGAGAGTTTTGGAGTGCTACATGGAATTTTCACAAGCTTTATACAAGGTGTTTCTTGTCTTGGCGAATGTCCTTGTTCAAGAGCATCATGAGGTTGTCCAAGCGACATGTGACGTGGCTGGTGCTCATTCATCTCGCTCCCACATTGCATGGAGTACCACTTTTTCCCAAGATTTAAGGACAAATCCTTTTCAAGAGGAGGGGAATGATACGAATGAGCAAGCCTCAAAGGGAGGATTGGGCCTCGATTAAGTAGCTCTTGTTGAGCTTAGCTTCGGCCATGTGGGCCTTAGGTCCAATAGTACTTTAGCTAGTCATTAAGCTAGTTAATTAGTAGGTTAGCTTTCGGCCAAGAGAGACCCAATGGGCTGGCCGATTTTCCCTTCATGCTTTCCAAGCTTTATTAGGTTTAGTCAAGGCTATAAATAGCCCTAAAGCTGATGGTACATTTAGTTTTTGCGATGTTATTAATAAAATTCCAGAATTTCGTCTTCCATTAAGCCAAATTCCTCTAGCTTGTGAAAGCTAAGTTGAACATCCTAGTGTGGTTCCTAGGTTGTTTATTGACTTATCAATCAAGCAAACACACTTGATTGTGGCATCCTCTGCCGTTGAATTCGTTCTTGAGTGGTCCGAGTTTGGGTTCAACTCCGTCGATTCCGTAACGTGTCCTCTAAGATCCTAAGTCGCTTCCGCGACCGGGCAGCGAGACCCTCGACAGCTCAGCGGAGGTCGAAGACCTGATTGACTAACACCAAAGCAACACCAAAATACCACCAAACCCCCGACCAAAAGGCCGAGGACCAGCACGCTCCGCAAATTCCAGAATTTTGGGTTGTCGGGTAGAGTACTTCTAGGATTTTCAAAAATTCAGCCTTGAAGGCATTTTGTCTTGCCTTCTTTTTCAGTCATTAGTCCTAATCTGAGTTTTAGATCGCGTCTAGGCCTTCATTCACCTCCATTCCTTGCTGCTATCTTGTGTCACTTGTTGACTAGTCAAGAACGTACCTTGCGGTGACGCCTAATTTGTTCAACCCGAGCAACTAGCAAGCCAAGGAATTGCTTGGTGAGACTATTAGAGAGTGATACACTTGAGTGAAACACAAGCGTGAGTGACCTATACATTGTACCAAAAAAAAAAAGAAGGAGAGAAGAGGTCGTTTGCTTATTTTCTTTTGCAGGTTTACCTAAGCATGTCTAGTGGAGTTGGTGACCAAACAATGGACTTTAAACTACACGTGGTGGCCATGATGGAAGAATTCAAGCAGAGTTTGGATGAAGCTTTCGAGCCTCTTCATAGACGCCTTGACCGAATGGTGAATAAGGATGTCAAGAGGAGGGGTTCCCCACAATTTCATCCTGACGTCCAACCTACCTCTTCAAAGTCATTATATTCAAGGAGAAGGGAGGAGGTTCATTCGACAACAAAGCATGCAAATACTTTATCCATAGATGAAGGAGTTAGTTGAGTGCAGGAGACATGTCAACAACTCTCCTCCAACAAAAACTTGAAAAAGAGCGAGTTGAGTATGGTGGTGAGAGTGCACTTGAGGTAAAAGTTGAGGAATGTGAGATTGAAAAAGAGGTAAAAAAATCTGAGGAGATGAGTGAAGCATCAAGTGAGCTGATTGTGCATGGGAAGGCGAGTGTTTATAGTTTTCCTAACGAACTTAACTTTTGCCTTGTTTAGTGTTTCTGCTTTTGTACAGATTGAGCGAAGTCGAGTGAAGTTAGTCATGCAATGTTCCATTCCAAAGTTGCTTGTACAATTCACTAGCTTCCATGGAGTTTGTCTTCTAGGAGATAGATCTATTTGGTATCACTTCATGGAACAACCCGAATCTGTCCGCACCAATGGAGAATTAATTCGAACTCCATATTTCTATTCTTGTTTGTTACCCACGGTTCATTCATCATCTTTACCTTCTTTTGAGCATTATTTCCATCCTCACACATGTATTTCCTATGCAGATTTTGAAGGAAAATGTAAAGAGCCATCAATGCAGTCTCAAGTTGAATCGATTGATGGAAGGAATCACGTGTCACGGGGAGTTTTTGCATTTAACTCTTATTCTACACCTTCTTACCACTTAATTAATGACGTTCCATTGCTTATGTATCCAATTTCTGGTTCAAAACAAGCTGAGACTCATTTTGTTTTTGTAGGTTGTAAGGCTGCTCGAAATTTTCCAGCTTTGATTAAAGAGTTGCAACCTGGTTTCATGCTTGTGCCAGCTGCTTGTAATCTTCCATGCATATTCATACATCCAAAAGCTGGTCACCATGAGATCACTTTATCAACTCAAACTGGCGCAAATTCAAGTGACTCGTCTGGAGTGTGACCTTCACTTCATTGCTGCCACTTATGTTGGGTGATGCAGACAAGTGTGTCAATCAAGACCCGAATGTTGTTTTTACCTCACTGGTTCATCCTTCCACGGAAGCGCAACATGAATGGCTCATTGTTCTATCTGCAGATGGGCAAGTAGTGCCAAATCAGCAACAACTAGGGTCGAATTATACTACCTTGCACAATCAGATTCAAGATTTTTCTAAGCTGAATGAGAGTCATCATGAAGATCCCTATCTAGTGCATGTGAAACGTAAGTTGTCAAGTAGTATTAACCCTACATATACTAATTGTGTGATTTGTTTTATGGGTTTGAATTTGACATGCAAACGACCAAGGGTTGATGAGAGAGTTTTGGAGTGCTACATGGAATTTTCACAAGCTTTATACAAGGTGTTTCTTGTCTTGGCGAATGTCCTTGTTCAAGAGCATCATGAGGTTGTCCAAGCGACATGTGACGTGGCTGGTGCTCATTCATCTCGCTCCCACATTGCATGGAGTACCACTTTTTCCCAAGATTTAAGGACAAATCCTTTTCAAGAGGAGGGGAATGATACGAATGAGCAAGCCTCAAAGGGAGGATTGGGCCTCGATTAAGTAGCTCTTGTTGAGCTTAGCTTCGGCCATGTGGGCCTTAGGTCCAATAGTACTTTAGCTAGTCATTAAGCTAGTTAATTAGTAGGTTAGCTTTCGGCCAAGAGAGACCCAATGGGCTGGCCGATTTTCCCTTCATGCTTTCCAAGCTTTATTAGGTTTAGTCAAGGCTATAAATAGCCCTAAAGCTGATGGTACATTTAGTTTTTGCGATGTTATTAATAAAATTCCAGAATTTCGTCTTCCATTAAGCCAAATTCCTCTAGCTTGTGAAAGCTAAGTTGAACATCCTAGTGTGGTTCCTAGGTTGTTTATTGACTTATCAATCAAGCAAACACACTTGATTGTGGCATCCTCTGCCGTTGAATTCGTTCTTGAGTGGTCCGAGTTTGGGTTCAACTCCGTCGATTCCGTAACGTGTCCTCTAAGATCCTAAGTCGCTTCCGCGACCGGGCAGCGAGACCCTCGACAGCTCAGCGGAGGTCGAAGACCTGATTGACTAACACCAAAGCAACACCAAAATACCACCAAACCCCCGACCAAAAGGCCGAGGACCAGCACGCTCCGCAAATTCCAGAATTTTGGGTTGTCGGGTAGAGTACTTCTAGGATTTTCAAAAATTCAGCCTTGAAGGCATTTTGTCTTGCCTTCTTTTTCAGTCATTAGTCCTAATCTGAGTTTTAGATCGCGTCTAGGCCTTCATTCACCTCCATTCCTTGCTGCTATCTTGTGTCACTTGTTGACTAGTCAAGAACGTACCTTGCGGTGACGCCTAATTTGTTCAACCCGAGCAACTAGCAAGCCAAGGAATTGCTTGGTGAGACTATTAGAGAGTGATACACTTGAGTGAAACACAAGCGTGAGTGACCTATACATTGTACCAAAAAAAAAAGAAGGAGAGAAGAGGTCGTTTGCTTATTTTCTTTTGCAGGTTTACCTAAGCATGTCTAGTGGAGTTGGTGACCAAACAATGGACTTTAAACTACACGTGGTGGCCATGATGGAAGAATTCAAGCAGAGTTTGGATGAAGCTTTCGAGCCTCTTCATAGACGCCTTGACCGAATGGTGAATAAGGATGTCAAGAGGAGGGGTTCCCCACAATTTCATCCTGACGTCCAACCTACCTCTTCAAAGTCATTATATTCAAGGAGAAGGGAGGAGGTTCATTCGACAACAAAGCATGCAAATACTTTATCCATAGATGAAGGAGTTAGTTGAGTGCAGGAGACATGTCAACAACTCTCCTCCAACAAAAACTTGAAAAAGAGCGAGTTGAGTATGGTGGTGAGAGTGCACTTGAGGTAAAAGTTGAGGAATGTGAGATTGAAAAAGAGGTAAA
Organism: Coffea arabica; assembly: GCF_036785885.1. NCBI lineage: Eukaryota > Viridiplantae > Streptophyta > Magnoliopsida > Gentianales > Rubiaceae > Coffea > Coffea arabica. The sequence goes on along the minus strand of NC_092323.1, from coordinate 33,307,687 downwards.
AAAATCTGAGGAGATGAGTGAAGCATCAAGTGAGCTGATTGTGCATGGGAAGGCGAGTGTTTATAGTTTTCCTAACGAACTTAACTTTTGCCTTGTTTAGTGTTTCTGCTTTTGTACAGATTGAGCGAAGTCGAGTGAAGTTAGTCATGCAATGTTCCATTCCAAAGTTGCTTGTACAATTCACTAGCTTCCATGGAGTTTGTCTTCTAGGAGATAGATCTATTTGGTATCACTTCATGGAACAACCCGAATCTGTCCGCACCAATGGAGAATTAATTCGAACTCCATATTTCTATTCTTGTTTGTTACCCACGGTTCATTCATCATCTTTACCTTCTTTTGAGCATTATTTCCATCCTCACACATGTATTTCCTATGCAGATTTTGAAGGAAAATGTAAAGAGCCATCAATGCAGTCTCAAGTTGAATCGATTGATGGAAGGAATCACGTGTCACGGGGAGTTTTTGCATTTAACTCTTATTCTACACCTTCTTACCACTTAATTAATGACGTTCCATTGCTTATGTATCCAATTTCTGGTTCAAAACAAGCTGAGACTCATTTTGTTTTTGTAGGTTGTAAGGCTGCTCGAAATTTTCCAGCTTTGATTAAAGAGTTGCAACCTGGTTTCATGCTTGTGCCAGCTGCTTGTAATCTTCCATGCATATTCATACATCCAAAAGCTGGTCACCATGAGATCACTTTATCAACTCAAACTGGCGCAAATTCAAGTGACTCGTCTGGAGTGTGACCTTCACTTCATTGCTGCCACTTATGTTGGGTGATGCAGACAAGTGTGTCAATCAAGACCCGAATGTTGTTTTTACCTCACTGGTTCATCCTTCCACGGAAGCGCAACATGAATGGCTCATTGTTCTATCTGCAGATGGGCAAGTAGTGCCAAATCAGCAACAACTAGGGTCGAATTATACTACCTTGCACAATCAGATTCAAGATTTTTCTAAGCTGAATGAGAGTCATCATGAAGATCCCTATCTAGTGCATGTGAAACGTAAGTTGTCAAGTAGTATTAACCCTACATATACTAATTGTGTGATTTGTTTTATGGGTTTGAATTTGACATGCAAACGACCAAGGGTTGATGAGAGAGTTTTGGAGTGCTACATGGAATTTTCACAAGCTTTATACAAGGTGTTTCTTGTCTTGGCGAATGTCCTTGTTCAAGAGCATCATGAGGTTGTCCAAGCGACATGTGACGTGGCTGGTGCTCATTCATCTCGCTCCCACATTGCATGGAGTACCACTTTTTCCCAAGATTTAAGGACAAATCCTTTTCAAGAGGAGGGGAATGATACGAATGAGCAAGCCTCAAAGGGAGGATTGGGCCTCGATTAAGTAGCTCTTGTTGAGCTTAGCTTCGGCCATGTGGGCCTTAGGTCCAATAGTACTTTAGCTAGTCATTAAGCTAGTTAATTAGTAGGTTAGCTTTCGGCCAAGAGAGACCCAATGGGCTGGCCGATTTTCCCTTCATGCTTTCCAAGCTTTATTAGGTTTAGTCAAGGCTATAAATAGCCCTAAAGCTGATGGTACATTTAGTTTTTGCGATGTTATTAATAAAATTCCAGAATTTCGTCTTCCATTAAGCCAAATTCCTCTAGCTTGTGAAAGCTAAGTTGAACATCCTAGTGTGGTTCCTAGGTTGTTTATTGACTTATCAATCAAGCAAACACACTTGATTGTGGCATCCTCTGCCGTTGAATTCGTTCTTGAGTGGTCCGAGTTTGGGTTCAACTCCGTCGATTCCGTAACGTGTCCTCTAAGATCCTAAGTCGCTTCCGCGACCGGGCAGCGAGACCCTCGACAGCTCAGCGGAGGTCGAAGACCTGATTGACTAACACCAAAGCAACACCAAAATACCACCAAACCCCCGACCAAAAGGCCGAGGACCAGCACGCTCCGCAAATTCCAGAATTTTGGGTTGTCGGGTAGAGTACTTCTAGGATTTTCAAAAATTCAGCCTTGAAGGCATTTTGTCTTGCCTTCTTTTTCAGTCATTAGTCCTAATCTGAGTTTTAGATCGCGTCTAGGCCTTCATTCACCTCCATTCCTTGCTGCTATCTTGTGTCACTTGTTGACTAGTCAAGAACGTACCTTGCGGTGACGCCTAATTTGTTCAACCCGAGCAACTAGCAAGCCAAGGAATTGCTTGGTGAGACTATTAGAGAGTGATACACTTGAGTGAAACACAAGCGTGAGTGACCTATACATTGTACCAAAAAAAAAAGAAGGAGAGAAGAGGTCGTTTGCTTATTTTCTTTTGCAGGTTTACCTAAGCATGTCTAGTGGAGTTGGTGACCAAACAATGGACTTTAAACTACACGTGGTGGCCATGATGGAAGAATTCAAGCAGAGTTTGGATGAAGCTTTCGAGCCTCTTCATAGACGCCTTGACCGAATGGTGAATAAGGATGTCAAGAGGAGGGGTTCCCCACAATTTCATCCTGACGTCCAACCTACCTCTTCAAAGTCATTATATTCAAGGAGAAGGGAGGAGGTTCATTCGACAACAAAGCATGCAAATACTTTATCCATAGATGAAGGAGTTAGTTGAGTGCAGGAGACATGTCAACAACTCTCCTCCAACAAAAACTTGAAAAAGAGCGAGTTGAGTATGGTGGTGAGAGTGCACTTGAGGTAAAAGTTGAGGAATGTGAGATTGAAAAAGAGGTAAAAAAATCTGAGGAGATGAGTGAAGCATCAAGTGAGCTGATTGTGCATGGGAAGGCGAGTGTTTATAGTTTTCCTAACGAACTTAACTTTTGCCTTGTTTAGTGTTTCTGCTTTTGTACAGATTGAGCGAAGTCGAGTGAAGTTAGTCATGCAATGTTCCATTCCAAAGTTGCTTGTACAATTCACTAGCTTCCATGGAGTTTGTCTTCTAGGAGATAGATCTATTTGGTATCACTTCATGGAACAACCCGAATCTGTCCGCACCAATGGAGAATTAATTCGAACTCCATATTTCTATTCTTGTTTGTTACCCACGGTTCATTCATCATCTTTACCTTCTTTTGAGCATTATTTCCATCCTCACACATGTATTTCCTATGCAGATTTTGAAGGAAAATGTAAAGAGCCATCAATGCAGTCTCAAGTTGAATCGATTGATGGAAGGAATCACGTGTCACGGGGAGTTTTTGCATTTAACTCTTATTCTACACCTTCTTACCACTTAATTAATGACGTTCCATTGCTTATGTATCCAATTTCTGGTTCAAAACAAGCTGAGACTCATTTTGTTTTTGTAGGTTGTAAGGCTGCTCGAAATTTTCCAGCTTTGATTAAAGAGTTGCAACCTGGTTTCATGCTTGTGCCAGCTGCTTGTAATCTTCCATGCATATTCATACATCCAAAAGCTGGTCACCATGAGATCACTTTATCAACTCAAACTGGCGCAAATTCAAGTGACTCGTCTGGAGTGTGACCTTCACTTCATTGCTGCCACTTATGTTGGGTGATGCAGACAAGTGTGTCAATCAAGACCCGAATGTTGTTTTTACCTCACTGGTTCATCCTTCCACGGAAGCGCAACATGAATGGCTCATTGTTCTATCTGCAGATGGGCAAGTAGTCCCAAATCAGCAACAACTAGGGTCGAATTATACTACCTTGCACAATCAGATTAAAGATTTTTCTAAGCTGAATGAGAGTCATCATGAAGATCCCTATCTAGTGCATGTGAAACGTAAGTTGTCAAGTAGTATTAACCCTACATATACTAATTGTGTGATTTGTTTTATGGGTTTGAATTTGACAGGCAAACGACCAAGGGTTGATGAGAGAGTTTTGGAGTGCTACATGGAATTTTCACAAGCTTTATACAAGGTGTTTCTTGTCTTGGCGAATGTCCTTGTTCAAGAGCATCATGAGGTTGTCCAAGCGACATGTGACGTGGCTGGTGCTCATTCATCTCGCTCCCACATTGCATGGAGTACCACTTTTTCCCAAGATTTAAGGACAAATCCTTTTCAAGAGGAGGGGAATGATACGAATGAGCAAGCCTCAAAGGGAGGATTGGGCCTCGATTAAGTAGCTCTTGTTGAGCTTAGCTTCGGCCATGTGGGCCTTAGGTCCAATAGTACTTTAGCTAGTCATTAAGCTAGTTAATTAGTAGGTTAGCTTTCGGCCAAGAGAGACCCAATGGGCTGGCCGATTTTCCCTTCATGCTTTCCAAGCTTTATTAGGTTTAGTCAAGGCTATAAATTGCCCTAAAGCTGATGGTACATTTAGTTTTTGCGATGTTATTAATAAAATTCCAGAATTTCGTCTTCCATTAAGCCAAATTCCTCTAGCTTGTGAAAGCTAAGTTGAACATCCTAGTGTGGTTCCTAGGTTGTTTATTGACTTATCAATCAAGCAAACACACTTGATTGTGGCATCCTCTGCCGTTGAATTCGTTCTTGAGTGGTCCGAGTTTGGGTTCAACTCCGTCGATTCCGTAACGTGTCCTCTAAGATCCTAAGTCGCTTCCGCGACCGGGCAGCGAGACCCTCGACAGCTCAGCGGAGGTCGAAGACCTGATTGACTAACACCAAAGCAACACCAAAATACCACCAAACCCCCGACCAAAAGGCCCAGGACCAGCACGCTCCGCAAATTCCAGAATTTTGGGTTGTCGGGTAGAGTACTTCTAGGATTTTCAAAAATTCAGCCTTGAAGGCATTTTGTCTTGCCTTCTTTTTCAGTCATTAGTCCTAATCTGAGTTTTAGATCGCGTCTAGGCCTTCATTCACCTCCATTCCTTGCTGCTATCTTGTGTCACTATTGTTGACTAGTCAAGAACGTACCTTGCGGTGACGCCTAATTTGTTCAACCCGAGCAACTAGCAAGCCAAGGAATTGCTTGGTGAGACTATTAGAGAGTGATACACTTGAGTGAAACACAAGCGTGAGTGACCTATACATTGTACCAAAAAAAAAAAGAAGGAGAGAAGAGGTCGTTTGCTTATTTTCTTTTGCAGGTTTACCTAAGCATGTCTAGTGGAGTTGGTGACCAAACAATGGACTTTAAACTACACATGGTGGCCATGATGGAAGAATTCAAGCAGAGTTTGGATGAAGCTTTCGAGCCTCTTCATAGACGCCTTGACCGAATGGTGAATAAGGATGTCAAGAGGAGGGGTTCCCCACAATTTCATCCTGACGTCCAACCTACCTCTTCAAAGTCATTATATTCAAGGAGAAGGGAGGAGGTTCATTCGACAACAAAGCATGCAAATACTTTATCCATAGATGAAGGAGTTAGTTGAGTGCAGGAGACATGTCAACAACTCTCCTCCAACAAAAACTTGAAAAAGAGCGAGTTGAGTATGGTGGTGAGAGTGCACTTGAGGTAAAAGTTGAGGAATGTGAGATTGAAAAAGAGGTAAAAAAATCTGAGGAGATGAGTGAAGCATCAAGTGAGCTGATTGTGCATGGGAAGGCGAGTGTTTATAGTTTTCCTAACGAACTTAACTTTTGCCTTGTTTAGTGTTTCTGCTTTTGTACAGATTGAGCGAAGTCGAGTGAAGTTAGTCATGCAATGTTCCATTCCAAAGTTGCTTGTACAATTCACTAGCTTCCATGGAGTTTGTCTTCTAGGAGATAGATCTATTTGGTATCACTTCATGGAACAACCCGAATCTGTCCGCACCAATGGAGAATTAATTCGAACTCCATATTTCTATTCTTGTTTGTTACCCATGGTTCATTCATCATCTTTACCTTCTTTTGAGCATTATTTCCATCCTCACACATGTATTTCCTATGCAGATTTTGAAGGAAAATGTAAAGAGCCATCAATGCAGTCTCAAGTTGAATCGATTGATGGAAGGAATCACGTGTCACGGGGAGTTTTTGCATTTAACTCTTATTCTACACCTTCTTACCACTTAATTAATGACGTTCCATTGCTTATGTATCCAATTTCTGGTTCAAAACAAGCTGAGACTCATTTTGTTTTTGTAGGTTGTAAGGCTGCTCGAAATTTTCCAGCTTTGATTAAAGAGTTGCAACCTGGTTTCATGCTTGTGCCAGCTGCTTGTAATCTTCCATGCATATTCATACATCCAAAAGCTGGTCACCATGAGATCACTTTATCAACTCAAACTGGCGCAAATTCAAGTGACTCGTCTGGAGTGTGACCTTCACTTCATTGCTGCCACTTATGTTGGGTGATGCAGACAAGTGTGTCAATCAAGACCCGAATGTTGTTTTTACCTCACTGGTTCATCCTTCCATGGTAGCGCAACATGAATGGCTCATTGTTCTATCTGCAGATGGGCAAGTAGTGACAAATCAGCAACAACTAGGGTCGAATTATACTACCTTGCACAATCAGATTCAAGATTTTTCTAAGCTGAATGAGAGTCATCATGAAGATCCCTATCTAGTGCATGTGAAACGTAAGTTGTCAAGTAGTATTAACCCTACATATACTAATTGTGTGATTTGTTTTATGGGTTTGAATTTGACATGCAAACGACCAAGGGTTGATGAGAGAGTTTTGGAGTGCTACATGGAATTTTCACAAGCTTTATACAAGGTGTTTCTTGTCTTGGCGAATGTCCTTGTTCAAGAACATCATGAGGTTGTCCAAGCGACATGTGACGTGGCTGGTGCTCATTCATCTCGCTCCCACATTGCATGGAGTACCACTTTTTCCCAAGATTTAAGGACAAATCCTTTTCAAGAGGAGGGGAATGATACGAATGAGCAAGCCTCAAAGGGAGGATTGGGCCTCGATTAAGTAGCTCTTGTTGAGCTTAGCTTCGGCCATGTGGGCCTTAGGTCCAATAGTACTTTAGCTAGTCATTAAGCTAGTTAATTAGTAGGTTAGCTTTCGGCCAAGAGAGACCCAATGGGCTGGCCGATTTTCCCTTCATGCTTTCCAAGCTTTATTAGGTTTAGTCAAGGCTATAAATTGCCCTAAAGCTGATGGTACATTTAGTTTTTGCGATGTTATTAATAAAATTCCAGAATTTCGTCTTCCATTAAGCCAAATTCCTCTAGCTTGTGAAAGCTAAGTTGAACATCCTAGTGTGGTTCCTAGGTTGTTTATTGACTTATCAATCAAGCAAACACACTTGATTGTGGCATCCTCTGCCGTTGAATTCGTTCTTGAGTGGTCCGAGTTTGGGTTCAACTCCGTCGATTCCGTAACGTGTCCTCTAAGATCCTAAGTTGCTTCCGCGACCGGGCAGCGAGACCCTCGACAGCTCAGCGGAGGTCGAAGACCTGATTGACTAACACCAAAGCAACACCAAAATACCACCAAACCCCCGACCAAAAGGCCCAGGACCAGCACGCTCCGCAAATTCCAGAATTTTGGGTTGTCGGGTAGAGTACTTCTAGGATTTTCAAAAATTCAGCCTTGAAGGCATTTTGTCTTGCCTTCTTTTTCAGTCATTAGTCCTAATCTGAGTTTTAGATCGCGTCTAGGCCTTCATTCACCTCCATTCCTTGCTGCTATCTTGTGTCACTTGTTGACTAGTCAAGAACGTACCTTGCGGTGACGCCTAATTTGTTCAACCCGAGCAACTAGCAAGCCAAGGAATTGCTTGGTGAGACTATTAGAGAGTGATACACTTGAGTGAAACACAAGCGTGAGTGACCTATACATTGTACCAAAAAAAAAAAGAAGGAGAGAAGAGGTCGTTTGCTTATTTTCTTTTGCAGGTTTACCTAAGCATGTCTAGTGGAGTTGGTGACCAAACAATGGACTTTAAACTACACATGGTGGCCATGATGGAAGAATTCAAGCAGAGTTTGGATGAAGCTTTCGAGCCTCTTCATAGACGCCTTGACCGAATGGTGAATAAGGATGTCAAGAGGAGGGGTTCCCCACAATTTCATCCTGACGTCCAATCTACCTCTTCAAAGTCATTATATTCAAGGAGAAGGGAGGAGGTTCATTCGACAACAAAGCATGCAAATACTTTATCCATAGATGAAGGAGTTAGTTGAGTGCAGGAGACATGTCAACAACTCTCCTCCAACAAAAACTTGAAAAAGAGCGAGTTGAGTATGGTGGTGAGAGTGCACTTGAGGTAAAAGTTGAGGAATGTGAGATTGAAAAAGAGGTAAAAAAATCTGAGGAGATGAGTGAAGCATCAAGTGAGCTGATTGTGCATGGGAAGGCGAGTGTTTATAGTTTTCCTAACGAACTTAACTTTTGCCTTGTTTAGTGTTTCTGCTTTTGTACAGATTGAGCGAAGTCGAGTGAAGTTAGTCATGCAATGTTCCATTCCAAAGTTGCTTGTACAATTCACTAGCTTCCATGGAGTTTGTCTTCTAGGAGATAGATCTATTTGGTATCACTTCATGGAACAACCCGAATCTGTCCGCACCAATGGAGAATTAATTCGAACTCCATATTTCTATTCTTGTTTGTTACCCATGGTTCATTCATCATCTTTACCTTCTTTTGAGCATTATTTCCATCCTCACACATGTATTTCCTATGCAGATTTTGAAGGAAAATGTAAAGAGCCATCAATGCAGTCTCAAGTTGAATCGATTGATGGAAGGAATCACGTGTCACGGGGAGTTTTTGCATTTAACTCTTATTCTACACCTTCTTACCACTTAATTAATGACGTTCCATTGCTTATGTATCCAATTTCTGGTTCAAAACAAGCTGAGACTCATTTTGTTTTTGTAGGTTGTAAGGCTGCTCGAAATTTTCCAGCTTTGATTAAAGAGTTGCAACCTGGTTTCATGCTTGTGCCAGCTGCTTGTAATCTTCCATGCATATTCATACATCCAAAAGCTGGTCACCATGAGATCACTTTATCAACTCAAACTGGCGCAAATTCAAGTGACTCGTCTGGAGTGTGACCTTCACTTCATTGCTGCCACTTATGTTGGGTGATGCAGACAAGTGTGTCAATCAAGACCCGAATGTTGTTTTTACCTCACTGGTTCATCCTTCCACGGAAGCGCAACATGAATGGCTCATTGTTCTATCTGCAGATGGGCAAGTAGTCCCAAATCAGCAACAACTAGGGTCGAATTATACTACCTTGCACAATCAGATTAAAGATTTTTCTAAGCTGAATGAGAGTCATCATGAAGATCCCTATCTAGTGCATGTGAAACGTAAGTTGTCAAGTAGTATTAACCCTACATATACTAATTGTGTGATTTGTTTTATGGGTTTGAATTTGACATGCAAACGACCAAGGGTTGATGAGAGAGTTTTGGAGTGCTACATGGAATTTTCACAAGCTTTATACAAGGTGTTTCTTGTCTTGGCGAATGTCCTTGTTCAAGAGCATCATGAGGTTGTCCAAGCGACATGTGACGTGGCTGGTGCTCATTCATCTCGCTCCCACATTGCATGGAGTACCACTTTTTCCCAAGATTTAAGGACAAATCCTTTTCAAGAGGAGGGGAATGATACGAATGAGCAAGCCTCAAAGGGAGGATTGGGCCTCGATTAAGTAGCTCTTGTTGAGCTTAGCTTCGGCCATGTGGGCCTTAGGTCCAATAGTACTTTAGCTAGTCATTAACCTAGTTAATTAGTAGGTTAGCTTTCGGCCAAGAGAGACCCAATGGGCTGGCCGATTTTCCCTTCATGCTTTCCAAGCTTTATTAGGTTTAGTCAAGGCTATAAATTGCCCTAAAGCTGATGGTACATTTAGTTTTTGCGATGTTATTAATAAAATTCCAGAATTTCGTCTTCCATTAAGCCAAATTCCTCTAGCTTGTGAAAGCTAAGTTGAACATCCTAGTGTGGTTCCTAGGTTGTTTATTGACTTATCAATCAAGCAAACACACTTGATTGTGGCATCCTCTGCCGTTGAATTCGTTCTTGAGTGGTCCGAGTTTGGGTTCAACTCCGTCGATTCCGTAACGTGTCCTCTAAGATCCTAAGTTGCTTCCGCGACCGGGCAGCGAGACCCTCGACAGCTCAGCGGAGGTCGAAGACCTGATTGACTAACACCAAAGCAACACCAAAATACCACCAAACCCCCGACCAAAAGGCCCAGGACCAGCACGCTCCGCAAATTCCAGAATTTTGGGTTGTCGGGTAGAGTACTTCTAGGATTTTCAAAAATTCAGCCTTGAAGGCATTTTGTCTTGCCTTCTTTTTCAGTCATTAGTCCTAATCTGAGTTTTAGATCGCGTCTAGGCCTTCATTCACCTCCATTCCTTGCTGCTATCTTGTGTCACTTGTTGACTAGTCAAGAACGTACCTTGCGGTGACGCCTAATTTGTTCAACCCGAGCAACTAGCAAGCCAAGGAATTGCTTGGTGAGACTATTAGAGAGTGATACACTTGAGTGAAACACAAGCGTGAGTGACCTATACATTGTACCAAAAAAAAAAAGAAGGAGAGAAGAGGTCGTTTGCTTATTTTCTTTTGCAGGTTTACCTAAGCATGTCTAGTGGAGTTGGTGACCAAACAATGGACTTTAAACTACACATGGTGGCCATGATGGAAGAATTCAAGCAGAGTTTGGATGAAGCTTTCGAGCCTCTTCATAGACGTCTTGACCGAATGGTGAATAAGGATGTCAAGAGGAGGGGTTCCCCACAATTTCATCCTGACGTCCAACCTACCTCTTCAAAGTCATTATATTCAAGGAGAAGGGAGGAGGTTCATTCGACAACAAAGCATGCAAATACTTTATCCATAGATGAAGGAGTTAGTTGAGTGCAGGAGACATGTCAACAACTCTCCTCCAACAAAAACTTGAAAAAGAGCGAGTTGAGTATGGTGGTGAGAGTGCACTTGAGGTAAAAGTTGAGGAATGTGAGATTGAAAAAGAGGTAAAAAAATCTGAGGAGATGAGTGAAGCATCAAGTGAGCTGATTGTGCATGGGAAGGCGAGTGTTTATAGTTTTCCTAACGAACTTAACTTTTGCCTTGTTTAGTGTTTCTGCTTTTGTACAGATTGAGCGAAGTCGAGTGAAGTTAGTCATGCAATGTTCCATTCCAAAGTTGCTTGTACAATTCACTAGCTTCCATGGAGTTTGTCTTCTAGGAGATAGATCTATTTGGTATCACTTCATGGAACAACCCGAATCTGTCCGCACCAATGGAGAATTAATTCGAACTCCATATTTCTATTCTTGTTTGTTACCCATGGTTCATTCATCATCTTTACCTTCTTTTGAGCATTATTTCCATCCTCACACATGTATTTCCTATGCAGATTTTGAAGGAAAATGTAAAGAGCCATCAATGCAGTCTCAAGTTGAATCGATTGATGGAAGGAATCACGTGTCACGGGGAGTTTTTGCATTTAACTCTTATTCTACACCTTCTTACCACTTAATTAATGACGTTCCATTGCTTATGTATCCAATTTCTGGTTCAAAACAAGCTGAGACTCATTTTGTTTTTGTAGGTTGTAAGGCTGCTCGAAATTTTCCAGCTTTGATTAAAGAGTTGCAACCTGGTTTCATGCTTGTGCCAGCTGCTTGTAATCTTCCATGCATATTCATACATCCAAAAGCTGGTCACCATGAGATCACTTTATCAACTCAAACTGGCGCAAATTCAAGTGACTCGTCTGGAGTGTGACCTTCACTTCATTGCTGCCACTTATGTTGGGTGATGCAGACAAGTGTGTCAATCAAGACCCGAATGTTGTTTTTACCTCACTGGTTCATCCTTCCACGGAAGCGCAACATGAATGGCTCATTGTTCTATCTGCAGATGGGCAAGTAGTCCCAAATCAGCAACAACTAGGGTCGAATTATACTACCTTGCACAATCAGATTAAAGATTTTTCTAAGCTGAATGAGAGTCATCATGAAGATCCCTATCTAGTGCATGTGAAACGTAAGTTGTCAAGTAGTATTAACCCTACATATACTAATTGTGTGATTTGTTTTATGGGTTTGAATTTGACATGCAAACGACCAAGGGTTGATGAGAGAGTTTTGGAGTGCTACATGGAATTTTCACAAGCTTTATACAAGGTGTTTCTTGTCTTGGCGAATGTCCTTGTTCAAGAGCATCATGAGGTTGTCCAAGCGACATGTGACGTGGCTGGTGCTCATTCATCTCGCTCCCACATTGCATGGAGTACCACTTTTTCCCAAGATTTAAGGACAAATCCTTTTCAAGAGGAGGGGAATGATACGAATGAGCAAGCCTCAAAGGGAGGATTGGGCCTCGATTAAGTAGCTCTTGTTGAGCTTAGCTTCGGCCATGTGGGCCTTAGGTCCAATAGTACTTTAGCTAGTCATTAAGCTAGTTAATTAGTAGGTTAGCTTTCGGCCAAGAGAGACCCAATGGCTGGCCGATTTTCCCTTCATGCTTTCCAAGCTTTATTAGGTTTAGTCAAGGCTATAAATAGCCCTAAAGCTGATGGTACATTTAGTTTTTGCGATGTTATTAATAAAATTCCAGACTTTCGTCTTACATTAAGCCAAATTCCTCTAGCTTGTGAAAGCTAAGTTGAACATCCTAGTGTGGTTCCTAGGTTGTTTATTGACTTATCAATCAAGCAAACACACTTGATTGTGGCATCCTCTGCCGTTGAATTCGTTCTTGAGTGGTCCGAGTTTGGGTTCAACTCCGTCGATTCCGTAACGTGTCCTCTAAGATCCTAAGTTGCTTCCGCGACCGGGCAGCGAGACCCTCGACAGCTCAGCGGAGGTCGAAGACCTGATTGACTAACACCAAAGCAACACCAAAATACCACCAAACCCCCGACCAAAAGGCCGAGGACCAGCACGCTCCGCAAATTCCAGAATTTTGGGTTGTCGGGTAGAGTACTTCTAGGATTTTCAAAAATTCAGCCTTGAAGGCATTTTGTCTTGCCTTCTTTTTCAGTCATTAGTCCTAATCTGAGTTTTAGATCGCGTCTAGGCCTTCATTCACCTCCATTCCTTGCTGCTATCTTGTGTCACTTGTTGACTAGTCAAGAACGTACCTTGCGGTGACGCCTAATTTGTTCAACCCGAGCAACTAGCAAGCCAAGGAATTGCTTGGTGAGACTATTAGAGAGTGATACACTTGAGTGAAACACAAGCGTGAGTGACCTATACATTGTACCAAAAAAAAAAAGAAGGAGAGAAGAGGTCGTTTGCTTATTTTCTTTTGCAGGTTTACCTAAGCATGTCTAGTGGAGTTGGTGACCAAACAATGGACTTTAAACTACACATGGTGGCCATGATGGAAGAATTCAAGCAGAGTTTGGATGAAGCTTTCGAGCCTCTTCATAGACGTCTTGACCGAATGGTGAATAAGGATGTCAAGAGGAGGGGTTCCCCACAATTTCATCCTGACGTCCAACCTACCTCTTCAAAGTCATTATATTCAAGGAGAAGGGAGGAGGTTCATTCGACAACAAAGCATGCAAATACTTTATCCATAGATGAAGGAGTTAGTTGAGTGCAGGAGACATGTCAACAACTCTCCTCCAACAAAAACTTGAAAAAGAGCGAGTTGAGTATGGTGGTGAGAGTGCACTTGAGGTAAAAGTTGAGGAATGTGAGATTGAAAAAGAGGTAAAAAAATCTGAGGAGATGAGTGAAGCATCAAGTGAGCTGATTGTGCATGGGAAGGCGAGTGTTTATAGTTTTCCTAACGAACTTAACTTTTGCCTTGTTTAGTGTTTCTGCTTTTGTACAGATTGAGCGAAGTCGAGTGAAGTTAGTCATGCAATGTTCCATTCCAAAGTTGCTTGTACAATTCACTAGCTTCCATGGAGTTTGTCTTCTAGGAGATAGATCTATTTGGTATCACTTCATGGAACAACCCGAATCTGTCCGCACCAATGGAGAATTAATTCGAACTCCATATTTCTATTCTTGTTTGTTACCCACGGTTCATTCATCATCTTTACCTTCTTTTGAGCATTATTTCCATCCTCACACATGTATTTCCTATGCAGATTTTGAAGGAAAATGTAAAGAGCCATCAATGCAGTCTCAAGTTGAATCGATTGATGGAAGGAATCACGTGTCACGGGGAGTTTTTGCATTTAACTCTTATTCTACACCTTCTTACCACTTAATTAATGACGTTCCATTGCTTATGTATCCAATTTCTGGTTCAAAACAAGCTGAGACTCATTTTGTTTTTGTAGGTTGTAAGGCTGCTCGAAATTTTCCAGCTTTGATTAAAGAGTTGCAACCTGGTTTCATGCTTGTGCCAGCTGCTTGTAATCTTCCATGCATATTCATACATCCAAAAGCTGGTCACCATGAGATCATTTTATCAACTCAAACTGGCGCAAATTCAAGTGACTCGTCTGGAGTGTGACCTTCACTTCATTGCTGCCACTTATGTTGGGTGATGCAGACAAGTGTGTCAATCAAGACCCGAATGTTGTTTTTACCTCACTGGTTCATCCTTCCACGGAAGCGCAACATGAATGGCTCATTGTTCTATCTGCAGATGGGCAAGTAGTCCCAAATCAGCAACAACTAGGGTCGAATTATACTACCTTGCACAATCAGATTAAAGATTTTTCTAAGCTGAATGAGAGTCATCATGAAGATCCCTATCTAGTGCATGTGAAACGTAAGTTGTCAAGTAGTATTAACCCTACATATACTAATTGTGTGATTTGTTTTATGGGTTTGAATTTGACAGGCAAACGACCAAGGGTTGATGAGAGAGTTTTGGAGTGCTACATGGAATTTTCACAAGCTTTATACAAGGTGTTTCTTGTCTTGGCGAATGTCCTTGTTCAAGAGCATCATGAGGTTGTCCAAGCGACATGTGACGTGGCTGGTGCTCATTCATCTCGCTCCCACATTGCATGGAGTACCACTTTTTCCCAAGATTTAAGGACAAATCCTTTTCAAGAGGAGGGGAATGATACGAATGAGCAAGCCTCAAAGGGAGGATTGGGCCTCGATTAAGTAGCTCTTGTTGAGCTTAGCTTCGGCCATGTGGGCCTTAGGTCCAATAGTACTTTAGCTAGTCATTAAGCTAGTTAATTAGTAGGTTAGCTTTCGGCCAAGAGAGACCCAATGGGCTGGCCGATTTTCCCTTCATGCTTTCCAAGCTTTATTAGGTTTAGTCAAGGCTATAAATTGCCCTAAAGCTGATGGTACATTTAGTTTTTGCGATGTTATTAATAAAATTCCAGAATTTCGTCTTCCATTAAGCCAAATTCCTCTAGCTTGTGAAAGCTAAGTTGAACATCCTAGTGTGGTTCCTAGGTTGTTTATTGACTTATCAATCAAGCAAACACACTTGATTGTGGCATCCTCTGCCGTTGAATTCGTTCTTGAGTGGTCCGAGTTTGGGTTCAACTCCGTCGATTCCGTAACGTGTCCTCTAAGATCCTAAGTTGCTTCCGCGACCGGGCAGCGAGACCCTCGACAGCTCAGCGGAGATCGAAGACCTGATTGACTAACACCAAAGCAACACCAAAATACCACCAAACCCCCGACCAAAAGGCCGAGGACCAGCACGCTCCGCAAATTCCAGAATTTTGGGTTGTCGGGTAGAGTACTTCTAGGATTTTCAAAAATTCAGCCTTGAAGGCATTTTGTCTTGCCTTCTTTTTCAGTCATTAGTCCTAATCTGAGTTTTAGATCGCGTCTAGGCCTTCATTCACCTCCATTCCTTGCTGCTACCTTGTGTCACTATTGTTGACTAGTCAAGAACGTACCTTGCGGTGACGCCTAATTTGTTCAACCCGAGCAACTAGCAAGCCAAGGAATTGCTTGGTGAGACTATTAGAGAGTGATACACTTGAGTGAAACACAAGCGTGAGTGACCTATACATTGTACCAAAAAAAAAAAGAAGGAGAGAAGAGGTCGTTTGCTTATTTTCTTTTGCAGGTTTACCTAAGCATGTCTAGTGGAGTTGGTGACCAAACAATGGACTTTAAACTACACATGGTGGCCATGATGGAAGAATTCAAGCAGAGTTTGGATGAAGCTTTCGAGCCTCTTCATAGACGCCTTGACCGAATGGTGAATAAGGATGTCAAGAGGAGGGGTTCCCCACAATTTCATCCTGACGTCCAACCTACCTCTTCAAAGTCATTATATTCAAGGAGAAGGGAGGAGGTTCATTCGACAACAAAGCATGCAAATACTTTATCCATAGATGAAGGAGTTAGTTGAGTGCAGGAGACATGTCAACAACTCTCCTCCAACAAAAACTTGAAAAAGAGCGAGTTGAGTATGGTGGTGAGAGTGCACTTGAGGTAAAAGTTGAGGAATGTGAGATTGAAAAAGAGGTAAAAAAAATCTGAGGAGATGAGTGAAGCATCAAGTGAGCTGATTGTGCATGGGAAGGCGAGTGTTTATAGTTTTCCTAACGAACTTAACTTTTGCCTTGTTTAGTGTTTCTGCTTTTGTACAGATTGAGCGAAGTCGAGTGAAGTTAGTCATGCAATGTTCCATTCCAAAGTTGCTTGTACAATTCACTAGCTTCCATGGAGTTTGTCTTCTAGGAGATAGATCTATTTGGTATCACTTCATGGAACAACCCGAATCTGTCCGCACCAATGGAGAATTAATTCGAACTCCATATTTCTATTCTTGTTTGTTACCCACGGTTCATTCATCATCTTTACCTTCTTTTGAGCATTATTTCCATCCTCACACATGTATTTCCTATGCAGATTTTGAAGGAAAATGTAAAGAGCCATCAATGCAGTCTCAAGTTGAATCGATTGATGGAAGGAATCACGTGTCACGGGGAGTTTTTGCATTTAACTCTTATTCTACACCTTCTTACCACTTAATTAATGACGTTCCATTGCTTATGTATCCAATTTCTGGTTCAAAACAAGCTGAGACTTATTTTGTTTTTGTAGGTTGTAAGGCTGCTCGAAATTTTCCAGCTTTGATTAAAGAGTTGCAACCTGGTTTCATGCTTGTGCCAGCTGCTTGTAATCTTCCATGCATATTCATACATCCAAAAGCTGGTCACCATGAGATCACTTTATCAACTCAAACTGGCGCAAATTCAAGTGACTCGTCTGGAGTGTGACCTTCACTTCATTGCTGCCACTTATGTTGGGTGATGCAGACAAGTGTGTCAATCAAGACCCGAATGTTGTTTTTACCTCACTGGTTCATCCTTCCACGGAAGCGCAACATGAATGGCTCATTGTTCTATCTGCAGATGGGCAAGTAGTCCCAAATCAGCAACAACTAGGGTCGAATTATACTACCTTGCACAATCAGATTAAAGATTTTTCTAAGCTGAATGAGAGTCATCATGAAGATCCCTATCTAGTGCATGTGAAACGTAAGTTGTCAAGTAGTATTAACCCTACATATACTAATTGTGTGATTTGTTTTATGGGTTTGAATTTGACATGCAAACGACCAAGGGTTGATGAGAGAGTTTTGGAGTGCTACATGGAATTTTCACAAGCTTTATACAAGGTGTTTCTTGTCTTGGCGAATGTCCTTGTTCAAGAGCATCATGAGGTTGTCCAAGCGACATGTGACGTGGCTGGTGCTCATTCATCTCGCTCCCACATTGCATGGAGTACCACTTTTTCCCAAGATTTAAGGACAAATCCTTTTCAAGAGGAGGGGAATGATACGAATGAGCAAGCCTCAAAGGGAGGATTGGGCCTCGATTAAGTAGCTCTGTTGAGCTTAGCTTCGGCCATGTGGGCCTTAGGTCCAATAGTACTTTAGCTAGTCATTAAGCTAGTTAATTAGTAGGTTAGCTTTCGGCCAAGAGAGACCCAATGGGCTGGCCGATTTTCCCTTCATGCTTTCCAAGCTTTATTAGGTTTAGTCAAGGCTATAAATTGCCCTAAAGCTGATGGTACATTTAGTTTTTGCGATGTTATTAATAAAATTCCAGAATTTCGTCTTCCATTAAGCCAAATTCCTCTAGCTTGTGAAAGCTAAGTTGAACATCCTAGTGTGGTTCCTAGGTTGTTTATTGACTTATCAATCAAGCAAACACACTTGATTGTGGCATCCTCTGCCGTTGAATTCGTTCTTGAGTGGTCCGAGTTTGGGTTCAACTCCGTCGATTCCGTAACGTGTCCTCTAAGATCCTAAGTTGCTTCCGCGACCGGGCAGCGAGACCCTCGGCAGCTCAGCGGAGGTCGAAGACCTGATTGACTAACACCAAAGCAACACCAAAATACCACCAAACCCCCGACCAAAAGGCCCAGGACCAGCACGCTCCGCAAATTCCAGAATTTTGGGTTGTCGGGTAGAGTACTTCTAGGATTTTCAAAAATTCAGCCTTGAAGGCATTTTGTCTTGCCTTCTTTTTCAGTCATTAGTCCTAATCTGAGTTTTAGATCGCGTCTAGGCCTTCATTCACCTCCATTCCTTGCTGCTATCTTGTGTCACTATTGTTGACTAGTCAAGAACGTACCTTGCGGTGACGCCTAATTTGTTCAACCCGAGCAACTAGCAAGCCAAGGAATTGCTTGGTGAGACTATTAGAGAGTGATACACTTGAGTGAAACACAAGCGTGAGTGACCTATACATTGTACCAAAAAAAAAAAGAAGGAGAGAAGAGGTCGTTTGCTTATTTTCTTTTGCAGGTTTACCTAAGCATGTCTAGTGGAGTTGGTGACCAAACAATGGACTTTAAACTACACATGGTGGCCATGATGGAAGAATTCAAGCAGAGTTTGGATGAAGCTTTCGAGCCTCTTCATAGACGCCTTGACCGAATGGTGAATAAGGATGTCAAGAGGAGGGGTTCCCCACAATTTCATCCTGACGTCCAACCTACCTCTTCAAAGTCATTATATTCAAGGAGAAGGGAGGAGGTTCATTCGACAACAAAGCATGCAAATACTTTATCCATAGATGAAGGAGTTAGTTGAGTGCAGGAGACATGTCAACAACTCTCCTCCAACAAAAACTTGAAAAAGAGCGAGTTGAGTATGGTGGTGAAAGTGCACTTGAGGTAAAAGTTGAGGAATGTGAGATTGAAAAAGAGGTAAAAAAATCTGAGGAGATGAGTGAAGCATCAAGTGAGCTGATTGTGCATGGGAAGGCGAGTGTTTATAGTTTTCCTAACGAACTTAACTTTTGCCTTGTTTAGTGTTTCTGCTTTTGTACAGATTGAGCGAAGTCGAGTGAAGTTAGTCATGCAATGTTCCATTCCAAAGTTGCTTGTACAATTCACTAGCTTCCATGGAGTTTGTCTTCTAGGAGATAGATCTATTTGGTATCACTTCATGGAACAACCCGAATCTGTCCGCACCAATGGAGAATTAATTCGAACTCCATATTTCTATTCTTGTTTGTTACCCACGGTTCATTCATCATCTTTACCTTCTTTTGAGCATTATTTCCATCCTCACACATGTATTTCCTATGCAGATTTTGAAGGAAAATGTAAAGAGCCATCAATGCAGTCTCAAGTTGAATCGATTGATGGAAGGAATCACGTGTCACGGGGAGTTTTTGCATTTAACTCTTATTCTACACCTTCTTACCACTTAATTAATGACGTTCCATTGCTTATGTATCCAATTTCTGGTTCAAAACAAGCTGAGACTCATTTTGTTTTTGTAGGTTGTAAGGCTGCTCGAAATTTTCCAGCTTTGATTAAAGAGTTGCAACCTGGTTTCATGCTTGTGCCAGCTGCTTGTAATCTTCCATGCATATTCATACATCCAAAAGCTGGTCACCATGAGATCATTTTATCAACTCAAACTGGCGCAAATTCAAGTGACTCGTCTGGAGTGTGACCTTCACTTCATTGCTGCCACTTATGTTGGGTGATGCAGACAAGTGTGTCAATCAAGACCCGAATGTTGTTTTTACCTCACTGGTTCATCCTTCCACGGAAGCGCAACATGAATGGCTCATTGTTCTATCTCCAGATGGGCAAGTAGTGCCAAATCAGCAACAACTAGGGTCGAATTATACTACCTTGCACAATCAGATTCAAGATTTTTCTAAGTTGAATGAGAGTCATCATGAAGATCCCTATCTAGTGCATGTGAAACGTAAGTTGTCAAGTAGTATTAACCCTACATATACTAATTGTGTGATTTGTTTTATGGGTTTGAATTTGACATGCAAACGACCAAGGGTTGATGAGAGAGTTTTGGAGTGCTACATGGAATTTTCACAAGCTTTATACAAGGTGTTTCTTGTCTTGGCGAATGTCCTTGTTCAAGAGCATCATGAGGTTGTCCAAGCGACATGTGACGTGGCTGGTGCTCATTCATCTCGCTCCCACATTGCATGGAGTACCACTTTTTCCCAAGATTTAAGGACAAATCCTTTTCAAGAGGAGGGGAATGATACGAATGAGCAAGCCTCAAAGGGAGGATTGGGCCTCGATTAAGTAGCTCTTGTTGAGCTTAGCTTCGGCCATGTGGGCCTTTGGTCCAATAGTACTTTAGCTAGTCATTAAGCTAGTTAATTAGTAGGTTAGCTTTCGGCCAAGAGAGACCCAATGGGCTGGCCGATTTTCCCTTCATGCTTTCCAAGCTTAATTAGGTTTAGTCAAGGCTATAAATAGCCCTAAAGCTGATGGTACATTTAGTTTTTGCGATGTTATTAATAAAATTCCAGAATTTCGTCTTCCATTAAGCCAAATTCCTCTAGCTTGTGAAAGCTAAGTTGAACATCCTAGTGTGGTTCCTAGGTTGTTTATTGACTTATCAATCAAGCAAACACACTTGATTGTGGCATCCTCTGCCGTTGAATTCGTTCTTGAGTGGTCCGAGTTTGGGTTCAACTCCGTCGATTCCGTAACGTGTCCTCTAAGATCCTAACTTGCTTCCGCGACCGGGCAGCGAGACCCTCGACAGCTCAGCGGAGGTCGAAGACCTGATTGACTAACACCAAAATACCACCAAACCCCCGACCAAAAGGCCAAGGACCAGCACGCTCCGCAAATTCCAGAATTTTGGGTTGTCGGGTAGAGTACTTCTAGGATTTTCAAAAATTCAGCCTTGAAGGCATTTTGTCTTGCCTTCTTTTTCAGTCATTAGTCCTAATCTGAGTTTTAGATCGCGTCTAGGCCTTCATTCACCTCCATTCCTTGCTGCTATCTTGTGTCACTTGTTGACTAGTCAAGAACGTACCTTGCGGTGACGCCTAATTTGTTCAACCCGAGCAACTAGCAAGCCAAGGAATTGCTTGGTGAGACTATTAGAGAGTGATACACTTGAGTGAAACACAAGCGTGAGTGACCTATACATTGTACCAAAAAAAAAAAGAAGGAGAGAAGAGGTCGTTTGCTTATTTTCTTTTGCAGGTTTACCTAAGCATGTCTAGTGGAGTTGGTGACCAAACAATGGACTTTAAACTACACATGGTGGCCATGATGGAAGAATTCAAGCAGAGTTTGGATGAAGCTTTCGAGCCTCTTCATAGACGTCTTGACCGAATGGTGAATAAGGATGTCAAGAGGAGGGGTTCCCCACAATTTCATCCTGACGTCCAACCTACCTCTTCAAAGTCATTATATTCAAGGAGAAGGGAGGAGGTTCATTCGACAACAAAGCATGCAAATACTTTATCCATAGATGAAGGAGTTAGTTGAGTGCAGGAGACATGTCAACAACTCTCCTCCAACAAAAACTTGAAAAAGAGCGAGTTGAGTATGGTGGTGAGAGTGCACTTGAGGTAAAAGTTGAGGAATGTGAGATTGAAAAAGAGGTAAAAAAATCTGAGGAGATGAGTGAAGCATCAAGTGAGCTGATTGTGCATGGGAAGGCGAGTGTTTATAGTTTTCCTAACGAACTTAACTTTTGCCTTGTTTAGTGTTTCTGCTTTTGTACAGATTGAGCGAAGTCGAGTGAAGTTAGTCATGCAATGTTCCATTCCAAAGTTGCTTGTACAATTCACTAGCTTCCATGGAGTTTGTCTTCTAGGAGATAGATCTATTTGGTATCACTTCATGGAACAACCCGAATCTGTCCGCACCAATGGAGAATTAATTCGAACTCCATATTTCTATTCTTGTTTGTTACCCACGGTTCATTCATCATCTTTACCTTCTTTTGAGCATTATTTCCATCCTCACACATGTATTTCCTATGCAGATTTTGAAGGAAAATGTAAAGAGCCATCAATGCAGTCTCAAGTTGAATCGATTGATGGAAGGAATCACGTGTCACGGGGAGTTTTTGCATTTAACTCTTATTCTACACCTTCTTACCACTTAATTAATGACGTTCCATTGCTTATGTATCCAATTTCTGGTTCAAAACAAGCTGAGACTCATTTTGTTTTTGTAGGTTGTAAGGCTGCTCGAAATTTTCCAGCTTTGATTAAAGAGTTGCAACCTGGTTTCATGCTTGTGCCAGCTGCTTGTAATCTTCCATGCATATTCATACATCCAAAAGCTGGTCACCATGAGATCATTTTATCAACTCAAACTGGCGCAAATTCAAGTGACTCGTCTGGAGTGTGACCTTCACTTCATTGCTGCCACTTATGTTGGGTGATGCAGACAAGTGTGTCAATCAAGACCCGAATGTTGTTTTTACCTCACTGGTTCATCCTTCCACGGAAGCGCAACATGAATGGCTCATTGTTCTATCTCCAGATGGGCAAGTAGTGCCAAATCAGCAACAACTAGGGTCGAATTATACTACCTTGCACAATCAGATTCAAGATTTTTCTAAGTTGAATGAGAGTCATCATGAAGATCCCTATCTAGTGCATGTGAAACGTAAGTTGTCAAGTAGTATTAACCCTACATATACTAATTGTGTGATTTGTTTTATGGGTTTGAATTTGACATGCAAACGACCAAGGGTTGATGAGAGAGTTTTGGAGTGCTACATGGAATTTTCACAAGCTTTATACAAGGTGTTTCTTGTCTTGGCGAATGTCCTTGTTCAAGAGCATCATGAGGTTGTCCAAGCGACATGTGACGTGGCTGGTGCTCATTCATCTCGCTCCCACATTGCATGGAGTACCACTTTTTCCCAAGATTTAAGGACAAATCCTTTTCAAGAGGAGGGGAATGATACGAATGAGCAAGCCTCAAAGGGAGGATTGGGCCTCGATTAAGTAGCTCTTGTTGAGCTTAGCTTCGGCCATGTGGGCCTTTGGTCCAATAGTACTTTAGCTAGTCATTAAGCTAGTTAATTAGTAGGTTAGCTTTCGGCCAAGAGAGACCCAATGGGCTGGCCGATTTTCCCTTCATGCTTTCCAAGCTTAATTAGGTTTAGTCAAGGCTATAAATAGCCCTAAAGCTGATGGTACATTTAGTTTTTGCGATGTTATTAATAAAATTCCAGAATTTCGTCTTCCATTAAGCCAAATTCCTCTAGCTTGTGAAAGCTAAGTTGAACATCCTAGTGTGGTTCCTAGGTTGTTTATTGACTTATCAATCAAGCAAACACACTTGATTGTGGCATCCTCTGCCGTTGAATTCGTTCTTGAGTGGTCCGAGTTTGGGTTCAACTCCGTCGATTCCGTAACGTGTCCTCTAAGATCCTAACTTGCTTCCGCGACCGGGCAGCGAGACCCTCGACAGCTCAGCGGAGGTCGAAGACCTGATTGACTAACACCAAAATACCACCAAACCCCCGACCAAAAGGCCAAGGACCAGCACGCTCCGCAAATTCCAGAATTTTGGGTTGTCGGGTAGAGTACTTCTAGGATTTTCAAAAATTCAGCCTTGAAGGCATTTTGTCTTGCCTTCTTTTTCAGTCATTAGTCCTAATCTGAGTTTTAGATCGCGTCTAGGCCTTCATTCACCTCCATTCCTTGCTGCTATCTTGTGTCACTTGTTGACTAGTCAAGAACGTACCTTGCGGTGACGCCTAATTTGTTCAACCCGAGCAACTAGCAAGCCAAGGAATTGCTTGGTGAGACTATTAGAGAGTGATACACTTGAGTGAAACACAAGCGTGAGTGACCTATACATTGTACCAAAAAAAAAAAGAAGGAGAGAAGAGGTCGTTTGCTTATTTTCTTTTGCAGGTTTACCTAAGCATGTCTAGTGGAGTTGGTGACCAAACAATGGACTTTAAACTACACATGGTGGCCATGATGGAAGAATTCAAGCAGAGTTTGGATGAAGCTTTCGAGCCTCTTCATAGACGTCTTGACCGAATGGTGAATAAGGATGTCAAGAGGAGGGGTTCCCCACAATTTCATCCTGACGTCCAACCTACCTCTTCAAAGTCATTATATTCAAGGAGAAGGGAGGAGGTTCATTCGACAACAAAGCATGCAAATACTTTATCCATAGATGAAGGAGTTAGTTGAGTGCAGGAGACATGTCAACAACTCTCCTCCAACAAAAACTTGAAAAAGAGCGAGTTGAGTATGGTGGTGAGAGTGCACTTGAGGTAAAAGTTGAGGAATGTGAGATTGAAAAAGAGGTAAAAAAATCTGAGGAGATGAGTGAAGCATCAAGTGAGCTGATTGTGCATGGGAAGGCGAGTGTTTATAGTTTTCCTAACGAACTTAACTTTTGCCTTGTTTAGTGTTTCTGCTTTTGTACAGATTGAGCGAAGTCGAGTGAAGTTAGTCATGCAATGTTCCATTCCAAAGTTGCTTGTACAATTCACTAGCTTCCATGGAGTTTGTCTTCTAGGAGATAGATCTATTTGGTATCACTTCATGGAACAACCCGAATCTGTCCGCACCAATGGAGAATTAATTCGAACTCCATATTTCTATTCTTGTTTGTTACCCACGGTTCATTCATCATCTTTACCTTCTTTTGAGCATTATTTCCATCCTCACACATGTATTTCCTATGCAGATTTTGAAGGAAAATGTAAAGAGCCATCAATGCAGTCTCAAGTTGAATCGATTGATGGAAGGAATCACGTGTCACGGGGAGTTTTTGCATTTAACTCTTATTCTACACCTTCTTACCACTTAATTAATGACGTTCCATTGCTTATGTATCCAATTTCTGGTTCAAAACAAGCTGAGACTCATTTTGTTTTTGTAGGTTGTAAGGCTGCTCGAAATTTTCCAGCTTTGATTAAAGAGTTGCAACCTGGTTTCATGCTTGTGCCAGCTGCTTGTAATCTTCCATGCATATTCATACATCCAAAAGCTGGTCACCATGAGATCATTTTATCAACTCAAACTGGCGCAAATTCAAGTGACTCGTCTGGAGTGTGACCTTCACTTCATTGCTGCCACTTATGTTGGGTGATGCAGACAAGTGTGTCAATCAAGACCCGAATGTTGTTTTTACCTCACTGGTTCATCCTTCCACGGAAGCGCAACATGAATGGCTCATTGTTCTATCTGCAGATGGGCAAGTAGTCCCAAATCAGCAACAACTAGGGTCGAATTATACTACCTTGCACAATCAGATTAAAGATTTTTCTAAGCTGAATGAGAGTCATCATGAAGATCCCTATCTAGTGCATGTGAAACGTAAGTTGTCAAGTAGTATTAACCCTACATATACTAATTGTGTGATTTGTTTTATGGGTTTGAATTTGACATGCAAACGACCAAGGGTTGATGAGAGAGTTTTGGAGTGCTACATGGAATTTTCACAAGCTTTATACAAGGTGTTTCTTGTCTTGGCGAATGTCCTTGTTCAAGAGCATCATGAGGTTGTCCAAGCGACATGTGACGTGGCTGGTGCTCATTCATCTCGCTCCCACATTGCATGGAGTACCACTTTTTCCCAAGATTTAAGGACAAATCCTTTTCAAGAGGAGGGGAATGATACGAATGAGCAAGCCTCAAAGGGAGGATTGGGCCTCGATTAAGTAGCTCTGTTGAGCTTAGCTTCGGCCATGTGGGCCTTAGGTCCAATAGTACTTTAGCTAGTCATTAAGCTAGTTAATTAGTAGGTTAGCTTTCGGCCAAGAGAGACCCAATGGGCTGGCCGATTTTCCCTTCATGCTTTCCAAGCTTTATTAGGTTTAGTCAAGGCTATAAATTGCCCTAAAGCTGATGGTACATTTAGTTTTTGCGATGTTATTAATAAAATTCCAGAATTTCGTCTTCCATTAAGCCAAATTCCTCTAGCTTGTGAAAGCTAAGTTGAACATCCTAGTGTGGTTCCTAGGTTGTTTATTGACTTATCAATCAAGCAAACACACTTGATTGTGGCATCCTCTGCCGTTGAATTCGTTCTTGAGTGGTCCGAGTTTGGGTTCAACTCCGTCGATTCCGTAACGTGTCCTCTAAGATCCTAAGTTGCTTCCGCGACCGGGCAGCGAGACCCTCGACAGCTCAGCGGAGGTCGAAGACCTGATTGACTAACACCAAAGCAACACCAAAATACCACCAAACCCCCGACCAAAAGGCCGAGGACCAGCACGCTCCGCAAATTCCAGAATTTTGGGTTGTCGGGTAGAGTACTTCTAGGATTTTCAAAAATTCAGCCTTGAAGGCATTTTGTCTTGCCTTCTTTTTCAGTCATTAGTCCTAATCTGAGTTTTAGATCACGTCTAGGCCTTCATTCACCTCCATTCCTTGCTGCTATCTTGTGTCATTTGTTGACTAGTCAAGAACGTACCTTGCGGTGACGCCTAATTTGTTCAACCCGAGCAACTAGCAAGCCAAGGAATTGCTTGGTGAGACTATTTGAGAGTGATACACTTGAGTGAAACACAAGCGTGAGTGACCTATACATTGTACCAAAAAAAAAAAGAAGGAGAGAAGAGGTCGTTTGCTTATTTTCTTTTGCAGG
This sequence comes from Coffea arabica, assembly GCF_036785885.1. Classification (NCBI taxonomy): domain Eukaryota; kingdom Viridiplantae; phylum Streptophyta; class Magnoliopsida; order Gentianales; family Rubiaceae; genus Coffea; species Coffea arabica. The sequence continues at coordinate 33,281,164 of NC_092323.1, read as the reverse complement.
TTTACCTAAGCATGTCTAGTGGAGTTGGTGACCAAACAATGGACTTTAAACTACACATGGTGGCCATGATGGAAGAATTCAAGCAGAGTTTGGATGAAGCTTTCGAGCCTCTTCATAGACGTCTTGACCGAATGGTGAATAAGGATGTCAAGAGGAGGGGTTCCCCACAATTTCATCCTGACGTCCAACCTACCTCTTCAAAGTCATTATATTCAAGGAGAAGGGAGGAGGTTCATTCGACAACAAAGCATGCAAATACTTTATCCATAGATGAAGGAGTTAGTTGAGTGCAGGAGACATGTCAACAACTCTCCTCCAACAAAAACTTGAAAAAGAGCGAGTTGAGTATGGTGGTGAGAGTGCACTTGAGGTAAAAGTTGAGGAATGTGAGATTGAAAAAGAGGTAAAAAAATCTGAGGAGATGAGTGAAGCATCAAGTGAGCTGATTGTGCATGGGAAGGCGAGTGTTTATAGTTTTCCTAACGAACTTAACTTTTGCCTTGTTTAGTGTTTCTGCTTTTGTACAGATTGAGCGAAGTCGAGTGAAGTTAGTCATGCAATGTTCCATTCCAAAGTTGCTTGTACAATTCACTAGCTTCCATGGAGTTTGTCTTCTAGGAGATAGATCTATTTGGTATCACTTCATGGAACAACCCGAATCTGTCCGCACCAATGGAGAATTAATTCGAACTCCATATTTCTATTCTTGTTTGTTACCCACGGTTCATTCATCATCTTTACCTTCTTTTGAGCATTATTTCCATCCTCACACATGTATTTCCTATGCAGATTTTGAAGGAAAATGTAAAGAGCCATCAATGCAGTCTCAAGTTGAATCGATTGATGGAAGGAATCATGTGTCACGGGGAGTTTTTGCATTTAACTCTTATTCTACACCTTCTTACCACTTAATTAATGACGTTCCATTGCTTATGTATCCAATTTCTGGTTCAAAACAAGCTGAGACTCATTTTGTTTTTGTAGGTTGTAAGGCTGCTCGAAATTTTCCAGCTTTGATTAAAGAGTTGCAACCTGGTTTCATGCTTGTGCCAGCTGCTTGTAATCTTCCATGCATATTCATACATCCAAAAGCTGGTCACCATGAGATCATTTTATCAACTCAAACTGGCGCAAATTCAAGTGACTCGTCTGGAGTGTGACCTTCACTTCATTGCTGCCACTTATGTTGGGTGATGCAGACAAGTGTGTCAATCAAGACCCGAATGTTGTTTTTACCTCACTGGTTCATCCTTCCACGGAAGCGCAACATGAATGGCTCATTGTTCTATCTGCAGATGGGCAAGTAGTGCCAAATCAGCAACAACTAGGGTCGAATTATACTACCTTGCACAATCAGATTCAAGATTTTTCTAAGCTGAATGAGAGTCATCATGAAGATCCCTATCTAGTGCATGTGAAACGTAAGTTGTCAAGTAGTATTAACCCTACATATACTAATTGTGTGATTTGTTTTATGGGTTTGAATTTGACATGCAAACGACCAAGGGTTGATGAGAGAGTTTTGGAGTGCTACATGGAATTTTCACAAGCTTTATACAAGGTGTTTCTTGTCTTGGCGAATGTCCTTGTTGAAGAGCATCATGAGGTTGTCCAAGCGACATGTGACGTGGCTGGTGCTCATTCATCTCGCTCCCACATTGCATGGAGTACCACTTTTTCCCAAGATTTAAGGACAAATCCTTTTCAAGAGGAGGGGAATGATACGAATGAGCAAGCCTCAAAGGGAGGATTGGGCCTCGATTAAGTAGCTCTTGTTGAGCTTAGCTTCGGCCATGTGGGCCTTAGGTCCAATAGTACTTTAGCTAGTCATTAAGCTAGTTAATTAGTAGGTTAGCTTTCGGCCAAGAGAGACCCAATGGGCTGGCCGATTTTCCCTTCATGCTTTCCAAGCTTAATTAGGTTTAGTCAAGGCTATAAATAGCCCTAAAGCTGATGGTACATTTAGTTTTTGCGATGTTATTAATAAAATTCCAGAATTTCGTCTTCCATTAAGCCAAATTCCTCTAGCTTGTGAAAGCTAAGTTGAACATCCTAGTGTGGTTCCTAGGTTGTTTATTGACTTATCAATCAAGCAAACACACTTGATTGTGGCATCCTCTGCCGTTGAATTCGTTCTTGAGTGGTCCGAGTTTGGGTTCAACTCCGTCGATTCCGTAACGTGTCCTCTAAGATCCTAACTTGCTTCCGCGACCGGGCAGCGAGACCCTCGACAGCTCAGCGGAGGTCGAAGACCTGATTGACTAACACCAAAATACCACCAAACCCCCGACCAAAAGGCCAAGGACCAGCACGCTCCGCAAATTCCAGAATTTTGGGTTGTCGGGTAGAGTACTTCTAGGATTTTCACCACGGTTCATTCATCATCTTTACCTTCTTTTGAGCATTATTTCCATCCTCACACATGTATTTCCTATGCAGATTTTGAAGGAAAATGTAAAGAGCCATCAATGCAGTCTCAAGTTGAATCGATTGATGGAAGGAATCACGTGTCACGGGGAGTTTTTGCATTTAACTCTTATTCTACACCTTCTTACCACTTAATTAATGACGTTCCATTGCTTATGTATCCAATTTCTGGTTCAAAACAAGCTGAGACTCATTTTGTTTTTGTAGGTTGTAAGGCTGCTCGAAATTTTCCAGCTTTGATTAAAGAGTTGCAACCTGGTTTCATGCTTGTGCCAGCTGCTTGTAATCTTCCATGCATATTCATACATCCAAAAGCTGGTCACCATGAGATCATTTTATCAACTCAAACTGGCGCAAATTCAAGTGACTCGTCTGGAGTGTGACCTTCACTTCATTGCTGCCACTTATGTTGGGTGATGCAGACAAGTGTGTCAATCAAGACCCGAATGTTGTTTTTACCTCACTGGTTCATCCTTCCACGGAAGCGCAACATGAATGGCTCATTGTTCTATCTCCAGATGGGCAAGTAGTGCCAAATCAGCAACAACTAGGGTCGAATTATACTACCTTGCACAATCAGATTCAAGATTTTTCTAAGTTGAATGAGAGTCATCATGAAGATCCCTATCTAGTGCATGTGAAACGTAAGTTGTCAAGTAGTATTAACCCTACATATACTAATTGTGTGATTTGTTTTATGGGTTTGAATTTGACATGCAAACGACCAAGGGTTGATGAGAGAGTTTTGGAGTGCTACATGGAATTTTCACAAGCTTTATACAAGGTGTTTCTTGTCTTGGCGAATGTCCTTGTTCAAGAGCATCATGAGGTTGTCCAAGCGACATGTGACGTGGCTGGTGCTCATTCATCTCGCTCCCACATTGCATGGAGTACCACTTTTTCCCAAGATTTAAGGACAAATCCTTTTCAAGAGGAGGGGAATGATACGAATGAGCAAGCCTCAAAGGGAGGATTGGGCCTCGATTAAGTAGCTCTTGTTGAGCTTAGCTTCGGCCATGTGGGCCTTAGGTCCAATAGTACTTTAGCTAGTCATTAAGCTAGTTAATTAGTAGGTTAGCTTTCGGCCAAGAGAGACCCAATGGGCTGGCCGATTTTCCCTTCATGCTTTCCAAGCTTTATTAGGTTTAGTCAAGGCTATAAATAGCCCTAAAGCTGATGGTACATTTAGTTTTTGCGATGTTATTAATAAAATTCCAGACTTTCGTCTTACATTAAGCCAAATTCCTCTAGCTTGTGAAAGCTAAGTTGAACATCCTAGTGTGGTTCCTAGGTTGTTTATTGACTTATCAATCAAGCAAACACACTTGATTGTGGCATCCTCTGCCGTTGAATTCGTTCTTGAGTGGTCCGAGTTTGGGTTCAACTCCGTCGATTCCGTAACGTGTCCTCTAAGATCCTAAGTTGCTTCCGCGACCGGGCAGCGAGACCCTCGACAGCTCAGCGGAGGTCGAAGACCTGATTGACTAACACCAAAGCAACACCAAAATACCACCAAACCCCCGACCAAAAGGCCGAGGACCAGCACGCTCCGCAAATTCCAGAATTTTGGGTTGTCGGGTAGAGTACTTCTAGGATTTTCAAAAATTCAGCCTTGAAGGCATTTTGTCTTGCCTTCTTTTTCAGTCATTAGTCCTAATCTGAGTTTTAGATCGCGTCTAGGCCTTCATTCACCTCCATTCCTTGCTGCTATCTTGTGTCACTTGTTGACTAGTCAAGAACGTACCTTGCGGTGACGCCTAATTTGTTCAACCCGAGCAACTAGCAAGCCAAGGAATTGCTTGGTGAGACTATTAGAGAGTGATACACTTGAGTGAAACACAAGCGTGAGTGACCTATACATTGTACCAAAAAAAAAAAGAAGGAGAGAAGAGGTCGTTTGCTTATTTTCTTTTGCAGGTTTACCTAAGCATGTCTAGTGGAGTTGGTGACCAAACAATGGACTTTAAACTACACATGGTGGCCATGATGGAAGAATTCAAGCAGAGTTTGGATGAAGCTTTCGAGCCTCTTCATAGACGCCTTGACCGAATGGTGAATAAGGATGTCAAGAGGAGGGGTTCCCCACAATTTCATCCTGACGTCCAACCTACCTCTTCAAAGTCATTATATTCAAGGAGAAGGGAGGAGGTTCATTCGACAACAAAGCATGCAAATACTTTATCCATAGATGAAGGAGTTAGTTGAGTGCAGGAGACATGTCAACAACTCTCCTCCAACAAAAACTTGAAAAAGAGCGAGTTGAGTATGGTGGTGAGAGTGCACTTGAGGTAAAAGTTGAGGAATGTGAGATTGAAAAAGAGGTAAAAAAATCTGAGGAGATGAGTGAAGCATCAAGTGAGCTGATTGTGCATGGGAAGGCGAGTGTTTATAGTTTTCCTAACGAACTTAACTTTTGCCTTGTTTAGTGTTTCTGCTTTTGTACAGATTGAGCGAAGTCGAGTGAAGTTAGTCATGCAATGTTCCATTCCAAAGTTGCTTGTACAATTCACTAGCTTCCATGGAGTTTGTCTTCTAGGAGATAGATCTATTTGGTATCACTTCATGGAACAACCCGAATCTGTCCGCACCAATGGAGAATTAATTCGAACTCCATATTTCTATTCTTGTTTGTTACCCACGGTTCATTCATCATCTTTACCTTCTTTTGAGCATTATTTCCATCCTCACACATGTATTTCCTATGCAGATTTTGAAGGAAAATGTAAAGAGCCATCAATGCAGTCTCAAGTTGAATCGATTGATGGAAGGAATCACGTGTCACGGGGAGTTTTTGCATTTAACTCTTATTCTACACCTTCTTACCACTTAATTAATGACGTTCCATTGCTTATGTATCCAATTTCTGGTTCAAAACAAGCTGAGACTCATTTTGTTTTTGTAGGTTGTAAGGCTGCTCGAAATTTTCCAGCTTTGATTAAAGAGTTGCAACCTGGTTTCATGCTTGTGCCAGCTGCTTGTAATCTTCCATGCATATTCATACATCCAAAAGCTGGTCACCATGAGATCATTTTATCAACTCAAACTGGCGCAAATTCAAGTGACTCGTCTGGAGTGTGACCTTCACTTCATTGCTGCCACTTATGTTGGGTGATGCAGACAAGTGTGTCAATCAAGACCCGAATGTTGTTTTTACCTCACTGGTTCATCCTTCCACGGAAGCGCAACATGAATGGCTCATTGTTCTATCTGCAGATGGGCAAGTAGTGCCAAATCAGCAACAACTAGGGTCGAATTATACTACCTTGCACAATCAGATTCAAGATTTTTGTAAGCTGAATGAGAGTCATCATGAAGATCCCTATCTAGTGCATGTGAAACGTAAGTTGTCAAGTAGTATTAACCCTACATATACTAATTGTGTGATTTGTTTTATGGGTTTGAATTTGACATGCAAACGACCAAGGGTTGATGAGAGAGTTTTGGAGTGCTACATGGAATTTTCACAAGCTTTATACAAGGTGTTTCTTGTCTTGGCGAATGTCCTTGTTCAAGAGCATCATGAGGTTGTCCAAGCGACATGTGACGTGGCTGGTGCTCATTCATCTCGCTCCCACATTGCATGGAGTACCACTTTTTCCCAAGATTTAAGGACAAATCCTTTTCAAGAGGAGGGGAATGATACGAATGAGCAAGCCTCAAAGGGAGGATTGGGCCTCGATTAAGTAGCTCTTGTTGAGCTTAGCTTCGGCCATGTGGGCCTTAGGTCCAATAGTACTTTAGCTAGTCATTAAGCTAGTTAATTAGTAGGTTAGCTTTCGGCCAAGAGAGACCCAATGGGCTGGCCGATTTTCCCTTCATGCTTTCCAAGCTTTATTAGGTTTAGTCAAGGCTATAAATAGCCCTAAAGCTGGTGGTACATTTAGTTTTTGCGATGTTATTAATAAAATTCCAGACTTTCGTCTTACATTAAGCCAAATTCCTCTAGCTTGTGAAAGCTAAGTTGAACATCCTAGTGTGGTTCCTAGGTTGTTTATTGACTTATCAATCAAGCAAACACACTTGATTGTGGCATCCTCTGCCGTTGAATTCGTTCTTGAGTGGTCCGAGTTTGGGTTCAACTCCGTCGATTCCGTAACGTGTCCTCTAAGATCCTAAGTTGCTTCCGCGACCGGGCAGCGAGACCCTCGACAGCTCAGCGGAGGTCGAAGACCTGATTGACTAACACCAAAGCAACACCAAAATACCACCAAACCCCCGACCAAAAGGCCGAGGACCAGCACGCTCCGCAAATTCCAGAATTTTGGGTTGTCGGGTAGAGTACTTCTAGGATTTTCAAAAATTCAGCCTTGAAGGCATTTTGTCTTGCCTTCTTTTTCAGTCATTAGTCCTAATCTGAGTTTTAGATCGCGTCTAGGCCTTCATTCACCTCCATTCCTTGCTGCTATCTTGTGTCACTTGTTGACTAGTCAAGAACGTACCTTGCGGTGACGCCTAATTTGTTCAACCCGAGCAACTAGCAAGCCAAGGAATTGCTTGGTGAGACTATTAGAGAGTGATACACTTGAGTGAAACACAAGCGTGAGTGACCTATACATTGTACCAAAAAAAAAAAGAAGGAGAGAAGAGGTCGTTTGCTTATTTTCTTTTGCAGGTTTACCTAAGCATGTCTAGTGGAGTTGGTGACCAAACAATGGACTTTAAACTACACATGGTGGCCATGATGGAAGAATTCAAGCAGAGTTTGGATGAAGCTTTCGAGCCTCTTCATAGACGCCTTGACCGAATGGTGAATAAGGATGTCAAGAGGAGGGGTTCCCCACAATTTCATCCTGACGTCCAACCTACCTCTTCAAAGTCATTATATTCAAGGAGAAGGGAGGAGGTTCATTCGACAACAAAGCATGCAAATACTTTATCCATAGATGAAGGAGTTAGTTGAGTGCAGGAGACATGTCAACAACTCTCCTCCAACAAAAACTTGAAAAAGAGCGAGTTGAGTATGGTGGTGAGAGTGCACTTGAGGTAAAAGTTGAGGAATGTGAGATTGAAAAAGAGGTAAAAAAATCTGAGGAGATGAGTGAAGCATCAAGTGAGCTGATTGTGCATGGGAAGGCGAGTGTTTATAGTTTTCCTAACGAACTTAACTTTTGCCTTGTTTAGTGTTTCTGCTTTTGTACAGATTGAGCGAAGTCGAGTGAAGTTAGTCATGCAATGTTCCATTCCAAAGTTGCTTGTACAATTCACTAGCTTCCATGGAGTTTGTCTTCTAGGAGATAGATCTATTTGGTATCACTTCGTGGAACAACCCGAATCTGTCCGCACCGATGGAGAATTAATTCGAACTCCATATTTCTATTCTTGTTTGTTACCCACGGTTCATTCATCATCTTTACCTTCTTTTGAGCATTATTTCCATCCTCACACATGTATTTCCTATGCAGATTTTGAAGGAAAATGTAAAGAGCCATCAATGCAGTCTCAAGTTGAATCGATTGATGGAAGGAATCACGTGTCACGGGGAGTTTTTGCATTTAACTCTTATTCTACACCTTCTTACCACTTAATTAATGACGTTCCATTGCTTATGTATCCAATTTCTGGTTCAAAACAAGCTGAGACTCATTTTGTTTTTGTAGGTTGTAAGGCTGCTCGAAATTTTCCAGCTTTGATTAAAGAGTTGCAACCTGGTTTCATGCTTGTGCCAGCTGCTTGTAATCTTCCATGCATATTCATACATCCAAAAGCTGGTCACCATGAGATCATTTTATCAACTCAAACTGGCGCAAATTCAAGTGACTCGTCTGGAGTGTGACCTTCACTTCATTGCTGCCACTTATGTTGGGTGATGCAGACAAGTGTGTCAATCAAGACCCGAATGTTGTTTTTACCTCACTGGTTCATCCTTCCACGGAAGCGCAACATGAATGGCTCATTGTTCTATCTGCAGATGGGCAAGTAGTGCCAAATCAGCAACAACTAGGGTCGAATTATACTACCTTGCACAATCAGATTCAAGATTTTTGTAAGCTGAATGAGAGTCATCATGAAGATCCCTATCTAGTGCATGTGAAACGTAAGTTGTCAAGTAGTATTAACCCTACATATACTAATTGTGTGATTTGTTTTATGGGTTTGAATTTGACATGCAAACGACCAAGGGTTGATGAGAGAGTTTTGGAGTGCTACATGGAATTTTCACAAGCTTTATACAAGGTGTTTCTTGTCTTGGCGAATGTCCTTGTTCAAGAGCATCATGAGGTTGTCCAAGCGACATGTGACGTGGCTGGTGCTCATTCATCTCGCTCCCACATTGCATGGAGTACCACTTTTTCCCAAGATTTAAGGACAAATCCTTTTCAAGAGGAGGGGAATGATACGAATGAGCAAGCCTCAAAGGGAGGATTGGGCCTCGATTAAGTAGCTCTTGTTGAGCTTAGCTTCGGCCATGTGGGCCTTAGGTCCAATAGTACTTTAGCTAGTCATTAAGCTAGTTAATTAGTAGGTTAGCTTTCGGCCAAGAGAGACCCAATGGGCTGGCCGATTTTCCCTTCATGCTTTCCAAGCTTTATTAGGTTTAGTCAAGGCTATAAATAGCCCTAAAGCTGGTGGTACATTTAGTTTTTGCGATGTTATTAATAAAATTCCAGACTTTCGTCTTACATTAAGCCAAATTCCTCTAGCTTGTGAAAGCTAAGTTGAACATCCTAGTGTGGTTCCTAGGTTGTTTATTGACTTATCAATCAAGCAAACACACTTGATTGTGGCATCCTCTGCCGTTGAATTCGTTCTTGAGTGGTCCGAGTTTGGGTTCAACTCCGTCGATTCCGTAACGTGTCCTCTAAGATCCTAAGTTGCTTCCGCGACCGGGCAGCGAGACCCTCGACAGCTCAGCGGAGGTCGAAGACCTGATTGACTAACACCAAAGCAACACCAAAATACCACCAAACCCCCGACCAAAAGGCCGAGGACCAGCACGCTCCGCAAATTCCAGAATTTTGGGTTGTCGGGTAGAGTACTTCTAGGATTTTCAAAAATTCAGCCTTGAAGGCATTTTGTCTTGCCTTCTTTTTCAGTCATTAGTCCTAATCTGAGTTTTAGATCGCGTCTAGGCCTTCATTCACCTCCATTCCTTGCTGCTATCTTGTGTCACTTGTTGACTAGTCAAGAACGTACCTTGCGGTGACGCCTAATTTGTTCAACCCGAGCAACTAGCAAGCCAAGGAATTGCTTGGTGAGACTATTAGAGAGTGATACACTTGAGTGAAACACAAGCGTGAGTGACCTATACATTGTACCAAAAAAAAAAAGAAGGAGAGAAGAGGTCGTTTGCTTATTTTCTTTTGCAGGTTTACCTAAGCATGTCTAGTGGAGTTGGTGACCAAACAATGGACTTTAAACTACACATGGTGGCCATGATGGAAGAATTCAAGCAGAGTTTGGATGAAGCTTTCGAGCCTCTTCATAGACGCCTTGACCGAATGGTGAATAAGGATGTCAAGAGGAGGGGTTCCCCACAATTTCATCCTGACGTCCAACCTACCTCTTCAAAGTCATTATATTCAAGGAGAAGGGAGGAGGTTCATTCGACAACAAAGCATGCAAATACTTTATCCATAGATGAAGGAGTTAGTTGAGTGCAGGAGACATGTCAACAACTCTCCTCCAACAAAAACTTGAAAAAGAGCGAGTTGAGTATGGTGGTGAGAGTGCACTTGAGGTAAAAGTTGAGGAATGTGAGATTGAAAAAGAGGTAAAAAAATCTGAGGAGATGAGTGAAGCATCAAGTGAGCTGATTGTGCATGGGAAGGCGAGTGTTTATAGTTTTCCTAACGAACTTAACTTTTGCCTTGTTTAGTGTTTCTGCTTTTGTACAGATTGAGCGAAGTCGAGTGAAGTTAGTCATGCAATGTTCCATTCCAAAGTTGCTTGTACAATTCACTAGCTTCCATGGAGTTTGTCTTCTAGGAGATAGATCTATTTGGTATCACTTCATGGAACAACCCGAATCTGTCCGCACCAATGGAGAATTAATTCGAACTCCATATTTCTATTCTTGTTTGTTACCCACGGTTCATTCATCATCTTTACCTTCTTTTGAGCATTATTTCCATCCTCACACATGTATTTCCTATGCAGATTTTGAAGGAAAATGTAAAGAGCCATCAATGCAGTCTCAAGTTGAATCGATTGATGGAAGGAATCACGTGTCACGGGGAGTTTTTGCATTTAACTCTTATTCTACACCTTCTTACCACTTAATTAATGACGTTCCATTGCTTATGTATCCAATTTCTGGTTCAAAACAAGCTGAGACTCATTTTGTTTTTGTAGGTTGTAAGGCTGCTCGAAATTTTCCAGCTTTGATTAAAGAGTTGCAACCTGGTTTCATGCTTGTGCCAGCTGCTTGTAATCTTCCATGCATATTCATACATCCAAAAGCTGGTCACCATGAGATCATTTTATCAACTCAAACTGGCGCAAATTCAAGTGACTCGTCTGGAGTGTGACCTTCACTTCATTGCTGCCACTTATGTTGGGTGATGCAGACAAGTGTGTCAATCAAGACCCGAATGTTGTTTTTACCTCACTGGTTCATCCTTCCACGGAAGCGCAACATGAATGGCTCATTGTTCTATCTGCAGATGGGCAAGTAGTGCCAAATCAGCAACAACTAGGGTCGAATTATACTACCTTGCACAATCAGATTCAAGATTTTTGTAAGCTGAATGAGAGTCATCATGAAGATCCCTATCTAGTGCATGTGAAACGTAAGTTGTCAAGTAGTATTAACCCTACATATACTAATTGTGTGATTTGTTTTATGGGTTTGAATTTGACATGCAAACGACCAAGGGTTGATGAGAGAGTTTTGGAGTGCTACATGGAATTTTCACAAGCTTTATACAAGGTGTTTCTTGTCTTGGCGAATGTCCTTGTTCAAGAGCATCATGAGGTTGTCCAAGCGACATGTGACGTGGCTGGTGCTCATTCATCTCGCTCCCACATTGCATGGAGTACCACTTTTTCCCAAGATTTAAGGACAAATCCTTTTCAAGAGGAGGGGAATGATACGAATGAGCAAGCCTCAAAGGGAGGATTGGGCCTCGATTAAGTAGCTCTTGTTGAGCTTAGCTTCGGCCATGTGGGCCTTAGGTCCAATAGTACTTTAGCTAGTCATTAAGCTAGTTAATTAGTAGGTTAGCTTTCGGCCAAGAGAGACCCAATGGGCTGGCCGATTTTCCCTTCATGCTTTCCAAGCTTTATTAGGTTTAGTCAAGGCTATAAATAGCCCTAAAGCTGGTGGTACATTTAGTTTTTGCGATGTTATTAATAAAATTCCAGACTTTCGTCTTACATTAAGCCAAATTCCTCTAGCTTGTGAAAGCTAAGTTGAACATCCTAGTGTGGTTCCTAGGTTGTTTATTGACTTATCAATCAAGCAAACACACTTGATTGTGGCATCCTCTGCCGTTGAATTCGTTCTTGAGTGGTCCGAGTTTGGGTTCAACTCCGTCGATTCCGTAACGTGTCCTCTAAGATCCTAAGTTGCTTCCGCGACCGGGCAGCGAGACCCTCGACAGCTCAGCGGAGGTCGAAGACCTGATTGACTAACACCAAAGCAACACCAAAATACCACCAAACCCCCGACCAAAAGGCCGAGGACCAGCACGCTCCGCAAATTCCAGAATTTTGGGTTGTCGGGTAGAGTACTTCTAGGATTTTCAAAAATTCAGCCTTGAAGGCATTTTGTCTTGCCTTCTTTTTCAGTCATTAGTCCTAATCTGAGTTTTAGATCGCGTCTAGGCCTTCATTCACCTCCATTCCTTGCTGCTATCTTGTGTCACTTGTTGACTAGTCAAGAACGTACCTTGCGGTGACGCCTAATTTGTTCAACCCGAGCAACTAGCAAGCCAAGGAATTGCTTGGTGAGACTATTAGAGAGTGATACACTTGAGTGAAACACAAGCGTGAGTGACCTATACATTGTACCAAAAAAAAAAAGAAGGAGAGAAGAGGTCGTTTGCTTATTTTCTTTTGCAGGTTTACCTAAGCATGTCTAGTGGAGTTGGTGACCAAACAATGGACTTTAAACTACACATGGTGGCCATGATGGAAGAATTCAAGCAGAGTTTGGATGAAGCTTTCGAGCCTCTTCATAGACGCCTTGACCGAATGGTGAATAAGGATGTCAAGAGGAGGGGTTCCCCACAATTTCATCCTGACGTCCAACCTACCTCTTCAAAGTCATTATATTCAAGGAGAAGGGAGGAGGTTCATTCGACAACAAAGCATGCAAATACTTTATCCATAGATGAAGGAGTTAGTTGAGTGCAGGAGACATGTCAACAACTCTCCTCCAACAAAAACTTGAAAAAGAGCGAGTTGAGTATGGTGGTGAGAGTGCACTTGAGGTAAAAGTTGAGGAATGTGAGATTGAAAAAGAGGTAAAAAAATCTGAGGAGATGAGTGAAGCATCAAGTGAGCTGATTGTGCATGGGAAGGCGAGTGTTTATAGTTTTCCTAACGAACTTAACTTTTGCCTTGTTTAGTGTTTCTGCTTTTGTACAGATTGAGCGAAGTCGAGTGAAGTTAGTCATGCAATGTTCCATTCCAAAGTTGCTTGTACAATTCACTAGCTTCCATGGAGTTTGTCTTCTAGGAGATAGATCTATTTGGTATCACTTCATGGAACAACCCGAATCTGTCCGCACCAATGGAGAATTAATTCGAACTCCATATTTCTATTCTTGTTTGTTACCCACGGTTCATTCATCATCTTTACCTTCTTTTGAGCATTATTTCCATCCTCACACATGTATTTCCTATGCAGATTTTGAAGGAAAATGTAAAGAGCCATCAATGCAGTCTCAAGTTGAATCGATTGATGGAAGGAATCACGTGTCACGGGGAGTTTTTGCATTTAACTCTTATTCTACACCTTCTTACCACTTAATTAATGACGTTCCATTGCTTATGTATCCAATTTCTGGTTCAAAACAAGCTGAGACTCATTTTGTTTTTGTAGGTTGTAAGGCTGCTCGAAATTTTCCAGCTTTGATTAAAGAGTTGCAACCTGGTTTCATGCTTGTGCCAGCTGCTTGTAATCTTCCATGCATATTCAAACATCCAAAAGCTGGTCACCATGAGATCATTTTATCAACTCAAACTGGCGCAAATTCAAGTGACTCGTCTGGAGTGTGACCTTCACTTCATTGCTGCCACTTATGTTGGGTGATGCAGACAAGTGTGTCAATCAAGACCCGAATGTTGTTTTTACCTCACTGGTTCATCCTTCCACGGAAGCGCAACATGAATGGCTCATTGTTCTATCTCCAGATGGGCAAGTAGTGCCAAATCAGCAACAACTAGGGTCGAATTATACTACCTTGCACAATCAGATTCAAGATTTTTCTAAGTTGAATGAGAGTCATCATGAAGATCCCTATCTAGTGCATGTGAAACGTAAGTTGTCAAGTAGTATTAACCCTACATATACTAATTGTGTGATTTGTTTTATGGGTTTGAATTTGACATGCAAACGACCAAGGGTTGATGAGAGAGTTTTGGAGTGCTACATGGAATTTTCACAAGCTTTATACAAGGTGTTTCTTGTCTTGGCGAATGTCCTTGTTCAAGAGCATCATGAGGTTGTCCAAGCGACATGTGACGTGGCTGGTGCTCATTCATCTCGCTCCCACATTGCATGGAGTACCACTTTTTCCCAAGATTTAAGGACAAATCCTTTTCAAGAGGAGGGGAATGATACGAATGAGCAAGCCTCAAAGGGAGGATTGGGCCTCGATTAAGTAGCTCTTGTTGAGCTTAGCTTCGGCCATGTGGGCCTTAGGTCCAATAGTACTTTAGCTAGTCATTAAGCTAGTTAATTAGTAGGTTAGCTTTCGGCCAAGAGAGACCCAATGGGCTGGCCGATTTTCCCTTCATGCTTTCCAAGCTTTATTAGGTTTAGTCAAGGCTATAAATAGCCCTAAAGCTGGTGGTACATTTAGTTTTTGCGATGTTATTAATAAAATTCCAGACTTTCGTCTTACATTAAGCCAAATTCCTCTAGCTTGTGAAAGCTAAGTTGAACATCCTAGTGTGGTTCCTAGGTTGTTTATTGACTTATCAATCAAGCAAACACACTTGATTGTGGCATCCTCTGCCGTTGAATTCGTTCTTGAGTGGTCCGAGTTTGGGTTCAACTCCGTCGATTCCGTAACGTGTCCTCTAAGATCCTAAGTTGCTTCCGCGACCGGGCAGCGAGACCCTCGACAGCTCAGCGGAGGTCGAAGACCTGATTGACTAACACCAAAGCAACACCAAAATACCACCAAACCCCCGACCAAAAGGCCGAGGACCAGCACGCTCCGCAAATTCCAGAATTTTGGGTTGTCGGGTAGAGTACTTCTAGGATTTTCAAAAATTCAGCCTTGAAGGCATTTTGTCTTGCCTTCTTTTTCAGTCATTAGTCCTAATCTGAGTTTTAGATCGCGTCTAGGCCTTCATTCACCTCCATTCCTTGCTGCTATCTTGTGTCACTTGTTGACTAGTCAAGAACGTACCTTGCGGTGACGCCTAATTTGTTCAACCCGAGCAACTAGCAAGCCAAGGAATTGCTTGGTGAGACTATTAGAGAGTGATACACTTGAGTGAAACACAAGCGTGAGTGACCTATACATTGTACCAAAAAAAAAAAGAAGGAGAGAAGAGGTCGTTTGCTTATTTTCTTTTGCAGGTTTACCTAAGCATGTCTAGTGGAGTTGGTGACCAAACAATGGACTTTAAACTACACATGGTGGCCATGATGGAAGAATTCAAGCAGAGTTTGGATGAAGCTTTCGAGCCTCTTCATAGACGCCTTGACCGAATGGTGAATAAGGATGTCAAGAGGAGGGGTTCCCCACAATTTCATCCTGACGTCCAACCTACCTCTTCAAAGTCATTATATTCAAGGAGAAGGGAGGAGGTTCATTCGACAACAAAGCATGCAAATACTTTATCCATAGATGAAGGAGTTAGTTGAGTGCAGGAGACATGTCAACAACTCTCCTCCAACAAAAACTTGAAAAAGAGCGAGTTGAGTATGGTGGTGAGAGTGCACTTGAGGTAAAAGTTGAGGAATGTGAGATTGAAAAAGAGGTAAAAAAATCTGAGGAGATGAGTGAAGCATCAAGTGAGCTGATTGTGCATGGGAAGGCGAGTGTTTATAGTTTTCCTAACGAACTTAACTTTTGCCTTGTTTAGTGTTTCTGCTTTTGTACAGATTGAGCGAAGTCGAGTGAAGTTAGTCATGCAATGTTCCATTCCAAAGTTGCTTGTACAATTCACTAGCTTCCATGGAGTTTGTCTTCTAGGAGATAGATCTATTTGGTATCACTTCATGGAACAACCCGAATCTGTCCGCACCAATGGAGAATTAATTCGAACTCCATATTTCTATTCTTGTTTGTTACCCACGGTTCATTCATCATCTTTACCTTCTTTTGAGCATTATTTCCATCCTCACACATGTATTTCCTATGCAGATTTTGAAGGAAAATGTAAAGAGCCATCAATGCAGTCTCAAGTTGAATCGATTGATGGAAGGAATCACGTGTCACGGGGAGTTTTTGCATTTAACTCTTATTCTACACCTTCTTACCACTTAATTAATGACGTTCCATTGCTTATGTATCCAATTTCTGGTTCAAAACAAGCTGAGACTCATTTTGTTTTTGTAGGTTGTAAGGCTGCTCGAAATTTTCCAGCTTTGATTAAAGAGTTGCAACCTGGTTTCATGCTTGTGCCAGCTGCTTGTAATCTTCCATGCATATTCATACATCCAAAAGCTGGTCACCATGAGATCATTTTATCAACTCAAACTGGCGCAAATTCAAGTGACTCGTCTGGAGTGTGACCTTCACTTCATTGCTGCCACTTATGTTGGGTGATGCAGACAAGTGTGTCAATCAAGACCCGAATGTTGTTTTTACCTCACTGGTTCATCCTTCCACGGAAGCGCAACATGAATGGCTCATTGTTCTATCTGCAGATGGGCAAGTAGTGCCAAATCAGCAACAACTAGGGTCGAATTATACTACCTTGCACAATCAGATTCAAGATTTTTGTAAGCTGAATGAGAGTCATCATGAAGATCCCTATCTAGTGCATGTGAAACGTAAGTTGTCAAGTAGTATTAACCCTACATATACTAATTGTGTGATTTGTTTTATGGGTTTGAATTTGACATGCAAACGACCAAGGGTTGATGAGAGAGTTTTGGAGTGCTACATGGAATTTTCACAAGCTTTATACAAGGTGTTTCTTGTCTTGGCGAATGTCCTTGTTCAAGAGCATCATGAGGTTGTCCAAGCGACATGTGACGTGGCTGGTGCTCATTCATCTCGCTCCCACATTGCATGGAGTACCACTTTTTCCCAAGATTTAAGGACAAATCCTTTTCAAGAGGAGGGGAATGATACGAATGAGCAAGCCTCAAAGGGAGGATTGGGCCTCGATTAAGTAGCTCTTGTTGAGCTTAGCTTCGGCCATGTGGGCCTTAGGTCCAATAGTACTTTAGCTAGTCATTAAGCTAGTTAATTAGTAGGTTAGCTTTCGGCCAAGAGAGACCCAATGGGCTGGCCGATTTTCCCTTCATGCTTTCCAAGCTTTATTAGGTTTAGTCAAGGCTATAAATAGCCCTAAAGCTGGTGGTACATTTAGTTTTTGCGATGTTATTAATAAAATTCCAGACTTTCGTCTTACATTAAGCCAAATTCCTCTAGCTTGTGAAAGCTAAGTTGAACATCCTAGTGTGGTTCCTAGGTTGTTTATTGACTTATCAATCAAGCAAACACACTTGATTGTGGCATCCTCTGCCGTTGAATTCGTTCTTGAGTGGTCCGAGTTTGGGTTCAACTCCGTCGATTCCGTAACGTGTCCTCTAAGATCCTAAGTTGCTTCCGCGACCGGGCAGCGAGACCCTCGACAGCTCAGCGGAGGTCGAAGACCTGATTGACTAACACCAAAGCAACACCAAAATACCACCAAACCCCCGACCAAAAGGCCGAGGACCAGCACGCTCCGCAAATTCCAGAATTTTGGGTTGTCGGGTAGAGTACTTCTAGGATTTTCAAAAATTCAGCCTTGAAGGCATTTTGTCTTGCCTTCTTTTTCAGTCATTAGTCCTAATCTGAGTTTTAGATCGCGTCTAGGCCTTCATTCACCTCCATTCCTTGCTGCTATCTTGTGTCACTTGTTGACTAGTCAAGAACGTACCTTGCGGTGACGCCTAATTTGTTCAACCCGAGCAACTAGCAAGCCAAGGAATTGCTTGGTGAGACTATTAGAGAGTGATACACTTGAGTGAAACACAAGCGTGAGTGACCTATACATTGTACCAAAAAAAAAAAGAAGGAGAGAAGAGGTCGTTTGCTTATTTTCTTTTGCAGGTTTACCTAAGCATGTCTAGTGGAGTTGGTGACCAAACAATGGACTTTAAACTACACATGGTGGCCATGATGGAAGAATTCAAGCAGAGTTTGGATGAAGCTTTCGAGCCTCTTCATAGACGCCTTGACCGAATGGTGAATAAGGATGTCAAGAGGAGGGGTTCCCCACAATTTCATCCTGACGTCCAACCTACCTCTTCAAAGTCATTATATTCAAGGAGAAGGGAGGAGGTTCATTCGACAACAAAGCATGCAAATACTTTATCCATAGATGAAGGAGTTAGTTGAGTGCAGGAGACATGTCAACAACTCTCCTCCAACAAAAACTTGAAAAAGAGCGAGTTGAGTATGGTGGTGAGAGTGCACTTGAGGTAAAAGTTGAGGAATGTGAGATTGAAAAAGAGGTAAAAAAATCTGAGGAGATGAGTGAAGCATCAAGTGAGCTGATTGTGCATGGGAAGGCGAGTGTTTATAGTTTTCCTAACGAACTTAACTTTTGCCTTGTTTAGTGTTTCTGCTTTTGTACAGATTGAGCGAAGTCGAGTGAAGTTAGTCATGCAATGTTCCATTCCAAAGTTGCTTGTACAATTCACTAGCTTCCATGGAGTTTGTCTTCTAGGAGATAGATCTATTTGGTATCACTTCATGGAACAACCCGAATCTGTCCGCACCAATGGAGAATTAATTCGAACTCCATATTTCTATTCTTGTTTGTTACCCACGGTTCATTCATCATCTTTACCTTCTTTTGAGCATTATTTCCATCCTCACACATGTATTTCCTATGCAGATTTTGAAGGAAAATGTAAAGAGCCATCAATGCAGTCTCAAGTTGAATCGATTGATGGAAGGAATCACGTGTCACGGGGAGTTTTTGCATTTAACTCTTATTCTACACCTTCTTACCACTTAATTAATGACGTTCCATTGCTTATGTATCCAATTTCTGGTTCAAAACAAGCTGAGACTCATTTTGTTTTTGTAGGTTGTAAGGCTGCTCGAAATTTTCCAGCTTTGATTAAAGAGTTGCAACCTGGTTTCATGCTTGTGCCAGCTGCTTGTAATCTTCCATGCATATTCATACATCCAAAAGCTGGTCACCATGAGATCATTTTATCAACTCAAACTGGCGCAAATTCAAGTGACTCGTCTGGAGTGTGACCTTCACTTCATTGCTGCCACTTATGTTGGGTGATGCAGACAAGTGTGTCAATCAAGACCCGAATGTTGTTTTTACCTCACTGGTTCATCCTTCCACGGAAGCGCAACATGAATGGCTCATTGTTCTATCTGCAGATGGGCAAGTAGTGCCAAATCAGCAACAACTAGGGTCGAATTATACTACCTTGCACAATCAGATTCAAGATTTTTGTAAGCTGAATGAGAGTCATCATGAAGATCCCTATCTAGTGCATGTGAAACGTAAGTTGTCAAGTAGTATTAACCCTACATATACTAATTGTGTGATTTGTTTTATGGGTTTGAATTTGACATGCAAACGACCAAGGGTTGATGAGAGAGTTTTGGAGTGCTACATGGAATTTTCACAAGCTTTATACAAGGTGTTTCTTGTCTTGGCGAATGTCCTTGTTCAAGAGCATCATGAGGTTGTCCAAGCGACATGTGACGTGGCTGGTGCTCATTCATCTCGCTCCCACATTGCATGGAGTACCACTTTTTCCCAAGATTTAAGGACAAATCCTTTTCAAGAGGAGGGGAATGATACGAATGAGCAAGCCTCAAAGGGAGGATTGGGCCTCGATTAAGTAGCTCTTGTTGAGCTTAGCTTCGGCCATGTGGGCCTTAGGTCCAATAGTACTTTAGCTAGTCATTAAGCTAGTTAATTAGTAGGTTAGCTTTCGGCCAAGAGAGACCCAATGGGCTGGCCGATTTTCCCTTCATGCTTTCCAAGCTTTATTAGGTTTAGTCAAGGCTATAAATAGCCCTAAAGCTGGTGGTACATTTAGTTTTTGCGATGTTATTAATAAAATTCCAGACTTTCGTCTTACATTAAGCCAAATTCCTCTAGCTTGTGAAAGCTAAGTTGAACATCCTAGTGTGGTTCCTAGGTTGTTTATTGACTTATCAATCAAGCAAACACACTTGATTGTGGCATCCTCTGCCGTTGAATTCGTTCTTGAGTGGTCCGAGTTTGGGTTCAACTCCGTCGATTCCGTAACGTGTCCTCTAAGATCCTAAGTTGCTTCCGCGACCGGGCAGCGAGACCCTCGACAGCTCAGCGGAGGTCGAAGACCTGATTGACTAACACCAAAGCAACACCAAAATACCACCAAACCCCCGACCAAAAGGCCGAGGACCAGCACGCTCCGCAAATTCCAGAATTTTGGGTTGTCGGGTAGAGTACTTCTAGGATTTTCAAAAATTCAGCCTTGAAGGCATTTTGTCTTGCCTTCTTTTTCAGTCATTAGTCCTAATCTGAGTTTTAGATCGCGTCTAGGCCTTCATTCACCTCCATTCCTTGCTGCTATCTTGTGTCACTTGTTGACTAGTCAAGAACGTACCTTGCGGTGACGCCTAATTTGTTCAACCCGAGCAACTAGCAAGCCAAGGAATTGCTTGGTGAGACTATTAGAGAGTGATACACTTGAGTGAAACACAAGCGTGAGTGACCTATACATTGTACCAAAAAAAAAAAGAAGGAGAGAAGAGGTCGTTTGCTTATTTTCTTTTGCAGGTTTACCTAAGCATGTCTAGTGGAGTTGGTGACCAAACAATGGACTTTAAACTACACATGGTGGCCATGATGGAAGAATTCAAGCAGAGTTTGGATGAAGCTTTCGAGCCTCTTCATAGACGCCTTGACCGAATGGTGAATAAGGATGTCAAGAGGAGGGGTTCCCCACAATTTCATCCTGACGTCCAACCTACCTCTTCAAAGTCATTATATTCAAGGAGAAGGGAGGAGGTTCATTCGACAACAAAGCATGCAAATACTTTATCCATAGATGAAGGAGTTAGTTGAGTGCAGGAGACATGTCAACAACTCTCCTCCAACAAAAACTTGAAAAAGAGCGAGTTGAGTATGGTGGTGAGAGTGCACTTGAGGTAAAAGTTGAGGAATGTGAGATTGAAAAAGAGGTAAAAAAATCTGAGGAGATGAGTGAAGCATCAAGTGAGCTGATTGTGCATGGGAAGGCGAGTGTTTATAGTTTTCCTAACGAACTTAACTTTTGCCTTGTTTAGTGTTTCTGCTTTTGTACAGATTGAGCGAAGTCGAGTGAAGTTAGTCATGCAATGTTCCATTCCAAAGTTGCTTGTACAATTCACTAGCTTCCATGGAGTTTGTCTTCTAGGAGATAGATCTATTTGGTATCACTTCATGGAACAACCCGAATCTGTCCGCACCAATGGAGAATTAATTCGAACTCCATATTTCTATTCTTGTTTGTTACCCACGGTTCATTCATCATCTTTACCTTCTTTTGAGCATTATTTCCATCCTCACACATGTATTTCCTATGCAGATTTTGAAGGAAAATGTAAAGAGCCATCAATGCAGTCTCAAGTTGAATCGATTGATGGAAGGAATCACGTGTCACGGGGAGTTTTTGCATTTAACTCTTATTCTACACCTTCTTACCACTTAATTAATGACGTTCCATTGCTTATGTATCCAATTTCTGGTTCAAAACAAGCTGAGACTCATTTTGTTTTTGTAGGTTGTAAGGCTGCTCGAAATTTTCCAGCTTTGATTAAAGAGTTGCAACCTGGTTTCATGCTTGTGCCAGCTGCTTGTAATCTTCCATGCATATTCATACATCCAAAAGCTGGTCACCATGAGATCATTTTATCAACTCAAACTGGCGCAAATTCAAGTGACTCGTCTGGAGTGTGACCTTCACTTCATTGCTGCCACTTATGTTGGGTGATGCAGACAAGTGTGTCAATCAAGACCCGAATGTTGTTTTTACCTCACTGGTTCATCCTTCCACGGAAGCGCAACATGAATGGCTCATTGTTCTATCTGCAGATGGGCAAGTAGTGCCAAATCAGCAACAACTAGGGTCGAATTATACTACCTTGCACAATCAGATTCAAGATTTTTGTAAGCTGAATGAGAGTCATCATGAAGATCCCTATCTAGTGCATGTGAAACGTAAGTTGTCAAGTAGTATTAACCCTACATATACTAATTGTGTGATTTGTTTTATGGGTTTGAATTTGACATGCAAACGACCAAGGGTTGATGAGAGAGTTTTGGAGTGCTACATGGAATTTTCACAAGCTTTATACAAGGTGTTTCTTGTCTTGGCGAATGTCCTTGTTCAAGAGCATCATGAGGTTGTCCAAGCGACATGTGACGTGGCTGGTGCTCATTCATCTCGCTCCCACATTGCATGGAGTACCACTTTTTCCCAAGATTTAAGGACAAATCCTTTTCAAGAGGAGGGGAATGATACGAATGAGCAAGCCTCAAAGGGAGGATTGGGCCTCGATTAAGTAGCTCTTGTTGAGCTTAGCTTCGGCCATGTGGGCCTTAGGTCCAATAGTACTTTAGCTAGTCATTAAGCTAGTTAATTAGTAGGTTAGCTTTCGGCCAAGAGAGACCCAATGGGCTGGCCGATTTTCCCTTCATGCTTTCCAAGCTTTATTAGGTTTAGTCAAGGCTATAAATAGCCCTAAAGCTGGTGGTACATTTAGTTTTTGCGATGTTATTAATAAAATTCCAGACTTTCGTCTTACATTAAGCCAAATTCCTCTAGCTTGTGAAAGCTAAGTTGAACATCCTAGTGTGGTTCCTAGGTTGTTTATTGACTTATCAATCAAGCAAACACACTTGATTGTGGCATCCTCTGCCGTTGAATTCGTTCTTGAGTGGTCCGAGTTTGGGTTCAACTCCGTCGATTCCGTAACGTGTCCTCTAAGATCCTAAGTTGCTTCCGCGACCGGGCAGCGAGACCCTCGACAGCTCAGCGGAGGTCGAAGACCTGATTGACTAACACCAAAGCAACACCAAAATACCACCAAACCCCCGACCAAAAGGCCGAGGACCAGCACGCTCCGCAAATTCCAGAATTTTGGGTTGTCGGGTAGAGTACTTCTAGGATTTTCAAAAATTCAGCCTTGAAGGCATTTTGTCTTGCCTTCTTTTTCAGTCATTAGTCCTAATCTGAGTTTTAGATCGCGTCTAGGCCTTCATTCACCTCCATTCCTTGCTGCTATCTTGTGTCACTTGTTGACTAGTCAAGAACGTACCTTGCGGTGACGCCTAATTTGTTCAACCCGAGCAACTAGCAAGCCAAGGAATTGCTTGGTGAGACTATTAGAGAGTGATACACTTGAGTGAAACACAAGCGTGAGTGACCTATACATTGTACCAAAAAAAAAAAGAAGGAGAGAAGAGGTCGTTTGCTTATTTTCTTTTGCAGGTTTACCTAAGCATGTCTAGTGGAGTTGGTGACCAAACAATGGACTTTAAACTACACATGGTGGCCATGATGGAAGAATTCAAGCAGAGTTTGGATGAAGCTTTCGAGCCTCTTCATAGACGCCTTGACCGAATGGTGAATAAGGATGTCAAGAGGAGGGGTTCCCCACAATTTCATCCTGACGTCCAACCTACCTCTTCAAAGTCATTATATTCAAGGAGAAGGGAGGAGGTTCATTCGACAACAAAGCATGCAAATACTTTATCCATAGATGAAGGAGTTAGTTGAGTGCAGGAGACATGTCAACAACTCTCCTCCAACAAAAACTTGAAAAAGAGCGAGTTGAGTATGGTGGTGAGAGTGCACTTGAGGTAAAAGTTGAGGAATGTGAGATTGAAAAAGAGGTAAAAAAATCTGAGGAGATGAGTGAAGCATCAAGTGAGCTGATTGTGCATGGGAAGGCGAGTGTTTATAGTTTTCCTAACGAACTTAACTTTTGCCTTGTTTAGTGTTTCTGCTTTTGTACAGATTGAGCGAAGTCGAGTGAAGTTAGTCATGCAATGTTCCATTCCAAAGTTGCTTGTACAATTCACTAGCTTCCATGGAGTTTGTCTTCTAGGAGATAGATCTATTTGGTATCACTTCATGGAACAACCCGAATCTGTCCGCACCAATGGAGAATTAATTCGAACTCCATATTTCTATTCTTGTTTGTTACCCACGGTTCATTCATCATCTTTACCTTCTTTTGAGCATTATTTCCATCCTCACACATGTATTTCCTATGCAGATTTTGAAGGAAAATGTAAAGAGCCATCAATGCAGTCTCAAGTTGAATCGATTGATGGAAGGAATCACGTGTCACGGGGAGTTTTTGCATTTAACTCTTATTCTACACCTTCTTACCACTTAATTAATGACGTTCCATTGCTTATGTATCCAATTTCTGGTTCAAAACAAGCTGAGACTCATTTTGTTTTTGTAGGTTGTAAGGCTGCTCGAAATTTTCCAGCTTTGATTAAAGAGTTGCAACCTGGTTTCATGCTTGTGCCAGCTGCTTGTAATCTTCCATGCATATTCAAACATCCAAAAGCTGGTCACCATGAGATCATTTTATCAACTCAAACTGGCGCAAATTCAAGTGACTCGTCTGGAGTGTGACCTTCACTTCATTGCTGCCACTTATGTTGGGTGATGCAGACAAGTGTGTCAATCAAGACCCGAATGTTGTTTTTACCTCACTGGTTCATCCTTCCACGGAAGCGCAACATGAATGGCTCATTGTTCTATCTCCAGATGGGCAAGTAGTGCCAAATCAGCAACAACTAGGGTCGAATTATACTACCTTGCACAATCAGATTCAAGATTTTTCTAAGTTGAATGAGAGTCATCATGAAGATCCCTATCTAGTGCATGTGAAACGTAAGTTGTCAAGTAGTATTAACCCTACATATACTAATTGTGTGATTTGTTTTATGGGTTTGAATTTGACATGCAAACGACCAAGGGTTGATGAGAGAGTTTTGGAGTGCTACATGGAATTTTCACAAGCTTTATACAAGGTGTTTCTTGTCTTGGCGAATGTCCTTGTTCAAGAGCATCATGAGGTTGTCCAAGCGACATGTGACGTGGCTGGTGCTCATTCATCTCGCTCCCACATTGCATGGAGTACCACTTTTTCCCAAGATTTAAGGACAAATCCTTTTCAAGAGGAGGGGAATGATACGAATGAGCAAGCCTCAAAGGGAGGATTGGGCCTCGATTAAGTAGCTCTTGTTGAGCTTAGCTTCGGCCATGTGGGCCTTAGGTCCAATAGTACTTTAGCTAGTCATTAAGCTAGTTAATTAGTAGGTTAGCTTTCGGCCAAGAGAGACCCAATGGGCTGGCCGATTTTCCCTTCATGCTTTCCAAGCTTTATTAGGTTTAGTCAAGGCTATAAATAGCCCTAAAGCTGGTGGTACATTTAGTTTTTGCGATGTTATTAATAAAATTCCAGACTTTCGTCTTACATTAAGCCAAATTCCTCTAGCTTGTGAAAGCTAAGTTGAACATCCTAGTGTGGTTCCTAGGTTGTTTATTGACTTATCAATCAAGCAAACACACTTGATTGTGGCATCCTCTGCCGTTGAATTCGTTCTTGAGTGGTCCGAGTTTGGGTTCAACTCCGTCGATTCCGTAACGTGTCCTCTAAGATCCTAAGTTGCTTCCGCGACCGGGCAGCGAGACCCTCGACAGCTCAGCGGAGGTCGAAGACCTGATTGACTAACACCAAAGCAACACCAAAATACCACCAAACCCCCGACCAAAAGGCCGAGGACCAGCACGCTCCGCAAATTCCAGAATTTTGGGTTGTCGGGTAGAGTACTTCTAGGATTTTCAAAAATTCAGCCTTGAAGGCATTTTGTCTTGCCTTCTTTTTCAGTCATTAGTCCTAATCTGAGTTTTAGATCGCGTCTAGGCCTTCATTCACCTCCATTCCTTGCTGCTATCTTGTGTCACTTGTTGACTAGTCAAGAACGTACCTTGCGGTGACGCCTAATTTGTTCAACCCGAGCAACTAGCAAGCCAAGGAATTGCTTGGTGAGACTATTAGAGAGTGATACACTTGAGTGAAACACAAGCGTGAGTGACCTATACATTGTACCAAAAAAAAAAAGAAGGAGAGAAGAGGTCGTTTGCTTATTTTCTTTTGCAGGTTTACCTAAGCATGTCTAGTGGAGTTGGTGACCAAACAATGGACTTTAAACTACACATGGTGGCCATGATGGAAGAATTCAAGCAGAGTTTGGATGAAGCTTTCGAGCCTCTTCATAGACGCCTTGACCGAATGGTGAATAAGGATGTCAAGAGGAGGGGTTCCCCACAATTTCATCCTGACGTCCAACCTACCTCTTCAAAGTCATTATATTCAAGGAGAAGGGAGGAGGTTCATTCGACAACAAAGCATGCAAATACTTTATCCATAGATGAAGGAGTTAGTTGAGTGCAGGAGACATGTCAACAACTCTCCTCCAACAAAAACTTGAAAAAGAGCGAGTTGAGTATGGTGGTGAGAGTGCACTTGAGGTAAAAGTTGAGGAATGTGAGATTGAAAAAGAGGTAAAAAAATCTGAGGAGATGAGTGAAGCATCAAGTGAGCTGATTGTGCATGGGAAGGCGAGTGTTTATAGTTTTCCTAACGAACTTAACTTTTGCCTTGTTTAGTGTTTCTGCTTTTGTACAGATTGAGCGAAGTCGAGTGAAGTTAGTCATGCAATGTTCCATTCCAAAGTTGCTTGTACAATTCACTAGCTTCCATGGAGTTTGTCTTCTAGGAGATAGATCTATTTGGTATCACTTCATGGAACAACCCGAATCTGTCCGCACCAATGGAGAATTAATTCGAACTCCATATTTCTATTCTTGTTTGTTACCCACGGTTCATTCATCATCTTTACCTTCTTTTGAGCATTATTTCCATCCTCACACATGTATTTCCTATGCAGATTTTGAAGGAAAATGTAAAGAGCCATCAATGCAGTCTCAAGTTGAATCGATTGATGGAAGGAATCACGTGTCACGGGGAGTTTTTGCATTTAACTCTTATTCTACACCTTCTTACCACTTAATTAATGACGTTCCATTGCTTATGTATCCAATTTCTGGTTCAAAACAAGCTGAGACTCATTTTGTTTTTGTAGGTTGTAAGGCTGCTCGAAATTTTCCAGCTTTGATTAAAGAGTTGCAACCTGGTTTCATGCTTGTGCCAGCTGCTTGTAATCTTCCATGCATATTCAAACATCCAAAAGCTGGTCACCATGAGATCATTTTATCAACTCAAACTGGCGCAAATTCAAGTGACTCGTCTGGAGTGTGACCTTCACTTCATTGCTGCCACTTATGTTGGGTGATGCAGACAAGTGTGTCAATCAAGACCCGAATGTTGTTTTTACCTCACTGGTTCATCCTTCCACGGAAGCGCAACATGAATGGCTCATTGTTCTATCTCCAGATGGGCAAGTAGTGCCAAATCAGCAACAACTAGGGTCGAATTATACTACCTTGCACAATCAGATTCAAGATTTTTCTAAGTTGAATGAGAGTCATCATGAAGATCCCTATCTAGTGCATGTGAAACGTAAGTTGTCAAGTAGTATTAACCCTACATATACTAATTGTGTGATTTGTTTTATGGGTTTGAATTTGACATGCAAACGACCAAGGGTTGATGAGAGAGTTTTGGAGTGCTACATGGAATTTTCACAAGCTTTATACAAGGTGTTTCTTGTCTTGGCGAATGTCCTTGTTCAAGAGCATCATGAGGTTGTCCAAGCGACATGTGACGTGGCTGGTGCTCATTCATCTCGCTCCCACATTGCATGGAGTACCACTTTTTCCCAAGATTTAAGGACAAATCCTTTTCAAGAGGAGGGGAATGATACGAATGAGCAAGCCTCAAAGGGAGGATTGGGCCTCGATTAAGTAGCTCTTGTTGAGCTTAGCTTCGGCCATGTGGGCCTTAGGTCCAATAGTACTTTAGCTAGTCATTAAGCTAGTTAATTAGTAGGTTAGCTTTCGGCCAAGAGAGACCCAATGGGCTGGCCGATTTTCCCTTCATGCTTTCCAAGCTTTATTAGGTTTAGTCAAGGCTATAAATAGCCCTAAAGCTGGTGGTACATTTAGTTTTTGCGATGTTATTAATAAAATTCCAGACTTTCGTCTTACATTAAGCCAAATTCCTCTAGCTTGTGAAAGCTAAGTTGAACATCCTAGTGTGGTTCCTAGGTTGTTTATTGACTTATCAATCAAGCAAACACACTTGATTGTGGCATCCTCTGCCGTTGAATTCGTTCTTGAGTGGTCCGAGTTTGGGTTCAACTCCGTCGATTCCGTAACGTGTCCTCTAAGATCCTAAGTTGCTTCCGCGACCGGGCAGCGAGACCCTCGACAGCTCAGCGGAGGTCGAAGACCTGATTGACTAACACCAAAGCAACACCAAAATACCACCAAACCCCCGACCAAAAGGCCGAGGACCAGCACGCTCCGCAAATTCCAGAATTTTGGGTTGTCGGGTAGAGTACTTCTAGGATTTTCAAAAATTCAGCCTTGAAGGCATTTTGTCTTGCCTTCTTTTTCAGTCATTAGTCCTAATCTGAGTTTTAGATCGCGTCTAGGCCTTCATTCACCTCCATTCCTTGCTGCTATCTTGTGTCACTTGTTGACTAGTCAAGAACGTACCTTGCGGTGACGCCTAATTTGTTCAACCCGAGCAACTAGCAAGCCAAGGAATTGCTTGGTGAGACTATTAGAGAGTGATACACTTGAGTGAAACACAAGCGTGAGTGACCTATACATTGTACCAAAAAAAAAAAGAAGGAGAGAAGAGGTCGTTTGCTTATTTTCTTTTGCAGGTTTACCTAAGCATGTCTAGTGGAGTTGGTGACCAAACAATGGACTTTAAACTACACATGGTGGCCATGATGGAAGAATTCAAGCAGAGTTTGGATGAAGCTTTCGAGCCTCTTCATAGACGCCTTGACCGAATGGTGAATAAGGATGTCAAGAGGAGGGGTTCCCCACAATTTCATCCTGACGTCCAACCTACCTCTTCAAAGTCATTATATTCAAGGAGAAGGGAGGAGGTTCATTCGACAACAAAGCATGCAAATACTTTATCCATAGATGAAGGAGTTAGTTGAGTGCAGGAGACATGTCAACAACTCTCCTCCAACAAAAACTTGAAAAAGAGCGAGTTGAGTATGGTGGTGAGAGTGCACTTGAGGTAAAAGTTGAGGAATGTGAGATTGAAAAAGAGGTAAAAAAATCTGAGGAGATGAGTGAAGCATCAAGTGAGCTGATTGTGCATGGGAAGGCGAGTGTTTATAGTTTTCCTAACGAACTTAACTTTTGCCTTGTTTAGTGTTTCTGCTTTTGTACAGATTGAGCGAAGTCGAGTGAAGTTAGTCATGCAATGTTCCATTCCAAAGTTGCTTGTACAATTCACTAGCTTCCATGGAGTTTGTCTTCTAGGAGATAGATCTATTTGGTATCACTTCATGGAACAACCCGAATCTGTCCGCACCAATGGAGAATTAATTCGAACTCCATATTTCTATTCTTGTTTGTTACCCACGGTTCATTCATCATCTTTACCTTCTTTTGAGCATTATTTCCATCCTCACACATGTATTTCCTATGCAGATTTTGAAGGAAAATGTAAAGAGCCATCAATGCAGTCTCAAGTTGAATCGATTGATGGAAGGAATCACGTGTCACGGGGAGTTTTTGCATTTAACTCTTATTCTACACCTTCTTACCACTTAATTAATGACGTTCCATTGCTTATGTATCCAATTTCTGGTTCAAAACAAGCTGAGACTCATTTTGTTTTTGTAGGTTGTAAGGCTGCTCGAAATTTTCCAGCTTTGATTAAAGAGTTGCAACCTGGTTTCATGCTTGTGCCAGCTGCTTGTAATCTTCCATGCATATTCAAACATCCAAAAGCTGGTCACCATGAGATCATTTTATCAACTCAAACTGGCGCAAATTCAAGTGACTCGTCTGGAGTGTGACCTTCACTTCATTGCTGCCACTTATGTTGGGTGATGCAGACAAGTGTGTCAATCAAGACCCGAATGTTGTTTTTACCTCACTGGTTCATCCTTCCACGGAAGCGCAACATGAATGGCTCATTGTTCTATCTCCAGATGGGCAAGTAGTGCCAAATCAGCAACAACTAGGGTCGAATTATACTACCTTGCACAATCAGATTCAAGATTTTTCTAAGTTGAATGAGAGTCATCATGAAGATCCCTATCTAGTGCATGTGAAACGTAAGTTGTCAAGTAGTATTAACCCTACATATACTAATTGTGTGATTTGTTTTATGGGTTTGAATTTGACATGCAAACGACCAAGGGTTGATGAGAGAGTTTTGGAGTGCTACATGGAATTTTCACAAGCTTTATACAAGGTGTTTCTTGTCTTGGCGAATGTCCTTGTTCAAGAGCATCATGAGGTTGTCCAAGCGACATGTGACGTGGCTGGTGCTCATTCATCTCGCTCCCACATTGCATGGAGTACCACTTTTTCCCAAGATTTAAGGACAAATCCTTTTCAAGAGGAGGGGAATGATACGAATGAGCAAGCCTCAAAGGGAGGATTGGGCCTCGATTAAGTAGCTCTTGTTGAGCTTAGCTTCGGCCATGTGGGCCTTAGGTCCAATAGTACTTTAGCTAGTCATTAAGCTAGTTAATTAGTAGGTTAGCTTTCGGCCAAGAGAGACCCAATGGGCTGGCCGATTTTCCCTTCATGCTTTCCAAGCTTTATTAGGTTTAGTCAAGGCTATAAATAGCCCTAAAGCTGATGGTACATTTAGTTTTTGCGATGTTATTAATAAAATTCCAGACTTTCGTCTTACATTAAGCCAAATTCCTCTAGCTTGTGAAAGCTAAGTTGAACATCCTAGTGTGGTTCCTAGGTTGTTTATTGACTTATCAATCAAGCAAACACACTTGATTGTGGCATCCTCTGCCGTTGAATTCGTTCTTGAGTGGTCCGAGTTTGGGTTCAACTCCGTCGATTCCGTAACGTGTCCTCTAAGATCCTAAGTTGCTTCCGCGACCGGGCAGCGAGACCCTCGACAGCTCAGCGGAGGTCGAAGACCTGATTGACTAACACCAAAGCAACACCAAAATACCACCAAACCCCCGACCAAAAGGCCGAGGACCAGCACGCTCCGCAAATTCCAGAATTTTGGGTTGTCGGGTAGAGTACTTCTAGGATTTTCAAAAATTCAGCCTTGAAGGCATTTTGTCTTGCCTTCTTTTTCAGTCATTAGTCCTAATCTGAGTTTTAGATCGCGTCTAGGCCTTCATTCACCTCCATTCCTTGCTGCTATCTTGTGTCACTTGTTGACTAGTCAAGAACGTACCTTGCGGTGACGCCTAATTTGTTCAACCCGAGCAACTAGCAAGCCAAGGAATTGCTTGGTGAGACTATTAGAGAGTGATACACTTGAGTGAAACACAAGCGTGAGTGACCTATACATTGTACCAAAAAAAAAAAGAAGGAGAGAAGAGGTCGTTTGCTTATTTTCTTTTGCAGGTTTACCTAAGCATGTCTAGTGGAGTTGGTGACCAAACAATGGACTTTAAACTACACATGGTGGCCATGATGGAAGAATTCAAGCAGAGTTTGGATGAAGCTTTCGAGCCTCTTCATAGACGCCTTGACCGAATGGTGAATAAGGATGTCAAGAGGAGGGGTTCCCCACAATTTCATCCTGACGTCCAACCTACCTCTTCAAAGTCATTATATTCAAGGAGAAGGGAGGAGGTTCATTCGACAACAAAGCATGCAAATACTTTATCCATAGATGAAGGAGTTAGTTGAGTGCAGGAGACATGTCAACAACTCTCCTCCAACAAAAACTTGAAAAAGAGCGAGTTGAGTATGGTGGTGAGAGTGCACTTGAGGTAAAAGTTGAGGAATGTGAGATTGAAAAAGAGGTAAAAAAATCTGAGGAGATGAGTGAAGCATCAAGTGAGCTGATTGTGCATGGGAAGGCGAGTGTTTATAGTTTTCCTAACGAACTTAACTTTTGCCTTGTTTAGTGTTTCTGCTTTTGTACAGATTGAGCGAAGTCGAGTGAAGTTAGTCATGTAATGTTCCATTCCAAAGTTGCTTGTACAATTCACTAGCTTCCATGGAGTTTGTCTTCTAGGAGATAGATCTATTTGGTATCACTTCATGGAACAACCCGAATCTGTCCGCACCAATGGAGAATTAATTCGAACTCCATATTTCTATTCTTGTTTGTTACCCACGGTTCATTCATCATCTTTACCTTCTTTTGAGCATTATTTCCATCCTCACACATGTATTTCCTATGCAGATTTTGAAGGAAAATGTAAAGAGCCATCAATGCAGTCTCAAGTTGAATCGATTGATGGAAGGAATCACGTGTCACGGGGAGTTTTTGCATTTAACTCTTATTCTACACCTTCTTACCACTTAATTAATGACGTTCCATTGCTTATGTATCCAATTTCTGGTTCAAAACAAGCTGAGACTCATTTTGTTTTTGTAGGTTGTAAGGCTGCTCGAAATTTTCCAGCTTTGATTAAAGAGTTGCAACCTGGTTTCATGCTTGTGCCAGCTGCTTGTAATCTTCCATGCATATTCATACATCCAAAAGCTGGTCACCATGAGATCATTTTATCAACTCAAACTGGCGCAAATTCAAGTGACTCGTCTGGAGTGTGACCTTCACTTCATTGCTGCCACTTATGTTGGGTGATGCAGACAAGTGTGTCAATCAAGACCCGAATGTTGTTTTTACCTCACTGGTTCATCCTTCCACGGAAGCGCAACATGAATGGCTCATTGTTCTATCTGCAGATGGGCAAGTAGTGCCAAATCAGCAACAACTAGGGTCGAATTATACTACCTTGCACAATCAGATTCAAGATTTTTGTAAGCTGAATGAGAGTCATCATGAAGATCCCTATCTAGTGCATGTGAAACGTAAGTTGTCAAGTAGTATTAACCCTACATATACTAATTGTGTGATTTGTTTTATGGGTTTGAATTTGACATGCAAACGACCAAGGGTTGATGAGAGAGTTTTGGAGTGCTACATGGAATTTTCACAAGCTTTATACAAGGTGTTTCTTGTCTTGGCGAATGTCCTTGTTCAAGAGCATCATGAGGTTGTCCAAGCGACATGTGACGTGGCTGGTGCTCATTCATCTCGCTCCCACATTGCATGGAGTACCACTTTTTCCCAAGATTTAAGGACAAATCCTTTTCAAGAGGAGGGGAATGATACGAATGAGCAAGCCTCAAAGGGAGGATTGGGCCTCGATTAAGTAGCTCTTGTTGAGCTTAGCTTCGGCCATGTGGGCCTTAGGTCCAATAGTACTTTAGCTAGTCATTAAGCTAGTTAATTAGTAGGTTAGCTTTCGGCCAAGAGAGACCCAATGGGCTGGCCGATTTTCCCTTCATGCTTTCCAAGCTTTATTAGGTTTAGTCAAGGCTATAAATAGCCCTAAAGCTGATGGTACATTTAGTTTTTGCGATGTTATTAATAAAATTCCAGACTTTCGTCTTACATTAAGCCAAATTCCTCTAGCTTGTGAAAGCTAAGTTGAACATCCTAGTGTGGTTCCTAGGTTGTTTATTGACTTATCAATCAAGCAAACACACTTGATTGTGGCATCCTCTGCCGTTGAATTCGTTCTTGAGTGGTCCGAGTTTGGGTTCAACTCCGTCGATTCCGTAACGTGTCCTCTAAGATCCTAAGTTGCTTCCGCGACCGGGCAGCGAGACCCTCGACAGCTCAGCGGAGGTCGAAGACCTGATTGACTAACACCAAAGCAACACCAAAATACCACCAAACCCCCGACCAAAAGGCCGAGGACCAGCACGCTCCGCAAATTCCAGAATTTTGGGTTGTCGGGTAGAGTACTTCTAGGATTTTCAAAAATTCAGCCTTGAAGGCATTTTGTCTTGCCTTCTTTTTCAGTCATTAGTCCTAATCTGAGTTTTAGATCGCGTCTAGGCCTTCATTCACCTCCATTCCTTGCTGCTATCTTGTGTCACTTGTTGACTAGTCAAGAACGTACCTTGCGGTGACGCCTAATTTGTTCAACCCGAGCAACTAGCAAGCCAAGGAATTGCTTGGTGAGACTATTAGAGAGTGATACACTTGAGTGAAACACAAGCGTGAGTGACCTATACATTGTACCAAAAAAAAAAAGAAGGAGAGAAGAGGTCGTTTGCTTATTTTCTTTTGCAGGTTTACCTAAGCATGTCTAGTGGAGTTGGTGACCAAACAATGGACTTTAAACTACACATGGTGGCCATGATGGAAGAATTCAAGCAGAGTTTGGATGAAGCTTTCGAGCCTCTTCATAGACGCCTTGACCGAATGGTGAATAAGGATGTCAAGAGGAGGGGTTCCCCACAATTTCATCCTGACGTCCAACCTACCTCTTCAAAGTCATTATATTCAAGGAGAAGGGAGGAGGTTCATTCGACAACAAAGCATGCAAATACTTTATCCATAGATGAAGGAGTTAGTTGAGTGCAGGAGACATGTCAACAACTCTCCTCCAACAAAAACTTGAAAAAGAGCGAGTTGAGTATGGTGGTGAGAGTGCACTTGAGGTAAAAGTTGAGGAATGTGAGATTGAAAAAGAGGTAAAAAAATCTGAGGAGATGAGTGAAGCATCAAGTGAGCTGATTGTGCATGGGAAGGCGAGTGTTTATAGTTTTCCTAACGAACTTAACTTTTGCCTTGTTTAGTGTTTCTGCTTTTGTACAGATTGAGCGAAGTCGAGTGAAGTTAGTCATGTAATGTTCCATTCCAAAGTTGCTTGTACAATTCACTAGCTTCCATGGAGTTTGTCTTCTAGGAGATAGATCTATTTGGTATCACTTCATGGAACAACCCGAATCTGTCCGCACCAATGGAGAATTAATTCGAACTCCATATTTCTATTCTTGTTTGTTACCCACGGTTCATTCATCATCTTTACCTTCTTTTGAGCATTATTTCCATCCTCACACATGTATTTCCTATGCAGATTTTGAAGGAAAATGTAAAGAGCCATCAATGCAGTCTCAAGTTGAATCGATTGATGGAAGGAATCACGTGTCACGGGGAGTTTTTGCATTTAACTCTTATTCTACACCTTCTTACCACTTAATTAATGACGTTCCATTGCTTATGTATCCAATTTCTGGTTCAAAACAAGCTGAGACTCATTTTGTTTTTGTAGGTTGTAAGGCTGCTCGAAATTTTCCAGCTTTGATTAAAGAGTTGCAACCTGGTTTCATGCTTGTGCCAGCTGCTTGTAATCTTCCATGCATATTCATACATCCAAAAGCTGGTCACCATGAGATCATTTTATCAACTCAAACTGGCGCAAATTCAAGTGACTCGTCTGGAGTGTGACCTTCACTTCATTGCTGCCACTTATGTTGGGTGATGCAGACAAGTGTGTCAATCAAGACCCGAATGTTGTTTTTACCTCACTGGTTCATCCTTCCACGGAAGCGCAACATGAATGGCTCATTGTTCTATCTGCAGATGGGCAAGTAGTGCCAAATCAGCAACAACTAGGGTCGAATTATACTACCTTGCACAATCAGATTCAAGATTTTTGTAAGCTGAATGAGAGTCATCATGAAGATCCCTATCTAGTGCATGTGAAACGTAAGTTGTCAAGTAGTATTAACCCTACATATACTAATTGTGTGATTTGTTTTATGGGTTTGAATTTGACATGCAAACGACCAAGGGTTGATGAGAGAGTTTTGGAGTGCTACATGGAATTTTCACAAGCTTTATACAAGGTGTTTCTTGTCTTGGCGAATGTCCTTGTTCAAGAGCATCATGAGGTTGTCCAAGCGACATGTGACGTGGCTGGTGCTCATTCATCTCGCTCCCACATTGCATGGAGTACCACTTTTTCCCAAGATTTAAGGACAAATCCTTTTCAAGAGGAGGGGAATGATACGAATGAGCAAGCCTCAAAGGGAGGATTGGGCCTCGATTAAGTAGCTCTTGTTGAGCTTAGCTTCGGCCATGTGGGCCTTAGGTCCAATAGTACTTTAGCTAGTCATTAAGCTAGTTAATTAGTAGGTTAGCTTTCGGCCAAGAGAGACCCAATGGGCTGGCCGATTTTCCCTTCATGCTTTCCAAGCTTTATTAGGTTTAGTCAAGGCTATAAATAGCCCTAAAGCTGATGGTACATTTAGTTTTTGCGATGTTATTAATAAAATTCCAGACTTTCGTCTTACATTAAGCCAAATTCCTCTAGCTTGTGAAAGCTAAGTTGAACATCCTAGTGTGGTTCCTAGGTTGTTTATTGACTTATCAATCAAGCAAACACACTTGATTGTGGCATCCTCTGCCGTTGAATTCGTTCTTGAGTGGTCCGAGTTTGGGTTCAACTCCGTCGATTCCGTAACGTGTCCTCTAAGATCCTAAGTTGCTTCCGCGACCGGGCAGCGAGACCCTCGACAGCTCAGCGGAGGTCGAAGACCTGATTGACTAACACCAAAGCAACACCAAAATACCACCAAACCCCCGACCAAAAGGCCGAGGACCAGCACGCTCCGCAAATTCCAGAATTTTGGGTTGTCGGGTAGAGTACTTCTAGGATTTTCAAAAATTCAGCCTTGAAGGCATTTTGTCTTGCCTTCTTTTTCAGTCATTAGTCCTAATCTGAGTTTTAGATCGCGTCTAGGCCTTCATTCACCTCCATTCCTTGCTGCTATCTTGTGTCACTTGTTGACTAGTCAAGAACGTACCTTGCGGTGACGCCTAATTTGTTCAACCCGAGCAACTAGCAAGCCAAGGAATTGCTTGGTGAGACTATTAGAGAGTGATACACTTGAGTGAAACACAAGCGTGAGTGACCTATACATTGTACCAAAAAAAAAAAGAAGGAGAGAAGAGGTCGTTTGCTTATTTTCTTTTGCAGGTTTACCTAAGCATGTCTAGTGGAGTTGGTGACCAAACAATGGACTTTAAACTACACATGGTGGCCATGATGGAAGAATTCAAGCAGAGTTTGGATGAAGCTTTCGAGCCTCTTCATAGACGCCTTGACCGAATGGTGAATAAGGATGTCAAGAGGAGGGGTTCCCCACAATTTCATCCTGACGTCCAACCTACCTCTTCAAAGTCATTATATTCAAGGAGAAGGGAGGAGGTTCAT
This sequence comes from Coffea arabica, assembly GCF_036785885.1. NCBI lineage: Eukaryota > Viridiplantae > Streptophyta > Magnoliopsida > Gentianales > Rubiaceae > Coffea > Coffea arabica. The sequence continues at coordinate 33,244,243 of NC_092323.1, read as the reverse complement.
TCGACAACAAAGCATGCAAATACTTTATCCATAGATGAAGGAGTTAGTTGAGTGCAGGAGACATGTCAACAACTCTCCTCCAACAAAAACTTGAAAAAGAGCGAGTTGAGTATGGTGGTGAGAGTGCACTTGAGGTAAAAGTTGAGGAATGTGAGATTGAAAAAGAGGTAAAAAAATCTGAGGAGATGAGTGAAGCATCAAGTGAGCTGATTGTGCATGGGAAGGCGAGTGTTTATAGTTTTCCTAACGAACTTAACTTTTGCCTTGTTTAGTGTTTCTGCTTTTGTACAGATTGAGCGAAGTCGAGTGAAGTTAGTCATGTAATGTTCCATTCCAAAGTTGCTTGTACAATTCACTAGCTTCCATGGAGTTTGTCTTCTAGGAGATAGATCTATTTGGTATCACTTCATGGAACAACCCGAATCTGTCCGCACCAATGGAGAATTAATTCGAACTCCATATTTCTATTCTTGTTTGTTACCCACGGTTCATTCATCATCTTTACCTTCTTTTGAGCATTATTTCCATCCTCACACATGTATTTCCTATGCAGATTTTGAAGGAAAATGTAAAGAGCCATCAATGCAGTCTCAAGTTGAATCGATTGATGGAAGGAATCACGTGTCACGGGGAGTTTTTGCATTTAACTCTTATTCTACACCTTCTTACCACTTAATTAATGACGTTCCATTGCTTATGTATCCAATTTCTGGTTCAAAACAAGCTGAGACTCATTTTGTTTTTGTAGGTTGTAAGGCTGCTCGAAATTTTCCAGCTTTGATTAAAGAGTTGCAACCTGGTTTCATGCTTGTGCCAGCTGCTTGTAATCTTCCATGCATATTCATACATCCAAAAGCTGGTCACCATGAGATCATTTTATCAACTCAAACTGGCGCAAATTCAAGTGACTCGTCTGGAGTGTGACCTTCACTTCATTGCTGCCACTTATGTTGGGTGATGCAGACAAGTGTGTCAATCAAGACCCGAATGTTGTTTTTACCTCACTGGTTCATCCTTCCACGGAAGCGTAACATGAATGGCTCATTGTTCTATCTGCAGATGGGCAAGTAGTGCCAAATCAGCAACAACTAGGGTCGAATTATACTACCTTGCACAATCAGATTCAAGATTTTTGTAAGCTGAATGAGAGTCATCATGAAGATCCCTATCTAGTGCATGTGAAACGTAAGTTGTCAAGTAGTATTAACCCTACATATACTAATTGTGTGATTTGTTTTATGGGTTTGAATTTGACATGCAAACGACCAAGGGTTGATGAGAGAGTTTTGGAGTGCTACATGGAATTTTCACAAGCTTTATACAAGGTGTTTCTTGTCTTGGCGAATGTCCTTGTTCAAGAGCATCATGAGGTTGTCCAAGCGACATGTGACGTGGCTGGTGCTCATTCATCTCGCTCCCACATTGCATGGAGTACCACTTTTTCCCAAGATTTAAGGACAAATCCTTTTCAAGAGGAGGGGAATGATACGAATGAGCAAGCCTCAAAGGGAGGATTGGGCCTCGATTAAGTAGCTCTTGTTGAGCTTAGCTTCGGCCATGTGGGCCTTAGGTCCAATAGTACTTTAGCTAGTCATTAAGCTAGTTAATTAGTAGGTTAGCTTTCGGCCAAGAGAGACCCAATGGGCTGGCCGATTTTCCCTTCATGCTTTCCAAGCTTTATTAGGTTTAGTCAAGGCTATAAATAGCCCTAAAGCTGATGGTACATTTAGTTTTTGCGATGTTATTAATAAAATTCCAGACTTTCGTCTTACATTAAGCCAAATTCCTCTAGCTTGTGAAAGCTAAGTTGAACATCCTAGTGTGGTTCCTAGGTTGTTTATTGACTTATCAATCAAGCAAACACACTTGATTGTGGCATCCTCTGCCGTTGAATTCGTTCTTGAGTGGTCCGAGTTTGGGTTCAACTCCGTCGATTCCGTAACGTGTCCTCTAAGATCCTAAGTTGCTTCCGCGACCGGGCAGCGAGACCCTCGACAGCTCAGCGGAGGTCGAAGACCTGATTGACTAACACCAAAGCAACACCAAAATACCACCAAACCCCCGACCAAAAGGCCGAGGACCAGCACGCTCCGCAAATTCCAGAATTTTGGGTTGTCGGGTAGAGTACTTCTAGGATTTTCAAAAATTCAGCCTTGAAGGCATTTTGTCTTGCCTTCTTTTTCAGTCATTAGTCCTAATCTGAGTTTTAGATCGCGTCTAGGCCTTCATTCACCTCCATTCCTTGCTGCTATCTTGTGTCACTTGTTGACTAGTCAAGAACGTACCTTGCGGTGACGCCTAATTTGTTCAACCCGAGCAACTAGCAAGCCAAGGAATTGCTTGGTGAGACTATTAGAGAGTGATACACTTGAGTGAAACACAAGCGTGAGTGACCTATACATTGTACCAAAAAAAAAAAGAAGGAGAGAAGAGGTCGTTTGCTTATTTTCTTTTGCAGGTTTACCTAAGCATGTCTAGTGGAGTTGGTGACCAAACAATGGACTTTAAACTACACATGGTGGCCATGATGGAAGAATTCAAGCAGAGTTTGGATGAAGCTTTCGAGCCTCTTCATAGACGCCTTGACCGAATGGTGAATAAGGATGTCAAGAGGAGGGGTTCCCCACAATTTCATCCTGACGTCCAACCTACCTCTTCAAAGTCATTATATTCAAGGAGAAGGGAGGAGGTTCATTCGACAACAAAGCATGCAAATACTTTATCCATAGATGAAGGAGTTAGTTGAGTGCAGGAGACATGTCAACAACTCTCCTCCAACAAAAACTTGAAAAAGAGCGAGTTGAGTATGGTGGTGAGAGTGCACTTGAGGTAAAAGTTGAGGAATGTGAGATTGAAAAAGAGGTAAAAAAATCTGAGGAGATGAGTGAAGCATCAAGTGAGCTGATTGTGCATGGGAAGGCGAGTGTTTATAGTTTTCCTAACGAACTTAACTTTTGCCTTGTTTAGTGTTTCTGCTTTTGTACAGATTGAGCGAAGTCGAGTGAAGTTAGTCATGCAATGTTCCATTCCAAAGTTGCTTGTACAATTCACTAGCTTCCATGGAGTTTGTCTTCTAGGAGATAGATCTATTTGGTATCACTTCATGGAACAACCCGAATCTGTCCGCACCAATGGAGAATTAATTCGAACTCCATATTTCTATTCTTGTTTGTTACCCACGGTTCATTCATCATCTTTACCTTCTTTTGAGCATTATTTCCATCCTCACACATGTATTTCCTATGCAGATTTTGAAGGAAAATGTAAAGAGCCATCAATGCAGTCTCAAGTTGAATCGATTGATGGAAGGAATCACGTGTCACGGGGAGTTTTTGCATTTAACTCTTATTCTACACCTTCTTACCACTTAATTAATGACGTTCCATTGCTTATGTATCCAATTTCTGGTTCAAAACAAGCTGAGACTCATTTTGTTTTTGTAGGTTGTAAGGCCGCTCGAAATTTTCCAGCTTTGATTAAAGAGTTGCAACCTGGTTTCATGCTTGTGCCAGCTGCTTGTAATCTTCCATGCATATTCAAACATCCAAAAGCTGGTCACCATGAGATCATTTTATCAACTCAAACTGGCGCAAATTCAAGTGACTCGTCTGGAGTGTGACCTTCACTTCATTGCTGCCACTTATGTTGGGTGATGCAGACAAGTGTGTCAATCAAGACCCGAATGTTGTTTTTACCTCACTGGTTCATCCTTCCACGGAAGCGCAACATGAATGGCTCATTGTTCTATCTCCAGATGGGCAAGTAGTGCCAAATCAGCAACAACTAGGGTCGAATTATACTACCTTGCACAATCAGATTCAAGATTTTTCTAAGCTGAATGAGAGTCATCATGAAGATCCCTATCTAGTGCATGTGAAACGTAAGTTTTCAAGTAGTATTAACCCTACATATACTAATTGTGTGATTTGTTTTATGGGTTTGAATTTGACATGCAAACGACCAAGGGTTGATGAGAGAGTTTTGGAGTGCTACATGGAATTTTCACAAGCTTTATACAAGGTGTTTCTTGTCTTGGCGAATGTCCTTGTTCAAGAGCATCATGAGGTTGTCCAAGCGACATGTGACGTGGCTGGTGCTCATTCATCTCGCTCCCACATTGCATGGAGTACCACTTTTTCCCAAGATTTAAGGACAAATCCTTTTCAAGAGGAGGGGAATGATACGAATGAGCAAGCCTCAAAGGGAGGATTGGGCCTCGATTAAGTAGCTCTTGTTGAGCTTAGCTTCGGCCATGTGGGCCTTAGGTCCAATAGTACTTTAGCTAGTCATTAAGCTAGTTAATTAGTAGGTTAGCTTTCGGCCAAGAGAGACCCAATGGGCTGGCCGATTTTCCCTTCATGCTTTCCAAGCTTTATTAGGTTTAGTCAAGGCTATAAATAGCCCTAAAGCTGATGGTACATTTAGTTTTTGCGATGTTATTAATAAAATTCCAGACTTTCGTCTTACATTAAGCCAAATTCCTCTAGCTTGTGAAAGCTAAGTTGAACATCCTAGTGTGGTTCCTAGGTTGTTTATTGACTTATCAATCAAGCAAACACACTTGATTGTGGCATCCTCTGCCGTTGAATTCGTTCTTGAGTGGTCCGAGTTTGGGTTCAACTCCGTCGATTCCGTAACGTGTCCTCTAAGATCCTAAGTTGCTTCCGCGACCGGGCAGCGAGACCCTCGACAGCTCAGCGGAGGTCGAAGACCTGATTGACTAACACCAAAGCAACACCAAAATACCACCAAACCCCCGACCAAAAGGCCGAGGACCAGCACGCTCCGCAAATTCCAGAATTTTGGGTTGTCGGGTAGAGTACTTCTAGGATTTTCAAAAATTCAGCCTTGAAGGCATTTTGTCTTGCCTTCTTTTTCAGTCATTAGTCCTAATCTGAGTTTTAGATCGCGTCTAGGCCTTCATTCACCTCCATTCCTTGCTGCTATCTTGTGTCACTTGTTGACTAGTCAAGAACGTACCTTGCGGTGACGCCTAATTTGTTCAACCCGAGCAACTAGCAAGCCAAGGAATTGCTTGGTGAGACTATTAGAGAGTGATACACTTGAGTGAAACACAAGCGTGAGTGACCTATACATTGTACCAAAAAAAAAAAGAAGGAGAGAAGAGGTCGTTTGCTTATTTTCTTTTGCAGGTTTACCTAAGCATGTCTAGTGGAGTTGGTGACCAAACAATGGACTTTAAACTACACATGGTGGCCATGATGGAAGAATTCAAGCAGAGTTTGGATGAAGCTTTCGAGCCTCTTCATAGACGCCTTGACCGAATGGTGAATAAGGATGTCAAGAGGAGGGGTTCCCCACAATTTCATCCTGACGTCCAACCTACCTCTTCAAAGTCATTATATTCAAGGAGAAGGGAGGAGGTTCATTCGACAACAAAGCATGCAAATACTTTATCCATAGATGAAGGAGTTAGTTGAGTGCAGGAGACATGTCAACAACTCTCCTCCAACAAAAACTTGAAAAAGAGCGAGTTGAGTATGGTGGTGAGAGTGCACTTGAGGTAAAAGTTGAGGAATGTGAGATTGAAAAAGAGGTAAAAAAATCTGAGGAGATGAGTGAAGCATCAAGTGAGCTGATTGTGCATGGGAAGGCGAGTGTTTATAGTTTTCCTAACGAACTTAACTTTTGCCTTGTTTAGTGTTTCTGCTTTTGTACAGATTGAGCGAAGTCGAGTGAAGTTAGTCATGCAATGTTCCATTCCAAAGTTGCTTGTACAATTCACTAGCTTCCATGGAGTTTGTCTTCTAGGAGATAGATCTATTTGGTATCACTTCATGGAACAACCCGAATCTGTCCGCACCAATGGAGAATTAATTCGAACTCCATATTTCTATTCTTGTTTGTTACCCACGGTTCATTCATCATCTTTACCTTCTTTTGAGCATTATTTCCATCCTCACACATGTATTTCCTATGCAGATTTTGAAGGAAAATGTAAAGAGCCATCAATGCAGTCTCAAGTTGAATCGATTGATGGAAGGAATCACGTGTCACGGGGAGTTTTTGCATTTAACTCTTATTCTACACCTTCTTACCACTTAATTAATGACGTTCCATTGCTTATGTATCCAATTTCTGGTTCAAAACAAGCTGAGACTCATTTTGTTTTTGTAGGTTGTAAGGCTGCTCGAAATTTTCCAGCTTTGATTAAAGAGTTGCAACCTGGTTTCATGCTTGTGCCAGCTGCTTGTAATCTTCCATGCATATTCATACATCCAAAAGCTGGTCACCATGAGATCATTTTATCAACCCAAACTGGCGCAAATTCAAGTGACTCGTCTGGAGTGTGACCTTCACTTCATTGCTGCCACTTATGTTGGGTGATGCAGACAAGTGTGTCAATCAAGACCCGAATGTTGTTTTTACCTCACTGGTTCATCCTTCCACGGAAGCGCAACATGAATGGCTCATTGTTCTATCTCCAGATGGGCAAGTAGTGCCAAATCAGCAACAACTAGGGTCGAATTATACTACCTTGCACAATCAGATTCAAGATTTTTCTAAGCTGAATGAGAGTCATCATGAAGATCCCTATCTAGTGCATGTGAAACGTAAGTTGTCAAGTAGTATTAACCCTACATATACTAATTGTGTGATTTGTTTTATGGGTTTGAATTTGACATGCAAACGACCAAGGGTTGATGAGAGAGTTTTGGAGTGCTACATGGAATTTTCACAAGCTTTATACAAGGTGTTTCTTGTCTTGGCGAATGTCCTTGTTCAAGAGCATCATGAGGTTGTCCAAGCGACATGTGACGTGGCTGGTGCTCATTCATCTCGCTCCCACATTGCATGGAGTACCACTTTTTCCCAAGATTTAAGGACAAATCCTTTTCAAGAGGAGGGGAATGATACGAATGAGCAAGCCTCAAAGGGAGGATTGGGCCTCGATTAAGTAGCTCTTGTTGAGCTTAGCTTCGGCCATGTGGGCCTTAGGTCCAATAGTACTTTAGCTAGTCATTAAGCTAGTTAATTAGTAGGTTAGCTTTCGGCCAAGAGAGACCCAATGGGCTGGCCGATTTTCCCTTAATGCTTTCCAAGCTTTATTAGGTTTAGTCAAGGCTATAAATAGCCCTAAAGCTGATGGTACATTTAGTTTTTGCGATGTTATTAATAAAATTCCAGACTTTCGTCTTACATTAAGCCAAATTCCTCTAGCTTGTGAAAGCTAAGTTGAACATCCTAGTGTGGTTCCTAGGTTGTTTATTGACTTATCAATCAAGCAAACACACTTGATTGTGGCATCCTCTGCCGTTGAATTCGTTCTTGAGTGGTCCGAGTTTGGGTTCAACTCCGTCGATTCCGTAACGTGTCCTCTAAGATCCTAAGTTGCTTCCGCGACCGGGCAGCGAGACCCTCGACAGCTCAGCGGAGGTCGAAGACCTGATTGACTAACACCAAAGCAACACCAAAATACCACCAAACCCCCGACCAAAAGGCCGAGGACCAGCACGCTCCGCAAATTCCAGAATTTTGGGTTGTCGGGTAGAGTACTTCTAGGATTTTCAAAAATTCAGCCTTGAAGGCATTTTGTCTTGCCTTCTTTTTCAGTCATTAGTCCTAATCTGAGTTTTAGATCGCGTCTAGGCCTTCATTCTCCTCCATTCCTTGCTGCTATCTTGTGTCACTTGTTGACTAGTCAAGAACGTACCTTGCGGTGACGCCTAATTTGTTCAACCCGAGCAACTAGCAAGCCAAGGAATTGCTTGGTGAGACTATTAGAGAGTGATACACTTGAGTGAAACACAAGCGTGAGTGACCTATACATTGTACCAAAAAAAAAAAGAAGGAGAGAAGAGGTCGTTTGCTTATTTTCTTTTGCAGGTTTACCTAAGCATGTCTAGTGGAGTTGGTGACCAAACAATGGACTTTAAACTACACATGGTGGCCATGATGGAAGAATTCAAGCAGAGTTTGGATGAAGCTTTCGAGCCTCTTCATAGACGCCTTGACCGAATGGTGAATAAGGATGTCAAGAGGAGGGGTTCCCCACAATTTCATCCTGACGTCCAACCTACCTCTTCAAAGTCATTATATTCAAGGAGAAGGGAGGAGGTTCATTCGACAACAAAGCATGCAAATACTTTATCCATAGATGAAGGAGTTAGTTGAGTGCAGGAGACATGTCAACAACTCTCCTCCAACAAAAACTTGAAAAAGAGCGAGTTGAGTATGGTGGTGAGAGTGCACTTGAGGTAAAAGTTGAGGAATGTGAGATTGAAAAAGAGGTAAAAAAATCTGAGGAGATGAGTGAAGCATCAAGTGAGCTGATTGTGCATGGGAAGGCGAGTGTTTATAGTTTTCCTAACGAACTTAACTTTTGCCTTGTTTAGTGTTTCTGCTTTTGTACAGATTGAGCGAAGTCGAGTGAAGTTAGTCATGCAATGTTCCATTCCAAAGTTGCTTGTACAATTCACTAGCTTCCATGGAGTTTGTCTTCTAGGAGATAGATCTATTTGGTATCACTTCATGGAACAACCCGAATCTGTCCGCACCAATGGAGAATTAATTCGAACTCCATATTTCTATTCTTGTTTGTTACCCACGGTTCATTCATCATCTTTACCTTCTTTTGAGCATTATTTCCATCCTCACACATGTATTTCCTATGCAGATTTTGAAGGAAAATGTAAAGAGCCATCAATGCAGTCTAAAGTTGAATCGATTGATGGAAGGAATCACGTGTCACGGGGAGTTTTTGCATTTAACTCTTATTCTACACCTTCTTACCACTTAATTAATGACGTTCCATTGCTTATGTATCCAATTTCTGGTTCAAAACAAGCTGAGACTCATTTTGTTTTTGTAGGTTGTAAGGCTGCTCGAAATTTTCCAGCTTTGATTAAAGAGTTGCAACCTGGTTTCATGCTTGTGCCAGCTGCTTGTAATCTTCCATGCATATTCATACATCCAAAAGCTGGTCACCATGAGATCATTTTATCAACCCAAACTGGCGCAAATTCAAGTGACTCGTCTGGAGTGTGACCTTCACTTCATTGCTGCCACTTATGTTGGGTGATGCAGACAAGTGTGTCAATCAAGACCCGAATGTTGTTTTTACCTCACTGGTTCATCCTTCCACGGAAACGCAACATGAATGGCTCATTGTTCTATCTCCAGATGGGCAAGTAGTGCCAAATCAGCAACAACTAGGGTCGAATTATACTACCTTGCACAATCAGATTAAAGATTTTTCTAAGCTGAATGAGAGTCATCATGAAGATCCCTATCTAGTGCATGTGAAACGTAAGTTGTCAAGTAGTATTAACCCTACATATACTAATTGTGTGATTTGTTTTATGGGTTTGAATTTGACATGCAAACGACCAAGGGTTGATGAGAGAGTTTTGGAGTGCTACATGGAATTTTCACAAGCTTTATACAAGGTGTTTCTTGTCTTGGCGAATGTCCTTGTTCAAGAGCATCATGAGGTTGTCCAAGCGACATGTGACGTGGCTGGTGCTCATTCATCTCGCTCCCACATTGCATGGAGTACCACTTTTTCCCAAGATTTAAGGACAAATCCTTTTCAAGAGGAGGGGAATGATACGAATGAGCAAGCCTCAAAGGGAGGATTGGGCCTCGATTAAGTAGCTCTTGTTGAGCTTAGCTTCGGCCATGTGGGCCTTAGGTCCAATAGTACTTTAGCTAGTCATTAAGCTAGTTAATTAGTAGGTTAGCTTTCGGCCAAGAGAGACCCAATGGCTGGCCGATTTTCCCTTCATGCTTTCCAAGCTTTATTAGGTTTAGTCAAGGCTATAAATAGCCCTAAAGCTGATGGTACATTTAGTTTTTGCGATGTTATTAATAAAATTCCAGACTTTCGTCTTACATTAAGCCAAATTCCTCTAGCTTGTGAAAGCTAAGTTGAACATCCTAGTGTGGTTCCTAGGTTGTTTATTGACTTATCAATCAAGCAAACACACTTGATTGTGGCATCCTCTGCCGTTGAATTCGTTCTTGAGTGGTCCGAGTTTGGGTTCAACTCCGTCGATTCCGTAACGTGTCCTCTAAGATCCTAAGTTGCTTCCGCGACCGGGCAGCGAGACCCTCGACAGCTCAGCGGAGGTCGAAGACCTGATTGACTAACACCAAAGCAACACCAAAATACCACCAAACCCCCGACCAAAAGGCCGAGGACCAGCACGCTCCGCAAATTCCAGAATTTTGGGTTGTCGGGTAGAGTACTTCTAGGATTTTCAAAAATTCAGCCTTGAAGGCATTTTGTCTTGCCTTCTTTTTCAGTCATTAGTCCTAATCTGAGTTTTAGATCGCGTCTAGGCCTTCATTCACCTCCATTCCTTGCTGCTATCTTGTGTCACTTGTTGACTAGTCAAGAACGTACCTTGCGGTGACGCCTAATTTGTTCAACCCGAGCAACTAGCAAGCCAAGGAATTGCTTGGTGAGACTATTAGAGAGTGATACACTTGAGTGAAACACAAGCGTGAGTGACCTATACATTGTACCAAAAAAAAAAAGAAGGAGAGAAGAGGTCGTTTGCTTATTTTCTTTTGCAGGTTTACCTAAGCATGTCTAGTGGAGTTGGTGACCAAACAATGGACTTTAAACTACACATGGTGGCCATGATGGAAGAATTCAAGCAGAGTTTGGATGAAGCTTTCGAGCCTCTTCATAGACGCCTTGACCGAATGGTGAATAAGGATGTCAAGAGGAGGGGTTCCCCACAATTTCATCCTGACGTCCAACCTACCTCTTCAAAGTCATTATATTCAAGGAGAAGGGAGGAGGTTCATTCGACAACAAAGCATGCAAATACTTTATCCATAGATGAAGGAGTTAGTTGAGTGCAGGAGACATGTCAACAACTCTCCTCCAACAAAAACTTGAAAAAGAGCGAGTTGAGTATGGTGGTGAGAGTGCACTTGAGGTAAAAGTTGAGGAATGTGAGATTGAAAAAGAGGTAAAAAAATCTGAGGAGATGAGTGAAGCATCAAGTGAGCTGATTGTGCATGGGAAGGCGAGTGTTTATAGTTTTCCTAACGAACTTAACTTTTGCCTTGTTTAGTGTTTCTGCTTTTGTACCGATTGAGCGAAGTCGAGTGAAGTTAGTCATGCAATGTTCCATTCCAAAGTTGCTTGTACAATTCACTAGCTTCCATGGAGTTTGTCTTCTAGGAGATAGATCTATTTGGTATCACTTCGTGGAACAACCCGAATCTGTCCGCACCGATGGAGAATTAATTCGAACTCCATATTTCTATTCTTGTTTGTTACCCACGGTTCATTCATCATCTTTACCTTCTTTTGAGCATTATTTCCATCCTCACACATGTATTTCCTATGCAGATTTTGAAGGAAAATGTAAAGAGCCATCAATGCAGTCTCAAGTTGAATCGATTGATGGAAGGAATCACGTGTCACGGGGAGTTTTTGCATTTAACTCTTATTCTACACCTTCTTACCACTTAATTAATGACGTTCCATTGCTTATGTATCCAATTTCTGGTTCAAAACAAGCTGAGACTCATTTTGTTTTTGTAGGTTGTAAGGCTGCTCGAAATTTTCTAGCTTTGATTAAAGAGTTGCAACCTGGTTTCATGCTTGTGCCAGCTGCTTGTAATCTTCCATGCATATTCATACATCCAAAAGCTGGTCACCATGAGATCATTTTATCAACTCAAACTGGCGCAAATTCAAGTGACTCGTCTGGAGTGTGACCTTCACTTCATTGCTGCCACTTATGTTGGGTGATGCAGACAAGTGTGTCAATCAAGACCCGAATGTTGTTTTTACCTCACTGGTTCATCCTTCCACGGAAGCGCAACATGAATGGCTCATTGTTCTATCTGCAGATGGGCAAGTAGTGCCAAATCAGCAACAACTAGGGTCGAATTATACTACCTTGCACAATCAGATTCAAGATTTTTGTAAGCTGAATGAGAGTCATCATGAAGATCCCTATCTAGTGCATGTGAAACGTAAGTTGTCAAGTAGTATTAACCCTACATATACTAATTGTGTGATTTGTTTTATGGGTTTGAATTTGACATGCAAACGACCAAGGGTTGATGAGAGAGTTTTGGAGTGCTACATGGAATTTTCACAAGCTTTATAAAGGTGTTTCTTGTCTTGGCGAATGTCCTTGTTCAAGAGCATCATGAGGTTGTCCAAGCGACATGTGACGTGGCTGGTGCTCATTCATCTCGCTCCCACATTGCATGGAGTACCACTTTTTCCCAAGATTTAAGGACAAATCCTTTTCAAGAGGAGGGGAATGATACGAATGAGCAAGCCTCAAAGGGAGGATTGGGCCTCGATTAAGTAGCTCTTGTTGAGCTTAGCTTCGGCCAAGTGGGCCTTAGGTCCAATAGTACTTTAGCTAGTCATTAAGCTAGTTAATTAGTAGGTTAGCTTTCGGCCAAGAGAGACCCAATGGGCTGGCCGATTTTCCCTTCATGCTTTCCAAGCTTTATTAGGTTTAGTCAAGGCTATAAATAGCCCTAAAGCTGGTGGTACATTTAGTTTTTGCGATGTTATTAATAAAATTCCAGACTTTCGTCTTACATTAAGCCAAATTCCTCTAGCTTGTGAAAGCTAAGTTGAACATCCTAGTGTGGTTCCTAGGTTGTTTATTGACTTATCAATCAAGCAAACACACTTGATTGTGGCATCCTCTGCCGTTGAATTCGTTCTTGAGTGGTCCGAGTTTGGGTTCAACTCCGTCGATTCCGTAACGTGTCCTCTAAGATCCTAAGTTGCTTCCGCGACCGGGCAGCGAGACCCTCGACAGCTCAGCGGAGGTCGAAGACCTGATTGACTAACACCAAAGCAACACCAAAATACCACCAAACCCCCGACCAAAAGGCCGAGGACCAGCACGCTCCGCAAATTCCAGAATTTTGGGTTGTCGGGTAGAGTACTTCTAGGATTTTCAAAAATTCAGCCTTGAAGGCATTTTGTCTTGCCTTCTTTTTCAGTCATTAGTCCTAATCTGAGTTTTAGATCGCGTCTAGGCCTTCATTCACCTCCATTCCTTGCTGCTATCTTGTGTCACTTGTTGACTAGTCAAGAACGTACCTTGCGGTGACGCCTAATTTGTTCAACCCGAGCAACTAGCAAGCCAAGGAATTGCTTGGTGAGACTATTAGAGAGTGATACACTTGAGTGAAACACAAGCGTGAGTGACCTATACATTGTACCAAAAAAAAAAAGAAGGAGAGAAGAGGTCGTTTGCTTATTTTCTTTTGCAGGTTTACCTAAGCATGTCTAGTGGAGTTGGTGACCAAACAATGGACTTTAAACTACACATGGTGGCCATGATGGAAGAATTCAAGCAGAGTTTGGATGAAGCTTTCGAGCCTCTTCATAGACGCCTTGACCGAATGGTGAATAAGGATGTCAAGAGGAGGGGTTCCCCACAATTTCATCCTGACGTCCAACCTACCTCTTCAAAGTCATTATATTCAAGGAGAAGGGAGGAGGTTCATTCGACAACAAAGCATGCAAATACTTTATCCATAGATGAAGGAGTTAGTTGAGTGCAGGAGACATGTCAACAACTCTCCTCCAACAAAAACTTGAAAAAGAGCGAGTTGAGTATGGTGGTGAGAGTGCACTTGAGGTAAAAGTTGAGGAATGTGAGATTGAAAAAGAGGTAAAAAAATCTGAGGAGATGAGTGAAGCATCAAGTGAGCTGATTGTGCATGGGAAGGCGAGTGTTTATAGTTTTCCTAACGAACTTAACTTTTGCCTTGTTTAGTGTTTCTGCTTTTGTACAGATTGAGCGAAGTCGAGTGAAGTTAGTCATGCAATGTTCCATTCCAAAGTTGCTTGTACAATTCACTAGCTTCCATGGAGTTTGTCTTCTAGGAGATAGATCTATTTGGTATCACTTCATGGAACAACCCGAATCTGTCCGCACCAATGGAGAATTAATTCGAACTCCATATTTCTATTCTTGTTTGTTACCCACGGTTCATTCATCATCTTTACCTTCTTTTGAGCATTATTTCCATCCTCACACATGTATTTGCTATGCAGATTTTGAAGGAAAATGTAAAGAGCCATCAATGCAGTCTCAAGTTGAATCGATTGATGGAAGGAATCACGTGTCACGGGGAGTTTTTGCATTTAACTCTTATTCTACACCTTCTTACCACTTAATTAATGACGTTCCATTGCTTATGTATCCAATTTCTGGTTCAAAACAAGCTGAGACTCATTTTGTTTTTGTAGGTTGTAAGGCTGCTCGAAATTTTCCAGCTTTGATTAAAGAGTTGCAACCTGGTTTCATGCTTGTGCCAGCTGCTTGTAATCTTCCATGCATATTCATACATCCAAAAGCTGGTCACCATGAGATCATTTTATCAACTCAAACTGGCGCAAATTCAAGTGACTCGTCTGGAGTGTGACCTTCACTTCATTGCTGCCACTTATGTTGGGTGATGCAGACAAGTGTGTCAATCAAGACCCGAATGTTGTTTTTACCTCACTGGTTCATCCTTCCACGGAAGCGCAACATGAATGGCTCATTGTTCTATCTCCAGATGGGCAAGTAGTGCCAAATCAGCAACAACTAGGGTCGAATTATACTACCTTGCACAATCAGATTCAAGATTTTTCTAAGTTGAATGAGAGTCATCATGAAGATCCCTATCTAGTGCATGTGAAACGTAAGTTGTCAAGTAGTATTAACCCTACATATACTAATTGTGTGATTTGTTTTATGGGTTTGAATTTGACATGCAAACGACCAAGGGTTGATGAGAGAGTTTTGGAGTGCTACATGGAATTTTCACAAGCTTTATAAAGGTGTTTCTTGTCTTGGCGAATGTCCTTGTTCAAGAGCATCATGAGGTTGTCCAAGCGACATGTGACGTGGCTGGTGCTCATTCATCTCGCTCCCACATTGCATGGAGTACCACTTTTTCCCAAGATTTAAGGACAAATCCTTTTCAAGAGGAGGGGAATGATACGAATGAGCAAGCCTCAAAGGGAGGATTGGGCCTCGATTAAGTAGCTCTTGTTGAGCTTAGCTTCGGCCATGTGGGCCTTAGGTCCAATAGTACTTTAGCTAGTCATTAAGCTAGTTAATTAGTAGGTTAGCTTTCGGCCAAGAGAGACCCAATGGGCTGGCCGATTTTCCCTTCATGCTTTCCAAGCTTTATTAGGTTTAGTCAAGGCTATAAATAGCCCTAAAGCTGATGGTACATTTAGTTTTTGCGATGTTATTAATAAAATTCCAGACTTTCGTCTTACATTAAGCCAAATTCCTCTAGCTTGTGAAAGCTAAGTTGAACATCCTAGTGTGGTTCCTAGGTTGTTTATTGACTTATCAATCAAGCAAACACACTTGATTGTGGCATCCTCTGCCGTTGAATTCGTTCTTGAGTGGTCCGAGTTTGGGTTCAACTCCGTCGATTCCGTAACGTGTCCTCTAAGATCCTAAGTTGCTTCCGCGACCGGGCAGCGAGACCCTCGACAGCTCAGCGGAGGTCGAAGACCTGATTGACTAACACCAAAGCAACACCAAAATACCACCAAACCCCCGACCAAAAGGCCGAGGACCAGCACGCTCCGCAAATTCCAGAATTTTGGGTTGTCGGGTAGAGTACTTCTAGGATTTTCAAAAATTCAGCCTTGAAGGCATTTTGTCTTGCCTTCTTTTTCAGTCATTAGTCCTAATCTGAGTTTTAGATCGCGTCTAGGCCTTCATTCACCTCCATTCCTTGCTGCTATCTTGTGTCACTTGTTGACTAGTCAAGAACGTACCTTGCGGTGACGCCTAATTTGTTCAACCCGAGCAACTAGCAAGCCAAGGAATTGCTTGGTGAGACTATTAGAGAGTGATACACTTGAGTGAAACACAAGCGTGAGTGACCTATACATTGTACCAAAAAAAAAAAGAAGGAGAGAAGAGGTCGTTTGCTTATTTTCTTTTGCAGGTTTACCTAAGCATGTCTAGTGGAGTTGGTGACCAAACAATGGACTTTAAACTACACATGGTGGCCATGATGGAAGAATTCAAGCAGAGTTTGGATGAAGCTTTCGAGCCTCTTCATAGACGCCTTGACCGAATGGTGAATAAGGATGTCAAGAGGAGGGGTTCCCCACAATTTCATCCTGACGTCCAACCTACCTCTTCAAAGTCATTATATTCAAGGAGAAGGGAGGAGGTTCATTCGACAACAAAGCATGCAAATACTTTATCCATAGATGAAGGAGTTAGTTGAGTGCAGGAGACATGTCAACAACTCTCCTCCAACAAAAACTTGAAAAAGAGCGAGTTGAGTATGGTGGTGAGAGTGCACTTGAGGTAAAAGTTGAGGAATGTGAGATTGAAAAAGAGGTAAAAAAATCTGAGGAGATGAGTGAAGCATCAAGTGAGCTGATTGTGCATGGGAAGGCGAGTGTTTATAGTTTTCCTAACGAACTTAACTTTTGCCTTGTTTAGTGTTTCTGCTTTTGTACAGATTGAGCGAAGTCGAGTGAAGTTAGTCATGCAATGTTCCATTCCAAAGTTGCTTGTACAATTCACTAGCTTCCATGGAGTTTGTCTTCTAGGAGATAGATCTATTTGGTATCACTTCATGGAACAACCCGAATCTGTCCGCACCAATGGAGAATTAATTCGAACTCCATATTTCTATTCTTGTTTGTTACCCACGGTTCATTCATCATCTTTACCTTCTTTTGAGCATTATTTCCATCCTCACACATGTATTTCCTATGCAGATTTTGAAGGAAAATGTAAAGAGCCATCAATGCAGTCTAAAGTTGAATCGATTGATGGAAGGAATCACGTGTCACGGGGAGTTTTTGCATTTAACTCTTATTCTACACCTTCTTACCACTTAATTAATGACGTTCCATTGCTTATGTATCCAATTTCTGGTTCAAAACAAGCTGAGACTCATTTTGTTTTTGTAGGTTGTAAGGCTGCTCGAAATTTTCCAGCTTTGATTAAAGAGTTGCAACCTGGTTTCATGCTTGTGCCAGCTGCTTGTAATCTTCCATGCATATTCAAACATCCAAAAGCTGGTCACCATGAGATCATTTTATCAACTCAAACTGGCGCAAATTCAAGTGACTCGTCTGGAGTGTGACCTTCACTTCATTGCTGCCACTTATGTTGGGTGATGCAGACAAGTGTGTCAATCAAGACCCGAATGTTGTTTTTACCTCACTGGTTCATCCTTCCACGGAAGCGCAACATGAATGGCTCATTGTTCTATCTCCAGATGGGCAAGTAGTGCCAAATCAGCAACAACTAGGGTCGAATTATACTACCTTGCACAATCAGATTCAAGATTTTTCTAAGTTGAATGAGAGTCATCATGAAGATCCCTATCTAGTGCATGTGAAACGTAAGTTGTCAAGTAGTATTAACCCTACATATACTAATTGTGTGATTTGTTTTATGGGTTTGAATTTGACATGCAAACGACCAAGGGTTGATGAGAGAGTTTTGGAGTGCTACATGGAATTTTCACAAGCTTTATACAAGGTGTTTCTTGTCTTGGCGAATGTCCTTGTTCAAGAGCATCATGAGGTTGTCCAAGCGACATGTGACGTGGCTGGTGCTCATTCATCTCGCTCCCACATTGCATGGAGTACCACTTTTTCCCAAGATTTAAGGACAAATCCTTTTCAAGAGGAGGGGAATGATACGAATGAGCAAGCCTCAAAGGGAGGATTGGGCCTCGATTAAGTAGCTCTTGTTGAGCTTAGCTTCGGCCATGTGGGCCTTAGGTCCAATAGTACTTTAGCTAGTCATTAAGCTAGTTAATTAGTAGGTTAGCTTTCGGCCAAGAGAGACCCAATGGGCTGGCCGATTTTCCCTTCATGCTTTCCAAGCTTTATTAGGTTTAGTCAAGGCTATAAATAGCCCTAAAGCTGATGGTACATTTAGTTTTTGCGATGTTATTAATAAAATTCCAGACTTTCGTCTTACATTAAGCCAAATTCCTCTAGCTTGTGAAAGCTAAGTTGAACATCCTAGTGTGGTTCCTAGGTTGTTTATTGACTTATCAATCAAGCAAACACACTTGATTGTGGCATCCTCTGCCGTTGAATTCGTTCTTGAGTGGTCCGAGTTTGGGTTCAACTCCGTCGATTCCGTAACGTGTCCTCTAAGATCCTAAGTTGCTTCCGCGACCGGGCAGCGAGACCCTCGACAGCTCAGCGGAGGTCGAAGACCTGATTGACTAACACCAAAGCAACACCAAAATACCACCAAACCCCCGACCAAAAGGCCGAGGACCAGCACGCTCCGCAAATTCCAGAATTTTGGGTTGTCGGGTAGAGTACTTCTAGGATTTTCAAAAATTCAGCCTTGAAGGCATTTTGTCTTGCCTTCTTTTTCAGTCATTAGTCCTAATCTGAGTTTTAGATCGCGTCTAGGCCTTCATTCTCCTCCATTCCTTGCTGCTATCTTGTGTCACTTGTTGACTAGTCAAGAACGTACCTTGCGGTGACGCCTAATTTGTTCAACCCGAGCAACTAGCAAGCCAAGGAATTGCTTGGTGAGACTATTAGAGAGTGATACACTTGAGTGAAACACAAGCGTGAGTGACCTATACATTGTACCAAAAAAAAAAAGAAGGAGAGAAGAGGTCGTTTGCTTATTTTCTTTTGCAGGTTTACCTAAGCATGTCTAGTGGAGTTGGTGACCAAACAATGGACTTTAAACTACACATGGTGGCCATGATGGAAGAATTCAAGCAGAGTTTGGATGAAGCTTTCGAGCCTCTTCATAGACGCCTTGACCGAATGGTGAATAAGGATGTCAAGAGGAGGGGTTCCCCACAATTTCATCCTGACGTCCAACCTACCTCTTCAAAGTCATTATATTCAAGGAGAAGGGAGGAGGTTCATTCGACAACAAAGCATGCAAATACTTTATCCATAGATGAAGGAGTTAGTTGAGTGCAGGAGACATGTCAACAACTCTCCTCCAACAAAAACTTGAAAAAGAGCGAGTTGAGTATGGTGGTGAGAGTGCACTTGAGGTAAAAGTTGAGGAATGTGAGATTGAAAAAGAGGTAAAAAAATCTGAGGAGATGAGTGAAGCATCAAGTGAGCTGATTGTGCATGGGAAGGCGAGTGTTTATAGTTTTCCTAACGAACTTAACTTTTGCCTTGTTTAGTGTTTCTGCTTTTGTACAGATTGAGCGAAGTCGAGTGAAGTTAGTCATGCAATGTTCCATTCCAAAGTTGCTTGTACAATTCACTAGCTTCCATGGAGTTTGTCTTCTAGGAGATAGATCTATTTGGTATCACTTCATGGAACAACCCGAATCTGTCCGCACCAATGGAGAATTAATTCGAACTCCATATTTCTATTCTTGTTTGTTACCCACGGTTCATTCATCATCTTTACCTTCTTTTGAGCATTATTTCCATCCTCACACATGTATTTGCTATGCAGATTTTGAAGGAAAATGTAAAGAGCCATCAATGCAGTCTCAAGTTGAATCGATTGATGGAAGGAATCACGTGTCACGGGGAGTTTTTGCATTTAACTCTTATTCTACACCTTCTTACCACTTAATTAATGACGTTCCATTGCTTATGTATCCAATTTCTGGTTCAAAACAAGCTGAGACTCATTTTGTTTTTGTAGGTTGTAAGGCTGCTCGAAATTTTCCAGCTTTGATTAAAGAGTTGCAACCTGGTTTCATGCTTGTGCCAGCTGCTTGTAATCTTCCATGCATATTCATACATCCAAAAGCTGGTCACCATGAGATCATTTTATCAACTCAAACTGGCGCAAATTCAAGTGACTCGTCTGGAGTGTGACCTTCACTTCATTGCTGCCACTTATGTTGGGTGATGCAGACAAGTGTGTCAATCAAGACCCGAATGTTGTTTTTACCTCACTGGTTCATCCTTCCACGGAAGCGCAACATGAATGGCTCATTGTTCTATCTCCAGATGGGCAAGTAGTGCCAAATCAGCAACAACTAGGGTCGAATTATACTACCTTGCACAATCAGATTCAAGATTTTTCTAAGCTGAATGAGAGTCATCATGAAGATCCCTATCTAGTGCATGTGAAACGTAAGTTGTCAAGTAGTATTAACCCTACATATACTAATTGTGTGATTTGTTTTATGGGTTTGAATTTGACATGCAAACGACCAAGGGTTGATGAGAGAGTTTTGGAGTGCTACATGGAATTTTCACAAGCTTTATACAAGGTGTTTCTTGTCTTGGCGAATGTCCTTGTTCAAGAGCATCATGAGGTTGTCCAAGCGACATGTGACGTGGCTGGTGCTCATTCATCTCGCTCCCACATTGCATGGAGTACCACTTTTTCCCAAGATTTAAGGACAAATCCTTTTCAAGAGGAGGGGAATGATACGAATGAGCAAGCCTCAAAGGGAGGATTGGGCCTCGATTAAGTAGCTCTTGTTGAGCTTAGCTTCGGCCATGTGGGCCTTAGGTCCAATAGTACTTTAGCTAGTCATTAAGCTAGTTAATTAGTAGGTTAGCTTTCGGCCAAGAGAGACCCAATGGGCTGGCCGATTTTCCCTTCATGCTTTCCAAGCTTTATTAGGTTTAGTCAAGGCTATAAATAGCCCTAAAGCTGATGGTACATTTAGTTTTTGCGATGTTATTAATAAAATTCCAGACTTTCGTCTTACATTAAGCCAAATTCCTCTAGCTTGTGAAAGCTAAGTTGAACATCCTAGTGTGGTTCCTAGGTTGTTTATTGACTTATCAATCAAGCAAACACACTTGATTGTGGCATCCTCTGCCGTTGAATTCGTTCTTGAGTGGTCCGAGTTTGGGTTCAACTCCGTCGATTCCGTAACGTGTCCTCTAAGATCCTAAGTTGCTTCCGCGACCGGGCAGCGAGACCCTCGACAGCTCAGCGGAGGTCGAAGACCTGATTGACTAACACCAAAGCAACACCAAAATACCACCAAACCCCCGACCAAAAGGCCGAGGACCAGCACGCTCCGCAAATTCCAGAATTTTGGGTTGTCGGGTAGAGTACTTCTAGGATTTTCAAAAATTCAGCCTTGAAGGCATTTTGTCTTGCCTTCTTTTTCAGTCATTAGTCCTAATCTGAGTTTTAGATCGCGTCTAGGCCTTCATTCACCTCCATTCCTCGCTGCTGTCTTGTGTCACTTGTTGACTAGTCAAGAACGTACCTTGCGGTGACGCCTAATTTGCTCAACCCGAGCAACTAGCAAGCCAAGGAATTGCTTGGTGAGACTATTAGAGAGTGATACACTTGAGTGAAACACAAGCGTGAGTGACCTATACATTGTACCAAAAAAAA
The DNA here is from genome assembly GCF_036785885.1 of Coffea arabica. Classification (NCBI taxonomy): domain Eukaryota; kingdom Viridiplantae; phylum Streptophyta; class Magnoliopsida; order Gentianales; family Rubiaceae; genus Coffea; species Coffea arabica. The sequence continues at coordinate 33,222,965 of NC_092323.1, read as the reverse complement.
ACAGAAGGAGAGAAGAGGTCGTTTGCTTATTTTCTTTTGCAGGTTTACCTAAGCATGTCTAGTGGAGTTGGTGACCAAACAATGGACTTTAAACTACACATGGTGGCCATGATGGAAGAATTCAAGCAGAGTTTGGATGAAGCTTTCGAGCCTCTTCATAGACGCCTTGACCGAATGGTGAATAAGGATGTCAAGAGGAGGGGTTCCCCACAATTTCATCCTGACGTCCAACCTACCTCTTCAAAGTCATTATATTCAAGGAGAAGGGAGGAGGTTCATTCGACAACAAAGCATGCAAATACTTTATCCATAGATGAAGGAGTTAGTTGAGTGCAGGAGACATGTCAACAACTCTCCTCCAACAAAAACTTGAAAAAGAGCGAGTTGAGTATGGTGGTGAGAGTGCACTTGAGGTAAAAGTTGAGGAATGTGAGATTGAAAAAGAGGTAAAAAAATCTGAGGAGATGAGTGAAGCATCAAGTGAGCTGATTGTGCATGGGAAGGCGAGTGTTTATAGTTTTCCTAACGAACTTAACTTTTGCCTTGTTTAGTGTTTCTGCTTTTGTACAGATTGAGCGAAGTGGAGTGAAGTTAGTCATGTAATGTTCCATTCCAAAGTTGCTTGTACAATTCACTAGCTTCCATGGAGTTTGTCTTCTAGGAGATAGATCTATTTGGTATCACTTCATGGAACAACCCGAATCTGTCCGCACCAATGGAGAATTAATTCGAACTCCATATTTCTATTCTTGTTTGTTACCCACGGTTCATTCATCATCTTTACCTTCTTTTGAGCATTATTTCCATCCTCACACATGTATTTCCTATGCAGATTTTGAAGGAAAATGTAAAGAGCCATCAATGCAGTCTAAAGTTGAATCGATTGATGGAAGGAATCACGTGTCACGGGGAGTTTTTGCATTTAACTCTTATTCTACACCTTCTTACCACTTAATTAATGACGTTCCATTGCTTATGTATCCAATTTCTGGTTCAAAACAAGCTGAGACTCATTTTGTTTTTGTAGGTTGTAAGGCTGCTCGAAATTTTCCAGCTTTGATTAAAGAGTTGCAACCTGGTTTCATGCTTGTGCCAGCTGCTTGTAATCTTCCATGCATATTCAAACATCCAAAAGCTGGTCACCATGAGATCATTTTATCAACTCAAACTGGCGCAAATTCAAGTGACTCGTCTGGAGTGTGACCTTCACTTCATTGCTGCCACTTATGTTGGGTGATGCAGACAAGTGTGTCAATCAAGACCCGAATGTTGTTTTTACCTCACTGGTTCATCCTTCCACGGAAGCGCAACATGAATGGCTCATTGTTCTATCTCCAGATGGGCAAGTAGTGCCAAATCAGCAACAACTAGGGTCGAATTATACTACCTTGCACAATCAGATTCAAGATTTTTCTAAGTTGAATCAGAGTCATCATGAAGATCCCTATCTAGTGCATGTGAAACGTAAGTTGTCAAGTAGTATTAACCCTACATATACTAATTGTGTGATTTGTTTTATGGGTTTGAATTTGACATGCAAACGACCAAGGGTTGATGAGAGAGTTTTGGAGTGCTACATGGAATTTTCACAAGCTTTATACAAGGTGTTTCTTGTCTTGGCGAATGTCCTTGTTCAAGAGCATCATGAGGTTGTCCAAGCGACATGTGACGTGGCTGGTGCTCATTCATCTCGCTCCCACATTGCATGGAGTACCACTTTTTCCCAAGATTTAAGGACAAATCCTTTTCAAGAGGAGGGGAATGATACGAATGAGCAAGCCTCAAAGGGAGGATTGGGCCTCGATTAAGTAGCTCTTGTTGAGCTTAGCTTCGGCCATGTGGGCCTTAGGTCCAATAGTACTTTAGCTAGTCATTAAGCTAGTTAATTAGTAGGTTAGCTTTCGGCCAAGAGAGACCCAATGGGCTGGCCGATTTTCCCTTCATGCTTTCCAAGCTTTATTAGGTTTAGTCAAGGCTATAAATAGCCCTAAAGCTGATGGTACATTTAGTTTTTGCGATGTTATTAATAAAATTCCAGACTTTCGTCTTACATTAAGCCAAATTCCTCTAGCTTGTGAAAGCTAAGTTGAACATCCTAGTGTGGTTCCTAGGTTGTTTATTGACTTATCAATCAAGCAAACACACTTGATTGTGGCATCCTCTGCCGTTGAATTCGTTCTTGAGTGGTCCGAGTTTGGGTTCAACTCCGTCGATTCCGTAACGTGTCCTCTAAGATCCTAAGTTGCTTCCGCGACCGGGCAGCGAGACCCTCGACAGCTCAGCGGAGGTCGAAGACCTGATTGACTAACACCAAAGCAACACCAAAATACCACCAAACCCCCGACCAAAAGGCCGAGGACCAGCACGCTCCGCAAATTCCAGAATTTTGGGTTGTCGGGTAGAGTACTTCTAGGATTTTCAAAAATTCAGCCTTGAAGGCATTTTGTCTTGCCTTCTTTTTCAGTCATTAGTCCTAATCTGAGTTTTAGATCGCGTCTAGGCCTTCATTCTCCTCCATTCCTTGCTGCTATCTTGTGTCACTTGTTGACTAGTCAAGAACGTACCTTGCGGTGACGCCTAATTTGTTCAACCCGAGCAACTAGCAAGCCAAGGAATTGCTTGGTGAGACTATTAGAGAGTGATACACTTGAGTGAAACACAAGCGTGAGTGACCTATACATTGTACCAAAAAAAAAAAGAAGGAGAGAAGAGGTCGTTTGCTTATTTTCTTTTGCAGGTTTACCTAAGCATGTCTAGTGGAGTTGGTGACCAAACAATGGACTTTAAACTACACATGGTGGCCATGATGGAAGAATTCAAGCAGAGTTTGGATGAAGCTTTCGAGCCTCTTCATAGACGCCTTGACCGAATGGTGAATAAGGATGTCAAGAGGAGGGGTTCCCCACAATTTCATCCTGACGTCCAACCTACCTCTTCAAAGTCATTATATTCAAGGAGAAGGGAGGAGGTTCATTCGACAACAAAGCATGCAAATACTTTATCCATAGATGAAGGAGTTAGTTGAGTGCAGGAGACATGTCAACAACTCTCCTCCAACAAAAACTTGAAAAAGAGCGAGTTGAGTATGGTGGTGAGAGTGCACTTGAGGTAAAAGTTGAGGAATGTGAGATTGAAAAAGAGGTAAAAAAATCTGAGGAGATGAGTGAAGCATCAAGTGAGCTGATTGTGCATGGGAAGGCGAGTGTTTATAGTTTTCCTAACGAACTTAACTTTTGCCTTGTTTAGTGTTTCTGCTTTTGTACAGATTGAGCGAAGTCGAGTGAAGTTAGTCATGCAATGTTCCATTCCAAAGTTGCTTGTACAATTCACTAGCTTCCATGGAGTTTGTCTTCTAGGAGATAGATCTATTTGGTATCACTTCATGGAACAACCCGAATCTGTCCGCACCAATGGAGAATTAATTCGAACTCCATATTTCTATTCTTGTTTGTTACCCACGGTTCATTCATCATCTTTACCTTCTTTTGAGCATTATTTCCATCCTCACACATGTATTTCCTATGCAGATTTTGAAGGAAAATGTAAAGAGCCATCAATGCAGTCTCAAGTTGAATCGATTGATGGAAGGAATCACGTGTCACGGGGAGTTTTTGCATTTAACTCTTATTCTACACCTTCTTACCACTTAATTAATGACGTTCCATTGCTTATGTATCCAATTTCTGGTTCAAAACAAGCTGAGACTCATTTTGTTTTTGTAGGTTGTAAGGCTGCTCGAAATTTTCCAGCTTTGATTAAAGAGTTGCAACCTGGTTTCATGCTTGTGCCAGCTGCTTGTAATCTTCCATGCATATTCATACATCCAAAAGCTGGTCACCATGAGATCATTTTATCAACTCAAACTGGCGCAAATTCAAGTGACTCGTCTGGAGTGTGACCTTCACTTCATTGCTGCCACTTATGTTGGGTGATGCAGACAAGTGTGTCAATCAAGACCCGAATGTTGTTTTTACCTCACTGGTTCATCCTTCCACGGAAGCGCAACATGAATGGCTCATTGTTCTATCTCCAGATGGGCAAGTAGTGCCAAATCAGCAACAACTAGGGTCGAATTATACTACCTTGCACAATCAGATTCAAGATTTTTCTAAGCTGAATGAGAGTCATCATGAAGATCCCTATCTAGTGCATGTGAAACGTAAGTTGTCAAGTAGTATTAACCCTACATATACTAATTGTGTGATTTGTTTTATGGGTTTGAATTTGACATGCAAACGACCAAGGGTTGATGAGAGAGTTTTGGAGTGCTACATGGAATTTTCACAAGCTTTATACAAGGTGTTTCTTGTCTTGGCGAATGTCCTTGTTCAAGAGCATCATGAGGTTGTCCAAGCGACATGTGACGTGGCTGGTGCTCATTCATCTCGCTCCCACATTGCATGGAGTACCACTTTTTCCCAAGATTTAAGGACAAATCCTTTTCAAGAGGAGGGGAATGATACGAATGAGCAAGCCTCAAAGGGAGGATTGGGCCTCGATTAAGTAGCTCTTGTTGAGCTTAGCTTCGGCCATGTGGGCCTTAGGTCCAATAGTACTTTAGCTAGTCATTAAGCTAGTTAATTAGTAGGTTAGCTTTCGGCCAAGAGAGACCCAATGGGCTGGCCGATTTTCCCTTCATGCTTTCCAAGCTTTATTAGGTTTAGTCAAGGCTATAAATAGCCCTAAAGCTGATGGTACATTTAGTTTTTGCGATGTTATTAATAAAATTCCAGACTTTCGTCTTACATTAAGCCAAATTCCTCTAGCTTGTGAAAGCTAAGTTGAACATCCTAGTGTGGTTCCTAGGTTGTTTATTGACTTATCAATCAAGCAAACACACTTGATTGTGGCATCCTCTGCCGTTGAATTCGTTCTTGAGTGGTCCGAGTTTGGGTTCAACTCCGTCGATTCCGTAACGTGTCCTCTAAGATCCTAAGTTGCTTCCGCGACCGGGCAGCGAGACCCTCGACAGCTCAGCGGAGGTCGAAGACCTGATTGACTAACACCAAAGCAACACCAAAATACCACCAAACCCCCGACCAAAAGGCCGAGGACCAGCACGCTCCGCAAATTCCAGAATTTTGGGTTGTCGGGTAGAGTACTTCTAGGATTTTCAAAATTTCAGCCTTGAAGGCATTTTGTCTTGCCTTCTTTTTCAGTCATTAGTCCTAATCTGAGTTTTAGATCGCGTCTAGGCCTTCATTCACCTCCATTCCTTGCTGCTATCTTGTGTCACTTGTTGACTAGTCAAGAACGTACCTTGCGGTGACGCCTAATTTGTTCAACCCGAGCAACTAGCAAGCCAAGGAATTGCTTGGTGAGACTATTAGAGAGTGATACACTTGAGTGAAACACAAGCGTGAGTGACCTATACATTGTACCAAAAAAAAAAAGAAGGAGAGAAGAGGTCGTTTGCTTATTTTCTTTTGCAGGTTTACCTAAGCATGTCTAGTGGAGTTGGTGACCAAACAATGGACTTTAAACTACACATGGTGGCCATGATGGAAGAATTCAAGCAGAGTTTGGATGAAGCTTTCGAGCCTCTTCATAGACGCCTTGACCGAATGGTGAATAAGGATGTCAAGAGGAGGGGTTCCCCACAATTTCATCCTGACGTCCAACCTACCTCTTCAAAGTCATTATATTCAAGGAGAAGGGAGGAGGTTCATTCGACAACAAAGCATGCAAATACTTTATCCATAGATGAAGGAGTTAGTTGAGTGCAGGAGACATGTCAACAACTCTCCTCCAACAAAAACTTGAAAAAGAGCGAGTTGAGTATGGTGGTGAGAGTGCACTTGAGGTAAAAGTTGAGGAATGTGAGATTGAAAAAGAGGTAAAAAAATCTGAGGAGATGAGTGAAGCATCAAGTGAGCTGATTGTGCATGGGAAGGCGAGTGTTTATAGTTTTCCTAACGAACTTAACTTTTGCCTTGTTTAGTGTTTCTGCTTTTGTACAGATTGAGCGAAGTCGAGTGAAGTTAGTCATGCAATGTTCCATTCCAAAGTTGCTTGTACAATTCACTAGCTTCCATGGAGTTTGTCTTCTAGGAGATAGATCTATTTGGTATCACTTCATGGAACAACCCGAATCTGTCCGCACCAATGGAGAATTAATTCGAACTCCATATTTCTATTCTTGTTTGTTACCCACGGTTCATTCATCATCTTTACCTTCTTTTGAGCATTATTTCCATCCTCACACATGTATTTCCTATGCAGATTTTGAAGGAAAATGTAAAGAGCCATCAATGCAGTCTAAAGTTGAATCGATTGATGGAAGGAATCACGTGTCACGGGGAGTTTTTGCATTTAACTCTTATTCTACACCTTCTTACCACTTAATTAATGACGTTCCATTGCTTATGTATCCAATTTCTGGTTCAAAACAAGCTGAGACTCATTTTGTTTTTGTAGGTTGTAAGGCTGCTCGAAATTTTCCAGCTTTGATTAAAGAGTTGCAACCTGGTTTCATGCTTGTGCCAGCTGCTTGTAATCTTCCATGCATATTCATACATCCAAAAGCTGGTCACCATGAGATCATTTTATCAACCCAAACTGGCGTGTGACTCGTCTGCAAATTCAAGTGACTCGTCTGGAGTGTGACCTTCACTTCATTGCTGCCACTTATGTTGGGTGATGCAGACAAGTGTGTCAATCAAGACCCGAATGTTGTTTTTACCTCACTGGTTCATCCTTCCACGGAAGCGCAACATGAATGGCTCATTGTTCTATCTCCAGATGGGCAAGTAGTGCCAAATCAGCAACAACTAGGGTCGAATTATACTACCTTGCACAATCAGATTCAAGATTTTTCTAAGCTGAATGAGAGTCATCATGAAGATCCCTATCTAGTGCATGTGAAACGTAAGTTGTCAAGTAGTATTAACCCTACATATACTAATTGTGTGATTTGTTTTATGGGTTTGAATTTGACATGCAAACGACCAAGGGTTGATGAGAGAGTTTTGGAGTGCTACATGGAATTTTCACAAGCTTTATACAAGGTGTTTCTTGTCTTGGCGAATGTCCTTGTTCAAGAGCATCATGAGGTTGTCCAAGCGACATGTGACGTGGCTGGTGCTCATTCATCTCGCTCCCACATTGCATGGAGTACCACTTTTTCCCAAGATTTAAGGACAAATCCTTTTCAAGAGGAGGGGAATGATACGAATGAGCAAGCCTCAAAGGGAGGATTGGGCCTCGATTAAGTAGCTCTTGTTGAGCTTAGCTTCGGCCATGTGGGCCTTAGGTCCAATAGTACTTTAGCTAGTCATTAAGCTAGTTAATTAGTAGGTTAGCTTTCGGCCAAGAGAGACCCAATGGGCTGGCCGATTTTCCCTTCATGCTTTCCAAGCTTTATTAGCTTTAGTCAAGGCTATAAATAGCCCTAAAGCTGATGGTACATTTAGTTTTTGCGATGTTATTAATAAAATTCCAGACTTTCGTCTTACATTAAGCCAAATTCCTCTAGCTTGTGAAAGCTAAGTTGAACATCCTAGTGTGGTTCCTAGGTTGTTTATTGACTTATCAATCAAGCAAACACACTTGATTGTGGCATCCTCTGCCGTTGAATTCGTTCTTGAGTGGTCCGAGTTTGGGTTCAACTCCGTCGATTCCGTAACGTGTCCTCTAAGATCCTAAGTTGCTTCCGCGACCGGGCAGCGAGACCCTCGACAGCTCAGCGGAGGTCGAAGACCTGATTGACTAACACCAAAGCAACACCAAAATACCACCAAACCCCCGACCAAAAGGCCGAGGACCAGCACGCTCCGCAAATTCCAGAATTTTGGGTTGTCGGGTAGAGTACTTCTAGGATTTTCAAAAATTCAGCCTTGAAGGCATTTTGTCTTGCCTTCTTTTTCAGTCATTAGTCCTAATCTGAGTTTTAGATCGCGTCTAGGCCTTCATTCACCTCCATTCCTCGCTGCTGTCTTGTGTCACTTGTTGACTAGTCAAGAACGTACCTTGCGGTGACGCCTAATTTGCTCAACCCGAGCAACTAGCAAGCCAAGGAATTGCTTGGTGAGACTATTAGAGAGTGATACACTTGAGTGAAACACAAGCGTGAGTGACCTATACATTGTACCAAAAAAAAACAGAAGGAGAGAAGAGGTCGTTTGCTTATTTTCTTTTGCAGGTTTACCTAAGCATGTCTAGTGGAGTTGGTGACCAAACAATGGACTTTAAACTACACATGGTGGCCATGATGGAAGAATTCAAGCAGAGTTTGGATGAAGCTTTCGAGCCTCTTCATAGACGCCTTGACCGAATGGTGAATAAGGATGTCAAGAGGAGGGGTTCCCCACAATTTCATCCTGACGTCCAACCTACCTCTTCAAAGTCATTATATTCAAGGAGAAGGGAGGAGGTTCATTCGACAACAAAGCATGCAAATACTTTATCCATAGATGAAGGAGTTAGTTGAGTGCAGGAGACATGTCAACAACTCTCCTCCAACAAAAACTTGAAAAAGAGCGAGTTGAGTATGGTGGTGAGAGTGCACTTGAGGTAAAAGTTGAGGAATGTGAGATTGAAAAAGAGGTAAAAAAATCTGAGGAGATGAGTGAAGCATCAAGTGAGCTGATTGTGCATGGGAAGGCGAGTGTTTATAGTTTTCCTAACGAACTTAACTTTTGCCTTGTTTAGTGTTTCTGCTTTTGTACAGATTGAGCGAAGTCGAGTGAAGTTAGTCATGCAATGTTCCATTCCAAAGTTGCTTGTACAATTCACTAGCTTCCATGGAGTTTGTCTTCTAGGAGATAGATCTATTTGGTATCACTTCATGGAACAACCCGAATCTGTCCGCACCAATGGAGAATTAATTCGAACTCCATATTTCTATTCTTGTTTGTTACCCACGGTTCATTCATCATCTTTACCTTCTTTTGAGCATTATTTCCATCCTCACACATGTATTTCCTATGCAGATTTTGAAGGAAAATGTAAAGAGCCATCAATGCAGTCTAAAGTTGAATCGATTGATGGAAGGAATCACGTGTCACGGGGAGTTTTTGCATTTAACTCTTATTCTACACCTTCTTACCACTTAATTAATGACGTTCCATTGCTTATGTATCCAATTTCTGGTTCAAAACAAGCTGAGACTCATTTTGTTTTTGTAGGTTGTAAGGCTGCTCGAAATTTTCCAGCTTTGATTAAAGAGTTGCAACCTGGTTTCATGCTTGTGCCAGCTGCTTGTAATCTTCCATGCATATTCATACATCCAAAAGCTGGTCACCATGAGATCATTTTATCAACCCAAACTGGCGCAAATTCAAGTGACTCGTCTGGAGTGTGACCTTCACTTCATTGCTGCCACTTATGTTGGGTGATGCAGACAAGTGTGTCAATCAAGACCCGAATGTTGTTTTTACCTCACTGGTTCATCCTTCCACGGAAGCGCAACATGAATGGCTCATTGTTCTATCTCCAGATGGGCAAGTAGTGCCAAATCAGCAACAACTAGGGTCGAATTATACTACCTTGCACAATCAGATTCAAGATTTTTCTAAGCTGAATGAGAGTCATCATGAAGATCCCTATCTAGTGCATGTGAAACGTAAGTTGTCAAGTAGTATTAACCCTACATATACTAATTGTGTGATTTGTTTTATGGGTTTGAATTTGACATGCAAACGACCAAGGGTTGATGAGAGAGTTTTGGAGTGCTACATGGAATTTTCACAAGCTTTATACAAGGTGTTTCTTGTCTTGGCGAATGTCCTTGTTCAAGAGCATCATGAGGTTGTCCAAGCGACATGTGACGTGGCTGGTGCTCATTCATCTCGCTCCCACATTGCATGGAGTACCACTTTTTCCCAAGATTTAAGGACAAATCCTTTTCAAGAGGAGGGGAATGATACGAATGAGCAAGCCTCAAAGGGAGGATTGGGCCTCGATTAAGTAGCTCTTGTTGAGCTTAGCTTCGGCCATGTGGGCCTTAGGTCCAATAGTACTTTAGCTAGTCATTAAGCTAGTTAATTAGTAGGTTAGCTTTCGGCCAAGAGAGACCCAATGGGCTGGCCGATTTTCCCTTCATGCTTTCCAAGCTTTATTAGCTTTAGTCAAGGCTATAAATAGCCCTAAAGCTGATGGTACATTTAGTTTTTGCGATGTTATTAATAAAATTCCAGACTTTCGTCTTACATTAAGCCAAATTCCTCTAGCTTGTGAAAGCTAAGTTGAACATCCTAGTGTGGTTCCTAGGTTGTTTATTGACTTATCAATCAAGCAAACACACTTGATTGTGGCATCCTCTGCCGTTGAATTCGTTCTTGAGTGGTCCGAGTTTGGGTTCAACTCCGTCGATTCCGTAACGTGTCCTCTAAGATCCTAAGTTGCTTCCGCGACCGGGCAGCGAGACCCTCGACAGCTCAGCGGAGGTCGAAGACCTGATTGACTAACACCAAAGCAACACCAAAATACCACCAAACCCCCGACCAAAAGGCCGAGGACCAGCACGCTCCGCAAATTCCAGAATTTTGGGTTGTCGGGTAGAGTACTTCTAGGATTTTCAAAATTTCAGCCTTGAAGGCATTTTGTCTTGCCTTCTTTTTCAGTCATTAGTCCTAATCTGAGTTTTAGATCGCGTCTAGGCCTTCATTCACCTCCATTCCTTGCTGCTATCTTGTGTCACTTGTTGACTAGTCAAGAACGTACCTTGCGGTGACGCCTAATTTGTTCAACCCGAGCAACTAGCAAGCCAAGGAATTGCTTGGTGAGACTATTAGAGAGTGATACACTTGAGTGAAACACAAGCGTGAGTGACCTATACATTGTACCAAAAAAAAAAAGAAGGAGAGAAGAGGTCGTTTGCTTATTTTCTTTTGCAGGTTTACCTAAGCATGTCTAGTGGAGTTGGTGACCAAACAATGGACTTTAAACTACACATGGTGGCCATGATGGAAGAATTCAAGCAGAGTTTGGATGAAGCTTTCGAGCCTCTTCATAGACGCCTTGACCGAATGGTGAATAAGGATGTCAAGAGGAGGGGTTCCCCACAATTTCATCCTGACGTCCAACCTACCTCTTCAAAGTCATTATATTCAAGGAGAAGGGAGGAGGTTCATTCGACAACAAAGCATGCAAATACTTTATCCATAGATGAAGGAGTTAGTTGAGTGCAGGAGACATGTCAACAACTCTCCTCCAACAAAAACTTGAAAAAGAGCGAGTTGAGTATGGTGGTGAGAGTGCACTTGAGGTAAAAGTTGAGGAATGTGAGATTGAAAAAGAGGTAAAAAAATCTGAGGAGATGAGTGAAGCATCAAGTGAGCTGATTGTGCATGGGAAGGCGAGTGTTTATAGTTTTCCTAACGAACTTAACTTTTGCCTTGTTTAGTGTTTCTGCTTTTGTACAGATTGAGCGAAGTCGAGTGAAGTTAGTCATGCAATGTTCCATTCCAAAGTTGCTTGTACAATTCACTAGCTTCCATGGAGTTTGTCTTCTAGGAGATAGATCTATTTGGTATCACTTCATGGAACAACCCGAATCTGTCCGCACCAATGGAGAATTAATTCGAACTCCATATTTCTATTCTTGTTTGTTACCCACGGTTCATTCATCATCTTTACCTTCTTTTGAGCATTATTTCCATCCTCACACATGTATTTCCTATGCAGATTTTGAAGGAAAATGTAAAGAGCCATCAATGCAGTCTAAAGTTGAATCGATTGATGGAAGGAATCACGTGTCACGGGGAGTTTTTGCATTTAACTCTTATTCTACACCTTCTTACCACTTAATTAATGACGTTCCATTGCTTATGTATCCAATTTCTGGTTCAAAACAAGCTGAGACTCATTTTGTTTTTGTAGGTTGTAAGGCTGCTCGAAATTTTCCAGCTTTGATTAAAGAGTTGCAACCTGGTTTCATGCTTGTGCCAGCTGCTTGTAATCTTCCATGCATATTCATACATCCAAAAGCTGGTCACCATGAGATCACTTTATCAACTCAAACTGGCGCAAATTCAAGTGACTCGTCTGGAGTGTGACCTTCACTTCATTGCTGCCACTTATGTTGGGTGATGCAGACAAGTGTGTCAATCAAGACCCGAATGTTGTTTTTACCTCACTGGTTCATCCTTCCACGGAAGCGCAACATGAATGGCTCATTGTTCTATCTGCAGATGGGCAAGTAGTGCCAAATCAGCAACAACTAGGGTCGAATTATACTACCTTGCACAATCAGATTCAAGATTTTTCTAAGCTGAATGAGAGTCATCATGAAGATCCCTATCTAGTGCATGTGAAACGTAAGTTGTCAAGTAGTATTAACCCTACATATACTAATTGTGTGATTTGTTTTATGGGTTTGAATTTGACATGCAAACGACCAAGGGTTGATGAGAGAGTTTTGGAGTGCTACATGGAATTTTCACAAGCTTTATACAAGGTGTTTCTTGTCTTGGCGAATGTCCTTGTTCAAGAGCATCATGAGGTTGTCCAAGCGACATGTGACGTGGCTGGTGCTCATTCATCTCGCTCCCACATTGCATGGAGTACCACTTTTTCCCAAGATTTAAGGACAAATCCTTTTCAAGAGGAGGGGAATGATACGAATGAGCAAGCCTCAAAGGGAGGATTGGGCCTCGATTAAGTAGCTCTTGTTGAGCTTAGCTTCGGCCATGTGGGCCTTAGGTCCAATAGTACTTTAGCTAGTCATTAAGCTAGTTAATTAGTAGGTTAGCTTTCGGCCAAGAGAGACCCAATGGGCTGGCCGATTTTCCCTTCATGCTTTCCAAGCTTTATTAGGTTTAGTCAAGGCTATAAATAGCCCTAAAGCTGATGGTACATTTAGTTTTTGCGATGTTATTAATAAAATTCCAGAATTTCGTCTTCCATTAAGCCAAATTCCTCTAGCTTGTGAAAGCTAAGTTGAACATCCTAGTGTGGTTCCTAGGTTGTTTATTGACTTATCAATCAAGCAAACACACTTGATTGTGGCATCCTCTGCCGTTGAATTCGTTCTTGAGTGGTCCGAGTTTGGGTTCAACTCCGTCGATTCCGTAACGTGTCCTCTAAGATCCTAAGTTGCTTCCGCGACCGGGCAGCGAGACCCTCGACAGCTCAGCGGAGGTCGAAGACCTGATTGACTAACACCAAAGCAACACCAAAATACCACCAAACCCCCGACCAAAAGGCCGAGGACCAGCACGCTCCGCAAATTCCAGAATTTTGGGTTGTCGGGTAGAGTACTTCTAGGATTTTCAAAAATTCAGCCTTGAAGGCATTTTGTCTTGCCTTCTTTTTCAGTCATTAGTCCTAATCTGAGTTTTAGATCGCGTCTAGGCCTTCATTCACCTCCATTCCTTGCTGCTATCTTGTGTCACTTGTTGACTAGTCAAGAACGTACCTTGCGGTGACGCCTAATTTGTTCAACCCGAGCAACTAGCAAGCCAAGGAATTGCTTGGTGAGACTATTAGAGAGTGATACACTTGAGTGAAACACAAGCGTGAGTGACCTATACATTGTACCAAAAAAAAAAAGAAGGAGAGAAGAGGTCGTTTGCTTATTTTCTTTTGCAGGTTTACCTAAGCATGTCTAGTGGAGTTGGTGACCAAACAATGGACTTTAAACTACACATGGTGGCCATGATGGAAGAATTCAAGCAGAGTTTGGATGAAGCTTTCGAGCCTCTTCATAGACGCCTTGACCGAATGGTGAATAAGGATGTCAAGAGGAGGGGTTCCCCACAATTTCATCCTGACGTCCAACCTACCTCTTCAAAGTCATTATATTCAAGGAGAAGGGAGGAGGTTCATTCGACAACAAAGCATGCAAATACTTTATCCATAGATGAAGGAGTTAGTTGAGTGCAGGAGACATGTCAACAACTCTCCTCCAACAAAAACTTGAAAAAGAGCGAGTTGAGTATGGTGGTGAGAGTGCACTTGAGGTAAAAGTTGAGGAATGTGAGATTGAAAAAGAGGTAAAAAAATCTGAGGAGATGAGTGAAGCATCAAGTGAGCTGATTGTGCATGGGAAGGCGAGTGTTTATAGTTTTCCTAACGAACTTAACTTTTGCCTTGTTTAGTGTTTCTGCTTTTGTACAGATTGAGCGAAGTCGAGTGAAGTTAGTCATACAATGTTCCATTCCAAAGTTGCTTGTACAATTCACTAGCTTCCATGGAGTTTGTCTTCTAGGAGATAGATCTATTTGGTATCACTTCGTGGAACAACCCGAATCTGTCCGCACCGATGGAGAATTAATTCGAACTCCATATTTCTATTCTTGTTTGTTACCCACGGTTCATTCATCATCTTTACCTTCTTTTGAGCATTATTTCCATCCTCACACATGTATTTCCTATGCAGATTTTGAAGGAAAATGTAAAGAGCCATCAATGCAGTCTCAAGTTGAATCGATTGATGGAAGGAATCACGTGTCACGGGGAGTTTTTGCATTTAACTCTTATTCTACACCTTCTTACCACTTAATTAATGACGTTCCATTGCTTATGTATCCAATTTCTGGTTCAAAACAAGCTGAGACTCATTTTGTTTTTGTAGGTTGTAAGGCTGCTCGAAATTTTCCAGCTTTGATTAAAGAGTTGCAACCTGGTTTCATGCTTGTGCCAGCTGCTTGTAATCTTCCATGCATATTCATACATCCAAAAGCTGGTCACCATGAGATCACTTTATCAACTCAAACTGGCGCAAATTCAAGTGACTCGTCTGGAGTGTGACCTTCACTTCATTGCTGCCACTTATGTTGGGTGATGCAGACAAGTGTGTCAATCAAGACCCGAATGTTGTTTTTACCTCACTGGTTCATCCTTCCACGGAAGCGCAACATGAATGGCTCATTGTTCTATCTGCAGATGGGCAAGTAGTGCCAAATCAGCAACAACTAGGGTCGAATTATACTACCTTGCACAATCAGATTCAAGATTTTTCTAAGCTGAATGAGAGTCATCATGAAGATCCCTATCTAGTGCATGTGAAACGTAAGTTGTCAAGTAGTATTAACCCTACATATACTAATTGTGTGATTTGTTTTATGGGTTTGAATTTGACATGCAAACGACCAAGGGTTGATGAGAGAGTTTTGGAGTGCTACATGGAATTTTCACAAGCTTTATACAAGGTGTTTCTTGTCTTGGCGAATGTCCTTGTTCAAGAGCATCATGAGGTTGTCCAAGCGACATGTGACGTGGCTGGTGCTCATTCATCTCGCTCCCACATTGCATGGAGTACCACTTTTTCCCAAGATTTAAGGACAAATCCTTTTCAAGAGGAGGGGAATGATACGAATGAGCAAGCCTCAAAGGGAGGATTGGGCCTCGATTAAGTAGCTCTTGTTGAGCTTAGCTTCGGCCATGTGGGCCTTAGGTCCAATAGTACTTTAGCTAGTCATTAAGCTAGTTAATTAGTAGGTTAGCTTTCGGCCAAGAGAGACCCAATGGGCTGGCCGATTTTCCCTTCATGCTTTCCAAGCTTTATTAGGTTTAGTCAAGGCTATAAATAGCCCTAAAGCTGATGGTACATTTAGTTTTTGCGATGTTATTAATAAAATTCCAGAATTTCGTCTTCCATTAAGCCAAATTCCTCTAGCTTGTGAAAGCTAAGTTGAACATCCTAGTGTGGTTCCTAGGTTGTTTATTGACTTATCAATCAAGCAAACACACTTGATTGTGGCATCCTCTGCCGTTGAATTCGTTCTTGAGTGGTCCGAGTTTGGGTTCAACTCCGTCGATTCCGTAACGTGTCCTCTAAGATCCTAAGTTGCTTCCGCGACCGGGCAGCGAGACCCTCGACAGCTCAGCGGAGGTCGAAGACCTGATTGACTAACACCAAAGCAACACCAAAATACCACCAAACCCCAGACCAAAAGGCCGAGGACCAGCACGCTCCGCAAATTCCAGAATTTTGGGTTGTCGGGTAGAGTACTTCTAGGATTTTCAAAAATTCAGCCTTGAAGGCATTTTGTCTTGCCTTCTTTTTCAGTCATTAGTCCTAATCTGAGTTTTAGATCACGTCTAGGCCTTCATTCACCTCCATTCCTTGCTGCTATCTTGTGTCACTTGTTGACTAGTCAAGAACGTACCTTGCGGTGACGCCTAATTTGTTCAACCCGAGCAACTAGCAAGCCAACGAATTGCTTGGTGAGACTATTAGAGAGTGATACACTTGAGTGAAACACAAGCGTGAGTGACCTATACATTGTACCAAAAAAAAAAAGAAGGAGAGAAGAGGTCGTTTGCTTATTTTCTTTTGCAGGTTTACCTAAGCATGTCTAGTGGAGTTGGTGACCAAACAATGGACTTTAAACTACACATGGTGGCCATGATGGAAGAATTCAAGCAGAGTTTGGATAAAGCTTTCGAGCCTCTTCATAGACGCCTTGACCGAATGGTGAATAAGGATGTCAAGAGGAGGGGTTCCCCACAATTTCATCCTGACGTCCAACCTACCTCTTCAAAGTCATTATATTCAAGGAGAAGGGAGGAGGTTCATTCGACAACAAAGCATGTAAATACTTTATCCATAGATGAAGGAGTTAGTTGAGTGCAGGAGACATGTCAACAACTCTCCTCCAACAAAAACTTGAAAAAGAGCGAGTTGAGTATGGTGGTGAGAGTGCACTTGAGGTAAAAGTTGAGGAATGTGAGATTGAAAAAGAGGTAAAAAAATATGAGGAGATGAGTGAAGCATCAAGTGAGCTGATTGTGCATGGGAAGGCGAGTGTTTATAGTTTTCCTAACGAACTTAACTTTTGCCTTGTTTAGTGTTTCTGCTTTTGTACAGATTGAGCGAAGTCGAGTGAAGTTAGTCATGCAATGTTCCATTCCAAAGTTGCTTGTACAATTCACTAGCTTCCATGGAGTTTGTCTTCTAGGAGATAGATCTATTTGGTATCACTTCATGGAACAACCCGAATCTGTCCGCACCAATGGAGAATTAATTCGAACTCCATATTTCTATTCTTGTTTGTTACCCACGGTTCATTCATCATCTTTACCTTCTTTTGAGCATTATTTCCATCCTCACACATGTATTTCCTATGCAGATTTTGAAGGAAAATGTAAAGAGCCATCAATGCAGTCTCAAGTTGAATCGATTGATGGAAGGAATCACGTGTCACGGGGAGTTTTTGCATTTAACTCTTATTCTACACCTTCTTACCACTTAATTAATGACGTTCCATTGCTTATGTATCCAATTTCTGGTTCAAAACAAGCTGAGACTCATTTTGTTTTTGTAGGTTGTAAGGCTGCTCGAAATTTTCCAGCTTTGATTAAAGAGTTGCAACCTGGTTTCATGCTTGTGCCAGCTGCTTGTAATCTTCCATGCATATTCATACATCCAAAAGCTGGTCACCATGAGATCACTTTATCAACTCAAACTGGCGCAAATTCAAGTGACTCGTCTGGAGTGTGACCTTCACTTCGTTGCTGCCACTTATGTTGGGTGATGCAGACAAGTGTGTCAATCAAGACCCGAATGTTGTTTTTACCTCACTGGTTCATCCTTCCACGGAAGCGCAACATGAATGGCTCATTGTTCTATCTGCAGATGGGCAAGTAGTGCCAAATCAGCAACAACTAGGGTCGAATTATACTACCTTGCACAATCAGATTCAAGATTTTTCTAAGCTGAATGAGAGTCATCATGAAGATCCCTATCTAGTGCATGTGAAACGTAAGTTGTCAAGTAGTATTAACCCTACATATACTAATTGTGTGATTTGTTTTATGGGTTTGAATTTGACATGCAAACGACCAAGGGTTGATGAGAGAGTTTTGGAGTGCTACATGGAATTTTCACAAGCTTTATACAAGGTGTTTCTTGTCTTGGCGAATGTCCTTGTTCAAGAGCATCATGAGGTTGTCCAAGCGACATGTGACGTGGCTGGTGCTCATTCATCTCGCTCCCACATTGCATGGAGTACCACTTTTTCCCAAGATTTAAGGACAAATCCTTTTCAAGAGGAGGGGAATGATACGAATGAGCAAGCCTCAAAGGGAGGATTGGGCCTCGATTAAGTAGCTCTTGTTGAGCTTAGCTTCGGCCATGTGGGCCTTAGGTCCAATAGTACTTTAGCTAGTCATTAAGCTAGTTAATTAGTAGGTTAGCTTTCGGCCAAGAGAGACCCAATGGGCTGGCCGATTTTCCCTTCATGCTTTCCAAGCTTTATTAGGTTTAGTCAAGGCTATAAATAGCCCTAAAGCTGATGGTACATTTAGTTTTTGCGATGTTATTAATAAAATTCCAGAATTTCGTCTTCCATTAAGCCAAATTCCTCTAGCTTGTGAAAGCTAAGTTGAACATCCTAGTGTGGTTCCTAGGTTGTTTATTGACTTATCAATCAAGCAAACACACTTGATTGTGGCATCCTCTGCCGTTGAATTCGTTCTTGAGTGGTCCGAGTTTGGGTTCAACTCCGTCGATTCCGTAACGTGTCCTCTAAGATCCTAAGTTGCTTCCGCGACCGGGCAGCGAGACCCTCGACAGCTCAGCGGAGGTCGAAGACCTGATTGACTAACACCAAAGCAACACCAAAATACCACCAAACCCCCGACCAAAAGGCCGAGGACCAGCACGCTCCGCAAATTCCAGAATTTTGGGTTGTCGGGTAGAGTACTTCTAGGATTTTCAAAAATTCAGCCTTGAAGGCATTTTGTCTTGCCTTCTTTTTCAGTCATTAGTCCTAATCTGAGTTTTAGATCGCGTCTAGGCCTTCATTCACCTCCATTCCTTGCTGCTATCTTGTGTCACTTGTTGACTAGTCAAGAACGTACCTTGCGGTGACGCCTAATTTGTTCAACCCGAGCAACTAGCAAGCCAAGGAATTGCTTGGTGAGACTATTAGAGAGTGATACACTTGAGTGAAACACAAGCGTGAGTGACCTATACATTGTACCAAAAAAAAAAAGAAGGAGAGAAGAGGTCGTTTGCTTATTTTCTTTTGCAGGTTTACCTAAGCATGTCTAGTGGAGTTGGTGACCAAACAATGGACTTTAAACTACACATGGTGGCCATGATGGAAGAATTCAAGCAGAGTTTGGATGAAGCTTTCGAGCCTCTTCATAGACGCCTTGACCGAATGGTGAATAAGGATGTCAAGAGGAGGGGTTCCCCACAATTTCATCCTGACGTCCAACCTACCTCTTCAAAGTCATTATATTCAAGGAGAAGGGAGGAGGTTCATTCGACAACAAAGCATGCAAATACTTTATCCATAGATGAAGGAGTTAGTTGAGTGCAGGAGACATGTCAACAACTCTCCTCCAACAAAAACTTGAAAAAGAGCGAGTTGAGTATGGTGGTGAGAGTGCACTTGAGGTAAAAGTTGAGGAATGTGAGATTGAAAAAGAGGTAAAAAAATCTGAGGAGATGAGTGAAGCATCAAGTGAGCTGATTGTGCATGGGAAGGCGAGTGTTTATAGTTTTCCTAACGAACTTAACTTTTGCCTTGTTTAGTGTTTCTGCTTTTGTACAGATTGAGCGAAGTCGAGTGAAGTTAGTCATGCAATGTTCCATTCCAAAGTTGCTTGTACAATTCACTAGCTTCCATGGAGTTTGTCTTCTAGGAGATAGATCTATTTGGTATCACTTCATGGAACAACCCGAATCTGTCCGCACCAATGGAGAATTAATTCGAACTCCATATTTCTATTCTTGTTTGTTACCCACGGTTCATTCATCATCTTTACCTTCTTTTGAGCATTATTTCCATCCTCACACATGTATTTCCTATGCAGATTTTGAAGGAAAATGTAAAGAGCCATCAATGCAGTCTAAAGTTGAATCGATTGATGGAAGGAATCACGTGTCACGGGGAGTTTTTGCATTTAACTCTTATTCTACACCTTCTTACCACTTAATTAATGACGTTCCATTGCTTATGTATCCAATTTCTGGTTCAAAACAAGCTGAGACTCATTTTGTTTTTGTAGGTTGTAAGGCTGCTCGAAATTTTCCAGCTTTGATTAAAGAGTTGCAACCTGGTTTCATGCTTGTGCCAGCTGCTTGTAATCTTCCATGCATATTCATACATCCAAAAGCTGGTCACCATGAGATCACTTTATCAACTCAAACTGGCGCAAATTCAAGTGACTCGTCTGGAGTGTGACCTTCACTTCATTGCTGCCACTTATGTTGGGTGATGCAGACAAGTGTGTCAATCAAGACCCGAATGTTGTTTTTACCTCACTGGTTCATCCTTCCACGGAAGCGCAACATGAATGGCTCATTGTTCTATCTGCAGATGGGCAAGTAGTGCCAAATCAGCAACAACTAGGGTCGAATTATACTACCTTGCACAATCAGATTCAAGATTTTTCTAAGCTGAATGAGAGTCATCATGAAGATCCCTATCTAGTGCATGTGAAACGTAAGTTGTCAAGTAGTATTAACCCTACATATACTAATTGTGTGATTTGTTTTATGGGTTTGAATTTGACATGCAAACGACCAAGGGTTGATGAGAGAGTTTTGGAGTGCTACATGGAATTTTCACAAGCTTTATACAAGGTGTTTCTTGTCTTGGCGAATGTCCTTGTTCAAGAGCATCATGAGGTTGTCCAAGCGACATGTGACGTGGCTGGTGCTCATTCATCTCGCTCCCACATTGCATGGAGTACCACTTTTTCCCAAGATTTAAGGACAAATCCTTTTCAAGAGGAGGGGAATGATACGAATGAGCAAGCCTCAAAGGGAGGATTGGGCCTCGATTAAGTAGCTCTTGTTGAGCTTAGCTTCGGCCATGTGGGCCTTAGGTCCAATAGTACTTTAGCTAGTCATTAAGCTAGTTAATTAGTAGGTTAGCTTTCGGCCAAGAGAGACCCAATGGGCTGGCCGATTTTCCCTTCATGCTTTCCAAGCTTTATTAGGTTTAGTCAAGGCTATAAATAGCCCTAAAGCTGATGGTACATTTAGTTTTTGCGATGTTATTAATAAAATTCCAGAATTTCGTCTTCCATTAAGCCAAATTCCTCTAGCTTGTGAAAGCTAAGTTGAACATCCTAGTGTGGTTCCTAGGTTGTTTATTGACTTATCAATCAAGCAAACACACTTGATTGTGGCATCCTCTGCCGTTGAATTCGTTCTTGAGTGGTCCGAGTTTGGGTTCAACTCCGTCGATTCCGTAACGTGTCCTCTAAGATCCTAAGTTGCTTCCGCGACCGGGCAGCGAGACCCTCGACAGCTCAGCGGAGGTCGAAGACCTGATTGACTAACACCAAAGCAACACCAAAATACCACCAAACCCCCGACCAAAAGGCCGAGGACCAGCACGCTCCGCAAATTCCAGAATTTTGGGTTGTCGGGTAGAGTACTTCTAGGATTTTCAAAAATTCAGCCTTGAAGGCATTTTGTCTTGCCTTCTTTTTCAGTCATTAGTCCTAATCTGAGTTTTAGATCGCGTCTAGGCCTTCATTCACCTCCATTCCTTGCTGCTATCTTGTGTCACTTGTTGACTAGTCAAGAACGTACCTTGCGGTGACGCCTAATTTGTTCAACCCGAGCAACTAGCAAGCCAAGGAATTGCTTGGTGAGACTATTAGAGAGTGATACACTTGAGTGAAACACAAGCGTGAGTGACCTATACATTGTACCAAAAAAAAAAAGAAGGAGAGAAGAGGTCGTTTGCTTATTTTCTTTTGCAGGTTTACCTAAGCATGTCTAGTGGAGTTGGTGACCAAACAATGGACTTTAAACTACACATGGTGGCCATGATGGAAGAATTCAAGCAGAGTTTGGATGAAGCTTTCGAGCCTCTTCATAGACGCCTTGACCGAATGGTGAATAAGGATGTCAAGAGGAGGGGTTCCCCACAATTTCATCCTGACGTCCAACCTACCTCTTCAAAGTCATTATATTCAAGGAGAAGGGAGGAGGTTCATTCGACAACAAAGCATGCAAATACTTTATCCATAGATGAAGGAGTTAGTTGAGTGCAGGAGACATGTCAACAACTCTCCTCCAACAAAAACTTGAAAAAGAGCGAGTTGAGTATGGTGGTGAGAGTGCACTTGAGGTAAAAGTTGAGGAATGTGAGATTGAAAAAGAGGTAAAAAAATCTGAGGAGATGAGTGAAGCATCAAGTGAGCTGATTGTGCATGGGAAGGCGAGTGTTTATAGTTTTCCTAACGAACTTAACTTTTGCCTTGTTTAGTGTTTCTGCTTTTGTACAGATTGAGCGAAGTCGAGTGAAGTTAGTCATGCAATGTTCCATTCCAAAGTTGCTTGTACAATTCACTAGCTTCCATGGAGTTTGTCTTCTAGGAGATAGATCTATTTGGTATCACTTCATGGAACAACCCGAATCTGTCCGCACCAATGGAGAATTAATTCGAACTCCATATTTCTATTCTTGTTTGTTACCCACGGTTCATTCATCATCTTTACCTTCTTTTGAGAATTATTTCCATCCTCACACATGTATTTCCTATGCAGATTTTGAAGGAAAATGTAAAGAGCCATCAATGCAGTCTAAAGTTGAATCGATTGATGGAAGGAATCACGTGTCACGGGGAGTTTTTGCATTTAACTCTTATTCTACACCTTCTTACCACTTAATTAATGACGTTCCATTGCTTATGTATCCAATTTCTGGTTCAAAACAAGCTGAGACTCATTTTGTTTTTGTAGGTTGTAAGGCTGCTCGAAATTTTCCAGCTTTGATTAAAGAGTTGCAACCTGGTTTCATGCTTGTGCCAGCTGCTTGTAATCTTCCATGCATATTCATACATCCAAAAGCTGGTCACCATGAGATCATTTTATCAACCCAAACTGGCGTGTGACTCGTCTGCAAATTCAAGTGACTCGTCTGGAGTGTGACCTTCACTTCATTGCTGCCACTTATGTTGGGTGATGCAGACAAGTGTGTCAATCAAGACCCGAATGTTGTTTTTACCTCACTGGTTCATCCTTCCACGGAAGCGCAACATGAATGGCTCATTGTTCTATCTCCAGATGGGCAAGTAGTGCCAAATCAGCAACAACTAGGGTCGAATTATACTACCTTGCACAATCAGATTCAAGATTTTTCTAAGCTGAATGAGAGTCATCATGAAGATCCCTATCTAGTGCATGTGAAACGTAAGTTGTCAAGTAGTATTAACCCTACATATACTAATTGTGTGATTTGTTTTATGGGTTTGAATTTGACATGCAAACGACCAAGGGTTGATGAGAGAGTTTTGGAGTGCTACATGGAATTTTCACAAGCTTTATACAAGGTGTTTCTTGTCTTGGCGAATGTCCTTGTTCAAGAGCATCATGAGGTTGTCCAAGCGACATGTGACGTGGCTGGTGCTCATTCATCTCGCTCCCACATTGCATGGAGTACCACTTTTTCCCAAGATTTAAGGACAAATCCTTTTCAAGAGGAGGGGAATGATACGAATGAGCAAGCCTCAAAGGGAGGATTGGGCCTCGATTAAGTAGCTCTTGTTGAGCTTAGCTTCGGCCATGTGGGCCTTAGGTCCAATAGTACTTTAGCTAGTCATTAAGCTAGTTAATTAGTAGGTTAGCTTTCGGCCAAGAGAGACCCAATGGGCTGGCCGATTTTCCCTTCATGCTTTCCAAGCTTTATTAGGTTTAGTCAAGGCTATAAATAGCCCTAAAGCTGATGGTACATTTAGTTTTTGCGATGTTATTAATAAAATTCCAGACTTTCGTCTTACATTAAGCCAAATTCCTCTAGCTTGTGAAAGCTAAGTTGAACATCCTAGTGTGGTTCCTAGGTTGTTTATTGACTTATCAATCAAGCAAACACACTTGATTGTGGCATCCTCTGCCGTTGAATTCGTTCTTGAGTGGTCCGAGTTTGGGTTCAACTCCGTCGATTCCGTAACGTGTCCTCTAAGATCCTAAGTTGCTTCCGCGACCGGGCAGCGAGACCCTCGACAGCTCAGCGGAGGTCGAAGACCTGATTGACTAACACCAAAGCAACACCAAAATACCACCAAACCCCCGACCAAAAGGCCGAGGACCAGCACGCTCCGCAAATTCCAGAATTTTGGGTTGTCGGGTAGAGTACTTCTAGGATTTTCAAAATTTCAGCCTTGAAGGCATTTTGTCTTGCCTTCTTTTTCAGTCATTAGTCCTAATCTGAGTTTTAGATCGCGTCTAGGCCTTCATTCACCTCCATTCCTTGCTGCTATCTTGTGTCACTTGTTGACTAGTCAAGAACGTACCTTGCGGTGACGCCTAATTTGTTCAACCCGAGCAACTAGCAAGCCAAGGAATTGCTTGGTGAGACTATTAGAGAGTGATACACTTGAGTGAAACACAAGCGTGAGTGACCTATACATTGTACCAAAAAAAAAAAGAAGGAGAGAAGAGGTCGTTTGCTTATTTTCTTTTGCAGGTTTACCTAAGCATGTCTAGTGGAGTTGGTGACCAAACAATGGACTTTAAACTACACATGGTGGCCATGATGGAAGAATTCAAGCAGAGTTTGGATGAAGCTTTCGAGCCTCTTCATAGACGCCTTGACCGAATGGTGAATAAGGATGTCAAGAGGAGGGGTTCCCCACAATTTCATCCTGACGTCCAACCTACCTTTTCAAAGTCATTATATTCAAGGAGAAGGGAGGAGGTTCATTCGACAACAAAGCATGAAAATACTTTATCCATAGATGAAGGAGTTAGTTGAGTGCAGGAGACATGTCAACAACTCTCCTCCAACAAAAACTTGAAAAAGAGCGAGTTGAGTATGGTGGTGAGAGTGCACTTGAGGTAAAAGTTGAGGAATGTGAGATTGAAAAAGAGGTAAAAAAATCTGAGGAGATGAGTGAAGCATCAAGTGAGCTGATTGTGCATGGGAAGGCGAGTGTTTATAGTTTTCCTAACGAACTTAACTTTTGCCTTGTTTAGTGTTTCTGCTTTTGTACAGATTGAGCGAAGTCGAGTGAAGTTAGTCATGCAATGTTCCATTCCAAAGTTGCTTGTACAATTCACTAGCTTCCATGGAGTTTGTCTTCTAGGAGATAGATCTATTTGGTATCACTTCATGGAACAACCCGAATCTGTCCGCACCAATGGAGAATTAATTCGAACTCCATATTTCTATTCTTGTTTGTTACCCACGGTTCATTCATCATCTTTACCTTCTTTTGAGCATTATTTCCATCCTCACACATGTATTTCCTATGCAGATTTTGAAGGAAAATGTAAAGAGCCATCAATGCAGTCTAAAGTTGAATCGATTGATGGAAGGAATCACGTGTCACGGGGAGTTTTTGCATTTAACTCTTATTCTACACCTTCTTACCACTTAATTAATGACGTTCCATTGCTTATGTATCCAATTTCTGGTTCAAAACAAGCTGAGACTCATTTTGTTTTTGTAGGTTGTAAGGCTGCTCGAAATTTTCCAGCTTTGATTAAAGAGTTGCAACCTGGTTTCATGCTTGTGCCAGCTGCTTGTAATCTTCCATGCATATTCATACATCCAAAAGCTGGTCACCATGAGATCATTTTATCAACCCAAACTGGCGCAAATTCAAGTGACTCGTCTGGAGTGTGACCTTCACTTCATTGCTGCCACTTATGTTGGGTGATGCAGACAAGTGTGTCAATCAAGACCCGAATGTTGTTTTTACCTCACTGGTTCATCCTTCCACGGAAGCGCAACATGAATGGCTCATTGTTCTATCTCCAGATGGGCAAGTAGTGCCAAATCAGCAACAACTAGGGTCGAATTATACTACCTTGCACAATCAGATTCAAGATTTTTCTAAGCTGAATGAGAGTCATCATGAAGATCCCTATCTAGTGCATGTGAAACGTAAGTTGTCAAGTAGTATTAACCCTACATATACTAATTGTGTGATTTGTTTTATGGGTTTGAATTTGACATGCAAACGACCAAGGGTTGATGAGAGAGTTTTGGAGTGCTACATGGAATTTTCACAAGCTTTATACAAGGTGTTTCTTGTCTTGGCGAATGTCCTTGTTCAAGAGCATCATGAGGTTGTCCAAGCGACATGTGACGTGGCTGGTGCTCATTCATCTCGCTCCCACATTGCATGGAGTACCACTTTTTCCCAAGATTTAAGGACAAATCCTTTTCAAGAGGAGGGGAATGATACGAATGAGCAAGCCTCAAAGGGAGGATTGGGCCTCGATTAAGTAGCTCTTGTTGAGCTTAGCTTCGGCCATGTGGGCCTTAGGTCCAATAGTACTTTAGCTAGTCATTAAGCTAGTTAATTAGTAGGTTAGCTTTCGGCCAAGAGAGACCCAATGGGCTGGCCGATTTTCCCTTCATGCTTTCCAAGCTTTATTAGGTTTAGTCAAGGCTATAAATAGCCCTAAAGCTGATGGTACATTTAGTTTTTGCGATGTTATTAATAAAATTCCAGACTTTCGTCTTACATTAAGCCAAATTCCTCTAGCTTGTGAAAGCTAAGTTGAACATCCTAGTGTGGTTCCTAGGTTGTTTATTGACTTATCAATCAAGCAAACACACTTGATTGTGGCATCCTCTGCCGTTGAATTCGTTCTTGAGTGGTCCGAGTTTGGGTTCAACTCCGTCGATTCCGTAACGTGTCCTCTAAGATCCTAAGTTGCTTCCGCGACCGGGCAGCGAGACCCTCGACAGCTCAGCGGAGGTCGAAGACCTGATTGACTAACACCAAAGCAACACCAAAATACCACCAAACCCCCGACCAAAAGGCCGAGGACCAGCACGCTCCGCAAATTCCAGAATTTTGGGTTGTCGGGTAGAGTACTTCTAGGATTTTCAAAAATTCAGCCTTGAAGGCATTTTGTCTTGCCTTCTTTTTCAGTCATTAGTCCTAATCTGAGTTTTAGATCGCGTCTAGGCCTTCATTCACCTCCATTCCTCGCTGCTGTCTTGTGTCACTTGTTGACTAGTCAAGAACGTACCTTGCGGTGACGCCTAATTTGCTCAACCCGAGCAACTAGCAAGCCAAGGAATTGCTTGGTGAGACTATTAGAGAGTGATACACTTGAGTGAAACACAAGCGTGAGTGACCTATACATTGTACCAAAAAAAAAAAGAAGGAGAGAAGAGGTCGTTTGCTTATTTTCTTTTGCAGGTTTACCTAAGCATGTCTAGTGGAGTTGGTGACCAAACAATGGACTTTAAACTACACATGGTGGCCATGATGGAAGAATTCAAGCAGAGTTTGGATGAAGCTTTCGAGCCTCTTCATAGACGCCTTGACCGAATGGTGAATAAGGATGTCAAGAGGAGGGGTTCCCCACAATTTCATCCTGACGTCCAACCTACCTCTTCAAAGTCATTATATTCAAGGAGAAGGGAGGAGGTTCATTCGACAACAAAGCATGCAAATACTTTATCCATAGATGAAGGAGTTAGTTGAGTGCAGGAGACATGTCAACAACTCTCCTCCAACAAAAACTTGAAAAAGAGCGAGTTGAGTATGGTGGTGAGAGTGCACTTGAGGTAAAAGTTGAGGAATGTGAGATTGAAAAAGAGGTAAAAAAATCTGAGGAGATGAGTGAAGCATCAAGTGAGCTGATTGTGCATGGGAAGGCGAGTGTTTATAGTTTTCCTAACGAACTTAACTTTTGCCTTGTTTAGTGTTTCTGCTTTTGTACAGATTGAGCGAAGTCGAGTGAAGTTAGTCATGCAATGTTCCATTCCAAAGTTGCTTGTACAATTCACTAGCTTCCATGGAGTTTGTCTTCTAGGAGATAGATCTATTTGGTATCACTTCATGGAACAACCCGAATCTGTCCGCACCAATGGAGAATTAATTCGAACTCCATATTTCTATTCTTGTTTGTTACCCACGGTTCATTCATCATCTTTACCTTCTTTTGAGCATTATTTCCATCCTCACACATGTATTTCCTATGCAGATTTTGAAGGAAAATGTAAAGAGCCATCAATGCAGTCTAAAGTTGAATCGATTGATGGAAGGAATCACGTGTCACGGGGAGTTTTTGCATTTAACTCTTATTCTACACCTTCTTACCACTTAATTAATGACGTTCCATTGCTTATGTATCCAATTTCTGGTTCAAAACAAGCTGAGACTCATTTTGTTTTTGTAGGTTGTAAGGCTGCTCGAAATTTTCCAGCTTTGATTAAAGAGTTGCAACCTGGTTTCATGCTTGTGCCAGCTGCTTGTAATCTTCCATGCATATTCATACATCCAAAAGCTGGTCACCATGAGATCATTTTATCAACCCAAACTGGCGCAAATTCAAGTGACTCGTCTGGAGTGTGACCTTCACTTCATTGCTGCCACTTATGTTGGGTGATGCAGACAAGTGTGTCAATCAAGACCCGAATGTTGTTTTTACCTCACTGGTTCATCCTTCCACGGAAGCGCAACATGAATGGCTCATTGTTCTATCTGCAGATGGGCAAGTAGTGCCAAATCAGCAACAACTAGGGTCGAATTATACTACCTTGCACAATCAGATTCAAGATTTTTCTAAGCTGAATGAGAGTCATCATGAAGATCCCTATCTAGTGCATGTGAAACGTAAGTTGTCAAGTAGTATTAACCCTACATATACTAATTGTGTGATTTGTTTTATGGGTTTGAATTTGACATGCAAACGACCAAGGGTTGATGAGAGAGTTTTGGAGTGCTACATGGAATTTTCACAAGCTTTATACAAGGTGTTTCTTGTCTTGGCGAATGTCCTTGTTCAAGAGCATCATGAGGTTGTCCAAGCGACATGTGACGTGGCTGGTGCTCATTCATCTCGCTCCCACATTGCATGGAGTACCACTTTTTCCCAAGATTTAAGGACAAATCCTTTTCAAGAGGAGGGGAATGATACGAATGAGCAAGCCTCAAAGGGAGGATTGGGCCTCGATTAAGTAGCTCTTGTTGAGCTTAGCTTCGGCCATGTGGGCCTTAGGTCCAATAGTACTTTAGCTAGTCATTAAGCTAGTTAATTAGTAGGTTAGCTTTCGGCCAAGAGAGACCCAATGGGCTGGCCGATTTTCCCTTCATGCTTTCCAAGCTTTATTAGGTTTAGTCAAGGCTATAAATAGCCCTAAAGCTGATGGTACATTTAGTTTTTGCGATGTTATTAATAAAATTCCAGACTTTCGTCTTACATTAAGCCAAATTCCTCTAGCTTGTGAAAGCTAAGTTGAACATCCTAGTGTGGTTCCTAGGTTGTTTATTGACTTATCAATCAAGCAAACACACTTGATTGTGGCATCCTCTGCCGTTGAATTCGTTCTTGAGTGGTCCGAGTTTGGGTTCAACTCCGTCGATTCCGTAACGTGTCCTCTAAGATCCTAAGTTGCTTCCGCGACCGGGCAGCGAGACCCTCGACAGCTCAGCGGAGGTCGAAGACCTGATTGACTAACACCAAAGCAACACCAAAATACCACCAAACCCCCGACCAAAAGGCCGAGGACCAGCACGCTCCGCAAATTCCAGAATTTTGGGTTGTCGGGTAGAGTACTTCTAGGATTTTCAAAAATTCAGCCTTGAAGGCATTTTGTCTTGCCTTCTTTTTCAGTCATTAGTCCTAATCTGAGTTTTAGATCGCGTCTAGGCCTTCATTCACCTCCATTCCTTGCTGCTATCTTGTGTCACTTGTTGACTAGTCAAGAACGTACCTTGCGGTGACGCCTAATTTGTTCAACCCGAGCAACTAGCAAGCCAAGGAATTGCTTGGTGAGACTATTAGAGAGTGATACACTTGAGTGAAACACAAGCGTGAGTGACCTATACATTGTACCAAAAAAAAAAAGAAGGAGAGAAGAGGTCGTTTGCTTATTTTCTTTTGCAGGTTTACCTAAGCATGTCTAGTGGAGTTGGTGACCAAACAATGGACTTTAAACTACACATGGTGGCCATGATGGAAGAATTCAAGCAGAGTTTGGATGAAGCTTTCGAGCCTCTTCATAGACGCCTTGACCGAATGGTGAATAAGGATGTCAAGAGGAGGGGTTCCCCACAATTTCATCCTGACGTCCAACCTACCTCTTCAAAGTCATTATATTCAAGGAGAAGGGAGGAGGTTCATTCGACAACAAAGCATGCAAATACTTTATCCATAGATGAAGGAGTTAGTTGAGTGCAGGAGACATGTCAACAACTCTCCTCCAACAAAAACTTGAAAAAGAGCGAGTTGAGTATGGTGGTGAGAGTGCACTTGAGGTAAAAGTTGAGGAATGTGAGATTGAAAAAGAGGTAAAAAAATCTGAGGAGATGAGTGAAGCATCAAGTGAGCTGATTGTGCATGGGAAGGCGAGTGTTTATAGTTTTCCTAACGAACTTAACTTTTGCCTTGTTTAGTGTTTCTGCTTTTGTACAGATTGAGCGAAGTCGAGTGAAGTTAGTCATGCAATGTTCCATTCCAAAGTTGCTTGTACAATTCACTAGCTTCCATGGAGTTTGTCTTCTAGGAGATAGATCTATTTGGTATCACTTCGTGGAACAACCCGAATCTGTCCGCACCGATGGAGAATTAATTCGAACTCCATATTTCTATTCTTGTTTGTTACCCACGGTTCATTCATCATCTTTACCTTCTTTTGAGCATTATTTCCATCCTCACACATGTATTTCCTATGCAGATTTTGAAGGAAAATGTAAAGAGCCATCAATGCAGTCTCAAGTTGAATCGATTGATGGAAGGAATCACGTGTCACGGGGAGTTTTTGCATTTAACTCTTATTCTACACCTTCTTACCACTTAATTAATGACGTTCCATTGCTTATGTATCCAATTTCTGGTTCAAAACAAGCTGAGACTCATTTTGTTTTTGTAGGTTGTAAGGCTGCTCGAAATTTTCCAGCTTTGATTAAAGAGTTGCAACCTGGTTTCATGCTTGTGCCAGCTGCTTGTAATCTTCCATGCATATTCATACATCCAAAAGCTGGTCACCATGAGATCATTTTATCAACTCAAACTGGCGCAAATTCAAGTGACTCGTCTGGAGTGTGACCTTCACTTCATTGCTGCCACTTATGTTGGGTGATGCAGACAAGTGTGTCAATCAAGACCCGAATGTTGTTTTTACCTCACTGGTTCATCCTTCCACGGAAGCGCAACATGAATGGCTCATTGTTCTATCTGCAGATGGGCAAGTAGTGCCAAATCAGCAACAACTAGGGTCGAATTATACTACCTTGCACAATCAGATTCAAGATTTTTGTAAGCTGAATGAGAGTCATCATGAAGATCCCTATCTAGTGCATGTGAAACGTAAGTTGTCAAGTAGTATTAACCCTACATATACTAATTGTGTGATTTGTTTTATGGGTTTGAATTTGACATGCAAACGACCAAGGGTTGATGAGAGAGTTTTGGAGTGCTACATGGAATTTTCACAAGCTTTATACAAGGTGTTTCTTGTCTTGGCGAATGTCCTTGTTCAAGAGCATCATGAGGTTGTCCAAGCGACATGTGACGTGGCTGGTGCTCATTCATCTCGCTCCCACATTGCATGGAGTACCACTTTTTCCCAAGATTTAAGGACAAATCCTTTTCAAGAGGAGGGGAATGATACGAATGAGCAAGCCTCAAAGGGAGGATTGGGCCTCGATTAAGTAGCTCTTGTTGAGCTTAGCTTCGGCCATGTGGGCCTTAGGTCCAATAGTACTTTAGCTAGTCATTAAGCTAGTTAATTAGTAGGTTAGCTTTCGGCCAAGAGAGACCCAATGGGCTGGCCGATTTTCCCTTCATGCTTTCCAAGCTTTATTAGGTTTAGTCAAGGCTATAAATAGCCCTAAAGCTGGTGGTACATTTAGTTTTTGCGATGTTATTAATAAAATTCCAGACTTTCGTCTTACATTAAGCCAAATTCCTCTAGCTTGTGAAAGCTAAGTTGAACATCCTAGTGTGGTTCCTAGGTTGTTTATTGACTTATCAATCAAGCAAACACACTTGATTGTGGCATCCTCTGCCGTTGAATTCGTTCTTGAGTGGTCCGAGTTTGGGTTCAACTCCGTCGATTCCGTAACGTGTCCTCTAAGATCCTAAGTTGCTTCCGCGACCGGGCAGCGAGACCCTCGACAGCTCAGCGGAGGTCGAAGACCTGATTGACTAACACCAAAGCAACACCAAAATACCACCAAACCCCCGACCAAAAGGCCGAGGACCAGCACGCTCCGCAAATTCCAGAATTTTGGGTTGTCGGGTAGAGTACTTCTAGGATTTTCAAAAATTCAGCCTTGAAGGCATTTTGTCTTGCCTTCTTTTTCAGTCATTAGTCCTAATCTGAGTTTTAGATCGCGTCTAGGCCTTCATTCACCTCCATTCCTTGCTGCTATCTTGTGTCACTTGTTGACTAGTCAAGAACGTACCTTGCGGTGACGCCTAATTTGTTCAACCCGAGCAACTAGCAAGCCAAGGAATTGCTTGGTGAGACTATTAGAGAGTGATACACTTGAGTGAAACACAAGCGTGAGTGACCTATACATTGTACCAAAAAAAAAAAGAAGGAGAGAAGAGGTCGTTTGCTTATTTTCTTTTGCAGGTTTACCTAAGCATGTCTAGTGGAGTTGGTGACCAAACAATGGACTTTAAACTACACATGGTGGCCATGATGGAAGAATTCAAGCAGAGTTTGGATGAAGCTTTCGAGCCTCTTCATAGACGCCTTGACCGAATGGTGAATAAGGATGTCAAGAGGAGGGGTTCCCCACAATTTCATCCTGACGTCCAACCTACCTCTTCAAAGTCATTATATTCAAGGAGAAGGGAGGAGGTTCATTCGACAACAAAGCATGCAAATACTTTATCCATAGATGAAGGAGTTAGTTGAGTGCAGGAGACATGTCAACAACTCTCCTCCAACAAAAACTTGAAAAAGAGCGAGTTGAGTATGGTGGTGAGAGTGCACTTGAGGTAAAAGTTGAGGAATGTGAGATTGAAAAAGAGGTAAAAAAATCTGAGGAGATGAGTGAAGCATCAAGTGAGCTGATTGTGCATGGGAAGGCGAGTGTTTATAGTTTTCCTAACGAACTTAACTTTTGCCTTGTTTAGTGTTTCTGCTTTTGTACAGATTGAGCGAAGTCGAGTGAAGTTAGTCATGCAATGTTCCATTCCAAAGTTGCTTGTACAATTCACTAGCTTCCATGGAGTTTGTCTTCTAGGAGATAGATCTATTTGGTATCACTTCGTGGAACAACCCGAATCTGTCCGCACCGATGGAGAATTAATTCGAACTCCATATTTCTATTCTTGTTTGTTACCCACGGTTCATTCATCATCTTTACCTTCTTTTGAGCATTATTTCCATCCTCACACATGTATTTCCTATGCAGATTTTGAAGGAAAATGTAAAGAGCCATCAATGCAGTCTCAAGTTGAATCGATTGATGGAAGGAATCACGTGTCACGGGGAGTTTTTGCATTTAACTCTTATTCTACACCTTCTTACCACTTAATTAATGACGTTCCATTGCTTATGTATCCAATTTCTGGTTCAAAACAAGCTGAGACTCATTTTGTTTTTGTAGGTTGTAAGGCTGCTCGAAATTTTCCAGCTTTGATTAAAGAGTTGCAACCTGGTTTCATGCTTGTGCCAGCTGCTTGTAATCTTCCATGCATATTCATACATCCAAAAGCT
Organism: Coffea arabica; assembly: GCF_036785885.1. NCBI lineage: Eukaryota > Viridiplantae > Streptophyta > Magnoliopsida > Gentianales > Rubiaceae > Coffea > Coffea arabica. Next base: position 33,189,462 of record NC_092323.1, on the reverse strand, counting down.
GGTCACCATGAGATCATTTTATCAACTCAAACTGGCGCAAATTCAAGTGACTCGTCTGGAGTGTGACCTTCACTTCATTGCTGCCACTTATGTTGGGTGATGCAGACAAGTGTGTCAATCAAGACCCGAATGTTGTTTTTACCTCACTGGTTCATCCTTCCACGGAAGCGCAACATGAATGGCTCATTGTTCTATCTGCAGATGGGCAAGTAGTGCCAAATCAGCAACAACTAGGGTCGAATTATACTACCTTGCACAATCAGATTCAAGATTTTTGTAAGCTGAATGAGAGTCATCATGAAGATCCCTATCTAGTGCATGTGAAACGTAAGTTGTCAAGTAGTATTAACCCTACATATACTAATTGTGTGATTTGTTTTATGGGTTTGAATTTGACATGCAAACGACCAAGGGTTGATGAGAGAGTTTTGGAGTGCTACATGGAATTTTCACAAGCTTTATACAAGGTGTTTCTTGTCTTGGCGAATGTCCTTGTTCAAGAGCATCATGAGGTTGTCCAAGCGACATGTGACGTGGCTGGTGCTCATTCATCTCGCTCCCACATTGCATGGAGTACCACTTTTTCCCAAGATTTAAGGACAAATCCTTTTCAAGAGGAGGGGAATGATACGAATGAGCAAGCCTCAAAGGGAGGATTGGGCCTCGATTAAGTAGCTCTTGTTGAGCTTAGCTTCGGCCATGTGGGCCTTAGGTCCAATAGTACTTTAGCTAGTCATTAAGCTAGTTAATTAGTAGGTTAGCTTTCGGCCAAGAGAGACCCAATGGGCTGGCCGATTTTCCCTTCATGCTTTCCAAGCTTTATTAGGTTTAGTCAAGGCTATAAATAGCCCTAAAGCTGGTGGTACATTTAGTTTTTGCGATGTTATTAATAAAATTCCAGACTTTCGTCTTACATTAAGCCAAATTCCTCTAGCTTGTGAAAGCTAAGTTGAACATCCTAGTGTGGTTCCTAGGTTGTTTATTGACTTATCAATCAAGCAAACACACTTGATTGTGGCATCCTCTGCCGTTGAATTCGTTCTTGAGTGGTCCGAGTTTGGGTTCAACTCCGTCGATTCCGTAACGTGTCCTCTAAGATCCTAAGTTGCTTCCGCGACCGGGCAGCGAGACCCTCGACAGCTCAGCGGAGGTCGAAGACCTGATTGACTAACACCAAAGCAACACCAAAATACCACCAAACCCCCGACCAAAAGGCCGAGGACCAGCACGCTCCGCAAATTCCAGAATTTTGGGTTGTCGGGTAGAGTACTTCTAGGATTTTCAAAAATTCAGCCTTGAAGGCATTTTGTCTTGCCTTCTTTTTCAGTCATTAGTCCTAATCTGAGTTTTAGATCGCGTCTAGGCCTTCATTCACCTCCATTCCTTGCTGCTATCTTGTGTCACTTGTTGACTAGTCAAGAACGTACCTTGCGGTGACGCCTAATTTGTTCAACCCGAGCAACTAGCAAGCCAAGGAATTGCTTGGTGAGACTATTAGAGAGTGATACACTTGAGTGAAACACAAGCGTGAGTGACCTATACATTGTACCAAAAAAAAAAAGAAGGAGAGAAGAGGTCGTTTGCTTATTTTCTTTTGCAGGTTTACCTAAGCATGTCTAGTGGAGTTGGTGACCAAACAATGGACTTTAAACTACACATGGTGGCCATGATGGAAGAATTCAAGCAGAGTTTGGATGAAGCTTTCGAGCCTCTTCATAGACGCCTTGACCGAATGGTGAATAAGGATGTCAAGAGGAGGGGTTCCCCACAATTTCATCCTGACGTCCAACCTACCTCTTCAAAGTCATTATATTCAAGGAGAAGGGAGGAGGTTCATTCGACAACAAAGCATGCAAATACTTTATCCATAGATGAAGGAGTTAGTTGAGTGCAGGAGACATGTCAACAACTCTCCTCCAACAAAAACTTGAAAAAGAGCGAGTTGAGTATGGTGGTGAGAGTGCACTTGAGGTAAAAGTTGAGGAATGTGAGATTGAAAAAGAGGTAAAAAAATCTGAGGAGATGAGTGAAGCATCAAGTGAGCTGATTGTGCATGGGAAGGCGAGTGTTTATAGTTTTCCTAACGAACTTAACTTTTGCCTTGTTTAGTGTTTCTGCTTTTGTACAGATTGAGCGAAGTCGAGTGAAGTTAGTCATGCAATGTTCCATTCCAAAGTTGCTTGTACAATTCCATGCTTGTGCCAGCTGCTTGTAATCTTCCATGCATATTCATACATCCAAAAGCTGGTCACCATGAGATCATTTTATCAACTCAAACTGGCGCAAATTCAAGTGACTCGTCTGGAGTGTGACCTTCACTTCATTGCTGCCACTTATGTTGGGTGATGCAGACAAGTGTGTCAATCAAGACCCGAATGTTGTTTTTACCTCACTGGTTCATCCTTCCACGGAAGCGCAACATGAATGGCTCATTGTTCTATCTCCAGATGGGCAAGTAGTGCCAAATCAGCAACAACTAGGGTCGAATTATACTACCTTGCACAATCAGATTCAAGATTTTTCTAAGTTGAATGAGAGTCATCATGAAGATCCCTATCTAGTGCATGTGAAACGTAAGTTGTCAAGTAGTATTAACCCTACATATACTAATTGTGTGATTTGTTTTATGGGTTTGAATTTGACATGCAAACGACCAAGGGTTGATGAGAGAGTTTTGGAGTGCTACATGGAATTTTCACAAGCTTTATAAAGGTGTTTCTTGTCTTGGCGAATGTCCTTGTTCAAGAGCATCATGAGGTTGTCCAAGCGACATGTGACGTGGCTGGTGCTCATTCATCTCGCTCCCACATTGCATGGAGTACCACTTTTTCCCAAGATTTAAGGACAAATCCTTTTCAAGAGGAGGGGAATGATACGAATGAGCAAGCCTCAAAGGGAGGATTGGGCCTCGATTAAGTAGCTCTTGTTGAGCTTAGCTTCGGCCATGTGGGCCTTAGGTCCAATAGTACTTTAGCTAGTCATTAAGCTAGTTAATTAGTAGGTTAGCTTTCGGCCAAGAGAGACCCAATAGGCTGGCCGATTTTCCCTTCATGCTTTCCAAGCTTTATTAGGTTTAGTCAAGGCTATAAATAGCCCTAAAGCTGATGGTACATTTAGTTTTTGCGATGTTATTAATAAAATTCCAGACTTTCGTCTTACATTAAGCCAAATTCCTCTAGCTTGTGAAAGCTAAGTTGAACATCCTAGTGTGGTTCCTAGGTTGTTTATTGACTTATCAATCAAGCAAACACACTTGATTGTGGCATCCTCTGCCGTTGAATTCGTTCTTGAGTGGTCCGAGTTTGGGTTCAACTCCGTCGATTCCGTAACGTGTCCTCTAAGATCCTAAGTTGCTTCCGCGACCGGGCAGCGAGACCCTCGACAGCTCAGCGGAGGTCGAAGACCTGATTGACTAACACCAAAGCAACACCAAAATACCACCAAACCCCCGACCAAAAGGCCGAGGACCAGCACGCTCCGCAAATTCCAGAATTTTGGGTTGTCGGGTAGAGTACTTCTAGGATTTTCAAAAATTCAGCCTTGAAGGCATTTTGTCTTGCCTTCTTTTTCAGTCATTAGTCCTAATCTGAGTTTTAGATCGCGTCTAGGCCTTCATTCACCTCCATTCCTTGCTGCTATCTTGTGTCACTTGTTGACTAGTCAAGAACGTACCTTGCGGTGACGCCTAATTTGTTCAACCCGAGCAACTAGCAAGCCAAGGAATTGCTTGGTGAGACTATTAGAGAGTGATACACTTGAGTGAAACACAAGCGTGAGTGACCTATACATTGTACCAAAAAAAAAAAGAAGGAGAGAAGAGGTCGTTTGCTTATTTTCTTTTGCAGGTTTACCTAAGCATGTCTAGTGGAGTTGGTGACCAAACAATGGACTTTAAACTACACATGGTGGCCATGATGGAAGAATTCAAGCAGAGTTTGGATGAAGCTTTCGAGCCTCTTCATAGACGCCTTGACCGAATGGTGAATAAGGATGTCAAGAGGAGGGGTTCCCCACAATTTCATCCTGACGTCCAACCTACCTCTTCAAAGTCATTATATTCAAGGAGAAGGGAGGAGGTTCATTCGACAACAAAGCATGCAAATACTTTATCCATAGATGAAGGAGTTAGTTGAGTGCAGGAGACATGTCAACAACTCTCCTCCAACAAAAACTTGAAAAAGAGCGAGTTGAGTATGGTGGTGAGAGTGCACTTGAGGTAAAAGTTGAGGAATGTGAGATTGAAAAAGAGGTAAAAAAATCTGAGGAGATGAGTGAAGCATCAAGTGAGCTGATTGTGCATGGGAAGGCGAGTGTTTATAGTTTTCCTAACGAACTTAACTTTTGCCTTGTTTAGTGTTTCTGCTTTTGTACAGATTGAGCGAAGTCGAGTGAAGTTAGTCATGCAATGTTCCATTCCAAAGTTGCTTGTACAATTCACTAGCTTCCATGGAGTTTGTCTTCTAGGAGATAGATCTATTTGGTATCACTTCATGGAACAACCCGAATCTGTCCGCACCAATGGAGAATTAATTCGAACTCCATATTTCTATTCTTGTTTGTTACCCACGGTTCATTCATCATCTTTACCTTCTTTTGAGCATTATTTCCATCCTCACACATGTATTTCCTATGCAGATTTTGAAGGAAAATGTAAAGAGCCATCAATGCAGTCTCAAGTTGAATCGATTGATGGAAGGAATCACGTGTCACGGGGAGTTTTTGCATTTAACTCTTATTCTACACCTTCTTACCACTTAATTAATGACGTTCCATTGCTTATGTATCCAATTTCTGGTTCAAAACAAGCTGAGACTCATTTTGTTTTTGTAGGTTGTAAGGCTGCTCGAAATTTTCCAGCTTTGATTAAAGAGTTGCAACCTGGTTTCATGCTTGTGCCAGCTGCTTGTAATCTTCCATGCATATTCATACATCCAAAAGCTGGTCACCATGAGATCATTTTATCAACTCAAACTGGCGCAAATTCAAGTGACTCGTCTGGAGTGTGACCTTCACTTCATTGCTGCCACTTATGTTGGGTGATGCAGACAAGTGTGTCAATCAAGACCCGAATGTTGTTTTTACCTCACTGGTTCATCCTTCCACGGAAGCGCAACATGAATGGCTCATTGTTCTATCTCCAGATGGGCAAGTAGTGCCAAATCAGCAACAACTAGGGTCGAATTATACTACCTTGCACAATCAGATTCAAGATTTTTCTAAGTTGAATGAGAGTCATCATGAAGATCCCTATCTAGTGCATGTGAAACGTAAGTTGTCAAGTAGTATTAACCCTACATATACTAATTGTGTGATTTGTTTTATGGGTTTGAATTTGACATGCAAACGACCAAGGGTTGATGAGAGAGTTTTGGAGTGCTACATGGAATTTTCACAAGCTTTATACAAGGTGTTTCTTGTCTTGGCGAATGTCCTTGTTCAAGAGCATCATGAGGTTGTCCAAGCGACATGTGACGTGGCTGGTGCTCATTCATCTCGCTCCCACATTGCATGGAGTACCACTTTTTCCCAAGATTTAAGGACAAATCCTTTTCAAGAGGAGGGGAATGATACGAATGAGCAAGCCTCAAAGGGAGGATTGGGCCTCGATTAAGTAGCTCTTGTTGAGCTTAGCTTCGGCCATGTGGGCCTTAGGTCCAATAGTACTTTAGCTAGTCATTAAGCTAGTTAATTAGTAGGTTAGCTTTCGGCCAAGAGAGACCCAATGGGCTGGCCGATTTTCCCTTCATGCTTTCCAAGCTTTATTAGGTTTAGTCAAGGCTATAAATAGCCCTAAAGCTGATGGTACATTTAGTTTTTGCGATGTTATTAATAAAATTCCAGACTTTCGTCTTACATTAAGCCAAATTCCTCTAGCTTGTGAAAGCTAAGTTGAACATCCTAGTGTGGTTCCTAGGTTGTTTATTGACTTATCAATCAAGCAAACACACTTGATTGTGGCATCCTCTGCCGTTGAATTCGTTCTTGAGTGGTCCGAGTTTGGGTTCAACTCCGTCGATTCCGTAACGTGTCCTCTAAGATCCTAAGTTGCTTCCGCGACCGGGCAGCGAGACCCTCGACAGCTCAGCGGAGGTCGAAGACCTGATTGACTAACACCAAAGCAACACCAAAATACCACCAAACCCCCGACCAAAAGGCCGAGGACCAGCACGCTCCGCAAATTCCAGAATTTTGGGTTGTCGGGTAGAGTACTTCTAGGATTTTCAAAAATTCAGCCTTGAAGGCATTTTGTCTTGCCTTCTTTTTCAGTCATTAGTCCTAATCTGAGTTTTAGATCGCGTCTAGGCCTTCATTCACCTCCATTCCTTGCTGCTATCTTGTGTCACTTGTTGACTAGTCAAGAACGTACCTTGCGGTGACGCCTAATTTGTTCAACCCGAGCAACTAGCAAGCCAAGGAATTGCTTGGTGAGACTATTAGAGAGTGATACACTTGAGTGAAACACAAGCGTGAGTGACCTATACATTGTACCAAAAAAAAAAAGAAGGAGAGAAGAGGTCGTTTGCTTATTTTCTTTTGCAGGTTTACCTAAGCATGTCTAGTGGAGTTGGTGACCAAACAATGGACTTTAAACTACACATGGTGGCCATGATGGAAGAATTCAAGCAGAGTTTGGATGAAGCTTTCGAGCCTCTTCATAGACGCCTTGACCGAATGGTGAATAAGGATGTCAAGAGGAGGGGTTCCCCACAATTTCATCCTGACGTCCAACCTACCTCTTCAAAGTCATTATATTCAAGGAGAAGGGAGGAGGTTCATTCGACAACAAAGCATGCAAATACTTTATCCATAGATGAAGGAGTTAGTTGAGTGCAGGAGACATGTCAACAACTCTCCTCCAACAAAAACTTGAAAAAGAGCGAGTTGAGTATGGTGGTGAGAGTGCACTTGAGGTAAAAGTTGAGGAATGTGAGATTGAAAAAGAGGTAAAAAAATCTGAGGAGATGAGTGAAGCATCAAGTGAGCTGATTGTGCATGGGAAGGCGAGTGTTTATAGTTTTCCTAACGAACTTAACTTTTGCCTTGTTTAGTGTTTCTGCTTTTGTACAGATTGAGCGAAGTCGAGTGAAGTTAGTCATGCAATGTTCCATTCCAAAGTTGCTTGTACAATTCACTAGCTTCCATGGAGTTTGTCTTCTAGGAGATAGATCTATTTGGTATCACTTCATGGAACAACCCGAATCTGTCCGCACCAATGGAGAATTAATTCGAACTCCATATTTCTATTCTTGTTTGTTACCCACGGTTCATTCATCATCTTTACCTTCTTTTGAGCATTATTTCCATCCTCACACATGTATTTCCTATGCAGATTTTGAAGGAAAATGTAAAGAGCCATCAATGCAGTCTCAAGTTGAATCGATTGATGGAAGGAATCACGTGTCACGGGGAGTTTTTGCATTTAACTCTTATTCTACACCTTCTTACCACTTAATTAATGACGTTCCATTGCTTATGTATCCAATTTCTGGTTCAAAACAAGCTGAGACTCATTTTGTTTTTGTAGGTTGTAAGGCTGCTCGAAATTTTCCAGCTTTGATTAAAGAGTTGCAACCTGGTTTCATGCTTGTGCCAGCTGCTTGTAATCTTCCATGCATATTCATACATCCAAAAGCTGGTCACCATGAGATCATTTTATCAACTCAAACTGGCGCAAATTCAAGTGACTCGTCTGGAGTGTGACCTTCACTTCATTGCTGCCACTTATGTTGGGTGATGCAGACAAGTGTGTCAATCAAGACCCGAATGTTGTTTTTACCTCACTGGTTCATCCTTCCACGGAAGCGCAACATGAATGGCTCATTGTTCTATCTCCAGATGGGCAAGTAGTGCCAAATCAGCAACAACTAGGGTCGAATTATACTACCTTGCACAATCAGATTCAAGATTTTTCTAAGCTGAATGAGAGTCATCATGAAGATCCCTATCTAGTGCATGTGAAACGTAAGTTGTCAAGTAGTATTAACCCTACATATACTAATTGTGTGATTTGTTTTATGGGTTTGAATTTGACATGCAAACGACCAAGGGTTGATGAGAGAGTTTTGGAGTGCTACATGGAATTTTCACAAGCTTTATACAAGGTGTTTCTTGTCTTGGCGAATGTCCTTGTTCAAGAGCATCATGAGGTTGTCCAAGCGACATGTGACGTGGCTGGTGCTCATTCATCTCGCTCCCACATTGCATGGAGTACCACTTTTTCCCAAGATTTAAGGACAAATCCTTTTCAAGAGGAGGGGAATGATACGAATGAGCAAGCCTCAAAGGGAGGATTGGGCCTCGATTAAGTAGCTCTTGTTGAGCTTAGCTTCGGCCATGTGGGCCTTAGGTCCAATAGTACTTTAGCTAGTCATTAAGCTAGTTAATTAGTAGGTTAGCTTTCGGCCAAGAGAGACCCAATGGGCTGGCCGATTTTCCCTTCATGCTTTCCAAGCTTTATTAGGTTTAGTCAAGGCTATAAATAGCCCTAAAGCTGATGGTACATTTAGTTTTTGCGATGTTATTAATAAAATTCCAGACTTTCGTCTTACATTAAGCCAAATTCCTCTAGCTTGTGAAAGCTAAGTTGAACATCCTAGTGTGGTTCCTAGGTTGTTTATTGACTTATCAATCAAGCAAACACACTTGATTGTGGCATCCTCTGCCGTTGAATTCGTTCTTGAGTGGTCCGAGTTTGGGTTCAACTCCGTCGATTCCGTAACGTGTCCTCTAAGATCCTAAGTTGCTTCCGCGACCGGGCAGCGAGACCCTCGACAGCTCAGCGGAGGTCGAAGACCTGATTGACTAACACCAAAGCAACACCAAAATACCACCAAACCCCCGACCAAAAGGCCGAGGACCAGCACGCTCCGCAAATTCCAGAATTTTGGGTTGTCGGGTAGAGTACTTCTAGGATTTTCAAAATTTCAGCCTTGAAGGCATTTTGTCTTGCCTTCTTTTTCAGTCATTAGTCCTAATCTGAGTTTTAGATCGCGTCTAGGCCTTCATTCACCTCCATTCCTCGCTGCTGTCTTGTGTCACTTGTTGACTAGTCAAGAACGTACCTTGCGGTGACGCCTAATTTGCTCAACCCGAGCAACTAGCAAGCCAAGGAATTGCTTGGTGAGACTATTAGAGAGTGATACACTTGAGTGAAACACAAGCGTGAGTGACCTATACATTGTACCAAAAAAAAAAGAAGGAGAGAAGAGGTCGTTTGCTTATTTTCTTTTGCAGGTTTACCTAAGCATGTCTAGTGGAGTTGGTGACCAAACAATGGACTTTAAACTACACATGGTGGCCATGATGGAAGAATTCAAGCAGAGTTTGGATGAAGCTTTCGAGCCTCTTCATAGACGCCTTGACCGAATGGTGAATAAGGATGTCAAGAGGAGGGGTTCCCCACAATTTCATCCTGACGTCCAACCTACCTCTTCAAAGTCATTATATTCAAGGAGAAGGGAGGAGGTTCATTCGACAACAAAGCATGCAAATACTTTATCCATAGATGAAGGAGTTAGTTGAGTGCAGGAGACATGTCAACAACTCTCCTCCAACAAAAACTTGAAAAAGAGCGAGTTGAGTATGGTGGTGAGAGTGCACTTGAGGTAAAAGTTGAGGAATGTGAGATTGAAAAAGAGGTAAAAAAATCTGAGGAGATGAGTGAAGCATCAAGTGAGCTGATTGTGCATGGGAAGGCGAGTGTTTATAGTTTTCCTAACGAACTTAACTTTTGCCTTGTTTAGTGTTTCTGCTTTTGTACAGATTGAGCGAAGTCGAGTGAAGTTAGTCATGCAATGTTCCATTCCAAAGTTGCTTGTACAATTCACTAGCTTCCATGGAGTTTGTCTTCTAGGAGATAGATCTATTTGGTATCACTTCATGGAACAACCCGAATCTGTCCGCACCAATGGAGAATTAATTCGAACTCCATATTTCTATTCTTGTTTGTTACCCACGGTTCATTCATCATCTTTACCTTCTTTTGAGCATTATTTCCATCCTCACACATGTATTTCCTATGCAGATTTTGAAGGAAAATGTAAAGAGCCATCAATGCAGTCTAAAGTTGAATCGATTGATGGAAGGAATCACGTGTCACGGGGAGTTTTTGCATTTAACTCTTATTCTACACCTTCTTACCACTTAATTAATGACGTTCCATTGCTTATGTATCCAATTTCTGGTTCAAAACAAGCTGAGACTCATTTTGTTTTTGTAGGTTGTAAGGCTGCTCGAAATTTTCCAGCTTTGATTAAAGAGTTGCAACCTGGTTTCATGCTTGTGCCAGCTGCTTGTAATCTTCCATGCATATTCATACATCCAAAAGCTGGTCACCATGAGATCATTTTATCAACCCAAACTGGCGTGTGACTCGTCTGCAAATTCAAGTGACTCGTCTGGAGTGTGACCTTCACTTCATTGCTGCCACTTATGTTGGGTGATGCAGACAAGTGTGTCAATCAAGACCCGAATGTTGTTTTTACCTCACTGGTTCATCCTTCCACGGAAGCGCAACATGAATGGCTCATTGTTCTATCTCCAGATGGGCAAGTAGTGCCAAATCAGCAACAACTAGGGTCGAATTATACTACCTTGCACAATCAGATTCAAGATTTTTCTAAGCTGAATGAGAGTCATCATGAAGATCCCTATCTAGTGCATGTGAAACGTAAGTTGTCAAGTAGTATTAACCCTACATATACTAATTGTGTGATTTGTTTTATGGGTTTGAATTTGACATGCAAACGACCAAGGGTTGATGAGAGAGTTTTGGAGTGCTACATGGAATTTTCACAAGCTTTATACAAGGTGTTTCTTGTCTTGGCGAATGTCCTTGTTCAAGAGCATCATGAGGTTGTCCAAGCGACATGTGACGTGGCTGGTGCTCATTCATCTCGCTCCCACATTGCATGGAGTACCACTTTTTCCCAAGATTTAAGGACAAATCCTTTTCAAGAGGAGGGGAATGATACGAATGAGCAAGCCTCAAAGGGAGGATTGGGCCTCGATTAAGTAGCTCTTGTTGAGCTTAGCTTCGGCCATGTGGGCCTTAGGTCCAATAGTACTTTAGCTAGTCATTAAGCTAGTTAATTAGTAGGTTAGCTTTCGGCCAAGAGAGACCCAATGGGCTGGCCGATTTTCCCTTCATGCTTTCCAAGCTTTATTAGCTTTAGTCAAGGCTATAAATAGCCCTAAAGCTGATGGTACATTTAGTTTTTGCGATGTTATTAATAAAATTCCAGACTTTCGTCTTACATTAAGCCAAATTCCTCTAGCTTGTGAAAGCTAAGTTGAACATCCTAGTGTGGTTCCTAGGTTGTTTATTGACTTATCAATCAAGCAAACACACTTGATTGTGGCATCCTCTGCCGTTGAATTCGTTCTTGAGTGGTCCGAGTTTGGGTTCAACTCCGTCGATTCCGTAACGTGTCCTCTAAGATCCTAAGTTGCTTCCGCGACCGGGCAGCGAGACCCTCGACAGCTCAGCGGAGGTCGAAGACCTGATTGACTAACACCAAAGCAACACCAAAATACCACCAAACCCCCGACCAAAAGGCCGAGGACCAGCACGCTCCGCAAATTCCAGAATTTTGGGTTGTCGGGTAGAGTACTTCTAGGATTTTCAAAAATTCAGCCTTGAAGGCATTTTGTCTTGCCTTCTTTTTCAGTCATTAGTCCTAATCTGAGTTTTAGATCGCGTCTAGGCCTTCATTCACCTCCATTCCTCGCTGCTGTCTTGTGTCACTTGTTGACTAGTCAAGAACGTACCTTGCGGTGACGCCTAATTTGCTCAACCCGAGCAACTAGCAAGCCAAGGAATTGCTTGGTGAGACTATTAGAGAGTGATACACTTGAGTGAAACACAAGCGTGAGTGACCTATACATTGTACCAAAAAAAAAAAGAAGGAGAGAAGAGGTCGTTTGCTTATTTTCTTTTGCAGGTTTACCTAAGCATGTCTAGTGGAGTTGGTGACCAAACAATGGACTTTAAACTACACATGGTGGCCATGATGGAAGAATTCAAGCAGAGTTTGGATGAAGCTTTCGAGCCTCTTCATAGACGCCTTGACCGAATGGTGAATAAGGATGTCAAGAGGAGGGGTTCCCCACAATTTCATCCTGACGTCCAACCTACCTCTTCAAAGTCATTATATTCAAGGAGAAGGGAGGAGGTTCATTCGACAACAAAGCATGCAAATACTTTATCCATAGATGAAGGAGTTAGTTGAGTGCAGGAGACATGTCAACAACTCTCCTCCAACAAAAACTTGAAAAAGAGCGAGTTGAGTATGGTGGTGAGAGTGCACTTGAGGTAAAAGTTGAGGAATGTGAGATTGAAAAAGAGGTAAAAAAATCTGAGGAGATGAGTGAAGCATCAAGTGAGCTGATTGTGCATGGGAAGGCGAGTGTTTATAGTTTTCCTAACGAACTTAACTTTTGCCTTGTTTAGTGTTTCTGCTTTTGTACAGATTGAGCGAAGTCGAGTGAAGTTAGTCATGCAATGTTCCATTCCAAAGTTGCTTGTACAATTCACTAGCTTCCATGGAGTTTGTCTTCTAGGAGATAGATCTATTTGGTATCACTTCATGGAACAACCCGAATCTGTCCGCACCAATGGAGAATTAATTCGAACTCCATATTTCTATTCTTGTTTGTTACCCACGGTTCATTCATCATCTTTACCTTCTTTTGAGCATTATTTCCATCCTCACACATGTATTTCCTATGCAGATTTTGAAGGAAAATGTAAAGAGCCATCAATGCAGTCTAAAGTTGAATCGATTGATGGAAGGAATCACGTGTCACGGGGAGTTTTTGCATTTAACTCTTATTCTACACCTTCTTACCACTTAATTAATGACGTTCCATTGCTTATGTATCCAATTTCTGGTTCAAAACAAGCTGAGACTCATTTTGTTTTTGTAGGTTGTAAGGCTGCTCGAAATTTTCCAGCTTTGATTAAAGAGTTGCAACCTGGTTTCATGCTTGTGCCAGCTGCTTGTAATCTTCCATGCATATTCATACATCCAAAAGCTGGTCACCATGAGATCATTTTATCAACCCAAACTGGCGCAAATTCAAGTGACTCGTCTGGAGTGTGACCTTCACTTCATTGCTGCCACTTATGTTGGGTGATGCAGACAAGTGTGTCAATCAAGACCCGAATGTTGTTTTTACCTCACTGGTTCATCCTTCCACGGAAGCGCAACATGAATGGCTCATTGTTCTATCTCCAGATGGGCAAGTAGTGCCAAATCAGCAACAACTAGGGTCGAATTATACTACCTTGCACAATCAGATTCAAGATTTTTCTAAGCTGAATGAGAGTCATCATGAAGATCCCTATCTAGTGCATGTGAAACGTAAGTTGTCAAGTAGTATTAACCCTACATATACTAATTGTGTGATTTGTTTTATGGGTTTGAATTTGACATGCAAACGACCAAGGGTTGATGAGAGAGTTTTGGAGTGCTACATGGAATTTTCACAAGCTTTATACAAGGTGTTTCTTGTCTTGGCGAATGTCCTTGTTCAAGAGCATCATGAGGTTGTCCAAGCGACATGTGACGTGGCTGGTGCTCATTCATCTCGCTCCCACATTGCATGGAGTACCACTTTTTCCCAAGATTTAAGGACAAATCCTTTTCAAGAGGAGGGGAATGATACGAATGAGCAAGCCTCAAAGGGAGGATTGGGCCTCGATTAAGTAGCTCTTGTTGAGCTTAGCTTCGGCCATGTGGGCCTTAGGTCCAATAGTACTTTAGCTAGTCATTAAGCTAGTTAATTAGTAGGTTAGCTTTCGGCCAAGAGAGACCCAATGGGCTGGCCGATTTTCCCTTCATGCTTTCCAAGCTTTATTAGCTTTAGTCAAGGCTATAAATAGCCCTAAAGCTGATGGTACATTTAGTTTTTGCGATGTTATTAATAAAATTCCAGACTTTCGTCTTACATTAAGCCAAATTCCTCTAGCTTGTGAAAGCTAAGTTGAACATCCTAGTGTGGTTCCTAGGTTGTTTATTGACTTATCAATCAAGCAAACACACTTGATTGTGGCATCCTCTGCCGTTGAATTCGTTCTTGAGTGGTCCGAGTTTGGGTTCAACTCCGTCGATTCCGTAACGTGTCCTCTAAGATCCTAAGTTGCTTCCGCGACCGGGCAGCGAGACCCTCGACAGCTCAGCGGAGGTCGAAGACCTGATTGACTAACACCAAAGCAACACCAAAATACCACCAAACCCCCGACCAAAAGGCCGAGGACCAGCACGCTCCGCAAATTCCAGAATTTTGGGTTGTCGGGTAGAGTACTTCTAGGATTTTCAAAAATTCAGCCTTGAAGGCATTTTGTCTTGCCTTCTTTTTCAGTCATTAGTCCTAATCTGAGTTTTAGATCGCGTCTAGGCCTTCATTCACCTCCATTCCTCGCTGCTGTCTTGTGTCACTTGTTGACTAGTCAAGAACGTACCTTGCGGTGACGCCTAATTTGCTCAACCCGAGCAACTAGCAAGCCAAGGAATTGCTTGGTGAGACTATTAGAGAGTGATACACTTGAGTGAAACACAAGCGTGAGTGACCTATACATTGTACCAAAAAAAAACAGAAGGAGAGAAGAGGTCGTTTGCTTATTTTCTTTTGCAGGTTTACCTAAGCATGTCTAGTGGAGTTGGTGACCAAACAATGGACTTTAAACTACACATGGTGGCCATGATGGAAGAATTCAAGCAGAGTTTGGATGAAGCTTTCGAGCCTCTTCATAGACGCCTTGACCGAATGGTGAATAAGGATGTCAAGAGGAGGGGTTCCCCACAATTTCATCCTGACGTCCAACCTACCTCTTCAAAGTCATTATATTCAAGGAGAAGGGAGGAGGTTCATTCGACAACAAAGCATGCAAATACTTTATCCATAGATGAAGGAGTTAGTTGAGTGCAGGAGACATGTCAACAACTCTCCTCCAACAAAAACTTGAAAAAGAGCGAGTTGAGTATGGTGGTGAGAGTGCACTTGAGGTAAAAGTTGAGGAATGTGAGATTGAAAAAGAGGTAAAAAAATCTGAGGAGATGAGTGAAGCATCAAGTGAGCTGATTGTGCATGGGAAGGCGAGTGTTTATAGTTTTCCTAACGAACTTAACTTTTGCCTTGTTTAGTGTTTCTGCTTTTGTACAGATTGAGCGAAGTCGAGTGAAGTTAGTCATGCAATGTTCCATTCCAAAGTTGCTTGTACAATTCACTAGCTTCCATGGAGTTTGTCTTCTAGGAGATAGATCTATTTGGTATCACTTCATGGAACAACCCGAATCTGTCCGCACCAATGGAGAATTAATTCGAACTCCATATTTCTATTCTTGTTTGTTACCCACGGTTCATTCATCATCTTTACCTTCTTTTGAGCATTATTTCCATCCTCACACATGTATTTCCTATGCAGATTTTGAAGGAAAATGTAAAGAGCCATCAATGCAGTCTAAAGTTGAATCGATTGATGGAAGGAATCACGTGTCACGGGGAGTTTTTGCATTTAACTCTTATTCTACACCTTCTTACCACTTAATTAATGACGTTCCATTGCTTATGTATCCAATTTCTGGTTCAAAACAAGCTGAGACTCATTTTGTTTTTGTAGGTTGTAAGGCTGCTCGAAATTTTCCAGCTTTGATTAAAGAGTTGCAACCTGGTTTCATGCTTGTGCCAGCTGCTTGTAATCTTCCATGCATATTCATACATCCAAAAGCTGGTCACCATGAGATCATTTTATCAACCCAAACTGGCGCAAATTCAAGTGACTCGTCTGGAGTGTGACCTTCACTTCATTGCTGCCACTTATGTTGGGTGATGCAGACAAGTGTGTCAATCAAGACCCGAATGTTGTTTTTACCTCACTGGTTCATCCTTCCACGGAAGCGCAACATGAATGGCTCATTGTTCTATCTGCAGATGGGCAAGTAGTGCCAAATCAGCAACAACTAGGGTCGAATTATACTACCTTGCACAATCAGATTCAAGATTTTTCTAAGCTGAATGAGAGTCATCATGAAGATCCCTATCTAGTGCATGTGAAACGTAAGTTGTCAAGTAGTATTAACCCTACATATACTAATTGTGTGATTTGTTTTATGGGTTTGAATTTGACATGCAAACGACCAAGGGTTGATGAGAGAGTTTTGGAGTGCTACATGGAATTTTCACAAGCTTTATACAAGGTGTTTCTTGTCTTGGCGAATGTCCTTGTTCAAGAGCATCATGAGGTTGTCCAAGCGACATGTGACGTGGCTGGTGCTCATTCATCTCGCTCCCACATTGCATGGAGTACCACTTTTTCCCAAGATTTAAGGACAAATCCTTTTCAAGAGGAGGGGAATGATACGAATGAGCAAGCCTCAAAGGGAGGATTGGGCCTCGATTAAGTAGCTCTTGTTGAGCTTAGCTTCGGCCATGTGGGCCTTAGGTCCAATAGTACTTTAGCTAGTCATTAAGCTAGTTAATTAGTAGGTTAGCTTTCGGCCAAGAGAGACCCAATGGGCTGGCCGATTTTCCCTTCATGCTTTCCAAGCTTTATTAGGTTTAGTCAAGGCTATAAATAGCCCTAAAGCTGATGGTACATTTAGTTTTTGCGATGTTATTAATAAAATTCCAGACTTTCGTCTTACATTAAGCCAAATTCCTCTAGCTTGTGAAAGCTAAGTTGAACATCCTAGTGTGGTTCCTAGGTTGTTTATTGACTTATCAATCAAGCAAACACACTTGATTGTGGCATCCTCTGCCGTTGAATTCGTTCTTGAGTGGTCCGAGTTTGGGTTCAACTCCGTCGATTCCGTAACGTGTCCTCTAAGATCCTAAGTTGCTTCCGCGACCGGGCAGCGAGACCCTCGACAGCTCAGCGGAGGTCGAAGACCTGATTGACTAACACCAAAGCAACACCAAAATACCACCAAACCCCCGACCAAAAGGCCGAGGACCAGCACGCTCCGCAAATTCCAGAATTTTGGGTTGTCGGGTAGAGTACTTCTAGGATTTTCAAAATTTCAGCCTTGAAGGCATTTTGTCTTGCCTTCTTTTTCAGTCATTAGTCCTAATCTGAGTTTTAGATCGCGTCTAGGCCTTCATTCACCTCCATTCCTTGCTGCTATCTTGTGTCACTTGTTGACTAGTCAAGAACGTACCTTGCGGTGACGCCTAATTTGTTCAACCCGAGCAACTAGCAAGCCAAGGAATTGCTTGGTGAGACTATTAGAGAGTGATACACTTGAGTGAAACACAAGCGTGAGTGACCTATACATTGTACCAAAAAAAAAAAGAAGGAGAGAAGAGGTCGTTTGCTTATTTTCTTTTGCAGGTTTACCTAAGCATGTCTAGTGGAGTTGGTGACCAAACAATGGACTTTAAACTACACATGGTGGCCATGATGGAAGAATTCAAGCAGAGTTTGGATGAAGCTTTCGAGCCTCTTCATAGACGCCTTGACCGAATGGTGAATAAGGATGTCAAGAGGAGGGGTTCCCCACGATTTCATCCTGACGTCCAACCTACCTCTTCAAAGTCATTATATTCAAGGAGAAGGGAGGAGGTTCATTCGACAACAAAGCATGCAAATACTTTATCCATAGATGAAGGAGTTAGTTGAGTGCAGGAGACATGTCAACAACTCTCCTCCAACAAAAACTTGAAAAAGAGCGAGTTGAGTATGGTGGTGAGAGTGCACTTGAGGTAAAAGTTGAGGAATGTGAGATTGAAAAAGAGGTAAAAAAATCTGAGGAGATGAGTGAAGCATCAAGTGAGCTGATTGTGCATGGGAAGGCGAGTGTTTATAGTTTTCCTAACGAACTTAACTTTTGCCTTGTTTAGTGTTTCTGCTTTTGTACAGATTGAGCGAAGTCGAGTGAAGTTAGTCATGCAATGTTCCATTCCAAAGTTGCTTGTACAATTCACTAGCTTCCATGGAGTTTGTCTTCTAGGAGATAGATCTATTTGGTATCACTTCATGGAACAACCCGAATCTGTCCGCACCAATGGAGAATTAATTCGAACTCCATATTTCTATTCTTGTTTGTTACCCACGGTTCATTCATCATCTTTACCTTCTTTTGAGCATTATTTCCATCCTCACACATGTATTTCCTATGCAGATTTTGAAGGAAAATGTAAAGAGCCATCAATGCAGTCTCAAGTTGAATCGATTGATGGAAGGAATCACGTGTCACGGGGAGTTTTTGCATTTAACTCTTATTCTACACCTTCTTACCACTTAATTAATGACGTTCCATTGCTTATGTATCCAATTTCTGGTTCAAAACAAGCTGAGACTCATTTTGTTTTTGTAGGTTGTAAGGCTGCTCGAAATTTTCCAGCTTTGATTAAAGAGTTGCAACCTGGTTTCATGCTTGTGCCAGCTGCTTGTAATCTTCCATGCATATTCATACATCCAAAAGCTGGTCACCATGAGATCACTTTATCAACTCAAACTGGCGCAAATTCAAGTGACTCGTCTGGAGTGTGACCTTCACTTCATTGCTGCCACTTATGTTGGGTGATGCAGACAAGTGTGTCAATCAAGACCCGAATGTTGTTTTTACCTCACTGGTTCATCCTTCCACGGAAGCGCAACATGAATGGCTCATTGTTCTATCTGCAGATGGGCAAGTAGTGCCAAATCAGCAACAACTAGGGTCGAATTATACTACCTTGCACAATCAGATTCAAGATTTTTCTAAGCTGAATGAGAGTCATCATGAAGATCCCTATCTAGTGCATGTGAAACGTAAGTTGTCAAGTAGTATTAACCCTACATATACTAATTGTGTGATTTGTTTTATGGGTTTGAATTTGACATGCAAACGACCAAGGGTTGATGAGAGAGTTTTGGAGTGCTACATGGAATTTTCACAAGCTTTATACAAGGTGTTTCTTGTCTTGGCGAATGTCCTTGTTCAAGAGCATCATGAGGTTGTCCAAGCGACATGTGACGTGGCTGGTGCTCATTCATCTCGCTCCCACATTGCATGGAGTACCACTTTTTCCCAAGATTTAAGGACAAATCCTTTTCAAGAGGAGGGGAATGATACGAATGAGCAAGCCTCAAAGGGAGGATTGGGCCTCGATTAAGTAGCTCTTGTTGAGCTTAGCTTCGGCCATGTGGGCCTTAGGTCCAATAGTACTTTAGCTAGTCATTAAGCTAGTTAATTAGTAGGTTAGCTTTCGGCCAAGAGAGACCCAATGGGCTGGCCGATTTTCCCTTCATGCTTTCCAAGCTTTATTAGGTTTAGTCAAGGCTATAAATAGCCCTAAAGCTGATGGTACATTTAGTTTTTGCGATGTTATTAATAAAATTCCAGAATTTCGTCTTCCATTAAGCCAAATTCCTCTAGCTTGTGAAAGCTAAGTTGAACATCCTAGTGTGGTTCCTAGGTTGTTTATTGACTTATCAATCAAGCAAACACACTTGATTGTGGCATCCTCTGCCGTTGAATTCGTTCTTGAGTGGTCCGAGTTTGGGTTCAACTCCGTCGATTCCGTAACGTGTCCTCTAAGATCCTAAGTTGCTTCCGCGACCGGGCAGCGAGACCCTCGACAGCTCAGCGGAGGTCGAAGACCTGATTGACTAACACCAAAGCAACACCAAAATACCACCAAACCCCCGACCAAAAGGCCGAGGACCAGCACGCTCCGCAAATTCCAGAATTTTGGGTTGTCGGGTAGAGTACTTCTAGGATTTTCAAAAATTCAGCCTTGAAGGCATTTTGTCTTGCCTTCTTTTTCAGTCATTAGTCCTAATCTGAGTTTTAGATCGCGTCTAGGCCTTCATTCACCTCCATTCCTTGCTGCTATCTTGTGTCACTTGTTGACTAGTCAAGAACGTACCTTGCGGTGACGCCTAATTTGTTCAACCCGAGCAACTAGCAAGCCAAGGAATTGCTTGGTGAGACTATTAGAGAGTGATACACTTGAGTGAAACACAAGCGTGAGTGACCTATACATTGTACCAAAAAAAAAAAGAAGGAGAGAAGAGGTCGTTTGCTTATTTTCTTTTGCAGGTTTACCTAAGCATGTCTAGTGGAGTTGGTGACCAAACAATGGACTTTAAACTACACATGGTGGCCATGATGGAAGAATTCAAGCAGAGTTTGGATGAAGCTTTCGAGCCTCTTCATAGACGCCTTGACCGAATGGTGAATAAGGATGTCAAGAGGAGGGGTTCCCCACAATTTCATCCTGACGTCCAACCTACCTCTTCAAAGTCATTATATTCAAGGAGAAGGGAGGAGGTTCATTCGACAACAAAGCATGCAAATACTTTATCCATAGATGAAGGAGTTAGTTGAGTGCAGGAGACATGTCAACAACTCTCCTCCAACAAAAACTTGAAAAAGAGCGAGTTGAGTATGGTGGTGAGAGTGCACTTGAGGTAAAAGTTGAGGAATGTGAGATTGAAAAAGAGGTAAAAAAATCTGAGGAGATGAGTGAAGCATCAAGTGAGCTGATTGTGCATGGGAAGGCGAGTGTTTATAGTTTTCCTAACGAACTTAACTTTTGCCTTGTTTAGTGTTTCTGCTTTTGTACAGATTGAGCGAAGTCGAGTGAAGTTAGTCATGCAATGTTCCATTCCAAAGTTGCTTGTACAATTCACTAGCTTCCATGGAGTTTGTCTTCTAGGAGATAGATCTATTTGGTATCACTTCATGGAACAACCCGAATCTGTCCGCACCAATGGAGAATTAATTCGAACTCCATATTTCTATTCTTGTTTGTTACCCACGGTTCATTCATCATCTTTACCTTCTTTTGAGCATTATTTCCATCCTCACACATGTATTTCCTATGCAGATTTTGAAGGAAAATGTAAAGAGCCATCAATGCAGTCTCAAGTTGAATCGATTGATGGAAGGAATCACGTGTCACGGGGAGTTTTTGCATTTAACTCTTATTCTACACCTTCTTACCACTTAATTAATGACGTTCCATTGCTTATGTATCCAATTTCTGGTTCAAAACAAGCTGAGACTCATTTTGTTTTTGTAGGTTGTAAGGCTGCTCGAAATTTTCCAGCTTTGATTAAAGAGTTGCAACCTGGTTTCATGCTTGTGCCAGCTGCTTGTAATCTTCCATGCATATTCATACATCCAAAAGCTGGTCACCATGAGATCATTTTATCAACTCAAACTGGCGCAAATTCAAGTGACTCGTCTGGAGTGTGACCTTCACTTCATTGCTGCCACTTATGTTGGGTGATGCAGACAAGTGTGTCAATCAAGACCCGAATGTTGTTTTTACCTCACTGGTTCATCCTTCCACGGAAGCGCAACATGAATGGCTCATTGTTCTATCTGCAGATGGGCAAGTAGTCCCAAATCAGCAACAACTAGGGTCGAATTATACTACCTTGCACAATCAGATTAAAGATTTTTCTAAGCTGAATGAGAGTCATCATGAAGATCCCTATCTAGTGCATGTGAAACGTAAGTTGTCAAGTAGTATTAACCCTACATATACTAATTGTGTGATTTGTTTTATGGGTTTGAATTTGACATGCAAACGACCAAGGGTTGATGAGAGAGTTTTGGAGTGCTACATGGAATTTTCACAAGCTTTATACAAGGTGTTTCTTGTCTTGGCGAATGTCCTTGTTCAAGAGCATCATGAGGTTGTCCAAGCGTCATGTGACGTGGCTGGTGCTCATTCATCTCGCTCCCACATTGCATGGAGTACCACTTTTTCCCAAGATTTAAGGACAAATCCTTTTCAAGAGGAGGGGAATGATACGAATGAGCAAGCCTCAAAGGGAGGATTGGGCCTCGATTAAGTAGCTCTTGTTGAGCTTAGCTTCGGCCATGTGGGCCTTAGGTCCAATAGTACTTTAGCTAGTCATTAAGCTAGTTAATTAGTAGGTTAGCTTTCGGCCAAGAGAGACCCAATGGGCTGGCCGATTTTCCCTTCATGCTTTCCAAGCTTTATTAGGTTTAGTCAAGGCTATAAATAGCCCTAAAGCTGATGGTACATTTAGTTTTTGCGATGTTATTAATAAAATTCCAGAATTTCGTCTTCCATTAAGCCAAATTCCTCTAGCTTGTGAAAGCTAAGTTGAACATCCTAGTGTGGTTCCTAGGTTGTTTATTGACTTATCAATCAAGCAAACACACTTGATTGTGGCATCCTCTGCCGTTGAATTCGTTCTTGAGTGGTCCGAGTTTGGGTTCAACTCCGTCGATTCCGTAACGTGTCCTCTAAGATCCTAAGTTGCTTCCGCGACCGGGCAGCGAGACCCTCGACAGCTCAGCGGAGGTCGAAGACCTGATTGACTAACACCAAAGCAACACCAAAATACCACCAAACCCCAGACCAAAAGGCCGAGGACCAGCACGCTCCGCAAATTCCAGAATTTTGGGTTGTCGGGTAGAGTACTTCTAGGATTTTCAAAAATTCAGCCTTGAAGGCATTTTGTCTTGCCTTCTTTTTCAGTCATTAGTCCTAATCTGAGTTTTAGATCGCGTCTAGGCCTTCATTCACCTCCATTCCTTGCTGCTATCTTGTGTCACTTGTTGACTAGTCAAGAACGTACCTTGCGGTGACGCCTAATTTGTTCAACCCGAGCAACTAGCAAGCCAACGAATTGCTTGGTGAGACTATTAGAGAGTGATACACTTGAGTGAAACACAAGCGTGAGTGACCTATACATTGTACCAAAAAAAAAAAGAAGGAGAGAAGAGGTCGTTTGCTTATTTTCTTTTGCAGGTTTACCTAAGCATGTCTAGTGGAGTTGGTGACCAAACAATGGACTTTAAACTACACATGGTGGCCATGATGGAAGAATTCAAGCAGAGTTTGGATAAAGCTTTCGAGCCTCTTCATAGACGCCTTGACCGAATGGTGAATAAGGATGTCAAGAGGAGGGGTTCCCCACAATTTCATCCTGACGTCCAACCTACCTCTTCAAAGTCATTATATTCAAGGAGAAGGGAGGAGGTTCATTCGACAACAAAGCATGTAAATACTTTATCCATAGATGAAGGAGTTAGTTGAGTGCAGGAGACAAGTCAACAACTCTCCTCCAACAAAAACTTGAAAAAGAGCGAGTTGAGTATGGTGGTGAGAGTGCACTTGAGGTAAAAGTTGAGGAATGTGAGATTGAAAAAGAGGTAAAAAAATATGAGGAGATGAGTGAAGCATCAAGTGAGCTGATTGTGCATGGGAAGGCGAGTGTTTATAGTTTTCCTAACGAACTTAACTTTTGCCTTGTTTAGTGTTTCTGCTTTTGTACAGATTGAGCGAAGTCGAGTGAAGTTAGTCATGCAATGTTCCATTCCAAAGTTGCTTGTACAATTCACTAGCTTCCATGGAGTTTGTCTTCTAGGAGATAGATCTATTTGGTATCACTTCATGGAACAACCCGAATCTGTCCGCACCAATGGAGAATTAATTCGAACTCCATATTTCTATTCTTGTTTGTTACCCACGGTTCATTCATCATCTTTACCTTCTTTTGAGCATTATTTCCATCCTCACACATGTATTTCCTATGCAGATTTTGAAGGAAAATGTAAAGAGCCATCAATGCAGTCTCAAGTTGAATCGATTGATGGAAGGAATCACGTGTCACGGGGAGTTTTTGCATTTAACTCTTATTCTACACCTTCTTACCACTTAATTAATGACGTTCCATTGCTTATGTATCCAATTTCTGGTTCAAAACAAGCTGAGACTCATTTTGTTTTTGTAGGTTGTAAGGCTGCTCGAAATTTTCCAGCTTTGATTAAAGAGTTGCAACCTGGTTTCATGCTTGTGCCAGCTGCTTGTAATCTTCCATGCATATTCATACATCCAAAAGCTGGTCACCATGAGATCACTTTATCAACTCAAACTGGCGCAAATTCAAGTGACTCGTCTGGAGTGTGACCTTCACTTCATTGCTGCCACTTATGTTGGGTGATGCAGACAAGTGTGTCAATCAAGACCCGAATGTTGTTTTTACCTCACTGGTTCATCCTTCCACGGAAGCGCAACATGAATGGCTCATTGTTCTATCTGCAGATGGGCAAGTAGTGCCAAATCAGCAACAACTAGGGTCGAATTATACTACCTTGCACAATCAGATTCAAGATTTTTCTAAGCTGAATGAGAGTCATCATGAAGATCCCTATCTAGTGCATGTGAAACGTAAGTTGTCAAGTAGTATTAACCCTACATATACTAATTGTGTGATTTGTTTTATGGGTTTGAATTTGACATGCAAACGACCAAGGGTTGATGAGAGAGTTTTGGAGTGCTACATGGAATTTTCACAAGCTTTATACAAGGTGTTTCTTGTCTTGGCGAATGTCCTTGTTCAAGAGCATCATGAGGTTGTCCAAGCGACATGTGACGTGGCTGGTGCTCATTCATCTCGCTCCCACATTGCATGGAGTACCACTTTTTCCCAAGATTTAAGGACAAATCCTTTTCAAGAGGAGGGGAATGATACGAATGAGCAAGCCTCAAAGGGAGGATTGGGCCTCGATTAAGTAGCTCTTGTTGAGCTTAGCTTCGGCCATGTGGGCCTTAGGTCCAATAGTACTTTAGCTAGTCATTAAGCTAGTTAATTAGTAGGTTAGCTTTCGGCCAAGAGAGACCCAATGGGCTGGCCGATTTTCCCTTCATGCTTTCCAAGCTTTATTAGGTTTAGTCAAGGCTATAAATAGCCCTAAAGCTGATGGTACATTTAGTTTTTGCGATGTTATTAATAAAATTCCAGAATTTCGTCTTCCATTAAGCCAAATTCCTCTAGCTTGTGAAAGCTAAGTTGAACATCCTAGTGTGGTTCCTAGGTTGTTTATTGACTTATCAATCAAGCAAACACACTTGATTGTGGCATCCTCTGCCGTTGAATTCGTTCTTGAGTGGTCCGAGTTTGGGTTCAACTCCGTCGATTCCGTAACGTGTCCTCTAAGATCCTAAGTTGCTTCCGCGACCGGGCAGCGAGACCCTCGACAGCTCAGCGGAGGTCGAAGACCTGATTGACTAACACCAAAGCAACACCAAAATACCACCAAACCCCCGACCAAAAGGCCGAGGACCAGCACGCTCCGCAAATTCCAGAATTTTGGGTTGTCGGGTAGAGTACTTCTAGGATTTTCAAAAATTCAGCCTTGAAGGCATTTTGTCTTGCCTTCTTTTTCAGTCATTAGTCCTAATCTGAGTTTTAGATCGCGTCTAGGCCTTCATTCACCTCCATTCCTCGCTGCTGTCTTGTGTCACTTGTTGACTAGTCAAGAACGTACCTTGCGGTGACGCCTAATTTGCTCAACCCGAGCAACTAGCAAGCCAAGGAATTGCTTGGTGAGACTATTAGAGAGTGATACACTTGAGTGAAACACAAGCGTGAGTGACCTATACATTGTACCAAAAAAAAAAAGAAGGAGAGAAGAGGTCGTTTGCTTATTTTCTTTTGCAGGTTTACCTAAGCATGTCTAGTGGAGTTGGTGACCAAACAATGGACTTTAAACTACACATGGTGGCCATGATGGAAGAATTCAAGCAGAGTTTGGATGAAGCTTTCGAGCCTCTTCATAGACGCCTTGACCGAATGGTGAATAAGGATGTCAAGAGGAGGGGTTCCCCACAATTTCATCCTGACGTCCAACCTACCTCTTCAAAGTCATTATATTCAAGGAGAAGGGAGGAGGTTCATTCGACAACAAAGCATGCAAATACTTTATCCATAGATGAAGGAGTTAGTTGAGTGCAGGAGACATGTCAACAACTCTCCTCCAACAAAAACTTGAAAAAGAGCGAGTTGAGTATGGTGGTGAGAGTGCACTTGAGGTAAAAGTTGAGGAATGTGAGATTGAAAAAGAGGTAAAAAAATCTGAGGAGATGAGTGAAGCATCAAGTGAGCTGATTGTGCATGGGAAGGCGAGTGTTTATAGTTTTCCTAACGAACTTAACTTTTGCCTTGTTTAGTGTTTCTGCTTTTGTACAGATTGAGCGAAGTCGAGTGAAGTTAGTCATGCAATGTTCCATTCCAAAGTTGCTTGTACAATTCACTAGCTTCCATGGAGTTTGTCTTCTAGGAGATAGATCTATTTGGTATCACTTCATGGAACAACCCGAATCTGTCCGCACCAATGGAGAATTAATTCGAACTCCATATTTCTATTCTTGTTTGTTACCCACGGTTCATTCATCATCTTTACCTTCTTTTGAGCATTATTTCCATCCTCACACATGTATTTCCTATGCAGATTTTGAAGGAAAATGTAAAGAGCCATCAATGCAGTCTAAAGTTGAATCGATTGATGGAAGGAATCACGTGTCACGGGGAGTTTTTGCATTTAACTCTTATTCTACACCTTCTTACCACTTAATTAATGACGTTCCATTGCTTATGTATCCAATTTCTGGTTCAAAACAAGCTGAGACTCATTTTGTTTTTGTAGGTTGTAAGGCTGCTCGAAATTTTACAGCTTTGATTAAAGAGTTGCAACCTGGTTTCATGCTTGTGCCAGCTGCTTGTAATCTTCCATGCATATTCATACACCCAAAAACTGGTCACCATGAGATCATTTTATCAACCCAAACTGGCGTGTGACTCGTCTGCAAATTCAAGTGACTCGTCTGGAGTGTGACCTTCACTTCATTGCTGCCACTTATGTTGGGTGATGCAGACAAGTGTGTCAATCAAGACCCGAATGTTGTTTTTACCTCACTGGTTCATCCTTCCACGGAAGCGCAACATGAATGGCTCATTGTTCTATCTCCAGATGGGCAAGTAGTGCCAAATCAGCAACAACTAGGGTCGAATTATACTACCTTGCACAATCAGATTCAAGATTTTTCTAAGCTGAATGAGAGTCATCATGAAGATCCCTATCTAGTGCATGTGAAACGTAAGTTGTCAAGTAGTATTAACCCTACATATACTAATTGTGTGATTTGTTTTATGGGTTTGAATTTGACATGCAAACGACCAAGGGTTGATGAGAGAGTTTTGGAGTGCTACATGGAATTTTCACAAGCTTTATACAAGGTGTTTCTTGTCTTGGCGAATGTCCTTGTTCAAGAGCATCATGAGGTTGTCCAAGCGACATGTGACGTGGCTGGTGCTCATTCATCTCGCTCCCACATTGCATGGAGTACCACTTTTTCCCAAGATTTAAGGACAAATCCTTTTCAAGAGGAGGGGAATGATACGAATGAGCAAGCCTCAAAGGGAGGATTGGGCCTCGATTAAGTAGCTCTTGTTGAGCTTAGCTTCGGCCATGTGGGCCTTAGGTCCAATAGTACTTTAGCTAGTCATTAAGCTAGTTAATTAGTAGGTTAGCTTTCGGCCAAGAGAGACCCAATGGGCTGGCCGATTTTCCCTTCATGCTTTCCAAGCTTTATTAGGTTTAGTCAAGGCTATAAATAGCCCTAAAGCTGATGGTACATTTAGTTTTTGCGATGTTATTAATAAAATTCCAGACTTTCGTCTTACATTAAGCCAAATTCCTCTAGCTTGTGAAAGCTAAGTTGAACATCCTAGTGTGGTTCCTAGGTTGTTTATTGACTTATCAATCAAGCAAACACACTTGATTGTGGCATCCTCTGCCGTTGAATTCGTTCTTGAGTGGTCCGAGTTTGGGTTCAACTCCGTCGATTCCGTAACGTGTCCTCTAAGATCCTAAGTTGCTTCCGCGACCGGGCAGCGAGACCCTCGACAGCTCAGCGGAGGTCGAAGACCTGATTGACTAACACCAAAGCAACACCAAAATACCACCAAACCCCCGACCAAAAGGCCGAGGACCAGCACGCTCCGCAAATTCCAGAATTTTGGGTTGTCGGGTAGAGTACTTCTAGGATTTTCAAAATTTCAGCCTTGAAGGCATTTTGTCTTGCCTTCTTTTTCAGTCATTAGTCCTAATCTGAGTTTTAGATCGCGTCTAGGCCTTCATTCACCTCCATTCCTTGCTGCTATCTTGTGTCACTTGTTGACTAGTCAAGAACGTACCTTGCGGTGACGCCTAATTTGTTCAACCCGAGCAACTAGCAAGCCAAGGAATTGCTTGGTGAGACTATTAGAGAGTGATACACTTGAGTGAAACACAAGCGTGAGTGACCTATACATTGTACCAAAAAAAAAAGAAGGAGAGAAGAGGTCGTTTGCTTATTTTCTTTTGCAGGTTTACCTAAGCATGTCTAGTGGAGTTGGTGACCAAACAATGGACTTTAAACTACACATGGTGGCCATGATGGAAGAATTCAAGCAGAGTTTGGATGAAGCTTTCGAGCCTCTTCATAGACGCCTTGACCGAATGGTGAATAAGGATGTCAAGAGGAGGGGTTCCCCACAATTTCATCCTGACGTCCAACCTACCTTTTCAAAGTCATTATATTCAAGGAGAAGGGAGGAGGTTCATTCGACAACAAAGCATGAAAATACTTTATCCATAGATGAAGGAGTTAGTTGAGTGCAGGAGACATGTCAACAACTCTCCTCCAACAAAAACTTGAAAAAGAGCGAGTTGAGTATGGTGGTGAGAGTGCACTTGAGGTAAAAGTTGAGGAATGTGAGATTGAAAAAGAGGTAAAAAAATCTGAGGAGATGAGTGAAGCATCAAGTGAGCTGATTGTGCATGGGAAGGCGAGTGTTTATAGTTTTCCTAACGAACTTAACTTTTGCCTTGTTTAGTGTTTCTGCTTTTGTACAGATTGAGCGAAGTCGAGTGAAGTTAGTCATGCAATGTTCCATTCCAAAGTTGCTTGTACAATTCACTAGCTTCCATGGAGTTTGTCTTCTAGGAGATAGATCTATTTGGTATCACTTCATGGAACAACCCGAATCTGTCCGCACCAATGGAGAATTAATTCGAACTCCATATTTCTATTCTTGTTTGTTACCCACGGTTCATTCATCATCTTTACCTTCTTTTGAGCATTATTTCCATCCTCACACATGTATTTCCTATGCAGATTTTGAAGGAAAATGTAAAGAGCCATCAATGCAGTCTAAAGTTGAATCGATTGATGGAAGGAATCACGTGTCACGGGGAGTTTTTGCATTTAACTCTTATTCTACACCTTCTTACCACTTAATTAATGACGTTCCATTGCTTATGTATCCAATTTCTGGTTCAAAACAAGCTGAGACTCATTTTGTTTTTGTAGGTTGTAAGGCTGCACGAAATTTTCCAGCTTTGATTAAAGAGTTGCAACCTGGTTTCATGCTTGTGCCAGCTGCTTGTAATCTTCCATGCATATTCATACATCCAAAAGCTGGTCACCATGAGATCATTTTATCAACCCAAACTGGCGCAAATTCAAGTGACTCGTCTGGAGTGTGACCTTCACTTCATTGCTGCCACTTATGTTGGGTGATGCAGACAAGTGTGTCAATCAAGACCCGAATGTTGTTTTTACCTCACTGGTTCATCCTTCCACGGAAGCGCAACATGAATGGCTCATTGTTCTATCTCCAGATGGGCAAGTAGTGCCAAATCAGCAACAACTAGGGTCGAATTATACTACCTTGCACAATCAGATTCAAGATTTTTCTAAGCTGAATGAGAGTCATCATGAAGATCCCTATCTAGTGCATGTGAAACGTAAGTTGTCAAGTAGTATTAACCCTACATATACTAATTGTGTGATTTGTTTTATGGGTTTGAATTTGACATGCAAACGACCAAGGGTTGATGAGAGAGTTTTGGAGTGCTACATGGAATTTTCACAAGCTTTATACAAGGTGTTTCTTGTCTTGGCGAATGTCCTTGTTCAAGAGCATCATGAGGTTGTCCAAGCGACATGTGACGTGGCTGGTGCTCATTCATCTCGCTCCCACATTGCATGGAGTACCACTTTTTCCCAAGATTTAAGGACAAATCCTTTTCAAGAGGAGGGGAATGATACGAATGAGCAAGCCTCAAAGGGAGGATTGGGCCTCGATTAAGTAGCTCTTGTTGAGCTTAGCTTCGGCCATGTGGGCCTTAGGTCCAATAGTACTTTAGCTAGTCATTAAGCTAGTTAATTAGTAGGTTAGCTTTCGGCCAAGAGAGACCCAATGGGCTGGCCGATTTTCCCTTCATGCTTTCCAAGCTTTATTAGGTTTAGTCAAGGCTATAAATAGCCCTAAAGCTGATGGTACATTTAGTTTTTGCGATGTTATTAATAAAATTCCAGACTTTCGTCTTACATTAAGCCAAATTCCTCTAGCTTGTGAAAGCGAAGTTGAACATCCTAGTGTGGTTCCTAGGTTGTTTATTGACTTATCAATCAAGCAAACACACTTGATTGTGGCATCCTCTGCCGTTGAATTCGTTCTTGAGTGGTCCGAGTTTGGGTTCAACTCCGTCGATTCCGTAACGTGTCCTCTAAGATCCTAAGTTGCTTCCGCGACCGGGCAGCGAGACCCTCGACAGCTCAGCGGAGGTCGAAGACCTGATTGACTAACACCAAAGCAACACCAAAATACCACCAAACCCCCGACCAAAAGGCCGAGGACCAGCACGCTCCGCAAATTCCAGAATTTTGGGTTGTCGGGTAGAGTACTTCTAGGATTTTCAAAAATTCAGCCTTGAAGGCATTTTGTCTTGCCTTCTTTTTCAGTCATTAGTCCTAATCTGAGTTTTAGATCGCGTCTAGGCCTTCATTCACCTCCATTCCTTGCTGCTATCTTGTGTCACTTGTTGACTAGTCAAGAACGTACCTTGCGGTGACGCCTAATTTGTTCAACCCGAGCAACTAGCAAGCCAAGGAATTGCTTGGTGAGACTATTAGAGAGTGATACACTTGAGTGAAACACAAGCGTGAGTGACCTATACATTGTACCAAAAAAAAAAGAAGGAGAGAAGAGGTCGTTTGCTTATTTTCTTTTGCAGGTTTACCTAAGCATGTCTAGTGGAGTTGGTGACCAAACAATGGACTTTAAACTACACATGGTGGCCATGATGGAAGAATTCAAGCAGAGTTTGGATGAAGCTTTCGAGCCTCTTCATAGACGCCTTGACCGAATGGTGAATAAGGATGTCAAGAGGAGGGGTTCCCCACAATTTCATCCTGACGTCCAACCTACCTCTTCAAAGTCATTATATTCAAGGAGAAGGGAGGAGGTTCATTCGACAACAAAGCATGCAAATACTTTATCCATAGATGAAGGAGTTAGTTGAGTGCAGGAGACATGTCAACAACTCTCCTCCAACAAAAACTTGAAAAAGAGCGAGTTGAGTATGGTGGTGAGAGTGCACTTGAGGTAAAAGTTGAGGAATGTGAGATTGAAAAAGAGGTAAAAAAATCTGAGGAGATGAGTGAAGCATCAAGTGAGCTGATTGTGCATGGGAAGGCGAGTGTTTATAGTTTTCCTAACGAACTTAACTTTTGCCTTGTTTAGTGTTTCTGCTTTTGTACAGATTGAGCGAAGTCGAGTGAAGTTAGTCATGCAATGTTCCATTCCAAAGTTGCTTGTACAATTCACTAGCTTCCATGGAGTTTGTCTTCTAGGAGATAGATCTATTTGGTATCACTTCATGGAACAACCCGAATCTGTCCGCACCAATGGAGAATTAATTCGAACTCCATATTTCTATTCTTGTTTGTTACCCACGGTTCATTCATCATCTTTACCTTCTTTTGAGCATTATTTCCATCCTCACACATGTATTTCCTATGCAGATTTTGAAGGAAAATGTAAAGAGCCATCAATGCAGTCTAAAGTTGAATCGATTGATGGAAGGAATCACGTGTCACGGGGAGTTTTTGCATTTAACTCTTATTCTACACCTTCTTACCACTTAATTAATGACGTTCCATTGCTTATGTATCCAATTTCTGGTTCAAAACAAGCTGAGACTCATTTTGTTTTTGTAGGTTGTAAGGCTGCACGAAATTTTCCAGCTTTGATTAAAGAGTTGCAACCTGGTTTCATGCTTGTGCCAGCTGCTTGTAATCTTCCATGCATATTCATACATCCAAAAGCTGGTCACCATGAGATCATTTTATCAACCCAAACTGGCGCAAATTCAAGTGACTCGTCTGGAGTGTGACCTTCACTTCATTGCTGCCACTTATGTTGGGTGATGCAGACAAGTGTGTCAATCAAGACCCGAATGTTGTTTTTACCTCACTGGTTCATCCTTCCACGGAAGCGCAACATGAATGGCTCATTGTTCTATCTCCAGATGGGCAAGTAGTGCCAAATCAGCAACAACTAGGGTCGAATTATACTACCTTGCACAATCAGATTCAAGATTTTTCTAAGCTGAATGAGAGTCATCATGAAGATCCCTATCTAGTGCATGTGAAACGTAAGTTGTCAAGTAGTATTAACCCTACATATACTAATTGTGTGATTTGTTTTATGGGTTTGAATTTGACATGCAAACGACCAAGGGTTGATGAGAGAGTTTTGGAGTGCTACATGGAATTTTCACAAGCTTTATACAAGGTGTTTCTTGTCTTGGCGAATGTCCTTGTTCAAGAGCATCATGAGGTTGTCCAAGCGACATGTGACGTGGCTGGTGCTCATTCATCTCGCTCCCACATTGCATGGAGTACCACTTTTTCCCAAGATTTAAGGACAAATCCTTTTCAAGAGGAGGGGAATGATACGAATGAGCAAGCCTCAAAGGGAGGATTGGGCCTCGATTAAGTAGCTCTTGTTGAGCTTAGCTTCGGCCATGTGGGCCTTAGGTCCAATAGTACTTTAGCTAGTCATTAAGCTAGTTAATTAGTAGGTTAGCTTTCGGCCAAGAGAGACCCAATGGGCTGGCCGATTTTCCCTTCATGCTTTCCAAGCTTTATTAGGTTTAGTCAAGGCTATAAATAGCCCTAAAGCTGATGGTACATTTAGTTTTTGCGATGTTATTAATAAAATTCCAGACTTTCGTCTTACATTAAGCCAAATTCCTCTAGCTTGTGAAAGCTAAGTTGAACATCCTAGTGTGGTTCCTAGGTTGTTTATTGACTTATCAATCAAGCAAACACACTTGATTGTGGCATCCTCTGCCGTTGAATTCGTTCTTGAGTGGTCCGAGTTTGGGTTCAACTCCGTCGATTCCGTAACGTGTCCTCTAAGATCCTAAGTTGCTTCCGCGACCGGGCAGCGAGACCCTCGACAGCTCAGCGGAGGTCGAAGACCTGATTGACTAACACCAAAGCAACACCAAAATACCACCAAACCCCCGACCAAAAGGCCGAGGACCAGCACGCTCCGCAAATTCCAGAATTTTGGGTTGTCGGGTAGAGTACTTCTAGGATTTTCAAAAATTCAGCCTTGAAGGCATTTTGTCTTGCCTTCTTTTTCAGTCATTAGTCCTAATCTGAGTTTTAGATCGCGTCTAGGCCTTCATTCACCTCCATTCCTCGCTGCTGTCTTGTGTCACTTGTTGACTAGTCAAGAACGTACCTTGCGGTGACGCCTAATTTGCTCAACCCGAGCAACTAGCAAGCCAAGGAATTGCTTGGTGAGACTATTAGAGAGTGATACACTTGAGTGAAACACAAGCGTGAGTGACCTATACATTGTACCAAAAAAAAAAAGAAGGAGAGAAGAGGTCGTTTGCTTATTTTCTTTTGCAGGTTTACCTAAGCATGTCTAGTGGAGTTGGTGACCAAACAATGGACTTTAAACTACACATGGTGGCCATGATGGAAGAATTCAAGCAGAGTTTGGATGAAGCTTTCGAGCCTCTTCATAGACGCCTTGACCGAATGGTGAATAAGGATGTCAAGAGGAGGGGTTCCCCACAATTTCATCCTGACGTCCAACCTACCTCTTCAAAGTCATTATATTCAAGGAGAAGGGAGGAGGTTCATTCGACAACAAAGCATGCAAATACTTTATCCATAGATGAAGGAGTTAGTTGAGTGCAGGAGACATGTCAACAACTCTCCTCCAACAAAAACTTGAAAAAGAGCGAGTTGAGTATGGTGGTGAGAGTGCACTTGAGGTAAAAGTTGAGGAATGTGAGATTGAAAAAGAGGTAAAAAAATCTGAGGAGATGAGTGAAGCATCAAGTGAGCTGATTGTGCATGGGAAGGCGAGTGTTTATAGTTTTCCTAACGAACTTAACTTTTGCCTTGTTTAGTGTTTCTGCTTTTGTACAGATTGAGCGAAGTCGAGTGAAGTTAGTCATGCAATGTTCCATTCCAAAGTTGCTTGTACAATTCACTAGCTTCCATGGAGTTTGTCTTCTAGGAGATAGATCTATTTGGTATCACTTCATGGAACAACCCGAATCTGTCCGCACCAATGGAGAATTAATTCGAACTCCATATTTCTATTCTTGTTTGTTACCCACGGTTCATTCATCATCTTTACCTTCTTTTGAGCATTATTTCCATCCTCACACATGTATTTCCTATGCAGATTTTGAAGGAAAATGTAAAGAGCCATCAATGCAGTCTAAAGTTGAATCGATTGATGGAAGGAATCACGTGTCACGGGGAGTTTTTGCATTTAACTCTTATTCTACACCTTCTTACCACTTAATTAATGACGTTCCATTGCTTATGTATCCAATTTCTGGTTCAAAACAAGCTGAGACTCATTTTGTTTTTGTAGGTTGTAAGGCTGCTCGAAATTTTCCAGCTTTGATTAAAGAGTTGCAACCTGGTTTCATGCTTGTGCCAGCTGCTTGTAATCTTCCATGCATATTCATACATCCAAAAGCTGGTCACCATGAGATCATTTTATCAACCCAAACTGGCGCAAATTCAAGTGACTCGTCTGGAGTGTGACCTTCACTTCATTGCTGCCACTTATGTTGGGTGATGCAGACAAGTGTGTCAATCAAGACCCGAATGTTGTTTTTACCTCACTGGTTCATCCTTCCACGGAAGCGCAACATGAATGGCTCATTGTTCTATCTGCAGATGGGCAAGTAGTGCCAAATCAGCAACAACTAGGGTCGAATTATACTACCTTGCACAATCAGATTCAAGATTTTTCTAAGCTGAATGAGAGTCATCATGAAGATCCCTATCTAGTGCATGTGAAACGTAAGTTGTCAAGTAGTATTAACCCTACATATACTAATTGTGTGATTTGTTTTATGGGTTTGAATTTGACATGCAAACGACCAAGGGTTGATGAGAGAGTTTTGGAGTGCTACATGGAATTTTCACAAGCTTTATACAAGGTGTTTCTTGTCTTGGCGAATGTCCTTGTTCAAGAGCATCATGAGGTTGTCCAAGCGACATGTGACGTGGCTGGTGCTCATTCATCTCGCTCCCACATTGCATGGAGTACCACTTTTTCCCAAGATTTAAGGACAAATCCTTTTCAAGAGGAGGGGAATGATACGAATGAGCAAGCCTCAAAGGGAGGATTGGGCCTCGATTAAGTAGCTCTTGTTGAGCTTAGCTTCGGCCATGTGGGCCTTAGGTCCAATAGTACTTTAGCTAGTCATTAAGCTAGTTAATTAGTAGGTTAGCTTTCGGCCAAGAGAGACCCAATGGGCTGGCCGATTTTCCCTTCATGCTTTCCAAGCTTTATTAGGTTTAGTCAAGGCTATAAATAGCCCTAAAGCTGGTGGTACATTTAGTTTTTGCGATGTTATTAATAAAATTCCAGACTTTCGTCTTACATTAAGCCAAATTCCTCTAGCTTGTGAAAGCTAAGTTGAACATCCTAGTGTGGTTCCTAGGTTGTTTATTGACTTATCAATCAAGCAAACACACTTGATTGTGGCATCCTCTGCCGTTGAATTCGTTCTTGAGTGGTCCGAGTTTGGGTTCAACTCCGTCGATTCCGTAACGTGTCCT
This sequence comes from Coffea arabica, assembly GCF_036785885.1. Classification (NCBI taxonomy): domain Eukaryota; kingdom Viridiplantae; phylum Streptophyta; class Magnoliopsida; order Gentianales; family Rubiaceae; genus Coffea; species Coffea arabica. The sequence goes on along the minus strand of NC_092323.1, from coordinate 33,153,762 downwards.
CTAAGATCCTAAGTTGCTTCCGCGACCGGGCAGCGAGACCCTCGACAGCTCAGCGGAGGTCGAAGACCTGATTGACTAACACCAAAGCAACACCAAAATACCACCAAACCCCCGACCAAAAGGCCGAGGACCAGCACGCTCCGCAAATTCCAGAATTTTGGGTTGTCGGGTAGAGTACTTCTAGGATTTTCAAAAATTCAGCCTTGAAGGCATTTTGTCTTGCCTTCTTTTTCAGTCATTAGTCCTAATCTGAGTTTTAGATCGCGTCTAGGCCTTCATTCACCTCCATTCCTTGCTGCTATCTTGTGTCACTTGTTGACTAGTCAAGAACGTACCTTGCGGTGACGCCTAATTTGTTCAACCCGAGCAACTAGCAAGCCAAGGAATTGCTTGGTGAGACTATTAGAGAGTGATACACTTGAGTGAAACACAAGCGTGAGTGACCTATACATTGTACCAAAAAAAAAAAGAAGGAGAGAAGAGGTCGTTTGCTTATTTTCTTTTGCAGGTTTACCTAAGCATGTCTAGTGGAGTTGGTGACCAAACAATGGACTTTAAACTACACATGGTGGCCATGATGGAAGAATTCAAGCAGAGTTTGGATGAAGCTTTCGAGCCTCTTCATAGACGCCTTGACCGAATGGTGAATAAGGATGTCAAGAGGAGGGGTTCCCCACAATTTCATCCTGACGTCCAACCTACCTCTTCAAAGTCATTATATTCAAGGAGAAGGGAGGAGGTTCATTCGACAACAAAGCATGCAAATACTTTATCCATAGATGAAGGAGTTAGTTGAGTGCAGGAGACATGTCAACAACTCTCCTCCAACAAAAACTTGAAAAAGAGCGAGTTGAGTATGGTGGTGAGAGTGCACTTGAGGTAAAAGTTGAGGAATGTGAGATTGAAAAAGAGGTAAAAAAATCTGAGGAGATGAGTGAAGCATCAAGTGAGCTGATTGTGCATGGGAAGGCGAGTGTTTATAGTTTTCCTAACGAACTTAACTTTTGCCTTGTTTAGTGTTTCTGCTTTTGTACAGATTGAGCGAAGTCGAGTGAAGTTAGTCATGCAATGTTCCATTCCAAAGTTGCTTGTACAATTCACTAGCTTCCATGGAGTTTGTCTTCTAGGAGATAGATCTATTTGGTATCACTTCGTGGAACAACCCGAATCTGTCCGCACCGATGGAGAATTAATTCGAACTCCATATTTCTATTCTTGTTTGTTACCCACGGTTCATTCATCATCTTTACCTTCTTTTGAGCATTATTTCCATCCTCACACATGTATTTCCTATGCAGATTTTGAAGGAAAATGTAAAGAGCCATCAATGCAGTCTCAAGTTGAATCGATTGATGGAAGGAATCACGTGTCACGGGGAGTTTTTGCATTTAACTCTTATTCTACACCTTCTTACCACTTAATTAATGACGTTCCATTGCTTATGTATCCAATTTCTGGTTCAAAACAAGCTGAGACTCATTTTGTTTTTGTAGGTTGTAAGGCTGCTCGAAATTTTCCAGCTTTGATTAAAGAGTTGCAACCTGGTTTCATGCTTGTGCCAGCTGCTTGTAATCTTCCATGCATATTCATACATCCAAAAGCTGGTCACCATGAGATCATTTTATCAACTCAAACTGGCGCAAATTCAAGTGACTCGTCTGGAGTGTGACCTTCACTTCATTGCTGCCACTTATGTTGGGTGATGCAGACAAGTGTGTCAATCAAGACCCGAATGTTGTTTTTACCTCACTGGTTCATCCTTCCACGGAAGCGCAACATGAATGGCTCATTGTTCTATCTGCAGATGGGCAAGTAGTGCCAAATCAGCAACAACTAGGGTCGAATTATACTACCTTGCACAATCAGATTCAAGATTTTTGTAAGCTGAATGAGAGTCATCATGAAGATCCCTATCTAGTGCATGTGAAACGTAAGTTGTCAAGTAGTATTAACCCTACATATACTAATTGTGTGATTTGTTTTATGGGTTTGAATTTGACATGCAAACGACCAAGGGTTGATGAGAGAGTTTTGGAGTGCTACATGGAATTTTCACAAGCTTTATACAAGGTGTTTCTTGTCTTGGCGAATGTCCTTGTTCAAGAGCATCATGAGGTTGTCCAAGCGACATGTGACGTGGCTGGTGCTCATTCATCTCGCTCCCACATTGCATGGAGTACCACTTTTTCCCAAGATTTAAGGACAAATCCTTTTCAAGAGGAGGGGAATGATACGAATGAGCAAGCCTCAAAGGGAGGATTGGGCCTCGATTAAGTAGCTCTTGTTGAGCTTAGCTTCGGCCATGTGGGCCTTAGGTCCAATAGTACTTTAGCTAGTCATTAAGCTAGTTAATTAGTAGGTTAGCTTTCGGCCAAGAGAGACCCAATGGGCTGGCCGATTTTCCCTTCATGCTTTCCAAGCTTTATTAGGTTTAGTCAAGGCTATAAATAGCCCTAAAGCTGGTGGTACATTTAGTTTTTGCGATGTTATTAATAAAATTCCAGACTTTCGTCTTACATTAAGCCAAATTCCTCTAGCTTGTGAAAGCTAAGTTGAACATCCTAGTGTGGTTCCTAGGTTGTTTATTGACTTATCAATCAAGCAAACACACTTGATTGTGGCATCCTCTGCCGTTGAATTCGTTCTTGAGTGGTCCGAGTTTGGGTTCAACTCCGTCGATTCCGTAACGTGTCCTCTAAGATCCTAAGTTGCTTCCGCGACCGGGCAGCGAGACCCTCGACAGCTCAGCGGAGGTCGAAGACCTGATTGACTAACACCAAAGCAACACCAAAATACCACCAAACCCCCGACCAAAAGGCCGAGGACCAGCACGCTCCGCAAATTCCAGAATTTTGGGTTGTCGGGTAGAGTACTTCTAGGATTTTCAAAAATTCAGCCTTGAAGGCATTTTGTCTTGCCTTCTTTTTCAGTCATTAGTCCTAATCTGAGTTTTAGATCGCGTCTAGGCCTTCATTCACCTCCATTCCTTGCTGCTATCTTGTGTCACTTGTTGACTAGTCAAGAACGTACCTTGCGGTGACGCCTAATTTGTTCAACCCGAGCAACTAGCAAGCCAAGGAATTGCTTGGTGAGACTATTAGAGAGTGATACACTTGAGTGAAACACAAGCGTGAGTGACCTATACATTGTACCAAAAAAAAAAAGAAGGAGAGAAGAGGTCGTTTGCTTATTTTCTTTTGCAGGTTTACCTAAGCATGTCTAGTGGAGTTGGTGACCAAACAATGGACTTTAAACTACACATGGTGGCCATGATGGAAGAATTCAAGCAGAGTTTGGATGAAGCTTTCGAGCCTCTTCATAGACGCCTTGACCGAATGGTGAATAAGGATGTCAAGAGGAGGGGTTCCCCACAATTTCATCCTGACGTCCAACCTACCTCTTCAAAGTCATTATATTCAAGGAGAAGGGAGGAGGTTCATTCGACAACAAAGCATGCAAATACTTTATCCATAGATGAAGGAGTTAGTTGAGTGCAGGAGACATGTCAACAACTCTCCTCCAACAAAAACTTGAAAAAGAGCGAGTTGAGTATGGTGGTGAGAGTGCACTTGAGGTAAAAGTTGAGGAATGTGAGATTGAAAAAGAGGTAAAAAAATCTGAGGAGATGAGTGAAGCATCAAGTGAGCTGATTGTGCATGGGAAGGCGAGTGTTTATAGTTTTCCTAACGAACTTAACTTTTGCCTTGTTTAGTGTTTCTGCTTTTGTACAGATTGAGCGAAGTCGAGTGAAGTTAGTCATGCAATGTTCCATTCCAAAGTTGCTTGTACAATTCACTAGCTTCCATGGAGTTTGTCTTCTAGGAGATAGATCTATTTGGTATCACTTCGTGGAACAACCCGAATCTGTCCGCACCGATGGAGAATTAATTCGAACTCCATATTTCTATTCTTGTTTGTTACCCACGGTTCATTCATCATCTTTACCTTCTTTTGAGCATTATTTCCATCCTCACACATGTATTTCCTATGCAGATTTTGAAGGAAAATGTAAAGAGCCATCAATGCAGTCTCAAGTTGAATCGATTGATGGAAGGAATCACGTGTCACGGGGAGTTTTTGCATTTAACTCTTATTCTACACCTTCTTACCACTTAATTAATGACGTTCCATTGCTTATGTATCCAATTTCTGGTTCAAAACAAGCTGAGACTCATTTTGTTTTTGTAGGTTGTAAGGCTGCTCGAAATTTTCCAGCTTTGATTAAAGAGTTGCAACCTGGTTTCATGCTTGTGCCAGCTGCTTGTAATCTTCCATGCATATTCATACATCCAAAAGCTGGTCACCATGAGATCATTTTATCAACTCAAACTGGCGCAAATTCAAGTGACTCGTCTGGAGTGTGACCTTCACTTCATTGCTGCCACTTATGTTGGGTGATGCAGACAAGTGTGTCAATCAAGACCCGAATGTTGTTTTTACCTCACTGGTTCATCCTTCCACGGAAGCGCAACATGAATGGCTCATTGTTCTATCTGCAGATGGGCAAGTAGTGCCAAATCAGCAACAACTAGGGTCGAATTATACTACCTTGCACAATCAGATTCAAGATTTTTGTAAGCTGAATGAGAGTCATCATGAAGATCCCTATCTAGTGCATGTGAAACGTAAGTTGTCAAGTAGTATTAACCCTACATATACTAATTGTGTGATTTGTTTTATGGGTTTGAATTTGACATGCAAACGACCAAGGGTTGATGAGAGAGTTTTGGAGTGCTACATGGAATTTTCACAAGCTTTATACAAGGTGTTTCTTGTCTTGGCGAATGTCCTTGTTCAAGAGCATCATGAGGTTGTCCAAGCGACATGTGACGTGGCTGGTGCTCATTCATCTCGCTCCCACATTGCATGGAGTACCACTTTTTCCCAAGATTTAAGGACAAATCCTTTTCAAGAGGAGGGGAATGATACGAATGAGCAAGCCTCAAAGGGAGGATTGGGCCTCGATTAAGTAGCTCTTGTTGAGCTTAGCTTCGGCCATGTGGGCCTTAGGTCCAATAGTACTTTAGCTAGTCATTAAGCTAGTTAATTAGTAGGTTAGCTTTCGGCCAAGAGAGACCCAATGGGCTGGCCGATTTTCCCTTCATGCTTTCCAAGCTTTATTAGGTTTAGTCAAGGCTATAAATAGCCCTAAAGCTGGTGGTACATTTAGTTTTTGCGATGTTATTAATAAAATTCCAGACTTTCGTCTTACATTAAGCCAAATTCCTCTAGCTTGTGAAAGCTAAGTTGAACATCCTAGTGTGGTTCCTAGGTTGTTTATTGACTTATCAATCAAGCAAACACACTTGATTGTGGCATCCTCTGCCGTTGAATTCGTTCTTGAGTGGTCCGAGTTTGGGTTCAACTCCGTCGATTCCGTAACGTGTCCTCTAAGATCCTAAGTTGCTTCCGCGACCGGGCAGCGAGACCCTCGACAGCTCAGCGGAGGTCGAAGACCTGATTGACTAACACCAAAGCAACACCAAAATACCACCAAACCCCCGACCAAAAGGCCGAGGACCAGCACGCTCCGCAAATTCCAGAATTTTGGGTTGTCGGGTAGAGTACTTCTAGGATTTTCAAAAATTCAGCCTTGAAGGCATTTTGTCTTGCCTTCTTTTTCAGTCATTAGTCCTAATCTGAGTTTTAGATCGCGTCTAGGCCTTCATTCACCTCCATTCCTTGCTGCTATCTTGTGTCACTTGTTGACTAGTCAAGAACGTACCTTGCGGTGACGCCTAATTTGTTCAACCCGAGCAACTAGCAAGCCAAGGAATTGCTTGGTGAGACTATTAGAGAGTGATACACTTGAGTGAAACACAAGCGTGAGTGACCTATACATTGTACCAAAAAAAAAAAGAAGGAGAGAAGAGGTCGTTTGCTTATTTTCTTTTGCAGGTTTACCTAAGCATGTCTAGTGGAGTTGGTGACCAAACAATGGACTTTAAACTACACATGGTGGCCATGATGGAAGAATTCAAGCAGAGTTTGGATGAAGCTTTCGAGCCTCTTCATAGACGCCTTGACCGAATGGTGAATAAGGATGTCAAGAGGAGGGGTTCCCCACAATTTCATCCTGACGTCCAACCTACCTCTTCAAAGTCATTATATTCAAGGAGAAGGGAGGAGGTTCATTCGACAACAAAGCATGCAAATACTTTATCCATAGATGAAGGAGTTAGTTGAGTGCAGGAGACATGTCAACAACTCTCCTCCAACAAAAACTTGAAAAAGAGCGAGTTGAGTATGGTGGTGAGAGTGCACTTGAGGTAAAAGTTGAGGAATGTGAGATTGAAAAAGAGGTAAAAAAATCTGAGGAGATGAGTGAAGCATCAAGTGAGCTGATTGTGCATGGGAAGGCGAGTGTTTATAGTTTTCCTAACGAACTTAACTTTTGCCTTGTTTAGTGTTTCTGCTTTTGTACAGATTGAGCGAAGTCGAGTGAAGTTAGTCATGCAATGTTCCATTCCAAAGTTGCTTGTACAATTCACTAGCTTCCATGGAGTTTGTCTTCTAGGAGATAGATCTATTTGGTATCACTTCATGGAACAACCCGAATCTGTCCGCACCAATGGAGAATTAATTCGAACTCCATATTTCTATTCTTGTTTGTTACCCACGGTTCATTCATCATCTTTACCTTCTTTTGAGCATTATTTCCATCCTCACACATGTATTTCCTATGCAGATTTTGAAGGAAAATGTAAAGAGCCATCAATGCAGTCTCAAGTTGAATCGATTGATGGAAGGAATCACGTGTCACGGGGAGTTTTTGCATTTAACTCTTATTCTACACCTTCTTACCACTTAATTAATGACGTTCCATTGCTTATGTATCCAATTTCTGGTTCAAAACAAGCTGAGACTCATTTTGTTTTTGTAGGTTGTAAGGCTGCTCGAAATTTTCCAGCTTTGATTAAAGAGTTGCAACCTGGTTTCATGCTTGTGCCAGCTGCTTGTAATCTTCCATGCATATTCAAACATCCAAAAGCTGGTCACCATGAGATCATTTTATCAACTCAAACTGGCGCAAATTCAAGTGACTCGTCTGGAGTGTGACCTTCACTTCATTGCTGCCACTTATGTTGGGTGATGCAGACAAGTGTGTCAATCAAGACCCGAATGTTGTTTTTACCTCACTGGTTCATCCTTCCACGGAAGCGCAACATGAATGGCTCATTGTTCTATCTCCAGATGGGCAAGTAGTGCCAAATCAGCAACAACTAGGGTCGAATTATACTACCTTGCACAATCAGATTCAAGATTTTTCTAAGTTGAATGAGAGTCATCATGAAGATCCCTATCTAGTGCATGTGAAACGTAAGTTGTCAAGTAGTATTAACCCTACATATACTAATTGTGTGATTTGTTTTATGGGTTTGAATTTGACATGCAAACGACCAAGGGTTGATGAGAGAGTTTTGGAGTGCTACATGGAATTTTCACAAGCTTTATACAAGGTGTTTCTTGTCTTGGCGAATGTCCTTGTTCAAGAGCATCATGAGGTTGTCCAAGCGACATGTGACGTGGCTGGTGCTCATTCATCTCGCTCCCACATTGCATGGAGTACCACTTTTTCCCAAGATTTAAGGACAAATCCTTTTCAAGAGGAGGGGAATGATACGAATGAGCAAGCCTCAAAGGGAGGATTGGGCCTCGATTAAGTAGCTCTTGTTGAGCTTAGCTTCGGCCATGTGGGCCTTAGGTCCAATAGTACTTTAGCTAGTCATTAAGCTAGTTAATTAGTAGGTTAGCTTTCGGCCAAGAGAGACCCAATGGGCTGGCCGATTTTCCCTTCATGCTTTCCAAGCTTTATTAGGTTTAGTCAAGGCTATAAATAGCCCTAAAGCTGATGGTACATTTAGTTTTTGCGATGTTATTAATAAAATTCCAGACTTTCGTCTTACATTAAGCCAAATTCCTCTAGCTTGTGAAAGCTAAGTTGAACATCCTAGTGTGGTTCCTAGGTTGTTTATTGACTTATCAATCAAGCAAACACACTTGATTGTGGCATCCTCTGCCGTTGAATTCGTTCTTGAGTGGTCCGAGTTTGGGTTCAACTCCGTCGATTCCGTAACGTGTCCTCTAAGATCCTAAGTTGCTTCCGCGACCGGGCAGCGAGACCCTCGACAGCTCAGCGGAGGTCGAAGACCTGATTGACTAACACCAAAGCAACACCAAAATACCACCAAACCCCCGACCAAAAGGCCGAGGACCAGCACGCTCCGCAAATTCCAGAATTTTGGGTTGTCGGGTAGAGTACTTCTAGGATTTTCAAAAATTCAGCCTTGAAGGCATTTTGTCTTGCCTTCTTTTTCAGTCATTAGTCCTAATCTGAGTTTTAGATCGCGTCTAGGCCTTCATTCACCTCCATTCCTTGCTGCTATCTTGTGTCACTTGTTGACTAGTCAAGAACGTACCTTGCGGTGACGCCTAATTTGTTCAACCCGAGCAACTAGCAAGCCAAGGAATTGCTTGGTGAGACTATTAGAGAGTGATACACTTGAGTGAAACACAAGCGTGAGTGACCTATACATTGTACCAAAAAAAAAAAGAAGGAGAGAAGAGGTCGTTTGCTTATTTTCTTTTGCAGGTTTACCTAAGCATGTCTAGTGGAGTTGGTGACCAAACAATGGACTTTAAACTACACATGGTGGCCATGATGGAAGAATTCAAGCAGAGTTTGGATGAAGCTTTCGAGCCTCTTCATAGACGCCTTGACCGAATGGTGAATAAGGATGTCAAGAGGAGGGGTTCCCCACAATTTCATCCTGACGTCCAACCTACCTCTTCAAAGTCATTATATTCAAGGAGAAGGGAGGAGGTTCATTCGACAACAAAGCATGCAAATACTTTATCCATAGATGAAGGAGTTAGTTGAGTGCAGGAGACATGTCAACAACTCTCCTCCAACAAAAACTTGAAAAAGAGCGAGTTGAGTATGGTGGTGAGAGTGCACTTGAGGTAAAAGTTGAGGAATGTGAGATTGAAAAAGAGGTAAAAAAATCTGAGGAGATGAGTGAAGCATCAAGTGAGCTGATTGTGCATGGGAAGGCGAGTGTTTATAGTTTTCCTAACGAACTTAACTTTTGCCTTGTTTAGTGTTTCTGCTTTTGTACAGATTGAGCGAAGTCGAGTGAAGTTAGTCATGCAATGTTCCATTCCAAAGTTGCTTGTACAATTCACTAGCTTCCATGGAGTTTGTCTTCTAGGAGATAGATCTATTTGGTATCACTTCATGGAACAACCCGAATCTGTCCGCACCAATGGAGAATTAATTCGAACTCCATATTTCTATTCTTGTTTGTTACCCACGGTTCATTCATCATCTTTACCTTCTTTTGAGCATTATTTCCATCCTCACACATGTATTTCCTATGCAGATTTTGAAGGAAAATGTAAAGAGCCATCAATGCAGTCTCAAGTTGAATCGATTGATGGAAGGAATCACGTGTCACGGGGAGTTTTTGCATTTAACTCTTATTCTACACCTTCTTACCACTTAATTAATGACGTTCCATTGCTTATGTATCCAATTTCTGGTTCAAAACAAGCTGAGACTCATTTTGTTTTTGTAGGTTGTAAGGCTGCTCGAAATTTTCCAGCTTTGATTAAAGAGTTGCAACCTGGTTTCATGCTTGTGCCAGCTGCTTGTAATCTTCCATGCATATTCATACATCCAAAAGCTGGTCACCATGAGATCATTTTATCAACCCAAACTGGCGTGTGACTCGTCTGCAAATTCAAGTGACTCGTCTGGAGTGTGACCTTCACTTCATTGCTGCCACTTATGTTGGGTGATGCAGACAAGTGTGTCAATCAAGACCCGAATGTTGTTTTTACCTCACTGGTTCATCCTTCCACGGAAGCGCAACATGAATGGCTCATTGTTCTATCTCCAGATGGGCAAGTAGTGCCAAATCAGCAACAACTAGGGTCGAATTATACTACCTTGCACAATCAGATTCAAGATTTTTCTAAGCTGAATGAGAGTCATCATGAAGATCCCTATCTAGTGCATGTGAAACGTAAGTTGTCAAGTAGTATTAACCCTACATATACTAATTGTGTGATTTGTTTTATGGGTTTGAATTTGACATGCAAACGACCAAGGGTTGATGAGAGAGTTTTGGAGTGCTACATGGAATTTTCACAAGCTTTATACAAGGTGTTTCTTGTCTTGGCGAATGTCCTTGTTCAAGAGCATCATGAGGTTGTCCAAGCGACATGTGACGTGGCTGGTGCTCATTCATCTCGCTCCCACATTGCATGGAGTACCACTTTTTCCCAAGATTTAAGGACAAATCCTTTTCAAGAGGAGGGGAATGATACGAATGAGCAAGCCTCAAAGGGAGGATTGGGCCTCGATTAAGTAGCTCTTGTTGAGCTTAGCTTCGGCCATGTGGGCCTTAGGTCCAATAGTACTTTAGCTAGTCATTAAGCTAGTTAATTAGTAGGTTAGCTTTCGGCCAAGAGAGACCCAATGGGCTGGCCGATTTTCCCTTCATGCTTTCCAAGCTTTATTAGCTTTAGTCAAGGCTATAAATAGCCCTAAAGCTGATGGTACATTTAGTTTTTGCGATGTTATTAATAAAATTCCAGACTTTCGTCTTACATTAAGCCAAATTCCTCTAGCTTGTGAAAGCTAAGTTGAACATCCTAGTGTGGTTCCTAGGTTGTTTATTGACTTATCAATCAAGCAAACACACTTGATTGTGGCATCCTCTGCCGTTGAATTCGTTCTTGAGTGGTCCGAGTTTGGGTTCAACTCCGTCGATTCCGTAACGTGTCCTCTAAGATCCTAAGTTGCTTCCGCGACCGGGCAGCGAGACCCTCGACAGCTCAGCGGAGGTCGAAGACCTGATTGACTAACACCAAAGCAACACCAAAATACCACCAAACCCCCGACCAAAAGGCCGAGGACCAGCACGCTCCGCAAATTCCAGAATTTTGGGTTGTCGGGTAGAGTACTTCTAGGATTTTCAAAAATTCAGCCTTGAAGGCATTTTGTCTTGCCTTCTTTTTCAGTCATTAGTCCTAATCTGAGTTTTAGATCGCGTCTAGGCCTTCATTCACCTCCATTCCTCGCTGCTGTCTTGTGTCACTTGTTGACTAGTCAAGAACGTACCTTGCGGTGACGCCTAATTTGCTCAACCCGAGCAACTAGCAAGCCAAGGAATTGCTTGGTGAGACTATTAGAGAGTGATACACTTGAGTGAAACACAAGCGTGAGTGACCTATACATTGTACCAAAAAAAAACAGAAGGAGAGAAGAGGTCGTTTGCTTATTTTCTTTTGCAGGTTTACCTAAGCATGTCTAGTGGAGTTGGTGACCAAACAATGGACTTTAAACTACACATGGTGGCCATGATGGAAGAATTCAAGCAGAGTTTGGATGAAGCTTTCGAGCCTCTTCATAGACGCCTTGACCGAATGGTGAATAAGGATGTCAAGAGGAGGGGTTCCCCACAATTTCATCCTGACGTCCAACCTACCTCTTCAAAGTCATTATATTCAAGGAGAAGGGAGGAGGTTCATTCGACAACAAAGCATGCAAATACTTTATCCATAGATGAAGGAGTTAGTTGAGTGCAGGAGACATGTCAACAACTCTCCTCCAACAAAAACTTGAAAAAGAGCGAGTTGAGTATGGTGGTGAGAGTGCACTTGAGGTAAAAGTTGAGGAATGTGAGATTGAAAAAGAGGTAAAAAAATCTGAGGAGATGAGTGAAGCATCAAGTGAGCTGATTGTGCATGGGAAGGCGAGTGTTTATAGTTTTCCTAACGAACTTAACTTTTGCCTTGTTTAGTGTTTCTGCTTTTGTACAGATTGAGCGAAGTCGAGTGAAGTTAGTCATGCAATGTTCCATTCCAAAGTTGCTTGTACAATTCACTAGCTTCCATGGAGTTTGTCTTCTAGGAGATAGATCTATTTGGTATCACTTCATGGAACAACCCGAATCTGTCCGCACCAATGGAGAATTAATTCGAACTCCATATTTCTATTCTTGTTTGTTACCCACGGTTCATTCATCATCTTTACCTTCTTTTGAGCATTATTTCCATCCTCACACATGTATTTCCTATGCAGATTTTGAAGGAAAATGTAAAGAGCCATCAATGCAGTCTCAAGTTGAATCGATTGATGGAAGGAATCACGTGTCACGGGGAGTTTTTGCATTTAACTCTTATTCTACACCTTCTTACCACTTAATTAATGACGTTCCATTGCTTATGTATCCAATTTCTGGTTCAAAACAAGCTGAGACTCATTTTGTTTTTGTAGGTTGTAAGGCTGCTCGAAATTTTCCAGCTTTGATTAAAGAGTTGCAACCTGGTTTCATGCTTGTGCCAGCTGCTTGTAATCTTCCATGCATATTCATACATCCAAAAGCTGGTCACCATGAGATCATTTTATCAACCCAAACTGGCGTGTGACTCGTCTGCAAATTCAAGTGACTCGTCTGGAGTGTGACCTTCACTTCATTGCTGCCACTTATGTTGGGTGATGCAGACAAGTGTGTCAATCAAGACCCGAATGTTGTTTTTACCTCACTGGTTCATCCTTCCACGGAAGCGCAACATGAATGGCTCATTGTTCTATCTCCAGATGGGCAAGTAGTGCCAAATCAGCAACAACTAGGGTCGAATTATACTACCTTGCACAATCAGATTCAAGATTTTTCTAAGCTGAATGAGAGTCATCATGAAGATCCCTATCTAGTGCATGTGAAACGTAAGTTGTCAAGTAGTATTAACCCTACATATACTAATTGTGTGATTTGTTTTATGGGTTTGAATTTGACATGCAAACGACCAAGGGTTGATGAGAGAGTTTTGGAGTGCTACATGGAATTTTCACAAGCTTTATACAAGGTGTTTCTTGTCTTGGCGAATGTCCTTGTTCAAGAGCATCATGAGGTTGTCCAAGCGACATGTGACGTGGCTGGTGCTCATTCATCTCGCTCCCACATTGCATGGAGTACCACTTTTTCCCAAGATTTAAGGACAAATCCTTTTCAAGAGGAGGGGAATGATACGAATGAGCAAGCCTCAAAGGGAGGATTGGGCCTCGATTAAGTAGCTCTTGTTGAGCTTAGCTTCGGCCATGTGGGCCTTAGGTCCAATAGTACTTTAGCTAGTCATTAAGCTAGTTAATTAGTAGGTTAGCTTTCGGCCAAGAGAGACCCAATGGGCTGGCCGATTTTCCCTTCATGCTTTCCAAGCTTTATTAGCTTTAGTCAAGGCTATAAATAGCCCTAAAGCTGATGGTACATTTAGTTTTTGCGATGTTATTAATAAAATTCCAGACTTTCGTCTTACATTAAGCCAAATTCCTCTAGCTTGTGAAAGCTAAGTTGAACATCCTAGTGTGGTTCCTAGGTTGTTTATTGACTTATCAATCAAGCAAACACACTTGATTGTGGCATCCTCTGCCGTTGAATTCGTTCTTGAGTGGTCCGAGTTTGGGTTCAACTCCGTCGATTCCGTAACGTGTCCTCTAAGATCCTAAGTTGCTTCCGCGACCGGGCAGCGAGACCCTCGACAGCTCAGCGGAGGTCGAAGACCTGATTGACTAACACCAAAGCAACACCAAAATACCACCAAACCCCCGACCAAAAGGCCGAGGACCAGCACGCTCCGCAAATTCCAGAATTTTGGGTTGTCGGGTAGAGTACTTCTAGGATTTTCAAAAATTCAGCCTTGAAGGCATTTTGTCTTGCCTTCTTTTTCAGTCATTAGTCCTAATCTGAGTTTTAGATCGCGTCTAGGCCTTCATTCACCTCCATTCCTCGCTGCTGTCTTGTGTCACTTGTTGACTAGTCAAGAACGTACCTTGCGGTGACGCCTAATTTGCTCAACCCGAGCAACTAGCAAGCCAAGGAATTGCTTGGTGAGACTATTAGAGAGTGATACACTTGAGTGAAACACAAGCGTGAGTGACCTATACATTGTACCAAAAAAAAACAGAAGGAGAGAAGAGGTCGTTTGCTTATTTTCTTTTGCAGGTTTACCTAAGCATGTCTAGTGGAGTTGGTGACCAAACAATGGACTTTAAACTACACATGGTGGCCATGATGGAAGAATTCAAGCAGAGTTTGGATGAAGCTTTCGAGCCTCTTCATAGACGCCTTGACCGAATGGTGAATAAGGATGTCAAGAGGAGGGGTTCCCCACAATTTCATCCTGACGTCCAACCTACCTCTTCAAAGTCATTATATTCAAGGAGAAGGGAGGAGGTTCATTCGACAACAAAGCATGCAAATACTTTATCCATAGATGAAGGAGTTAGTTGAGTGCAGGAGACATGTCAACAACTCTCCTCCAACAAAAACTTGAAAAAGAGCGAGTTGAGTATGGTGGTGAGAGTGCACTTGAGGTAAAAGTTGAGGAATGTGAGATTGAAAAAGAGGTAAAAAAATCTGAGGAGATGAGTGAAGCATCAAGTGAGCTGATTGTGCATGGGAAGGCGAGTGTTTATAGTTTTCCTAACGAACTTAACTTTTGCCTTGTTTAGTGTTTCTGCTTTTGTACAGATTGAGCGAAGTCGAGTGAAGTTAGTCATGCAATGTTCCATTCCAAAGTTGCTTGTACAATTCACTAGCTTCCATGGAGTTTGTCTTCTAGGAGATAGATCTATTTGGTATCACTTCATGGAACAACCCGAATCTGTCCGCACCAATGGAGAATTAATTCGAACTCCATATTTCTATTCTTGTTTGTTACCCACGGTTCATTCATCATCTTTACCTTCTTTTGAGCATTATTTCCATCCTCACACATGTATTTCCTATGCAGATTTTGAAGGAAAATGTAAAGAGCCATCAATGCAGTCTAAAGTTGAATCGATTGATGGAAGGAATCACGTGTCACGGGGAGTTTTTGCATTTAACTCTTATTCTACACCTTCTTACCACTTAATTAATGACGTTCCATTGCTTATGTATCCAATTTCTGGTTCAAAACAAGCTGAGACTCATTTTGTTTTTGTAGGTTGTAAGGCTGCTCGAAATTTTCCAGCTTTGATTAAAGAGTTGCAACCTGGTTTCATGCTTGTGCCAGCTGCTTGTAATCTTCCATGCATATTCATACATCCAAAAGCTGGTCACCATGAGATCATTTTATCAACCCAAACTGGCGCAAATTCAAGTGACTCGTCTGGAGTGTGACCTTCACTTCATTGCTGCCACTTATGTTGGGTGATGCAGACAAGTGTGTCAATCAAGACCCGAATGTTGTTTTTACCTCACTGGTTCATCCTTCCACGGAAGCGCAACATGAATGGCTCATTGTTCTATCTCCAGATGGGCAAGTAGTGCCAAATCAGCAACAACTAGGGTCGAATTATACTACCTTGCACAATCAGATTCAAGATTTTTCTAAGCTGAATGAGAGTCATCATGAAGATCCCTATCTAGTGCATGTGAAACGTAAGTTGTCAAGTAGTATTAACCCTACATATACTAATTGTGTGATTTGTTTTATGGGTTTGAATTTGACATGCAAACGACCAAGGGTTGATGAGAGAGTTTTGGAGTGCTACATGGAATTTTCACAAGCTTTATACAAGGTGTTTCTTGTCTTGGCGAATGTCCTTGTTCAAGAGCATCATGAGGTTGTCCAAGCGACATGTGACGTGGCTGGTGCTCATTCATCTCGCTCCCACATTGCATGGAGTACCACTTTTTCCCAAGATTTAAGGACAAATCCTTTTCAAGAGGAGGGGAATGATACGAATGAGCAAGCCTCAAAGGGAGGATTGGGCCTCGATTAAGTAGCTCTTGTTGAGCTTAGCTTCGGCCATGTGGGCCTTAGGTCCAATAGTACTTTAGCTAGTCATTAAGCTAGTTAATTAGTAGGTTAGCTTTCGGCCAAGAGAGACCCAATGGGCTGGCCGATTTTCCCTTCATGCTTTCCAAGCTTTATTAGCTTTAGTCAAGGCTATAAATAGCCCTAAAGCTGATGGTACATTTAGTTTTTGCGATGTTATTAATAAAATTCCAGACTTTCGTCTTACATTAAGCCAAATTCCTCTAGCTTGTGAAAGCTAAGTTGAACATCCTAGTGTGGTTCCTAGGTTGTTTATTGACTTATCAATCAAGCAAACACACTTGATTGTGGCATCCTCTGCCGTTGAATTCGTTCTTGAGTGGTCCGAGTTTGGGTTCAACTCCGTCGATTCCGTAACGTGTCCTCTAAGATCCTAAGTTGCTTCCGCGACCGGGCAGCGAGACCCTCGACAGCTCAGCGGAGGTCGAAGACCTGATTGACTAACACCAAAGCAACACCAAAATACCACCAAACCCCCGACCAAAAGGCCGAGGACCAGCACGCTCCGCAAATTCCAGAATTTTGGGTTGTCGGGTAGAGTACTTCTAGGATTTTCAAAATTTCAGCCTTGAAGGCATTTTGTCTTGCCTTCTTTTTCAGTCATTAGTCCTAATCTGAGTTTTAGATCGCGTCTAGGCCTTCATTCACCTCCATTCCTTGCTGCTATCTTGTGTCACTTGTTGACTAGTCAAGAACGTACCTTGCGGTGACGCCTAATTTGTTCAACCCGAGCAACTAGCAAGCCAAGGAATTGCTTGGTGAGACTATTAGAGAGTGATACACTTGAGTGAAACACAAGCGTGAGTGACCTATACATTGTACCAAAAAAAAAAAGAAGGAGAGAAGAGGTCGTTTGCTTATTTTCTTTTGCAGGTTTACCTAAGCATGTCTAGTGGAGTTGGTGACCAAACAATGGACTTTAAACTACACATGGTGGCCATGATGGAAGAATTCAAGCAGAGTTTGGATGAAGCTTTCGAGCCTCTTCATAGACGCCTTGACCGAATGGTGAATAAGGATGTCAAGAGGAGGGGTTCCCCACAATTTCATCCTGACGTCCAACCTACCTCTTCAAAGTCATTATATTCAAGGAGAAGGGAGGAGGTTCATTCGACAACAAAGCATGAAAATACTTTATCCATAGATGAAGGAGTTAGTTGAGTGCAGGAGACATGTCAACAACTCTCCTCCAACAAAAACTTGAAAAAGAGCGAGTTGAGTATGGTGGTGAGAGTGCACTTGAGGTAAAAGTTGAGGAATGTGAGATTGAAAAAGAGGTAAAAAAATCTGAGGAGATGAGTGAAGCATCAAGTGAGCTGATTGTGCATGGGAAGGCGAGTGTTTATAGTTTTCCTAACGAACTTAACTTTTGCCTTGTTTAGTGTTTCTGCTTTTGTACAGATTGAGCGAAGTCGAGTGAAGTTAGTCATGCAATGTTCCATTCCAAAGTTGCTTGTACAATTCACTAGCTTCCATGGAGTTTGTCTTCTAGGAGATAGATCTATTTGGTATCACTTCATGGAACAACCCGAATCTGTCCGCACCAATGGAGAATTAATTCGAACTCCATATTTCTATTCTTGTTTGTTACCCACGGTTCATTCATCATCTTTACCTTCTTTTGAGAATTATTTCCATCCTCACACATGTATTTCCTATGCAGATTTTGAAGGAAAATGTAAAGAGCCATCAATGCAGTCTAAAGTTGAATCGATTGATGGAAGGAATCACGTGTCACGGGGAGTTTTTGCATTTAACTCTTATTCTACACCTTCTTACCACTTAATTAATGACGTTCCATTGCTTATGTATCCAATTTCTGGTTCAAAACAAGCTGAGACTCATTTTGTTTTTGTAGGTTGTAAGGCTGCTCGAAATTTTCCAGCTTTGATTAAAGAGTTGCAACCTGGTTTCATGCTTGTGCCAGCTGCTTGTAATCTTCCATGCATATTCATACATCCAAAAGCTGGTCACCATGAGATCATTTTATCAACCCAAACTGGCGTGTGACTCGTCTGCAAATTCAAGTGACTCGTCTGGAGTGTGACCTTCACTTCATTGCTGCCACTTATGTTGGGTGATGCAGACAAGTGTGTCAATCAAGACCCGAATGTTGTTTTTACCTCACTGGTTCATCCTTCCACGGAAGCGCAACATGAATGGCTCATTGTTCTATCTCCAGATGGGCAAGTAGTGCCAAATCAGCAACAACTAGGGTCGAATTATACTACCTTGCACAATCAGATTCAAGATTTTTCTAAGCTGAATGAGAGTCATCATGAAGATCCCTATCTAGTGCATGTGAAACGTAAGTTGTCAAGTAGTATTAACCCTACATATACTAATTGTGTGATTTGTTTTATGGGTTTGAATTTGACATGCAAACGACCAAGGGTTGATGAGAGAGTTTTGGAGTGCTACATGGAATTTTCACAAGCTTTATACAAGGTGTTTCTTGTCTTGGCGAATGTCCTTGTTCAAGAGCATCATGAGGTTGTCCAAGCGACATGTGACGTGGCTGGTGCTCATTCATCTCGCTCCCACATTGCATGGAGTACCACTTTTTCCCAAGATTTAAGGACAAATCCTTTTCAAGAGGAGGGGAATGATACGAATGAGCAAGCCTCAAAGGGAGGATTGGGCCTCGATTAAGTAGCTCTTGTTGAGCTTAGCTTCGGCCATGTGGGCCTTAGGTCCAATAGTACTTTAGCTAGTCATTAAGCTAGTTAATTAGTAGGTTAGCTTTCGGCCAAGAGAGACCCAATGGGCTGGCCGATTTTCCCTTCATGCTTTCCAAGCTTTATTAGCTTTAGTCAAGGCTATAAATAGCCCTAAAGCTGATGGTACATTTAGTTTTTGCGATGTTATTAATAAAATTCCAGACTTTCGTCTTACATTAAGCCAAATTCCTCTAGCTTGTGAAAGCTAAGTTGAACATCCTAGTGTGGTTCCTAGGTTGTTTATTGACTTATCAATCAAGCAAACACACTTGATTGTGGCATCCTCTGCCGTTGAATTCGTTCTTGAGTGGTCCGAGTTTGGGTTCAACTCCGTCGATTCCGTAACGTGTCCTCTAAGATCCTAAGTTGCTTCCGCGACCGGGCAGCGAGACCCTCGACAGCTCAGCGGAGGTCGAAGACCTGATTGACTAACACCAAAGCAACACCAAAATACCACCAAACCCCCGACCAAAAGGCCGAGGACCAGCACGCTCCGCAAATTCCAGAATTTTGGGTTGTCGGGTAGAGTACTTCTAGGATTTTCAAAATTTCAGCCTTGAAGGCATTTTGTCTTGCCTTCTTTTTCAGTCATTAGTCCTAATCTGAGTTTTAGATCGCGTCTAGGCCTTCATTCACCTCCATTCCTTGCTGCTATCTTGTGTCACTTGTTGACTAGTCAAGAACGTACCTTGCGGTGACGCCTAATTTGTTCAACCCGAGCAACTAGCAAGCCAAGGAATTGCTTGGTGAGACTATTAGAGAGTGATACACTTGAGTGAAACACAAGCGTGAGTGACCTATACATTGTACCAAAAAAAAAAAGAAGGAGAGAAGAGGTCGTTTGCTTATTTTCTTTTGCAGGTTTACCTAAGCATGTCTAGTGGAGTTGGTGACCAAACAATGGACTTTAAACTACACATGGTGGCCATGATGGAAGAATTCAAGCAGAGTTTGGATGAAGCTTTCGAGCCTCTTCATAGACGCCTTGACCGAATGGTGAATAAGGATGTCAAGAGGAGGGGTTCCCCACAATTTCATCCTGACGTCCAACCTACCTCTTCAAAGTCATTATATTCAAGGAGAAGGGAGGAGGTTCATTCGACAACAAAGCATGAAAATACTTTATCCATAGATGAAGGAGTTAGTTGAGTGCAGGAGACATGTCAACAACTCTCCTCCAACAAAAACTTGAAAAAGAGCGAGTTGAGTATGGTGGTGAGAGTGCACTTGAGGTAAAAGTTGAGGAATGTGAGATTGAAAAAGAGGTAAAAAAATCTGAGGAGATGAGTGAAGCATCAAGTGAGCTGATTGTGCATGGGAAGGCGAGTGTTTATAGTTTTCCTAACGAACTTAACTTTTGCCTTGTTTAGTGTTTCTGCTTTTGTACAGATTGAGCGAAGTCGAGTGAAGTTAGTCATGCAATGTTCCATTCCAAAGTTGCTTGTACAATTCACTAGCTTCCATGGAGTTTGTCTTCTAGGAGATAGATCTATTTGGTATCACTTCATGGAACAACCCGAATCTGTCCGCACCAATGGAGAATTAATTCGAACTCCATATTTCTATTCTTGTTTGTTACCCACGGTTCATTCATCATCTTTACCTTCTTTTGAGAATTATTTCCATCCTCACACATGTATTTCCTATGCAGATTTTGAAGGAAAATGTAAAGAGCCATCAATGCAGTCTAAAGTTGAATCGATTGATGGAAGGAATCACGTGTCACGGGGAGTTTTTGCATTTAACTCTTATTCTACACCTTCTTACCACTTAATTAATGACGTTCCATTGCTTATGTATCCAATTTCTGGTTCAAAACAAGCTGAGACTCATTTTGTTTTTGTAGGTTGTAAGGCTGCTCGAAATTTTCCAGCTTTGATTAAAGAGTTGCAACCTGGTTTCATGCTTGTGCCAGCTGCTTGTAATCTTCCATGCATATTCATACATCCAAAAGCTGGTCACCATGAGATCATTTTATCAACCCAAACTGGCGTGTGACTCGTCTGCAAATTCAAGTGACTCGTCTGGAGTGTGACCTTCACTTCATTGCTGCCACTTATGTTGGGTGATGCAGACAAGTGTGTCAATCAAGACCCGAATGTTGTTTTTACCTCACTGGTTCATCCTTCCACGGAAGCGCAACATGAATGGCTCATTGTTCTATCTCCAGATGGGCAAGTAGTGCCAAATCAGCAACAACTAGGGTCGAATTATACTACCTTGCACAATCAGATTCAAGATTTTTCTAAGCTGAATGAGAGTCATCATGAAGATCCCTATCTAGTGCATGTGAAACGTAAGTTGTCAAGTAGTATTAACCCTACATATACTAATTGTGTGATTTGTTTTATGGGTTTGAATTTGACATGCAAACGACCAAGGGTTGATGAGAGAGTTTTGGAGTGCTACATGGAATTTTCACAAGCTTTATACAAGGTGTTTCTTGTCTTGGCGAATGTCCTTGTTCAAGAGCATCATGAGGTTGTCCAAGCGACATGTGACGTGGCTGGTGCTCATTCATCTCGCTCCCACATTGCATGGAGTACCACTTTTTCCCAAGATTTAAGGACAAATCCTTTTCAAGAGGAGGGGAATGATACGAATGAGCAAGCCTCAAAGGGAGGATTGGGCCTCGATTAAGTAGCTCTTGTTGAGCTTAGCTTCGGCCATGTGGGCCTTAGGTCCAATAGTACTTTAGCTAGTCATTAAGCTAGTTAATTAGTAGGTTAGCTTTCGGCCAAGAGAGACCCAATGGGCTGGCCGATTTTCCCTTCATGCTTTCCAAGCTTTATTAGCTTTAGTCAAGGCTATAAATAGCCCTAAAGCTGATGGTACATTTAGTTTTTGCGATGTTATTAATAAAATTCCAGACTTTCGTCTTACATTAAGCCAAATTCCTCTAGCTTGTGAAAGCTAAGTTGAACATCCTAGTGTGGTTCCTAGGTTGTTTATTGACTTATCAATCAAGCAAACACACTTGATTGTGGCATCCTCTGCCGTTGAATTCGTTCTTGAGTGGTCCGAGTTTGGGTTCAACTCCGTCGATTCCGTAACGTGTCCTCTAAGATCCTAAGTTGCTTCCGCGACCGGGCAGCGAGACCCTCGACAGCTCAGCGGAGGTCGAAGACCTGATTGACTAACACCAAAGCAACACCAAAATACCACCAAACCCCCGACCAAAAGGCCGAGGACCAGCACGCTCCGCAAATTCCAGAATTTTGGGTTGTCGGGTAGAGTACTTCTAGGATTTTCAAAATTTCAGCCTTGAAGGCATTTTGTCTTGCCTTCTTTTTCAGTCATTAGTCCTAATCTGAGTTTTAGATCGCGTCTAGGCCTTCATTCACCTCCATTCCTTGCTGCTATCTTGTGTCACTTGTTGACTAGTCAAGAACGTACCTTGCGGTGACGCCTAATTTGTTCAACCCGAGCAACTAGCAAGCCAAGGAATTGCTTGGTGAGACTATTAGAGAGTGATACACTTGAGTGAAACACAAGCGTGAGTGACCTATACATTGTACCAAAAAAAAAAAGAAGGAGAGAAGAGGTCGTTTGCTTATTTTCTTTTGCAGGTTTACCTAAGCATGTCTAGTGGAGTTGGTGACCAAACAATGGACTTTAAACTACACATGGTGGCCATGATGGAAGAATTCAAGCAGAGTTTGGATGAAGCTTTCGAGCCTCTTCATAGACGCCTTGACCGAATGGTGAATAAGGATGTCAAGAGGAGGGGTTCCCCACAATTTCATCCTGACGTCCAACCTACCTCTTCAAAGTCATTATATTCAAGGAGAAGGGAGGAGGTTCATTCGACAACAAAGCATGAAAATACTTTATCCATAGATGAAGGAGTTAGTTGAGTGCAGGAGACATGTCAACAACTCTCCTCCAACAAAAACTTGAAAAAGAGCGAGTTGAGTATGGTGGTGAGAGTGCACTTGAGGTAAAAGTTGAGGAATGTGAGATTGAAAAAGAGGTAAAAAAATCTGAGGAGATGAGTGAAGCATCAAGTGAGCTGATTGTGCATGGGAAGGCGAGTGTTTATAGTTTTCCTAACGAACTTAACTTTTGCCTTGTTTAGTGTTTCTGCTTTTGTACAGATTGAGCGAAGTCGAGTGAAGTTAGTCATGCAATGTTCCATTCCAAAGTTGCTTGTACAATTCACTAGCTTCCATGGAGTTTGTCTTCTAGGAGATAGATCTATTTGGTATCACTTCATGGAACAACCCGAATCTGTCCGCACCAATGGAGAATTAATTCGAACTCCATATTTCTATTCTTGTTTGTTACCCACGGTTCATTCATCATCTTTACCTTCTTTTGAGCATTATTTCCATCCTCACACATGTATTTCCTATGCAGATTTTGAAGGAAAATGTAAAGAGCCATCAATGCAGTCTCAAGTTGAATCGATTGATGGAAGGAATCACGTGTCACGGGGAGTTTTTGCATTTAACTCTTATTCTACACCTTCTTACCACTTAATTAATGACGTTCCATTGCTTATGTATCCAATTTCTGGTTCAAAACAAGCTGAGACTCATTTTGTTTTTGTAGGTTGTAAGGCTGCTCGAAATTTTCCAGCTTTGATTAAAGAGTTGCAACCTGGTTTCATGCTTGTGCCAGCTGCTTGTAATCTTCCATGCATATTCATACATCCAAAAGCTGGTCACCATGAGATCATTTTATCAACTCAAACTGGCGCAAATTCAAGTGACTCGTCTGGAGTGTGACCTTCACTTCATTGCTGCCACTTATGTTGGGTGATGCAGACAAGTGTGTCAATCAAGACCCGAATGTTGTTTTTACCTCACTGGTTCATCCTTCCACGGAAGCGCAACATGAATGGCTCATTGTTCTATCTCCAGATGGGCAAGTAGTGCCAAATCAGCAACAACTAGGGTCGAATTATACTACCTTGCACAATCAGATTCAAGATTTTTCTAAGCTGAATGAGAGTCATCATGAAGATCCCTATCTAGTGCATGTGAAACGTAAGTTGTCAAGTAGTATTAACCCTACATATACTAATTGTGTGATTTGTTTTATGGGTTTGAATTTGACATGCAAACGACCAAGGGTTGATGAGAGAGTTTTGGAGTGCTACATGGAATTTTCACAAGCTTTATACAAGGTGTTTCTTGTCTTGGCGAATGTCCTTGTTCAAGAGCATCATGAGGTTGTCCAAGCGACATGTGACGTGGCTGGTGCTCATTCATCTCGCTCCCACATTGCATGGAGTACCACTTTTTCCCAAGATTTAAGGACAAATCCTTTTCAAGAGGAGGGGAATGATACGAATGAGCAAGCCTCAAAGGGAGGATTGGGCCTCGATTAAGTAGCTCTTGTTGAGCTTAGCTTCGGCCATGTGGGCCTTAGGTCCAATAGTACTTTAGCTAGTCATTAAGCTAGTTAATTAGTAGGTTAGCTTTCGGCCAAGAGAGACCCAATGGGCTGGCCGATTTTCCCTTCATGCTTTCCAAGCTTTATTAAGTTTAGTCAAGGCTATAAATAGCCCTAAAGCTGATGGTACATTTAGTTTTTGCGATGTTATTAATAAAATTCCAGACTTTCGTCTTACATTAAGCCAAATTCCTCTAGCTTGTGAAAGCTAAGTTGAACATCCTAGTGTGGTTCCTAGGTTGTTTATTGACTTATCAATCAAGCAAACACACTTGATTGTGGCATCCTCTGCCGTTGAATTCGTTCTTGAGTGGTCCGAGTTTGGGTTCAACTCCGTCGATTCCGTAACGTGTCCTCTAAGATCCTAAGTTGCTTCCGCGACCGGGCAGCGAGACCCTCGACAGCTCAGCGGAGGTCGAAGACCTGATTGACTAACACCAAAGCAACACCAAAATACCACCAAACCCCCGACCAAAAGGCCGAGGACCAGCACGCTCCGCAAATTCCAGAATTTTGGGTTGTCGGGTAGAGTACTTCTAGGATTTTCAAAAATTCAGCCTTGAAGGCATTTTGTCTTGCCTTCTTTTTCAGTCATTAGTCCTAATCTGAGTTTTAGATCGCGTCTAGGCCTTCATTCACCTCCATTCCTCGCTGCTGTCTTGTGTCACTTGTTGACTAGTCAAGAACGTACCTTGCGGTGACGCCTAATTTGCTCAACCCGAGCAACTAGCAAGCCAAGGAATTGCTTGGTGAGACTATTAGAGAGTGATACACTTGAGTGAAACACAAGCGTGAGTGACCTATACATTGTACCAAAAAAAAACAGAAGGAGAGAAGAGGTCGTTTGCTTATTTTCTTTTGCAGGTTTACCTAAGCATGTCTAGTGGAGTTGGTGACCAAACAATGGACTTTAAACTACACATGGTGGCCATGATGGAAGAATTCAAGCAGAGTTTGGATGAAGCTTTCGAGCCTCTTCATAGACGCCTTGACCGAATGGTGAATAAGGATGTCAAGAGGAGGGGTTCCCCACAATTTCATCCTGACGTCCAACCTACCTCTTCAAAGTCATTATATTCAAGGAGAAGGGAGGAGGTTCATTCGACAACAAAGCATGCAAATACTTTATCCATAGATGAAGGAGTTAGTTGAGTGCAGGAGACATGTCAACAACTCTCCTCCAACAAAAACTTGAAAAAGAGCGAGTTGAGTATGGTGGTGAGAGTGCACTTGAGGTAAAAGTTGAGGAATGTGAGATTGAAAAAGAGGTAAAAAAATCTGAGGAGATGAGTGAAGCATCAAGTGAGCTGATTGTGCATGGGAAGGCGAGTGTTTATAGTTTTCCTAACGAACTTAACTTTTGCCTTGTTTAGTGTTTCTGCTTTTGTACAGATTGAGCGAAGTCGAGTGAAGTTAGTCATGCAATGTTCCATTCCAAAGTTGCTTGTACAATTCACTAGCTTCCATGGAGTTTGTCTTCTAGGAGATAGATCTATTTGGTATCACTTCATGGAACAACCCGAATCTGTCCGCACCAATGGAGAATTAATTCGAACTCCATATTTCTATTCTTGTTTGTTACCCACGGTTCATTCATCATCTTTACCTTCTTTTGAGCATTATTTCCATCCTCACACATGTATTTCCTATGCAGATTTTGAAGGAAAATGTAAAGAGCCATCAATGCAGTCTAAAGTTGAATCGATTGATGGAAGGAATCACGTGTCACGGGGAGTTTTTGCATTTAACTCTTATTCTACACCTTCTTACCACTTAATTAATGACGTTCCATTGCTTATGTATCCAATTTCTGGTTCAAAACAAGCTGAGACTCATTTTGTTTTTGTAGGTTGTAAGGCTGCTCGAAATTTTCCAGCTTTGATTAAAGAGTTGCAACCTGGTTTCATGCTTGTGCCAGCTGCTTGTAATCTTCCATGCATATTCATACATCCAAAAGCTGGTCACCATGAGATCATTTTATCAACCCAAACTGGCGCAAATTCAAGTGACTCGTCTGGAGTGTGACCTTCACTTCATTGCTGCCACTTATGTTGGGTGATGCAGACAAGTGTGTCAATCAAGACCCGAATGTTGTTTTTACCTCACTGGTTCATCCTTCCACGGAAGCGCAACATGAATGGCTCATTGTTCTATCTCCAGATGGGCAAGTAGTGCCAAATCAGCAACAACTAGGGTCGAATTATACTACCTTGCACAATCAGATTCAAGATTTTTCTAAGCTGAATGAGAGTCATCATGAAGATCCCTATCTAGTGCATGTGAAACGTAAGTTGTCAAGTAGTATTAACCCTACATATACTAATTGTGTGATTTGTTTTATGGGTTTGAATTTGACATGCAAACGACCAAGGGTTGATGAGAGAGTTTTGGAGTGCTACATGGAATTTTCACAAGCTTTATACAAGGTGTTTCTTGTCTTGGCGAATGTCCTTGTTCAAGAGCATCATGAGGTTGTCCAAGCGACATGTGACGTGGCTGGTGCTCATTCATCTCGCTCCCACATTGCATGGAGTACCACTTTTTCCCAAGATTTAAGGACAAATCCTTTTCAAGAGGAGGGGAATGATACGAATGAGCAAGCCTCAAAGGGAGGATTGGGCCTCGATTAAGTAGCTCTTGTTGAGCTTAGCTTCGGCCATGTGGGCCTTAGGTCCAATAGTACTTTAGCTAGTCATTAAGCTAGTTAATTAGTAGGTTAGCTTTCGGCCAAGAGAGACCCAATGGGCTGGCCGATTTTCCCTTCATGCTTTCCAAGCTTTATTAGCTTTAGTCAAGGCTATAAATAGCCCTAAAGCTGATGGTACATTTAGTTTTTGCGATGTTATTAATAAAATTCCAGACTTTCGTCTTACATTAAGCCAAATTCCTCTAGCTTGTGAAAGCTAAGTTGAACATCCTAGTGTGGTTCCTAGGTTGTTTATTGACTTATCAATCAAGCAAACACACTTGATTGTGGCATCCTCTGCCGTTGAATTCGTTCTTGAGTGGTCCGAGTTTGGGTTCAACTCCGTCGATTCCGTAACGTGTCCTCTAAGATCCTAAGTTGCTTCCGCGACCGGGCAGCGAGACCCTCGACAGCTCAGCGGAGGTCGAAGACCTGATTGACTAACACCAAAGCAACACCAAAATACCACCAAACCCCCGACCAAAAGGCCGAGGACCAGCACGCTCCGCAAATTCCAGAATTTTGGGTTGTCGGGTAGAGTACTTCTAGGATTTTCAAAATTTCAGCCTTGAAGGCATTTTGTCTTGCCTTCTTTTTCAGTCATTAGTCCTAATCTGAGTTTTAGATCGCGTCTAGGCCTTCATTCACCTCCATTCCTTGCTGCTATCTTGTGTCACTTGTTGACTAGTCAAGAACGTACCTTGCGGTGACGCCTAATTTGTTCAACCCGAGCAACTAGCAAGCCAAGGAATTGCTTGGTGAGACTATTAGAGAGTGATACACTTGAGTGAAACACAAGCGTGAGTGACCTATACATTGTACCAAAAAAAAAAAGAAGGAGAGAAGAGGTCGTTTGCTTATTTTCTTTTGCAGGTTTACCTAAGCATGTCTAGTGGAGTTGGTGACCAAACAATGGACTTTAAACTACACATGGTGGCCATGATGGAAGAATTCAAGCAGAGTTTGGATGAAGCTTTCGAGCCTCTTCATAGACGCCTTGACCGAATGGTGAATAAGGATGTCAAGAGGAGGGGTTCCCCACAATTTCATCCTGACGTCCAACCTACCTCTTCAAAGTCATTATATTCAAGGAGAAGGGAGGAGGTTCATTCGACAACAAAGCATGAAAATACTTTATCCATAGATGAAGGAGTTAGTTGAGTGCAGGAGACATGTCAACAACTCTCCTCCAACAAAAACTTGAAAAAGAGCGAGTTGAGTATGGTGGTGAGAGTGCACTTGAGGTAAAAGTTGAGGAATGTGAGATTGAAAAAGAGGTAAAAAAATCTGAGGAGATGAGTGAAGCATCAAGTGAGCTGATTGTGCATGGGAAGGCGAGTGTTTATAGTTTTCCTAACGAACTTAACTTTTGCCTTGTTTAGTGTTTCTGCTTTTGTACAGATTGAGCGAAGTCGAGTGAAGTTAGTCATGCAATGTTCCATTCCAAAGTTGCTTGTACAATTCACTAGCTTCCATGGAGTTTGTCTTCTAGGAGATAGATCTATTTGGTATCACTTCATGGAACAACCCGAATCTGTCCGCACCAATGGAGAATTAATTCGAACTCCATATTTCTATTCTTGTTTGTTACCCACGGTTCATTCATCATCTTTACCTTCTTTTGAGAATTATTTCCATCCTCACACATGTATTTCCTATGCAGATTTTGAAGGAAAATGTAAAGAGCCATCAATGCAGTCTAAAGTTGAATCGATTGATGGAAGGAATCACGTGTCACGGGGAGTTTTTGCATTTAACTCTTATTCTACACCTTCTTACCACTTAATTAATGACGTTCCATTGCTTATGTATCCAATTTCTGGTTCAAAACAAGCTGAGACTCATTTTGTTTTTGTAGGTTGTAAGGCTGCTCGAAATTTTCCAGCTTTGATTAAAGAGTTGCAACCTGGTTTCATGCTTGTGCCAGCTGCTTGTAATCTTCCATGCATATTCATACATCCAAAAGCTGGTCACCATGAGATCATTTTATCAACCCAAACTGGCGTGTGACTCGTCTGCAAATTCAAGTGACTCGTCTGGAGTGTGACCTTCACTTCATTGCTGCCACTTATGTTGGGTGATGCAGACAAGTGTGTCAATCAAGACCCGAATGTTGTTTTTACCTCACTGGTTCATCCTTCCACGGAAGCGCAACATGAATGGCTCATTGTTCTATCTCCAGATGGGCAAGTAGTGCCAAATCAGCAACAACTAGGGTCGAATTATACTACCTTGCACAATCAGATTCAAGATTTTTCTAAGCTGAATGAGAGTCATCATGAAGATCCCTATCTAGTGCATGTGAAACGTAAGTTGTCAAGTAGTATTAACCCTACATATACTAATTGTGTGATTTGTTTTATGGGTTTGAATTTGACATGCAAACGACCAAGGGTTGATGAGAGAGTTTTGGAGTGCTACATGGAATTTTCACAAGCTTTATACAAGGTGTTTCTTGTCTTGGCGAATGTCCTTGTTCAAGAGCATCATGAGGTTGTCCAAGCGACATGTGACGTGGCTGGTGCTCATTCATCTCGCTCCCACATTGCATGGAGTACCACTTTTTCCCAAGATTTAAGGACAAATCCTTTTCAAGAGGAGGGGAATGATACGAATGAGCAAGCCTCAAAGGGAGGATTGGGCCTCGATTAAGTAGCTCTTGTTGAGCTTAGCTTCGGCCATGTGGGCCTTAGGTCCAATAGTACTTTAGCTAGTCATTAAGCTAGTTAATTAGTAGGTTAGCTTTCGGCCAAGAGAGACCCAATGGGCTGGCCGATTTTCCCTTCATGCTTTCCAAGCTTTATTAGGTTTAGTCAAGGCTATAAATAGCCCTAAAGCTGATGGTACATTTAGTTTTTGCGATGTTATTAATAAAATTCCAGACTTTCGTCTTACATTAAGCCAAATTCCTCTAGCTTGTGAAAGCTAAGTTGAACATCCTAGTGTGGTTCCTAGGTTGTTTATTGACTTATCAATCAAGCAAACACACTTGATTGTGGCATCCTCTGCCGTTGAATTCGTTCTTGAGTGGTCCGAGTTTGGGTTCAACTCCGTCGATTCCGTAACGTGTCCTCTAAGATCCTAAGTTGCTTCCGCGACCGGGCAGCGAGACCCTCGACAGCTCAGCGGAGGTCGAAGACCTGATTGACTAACACCAAAGCAACACCAAAATACCACCAAACCCCCGACCAAAAGGCCGAGGACCAGCACGCTCCGCAAATTCCAGAATTTTGGGTTGTCGGGTAGAGTACTTCTAGGATTTTCAAAATTTCAGCCTTGAAGGCATTTTGTCTTGCCTTCTTTTTCAGTCATTAGTCCTAATCTGAGTTTTAGATCGCGTCTAGGCCTTCATTCACCTCCATTCCTTGCTGCTATCTTGTGTCACTTGTTGACTAGTCAAGAACGTACCTTGCGGTGACGCCTAATTTGTTCAACCCGAGCAACTAGCAAGCCAAGGAATTGCTTGGTGAGACTATTAGAGAGTGATACACTTGAGTGAAACACAAGCGTGAGTGACCTATACATTGTACCAAAAAAAAAAAGAAGGAGAGAAGAGGTCGTTTGCTTATTTTCTTTTGCAGGTTTACCTAAGCATGTCTAGTGGAGTTGGTGACCAAACAATGGACTTTAAACTACACATGGTGGCCATGATGGAAGAATTCAAGCAGAGTTTGGATGAAGCTTTCGAGCCTCTTCATAGACGCCTTGACCGAATGGTGAATAAGGATGTCAAGAGGAGGGGTTCCCCACAATTTCATCCTGACGTCCAACCTACCTCTTCAAAGTCATTATATTCAAGGAGAAGGGAGGAGGTTCATTCGACAACAAAGCATGAAAATACTTTATCCATAGATGAAGGAGTTAGTTGAGTGCAGGAGACATGTCAACAACTCTCCTCCAACAAAAACTTGAAAAAGAGCGAGTTGAGTATGGTGGTGAGAGTGCACTTGAGGTAAAAGTTGAGGAATGTGAGATTGAAAAAGAGGTAAAAAAATCTGAGGAGATGAGTGAAGCATCAAGTGAGCTGATTGTGCATGGGAAGGCGAGTGTTTATAGTTTTCCTAACGAACTTAACTTTTGCCTTGTTTAGTGTTTCTGCTTTTGTACAGATTGAGCGAAGTCGAGTGAAGTTAGTCATGCAATGTTCCATTCCAAAGTTGCTTGTACAATTCACTAGCTTCCATGGAGTTTGTCTTCTAGGAGATAGATCTATTTGGTATCACTTCATGGAACAACCCGAATCTGTCCGCACCAATGGAGAATTAATTCGAACTCCATATTTCTATTCTTGTTTGTTACCCACGGTTCATTCATCATCTTTACCTTCTTTTGAGAATTATTTCCATCCTCACACATGTATTTCCTATGCAGATTTTGAAGGAAAATGTAAAGAGCCATCAATGCAGTCTAAAGTTGAATCGATTGATGGAAGGAATCACGTGTCACGGGGAGTTTTTGCATTTAACTCTTATTCTACACCTTCTTACCACTTAATTAATGACGTTCCATTGCTTATGTATCCAATTTCTGGTTCAAAACAAGCTGAGACTCATTTTGTTTTTGTAGGTTGTAAGGCTGCTCGAAATTTTCCAGCTTTGATTAAAGAGTTGCAACCTGGTTTCATGCTTGTGCCAGCTGCTTGTAATCTTCCATGCATATTCATACATCCAAAAGCTGGTCACCATGAGATCATTTTATCAACCCAAACTGGCGTGTGACTCGTCTGCAAATTCAAGTGACTCGTCTGGAGTGTGACCTTCACTTCATTGCTGCCACTTATGTTGGGTGATGCAGACAAGTGTGTCAATCAAGACCCGAATGTTGTTTTTACCTCACTGGTTCATCCTTCCACGGAAGCGCAACATGAATGGCTCATTGTTCTATCTCCAGATGGGCAAGTAGTGCCAAATCAGCAACAACTAGGGTCGAATTATACTACCTTGCACAATCAGATTCAAGATTTTTCTAAGCTGAATGAGAGTCATCATGAAGATCCCTATCTAGTGCATGTGAAACGTAAGTTGTCAAGTAGTATTAACCCTACATATACTAATTGTGTGATTTGTTTTATGGGTTTGAATTTGACATGCAAACGACCAAGGGTTGATGAGAGAGTTTTGGAGTGCTACATGGAATTTTCACAAGCTTTATACAAGGTGTTTCTTGTCTTGGCGAATGTCCTTGTTCAAGAGCATCATGAGGTTGTCCAAGCGACATGTGACGTGGCTGGTGCTCATTCATCTCGCTCCCACATTGCATGGAGTACCACTTTTTCCCAAGATTTAAGGACAAATCCTTTTCAAGAGGAGGGGAATGATACGAATGAGCAAGCCTCAAAGGGAGGATTGGGCCTCGATTAAGTAGCTCTTGTTGAGCTTAGCTTCGGCCATGTGGGCCTTAGGTCCAATAGTACTTTAGCTAGTCATTAAGCTAGTTAATTAGTAGGTTAGCTTTCGGCCAAGAGAGACCCAATGGGCTGGCCGATTTTCCCTTCATGCTTTCCAAGCTTTATTAGCTTTAGTCAAGGCTATAAATAGCCCTAAAGCTGATGGTACATTTAGTTTTTGCGATGTTATTAATAAAATTCCAGACTTTCGTCTTACATTAAGCCAAATTCCTCTAGCTTGTGAAAGCTAAGTTGAACATCCTAGTGTGGTTCCTAGGTTGTTTATTGACTTATCAATCAAGCAAACACACTTGATTGTGGCATCCTCTGCCGTTGAATTCGTTCTTGAGTGGTCCGAGTTTGGGTTCAACTCCGTCGATTCCGTAACGTGTCCTCTAAGATCCTAAGTTGCTTCCGCGACCGGGCAGCGAGACCCTCGACAGCTCAGCGGAGGTCGAAGACCTGATTGACTAACACCAAAGCAACACCAAAATACCACCAAACCCCCGACCAAAAGGCCG
Organism: Coffea arabica; assembly: GCF_036785885.1. Classification (NCBI taxonomy): domain Eukaryota; kingdom Viridiplantae; phylum Streptophyta; class Magnoliopsida; order Gentianales; family Rubiaceae; genus Coffea; species Coffea arabica. Next base: position 33,121,218 of record NC_092323.1, on the reverse strand, counting down.
AGGACCAGCACGCTCCGCAAATTCCAGAATTTTGGGTTGTCGGGTAGAGTACTTCTAGGATTTTCAAAATTTCAGCCTTGAAGGCATTTTGTCTTGCCTTCTTTTTCAGTCATTAGTCCTAATCTGAGTTTTAGATCGCGTCTAGGCCTTCATTCACCTCCATTCCTTGCTGCTATCTTGTGTCACTTGTTGACTAGTCAAGAACGTACCTTGCGGTGACGCCTAATTTGTTCAACCCGAGCAACTAGCAAGCCAAGGAATTGCTTGGTGAGACTATTAGAGAGTGATACACTTGAGTGAAACACAAGCGTGAGTGACCTATACATTGTACCAAAAAAAAAAAGAAGGAGAGAAGAGGTCGTTTGCTTATTTTCTTTTGCAGGTTTACCTAAGCATGTCTAGTGGAGTTGGTGACCAAACAATGGACTTTAAACTACACATGGTGGCCATGATGGAAGAATTCAAGCAGAGTTTGGATGAAGCTTTCGAGCCTCTTCATAGACGCCTTGACCGAATGGTGAATAAGGATGTCAAGAGGAGGGGTTCCCCACAATTTCATCCTGACGTCCAACCTACCTCTTCAAAGTCATTATATTCAAGGAGAAGGGAGGAGGTTCATTCGACAACAAAGCATGAAAATACTTTATCCATAGATGAAGGAGTTAGTTGAGTGCAGGAGACATGTCAACAACTCTCCTCCAACAAAAACTTGAAAAAGAGCGAGTTGAGTATGGTGGTGAGAGTGCACTTGAGGTAAAAGTTGAGGAATGTGAGATTGAAAAAGAGGTAAAAAAATCTGAGGAGATGAGTGAAGCATCAAGTGAGCTGATTGTGCATGGGAAGGCGAGTGTTTATAGTTTTCCTAACGAACTTAACTTTTGCCTTGTTTAGTGTTTCTGCTTTTGTACAGATTGAGCGAAGTCGAGTGAAGTTAGTCATGCAATGTTCCATTCCAAAGTTGCTTGTACAATTCACTAGCTTCCATGGAGTTTGTCTTCTAGGAGATAGATCTATTTGGTATCACTTCATGGAACAACCCGAATCTGTCCGCACCAATGGAGAATTAATTCGAACTCCATATTTCTATTCTTGTTTGTTACCCACGGTTCATTCATCATCTTTACCTTCTTTTGAGCATTATTTCCATCCTCACACATGTATTTCCTATGCAGATTTTGAAGGAAAATGTAAAGAGCCATCAATGCAGTCTCAAGTTGAATCGATTGATGGAAGGAATCACGTGTCACGGGGAGTTTTTGCATTTAACTCTTATTCTACACCTTCTTACCACTTAATTAATGACGTTCCATTGCTTATGTATCCAATTTCTGGTTCAAAACAAGCTGAGACTCATTTTGTTTTTGTAGGTTGTAAGGCTGCTCGAAATTTTCCAGCTTTGATTAAAGAGTTGCAACCTGGTTTCATGCTTGTGCCAGCTGCTTGTAATCTTCCATGCATATTCATACATCCAAAAGCTGGTCACCATGAGATCATTTTATCAACTCAAACTGGCGCAAATTCAAGTGACTCGTCTGGAGTGTGACCTTCACTTCATTGCTGCCACTTATGTTGGGTGATGCAGACAAGTGTGTCAATCAAGACCCGAATGTTGTTTTTACCTCACTGGTTCATCCTTCCACGGAAGCGCAACATGAATGGCTCATTGTTCTATCTCCAGATGGGCAAGTAGTGCCAAATCAGCAACAACTAGGGTCGAATTATACTACCTTGCACAATCAGATTCAAGATTTTTCTAAGTTGAATGAGAGTCATCATGAAGATCCCTATCTAGTGCATGTGAAACGTAAGTTGTCAAGTAGTATTAACCCTACATATACTAATTGTGTGATTTGTTTTATGGGTTTGAATTTGACATGCAAACGACCAAGGGTTGATGAGAGAGTTTTGGAGTGCTACATGGAATTTTCACAAGCTTTATACAAGGTGTTTCTTGTCTTGGCGAATGTCCTTGTTCAAGAGCATCATGAGGTTGTCCAAGCGACATGTGACGTGGCTGGTGCTCATTCATCTCGCTCCCACATTGCATGGAGTACCACTTTTTCCCAAGATTTAAGGACAAATCCTTTTCAAGAGGAGGGGAATGATACGAATGAGCAAGCCTCAAAGGGAGGATTGGGCCTCGATTAAGTAGCTCTTGTTGAGCTTAGCTTCGGCCATGTGGGCCTTAGGTCCAATAGTACTTTAGCTAGTCATTAAACTAGTTAATTAGTAGGTTAGCTTTCGGCCAAGAGAGACCCAATGGGCTGGCCGATTTTCCCTTCATGCTTTCCAAGCTTTATTAAGTTTAGTCAAGGCTATAAATAGCCCTAAAGCTGATGGTACATTTAGTTTTTGCGATGTTATTAATAAAATTCCAGACTTTCGTCTTACATTAAGCCAAATTCCTCTAGCTTGTGAAAGCTAAGTTGAACATCCTAGTGTGGTTCCTAGGTTGTTTATTGACTTATCAATCAAGCAAACACACTTGATTGTGGCATCCTCTGCCGTTGAATTCGTTCTTGAGTGGTCCGAGTTTGGGTTCAACTCCGTCGATTCCGTAACGTGTCCTCTAAGATCCTAAGTTGCTTCCGCGACCGGGCAGCGAGACCCTCGACAGCTCAGCGGAGGTCGAAGACCTGATTGACTAACACCAAAGCAACACCAAAATACCACCAAACCCCCGACCAAAAGGCCCAGGACCAGCACGCTCCGCAAATTCCAGAATTTTGGGTTGTCGGGTAGAGTACTTCTAGGATTTTCAAAAATTCAGCCTTGAAGGCATTTTGTCTTGCCTTCTTTTTCAGTCATTAGTCCTAATCTGAGTTTTAGATCACGTCTAGGCCTTCATTCACCTCCATTCCTTGCTGCTATCTTGTGTCACTTGTTGACTAGTCAAGAACGTACCTTGCGGTGACGCCTAATTTGTTGAACCCGAGCAACTAGCAAGCCAAGGAATTGCTTGGTGAGACTATTAGAGAGTGATACACTTGAGTGAAACACAAGCGTGAGTGACCTATACATTGTACCAAAAAAAAAAGAAGGAGAGAAGAGGTCGTTTGCTTATTTTCTTTTGCAGGTTTACCTAAGCATGTCTAGTGGAGTTGGTGACCAAACAATGGACTTTAAACTACACATGGTGGCCATGATGGAAGAATTCAAGCAGAGTTTGGATGAAGCTTTCGAGCCTCTTCATAGACGCCTTGACCGAATGGTGAATAAGGATGTCAAGAGGAGGGGTTCCCCACAATTTCATCCTGACGTCCAACCTACCTCTTCAAAGTCATTATATTCAAGGAGAAGGGAGGAGGTTCATTCGACAACAAAGCATGCAAATACTTTATCCATAGATGAAGGAGTTAGTTGAGTGCAGGAGACATGTCAACAACTCTCCTCCAACAAAAACTTGAAAAAGAGCGAGTTGAGTATGGTGGTGAGAGTGCACTTGAGGTAAAAGTTGAGGAATGTGAGATTGAAAAAGAGGTAAAAAAAATCTGAGGAGATGAGTGAAGCATCAAGTGAGCTGATTGTGCATGGGAAGGCGAGTGTTTATAGTTTTCCTAACGAACTTAACTTTTGCCTTGTTTAGTGTTTCTGCTTTTGTACAGATTGAGCGAAGTCGAGTGAAGTTAGTCATGCAATGTTCCATTCCAAAGTTGCTTGTACAATTCACTAGCTTCCATGGAGTTTGTCTTCTAGGAGATAGATCTATTTGGTATCACTTCATGGAACAACCCGAATCTGTCCGCACCAATGGAGAATTAATTCGAACTCCATATTTCTATTCTTGTTTGTTACCCACGGTTCATTCATCATCTTTACCTTCTTTTGAGCATTATTTCCATCCTCACACATGTATTTCCTATGCAGATTTTGAAGGAAAATGTAAAGAGCCATCAATGCAGTCTCAAGTTGAATCGATTGATGGAAGGAATCACGTGTCACGGGGAGTTTTTGCATTTAACTCTTATTCTACACCTTCTTACCACTTAATTAATGACGTTCCATTGCTTATGTATCCAATTTCTGGTTCAAAACAAGCTGAGACTTATTTTGTTTTTGTAGGTTGTAAGGCTGCTCGAAATTTTCCAGCTTTGATTAAAGAGTTGCAACCTGGTTTCATGCTTGTGCCAGCTGCTTGTAATCTTCCATGCATATTCATACATCCAAAAGCTGGTCACCATGAGATCACTTTATCAACTCAAACTGGCGCAAATTCAAGTGACTCGTCTGGAGTGTGACCTTCACTTCATTGCTGCCACTTATGTTGGGTGATGCAGACAAGTGTGTCAATCAAGACCCGAATGTTGTTTTTACCTCACTGGTTCATCCTTCCACGGAAGCGCAACATGAATGGCTCATTGTTCTATCTGCAGATGGGCAAGTAGTCCCAAATCAGCAACAACTAGGGTCGAATTATACTACCTTGCACAATCAGATTAAAGATTTTTCTAAGCTGAATGAGAGTCATCATGAAGATCCCTATCTAGTGCATGTGAAACGTAAGTTGTCAAGTAGTATTAACCCTACATATACTAATTGTGTGATTTGTTTTATGGGTTTGAATTTGACATGCAAACGACCAAGGGTTGATGAGAGAGTTTTGGAGTGCTACATGGAATTTTCACAAGCTTTATACAAGGTGTTTCTTGTCTTGGCGAATGTCCTTGTTCAAGAGCATCATGAGGTTGTCCAAGCGACATGTGACGTGGCTGGTGCTCATTCATCTCGCTCCCACATTGCATGGAGTACCACTTTTTCCCAAGATTTAAGGACAAATCCTTTTCAAGAGGAGGGGAATGATACGAATGAGCAAGCCTCAAAGGGAGGATTGGGCCTCGATTATGTAGCTCTGTTGAGCTTAGCTTCGGCCATGTGGGCCTTAGGTCCAATAGTACTTTAGCTAGTCATTAAGCTAGTTAATTAGTAGGTTAGCTTTCGGCCAAGAGAGACCCAATGGGCTGGCCGATTTTCCCTTCATGCTTTCCAAGCTTTATTAGGTTTAGTCAAGGCTATAAATTGCCCTAAAGCTGATGGTACATTTAGTTTTTGCGATGTTATTAATAAAATTCCAGAATTTCGTCTTCCATTAAGCCAAATTCCTCTAGCTTGTGAAAGCTAAGTTGAACATCCTAGTGTGGTTCCTAGGTTGTTTATTGACTTATCAATCAAGCAAACACACTTGATTGTGGCATCCTCTGCCGTTGAATTCGTTCTTGAGTGGTCCGAGTTTGGGTTCAACTCCGTCGATTCCGTAACGTGTCCTCTAAGATCCTAAGTTGCTTCCGCGACCGGGCAGCGAGACCCTCGACAGCTCAGCGGAGGTCGAAGACCTGATTGACTAACACCAAAGCAACACCAAAATACCACCAAACCCCCGACCAAAAGGCCCAGGACCAGCACGCTCCGCAAATTCCAGAATTTTGGGTTGTCGGGTAGAGTACTTCTAGGATTTTCAAAAATTCAGCCTTGAAGGCATTTTGTCTTGCCTTCTTTTTCAGTCATTAGTCCTAATCTGAGTTTTAGATCGCGTCTAGGCCTTCATTCACCTCCATTCCTTGCTGCTATCTTGTGTCACTTGTTGACTAGTCAAGAACGTACCTTGCGGTGACGCCTAATTTGTTCAACCCGAGCAACTAGCAAGCCAAGGAATTGCTTGGTGAGACTATTAGAGAGTGATACACTTGAGTGAAACACAAGCGTGAGTGACCTATACATTGTACCAAAAAAAAAAAGAAGGAGAGAAGAGGTCGTTTGCTTATTTTCTTTTGCAGGTTTACCTAAGCATGTCTAGTGGAGTTGGTGACCAAACAATGGACTTTAAACTACACATGGTGGCCATGATGGAAGAATTCAAGCAGAGTTTGGATGAAGCTTTCGAGCCTCTTCATAGACGCCTTGACCGAATGGTGAATAAGGATGTCAAGAGGAGGGGTTCCCCACAATTTCATCCTGACGTCCAACCTACCTCTTCAAAGTCATTATATTCAAGGAGAAGGGAGGAGGTTCATTCGACAACAAAGCATGCAAATACTTTATCCATAGATGAAGGAGTTAGTTGAGTGCAGGAGACATGTCAACAACTCTCCTCCAACAAAAACTTGAAAAAGAGCGAGTTGAGTATGGTGGTGAGAGTGCACTTGAGGTAAAAGTTGAGGAATGTGAGATTGAAAAAGAGGTAAAAAAATCTGAGGAGATGAGTGAAGCATCAAGTGAGCTGATTGTGCATGGGAAGGCGAGTGTTTATAGTTTTCCTAACGAACTTAACTTTTGCCTTGTTTAGTGTTTCTGCTTTTGTACCGATTGAGCGAAGTCGAGTGAAGTTAGTCATGCAATGTTCCATTCCAAAGTTGCTTGTACAATTCACTAGCTTCCATGGAGTTTGTCTTCTAGGAGATAGATCTATTTGGTATCACTTCGTGGAACAACCCGAATCTGTCCGCACCGATGGAGAATTAATTCGAACTCCATATTTCTATTCTTGTTTGTTACCCACGGTTCATTCATCATCTTTACCTTCTTTTGAGCATTATTTCCATCCTCACACATGTATTTCCTATGCAGATTTTGAAGGAAAATGTAAAGAGCCATCAATGCAGTCTCAAGTTGAATCGATTGATGGAAGGAATCACGTGTCACGGGGAGTTTTTGCATTTAACTCTTATTCTACACCTTCTTACCACTTAATTAATGACGTTCCATTGCTTATGTATCCAATTTCTGGTTCAAAACAAGCTGAGACTCATTTTGTTTTTGTAGGTTGTAAGGCTGCTCGAAATTTTCCAGCTTTGATTAAAGAGTTGCAACCTGGTTTCATGCTTGTGCCAGCTGCTTGTAATCTTCCATGCATATTCATACATCCAAAAGCTGGTCACCATGAGATCATTTTATCAACTCAAACTGGCGCAAATTCAAGTGACTCGTCTGGAGTGTGACCTTCACTTCATTGCTGCCACTTATGTTGGGTGATGCAGACAAGTGTGTCAATCAAGACCCGAATGTTGTTTTTACCTCACTGGTTCATCCTTCCACGGAAGCGCAACATGAATGGCTCATTGTTCTATCTGCAGATGGGCAAGTAGTGACAAATCAGCAACAACTAGGGTCGAATTATACTACCTTGCACAATCAGATTCAAGATTTTTCTAAGCTGAATGAGAGTCATCATGAAGATCCCTATCTAGTGCATGTGAAACGTAAGTTGTCAAGTAGTATTAACCCTACATATACTAATTGTGTGATTTGTTTTATGGGTTTGAATTTGACATGCAAACGACCAAGGGTTGATGAGAGAGTTTTGGAGTGCTACATGGAATTTTCACAAGCTTTATACAAGGTGTTTCTTGTCTTGGCGAATGTCCTTGTTCAAGAACATCATGAGGTTGTCCAAGCGACATGTGACGTGGCTGGTGCTCATTCATCTCGCTCCCACATTGCATGGAGTACCACTTTTTCCCAAGATTTAAGGACAAATCCTTTTCAAGAGGAGGGGAATGATACGAATGAGCAAGCCTCAAAGGGAGGATTGGGCCTCGATTAAGTAGCTCTTGTTGAGCTTAGCTTCGGCCATGTGGGCCTTAGGTCCAATAGTACTTTAGCTAGTCATTAAGCTAGTTAATTAGTAGGTTAGCTTTCGGCCAAGAGAGACCCAATGGGCTGGCCGATTTTCCCTTCATGCTTTCCAAGCTTTATTAGGTTTAGTCAAGGCTATAAATAGCCCTAAAGCTGATGGTACATTTAGTTTTTGCGATGTTATTAATAAAATTCCAGAATTTCGTCTTCCATTAAGCCAAATTCCTCTAGCTTGTGAAAGCTAAGTTGAACATCCTAGTGTGGTTCCTAGGTTGTTTATTGACTTATCAATCAAGCAAACACACTTGATTGTGGCATCCTCTGCCGTTGAATTCGTTCTTGAGTGGTCCGAGTTTGGGTTCAACTCCGTCGATTCCGTAACGTGTCCTCTAAGATCCTAAGTTGCTTCCGCGACCGGGCAGCGAGACCCTCGACAGCTCAGCGGAGGTCGAAGACCTGATTGACTAACACCAAAGCAACACCAAAATACCACCAAACCCCCGACCAAAAGGCCCAGGACCAGCACGCTCCGCAAATTCCAGAATTTTGGGTTGTCGGGTAGAGTACTTCTAGGATTTTCAAAAATTCAGCCTTGAAGGCATTTTGTCTTGCCTTCTTTTTCAGTCATTAGTCCTAATCTGAGTTTTAGATCGCGTCTAGGCCTTCATTCACCTCCATTCCTTGCTGCTATCTTGTGTCACTTGTTGACTAGTCAAGAACGTACCTTGCGGTGACGCCTAATTTGTTCAACCCGAGCAACTAGCAAGCCAAGGAATTGCTTGGTGAGACTATTAGAGAGTGATACACTTGAGTGAAACACAAGCGTGAGTGACCTATACATTGTACCAAAAAAAAAAAGAAGGAGAGAAGATGTCGTTTGCTTATTTTCTTTTGCAGGTTTACCTAAGCATGTCTAGTGGAGTTGGTGACCAAACAATGGACTTTAAACTACACATGGTGGCCATGATGGAAGAATTCAAGCAGAGTTTGGATGAAGCTTTCGAGCCTCTTCATAGACGCCTTGACCGAATGGTGAATAAGGATGTCAAGAGGAGGGGTTCCCCACAATTTCATCCTGACGTCCAACCTACCTCTTCAAAGTCATTATATTCAAGGAGAAGGGAGGAGGTTCATTCGACAACAAAGCATGCAAATACTTTATCCATAGATGAAGGAGTTAGTTGAGTGCAGGAGACATGTCAACAACTCTCCTCCAACAAAAACTTGAAAAAGAGCGAGTTGAGTATGGTGGTGAGAGTGCACTTGAGGTAAAAGTTGAGGAATGTGAGATTGAAAAAGAGGTAAAAAAATCTGAGGAGATGAGTGAAGCATCAAGTGAGCTGATTGTGCATGGGAAGGCGAGTGTTTATAGTTTTCCTAACGAACTTAACTTTTGCCTTGTTTAGTGTTTCTGCTTTTGTACAGATTGAGCGAAGTCGAGTGAAGTTAGTCATGCAATGTTCCATTCCAAAGTTGCTTGTACAATTCACTAGCTTCCATGGAGTTTGTCTTCTAGGAGATAGATCTATTTGGTATCACTTCATGGAACAACCCGAATCTGTCCGCACCAATGGAGAATTAATTCGAACTCCATATTTCTATTCTTGTTTGTTACCCACGGTTCATTCATCATCTTTATCTTCTTTTGAGCATTATTTCCATCCTCACACATGTATTTCCTATGCAGATTTTGAAGGAAAATGTAAAGAGCCATCAATGCAGTCTAAAGTTGAATCGATTGATGGAAGGAATCACGTGTCACGGGGAGTTTTTGCATTTAACTCTTATTCTACACCTTCTTACCACTTAATTAATGACGTTCCATTGCTTATGTATCCAATTTCTGGTTCAAAACAAGCTGAGACTCATTTTGTTTTTGTAGGTTGTAAGGCTGCTCGAAATTTTCCAGCTTTGATTAAAGAGTTGCAACCTGGTTTCATGCTTGTGCCAGCTGCTTGTAATCTTCCATGCATATTCATACATCCAAAAGCTGGTCACCATGAGATCATTTTATCAACCCAAACTGGCGCAAATTCAAGTGACTCGTCTGGAGTGTGACCTTCACTTCATTGCTGCCACTTATGTTGGGTGATGCAGACAAGTGTGTCAATCAAGACCCGAATGTTGTTTTTACCTCACTGGTTCATCCTTCCACGGAAGCGCAACATGAATGGCTCATTGTTCTATCTGCAGATGGGCAAGTAGTGCCAAATCAGCAACAACTAGGGTCGAATTATACTACCTTGCACAATCAGATTCAAGATTTTTCTAAGCTGAATGAGAGTCATCATGAAGATCCCTATCTAGTGCATGTGAAACGTAAGTTGTCAAGTAGTATTAACCCTACATATACTAATTGTGTGATTTGTTTTATGGGTTTGAATTTGACATGCAAACGACCAAGGGTTGATGAGAGAGTTTTGGAGTGCTACATGGAATTTTCACAAGCTTTATACAAGGTGTTTCTTGTCTTGGCGAATGTCCTTGTTCAAGAGCATCATGAGGTTGTCCAAGCGACATGTGACGTGGCTGGTGCTCATTCATCTCGCTCCCACATTGCATGGAGTACCACTTTTTCCCAAGATTTAAGGACAAATCCTTTTCAAGAGGAGGGGAATGATACGAATGAGCAAGCCTCAAAGGGAGGATTGGGCCTCGATTAAGTAGCTCTTGTTGAGCTTAGCTTCGGCCATGTGGGCCTTAGGTCCAATAGTACTTTAGCTAGTCATTAAGCTAGTTAATTAGTAGGTTAGCTTTCGGCCAAGAGAGACCCAATGGGCTGGCCGATTTTCCCTTCATGCTTTCCAAGCTTTATTAGGTTTAGTCAAGGCTATAAATAGCCCTAAAGCTGATGGTACATTTAGTTTTTGCGATGTTATTAATAAAATTCCAGACTTTCGTCTTACATTAAGCCAAATTCCTCTAGCTTGTGAAAGCTAAGTTGAACATCCTAGTGTGGTTCCTAGGTTGTTTATTGACTTATCAATCAAGCAAACACACTTGATTGTGGCATCCTCTGCCGTTGAATTCGTTCTTGAGTGGTCCGAGTTTGGGTTCAACTCCGTCGATTCCGTAACGTGTCCTCTAAGATCCTAAGTTGCTTCCGCGACCGGGCAGCGAGACCCTCGACAGCTCAGCGGAGGTCGAAGACCTGATTGACTAACACCAAAGCAACACCAAAATACCACCAAACCCCCGACCAAAAGGCCGAGGACCAGCACGCTCCGCAAATTCCAGAATTTTGGGTTGTCGGGTAGAGTACTTCTAGGATTTTCAAAAATTCAGCCTTGAAGGCATTTTGTCTTGCCTTCTTTTTCAGTCATTAGTCCTAATCTGAGTTTTAGATCGCGTCTAGGCCTTCATTCACCTCCATTCCTCGCTGCTGTCTTGTGTCACTTGTTGACTAGTCAAGAACGTACCTTGCGGTGACGCCTAATTTGCTCAACCCGAGCAACTAGCAAGCCAAGGAATTGCTTGGTGAGACTATTAGAGAGTGATACACTTGAGTGAAACACAAGCGTGAGTGACCTATACATTGTACCAAAAAAAAAAAGAAGGAGAGAAGAGGTCGTTTGCTTATTTTCTTTTGCAGGTTTACCTAAGCATGTCTAGTGGAGTTGGTGACCAAACAATGGACTTTAAACTACACATGGTGGCCATGATGGAAGAATTCAAGCAGAGTTTGGATGAAGCTTTCGAGCCTCTTCATAGACGCCTTGACCGAATGGTGAATAAGGATGTCAAGAGGAGGGGTTCCCCACAATTTCATCCTGACGTCCAACCTACCTCTTCAAAGTCATTATATTCAAGGAGAAGGGAGGAGGTTCATTCGACAACAAAGCATGCAAATACTTTATCCATAGATGAAGGAGTTAGTTGAGTGCAGGAGACATGTCAACAACTCTCCTCCAACAAAAACTTGAAAAAGAGCGAGTTGAGTATGGTGGTGAGAGTGCACTTGAGGTAAAAGTTGAGGAATGTGAGATTGAAAAAGAGGTAAAAAAATCTGAGGAGATGAGTGAAGCATCAAGTGAGCTGATTGTGCATGGGAAGGCGAGTGTTTATAGTTTTCCTAACGAACTTAACTTTTGCCTTGTTTAGTGTTTCTGCTTTTGTACAGATTGAGCGAAGTCGAGTGAAGTTAGTCATGCAATGTTCCATTCCAAAGTTGCTTGTACAATTCACTAGCTTCCATGGAGTTTGTCTTCTAGGAGATAGATCTATTTGGTATCACTTCATGGAACAACCCGAATCTGTCCGCACCAATGGAGAATTAATTCGAACTCCATATTTCTATTCTTGTTTGTTACCCACGGTTCATTCATCATCTTTACCTTCTTTTGAGCATTATTTCCATCCTCACACATGTATTTCCTATGCAGATTTTGAAGGAAAATGTAAAGAGCCATCAATGCAGTCTAAAGTTGAATCGATTGATGGAAGGAATCACGTGTCACGGGGAGTTTTTGCATTTAACTCTTATTCTACACCTTCTTACCACTTAATTAATGACGTTCCATTGCTTATGTATCCAATTTCTGGTTCAAAACAAGCTGAGACTCATTTTGTTTTTGTAGGTTGTAAGGCTGCTCGAAATTTTCCAGCTTTGATTAAAGAGTTGCAACCTGGTTTCATGCTTGTGCCAGCTGCTTGTAATCTTCCATGCATATTCATACATCCAAAAGCTGGTCACCATGAGATCATTTTATCAACCCAAACTGGCGCAAATTCAAGTGACTCGTCTGGAGTGTGACCTTCACTTCATTGCTGCCACTTATGTTGGGTGATGCAGACAAGTGTGTCAATCAAGACCCGAATGTTGTTTTTACCTCACTGGTTCATCCTTCCACGGAAGCGCAACATGAATGGCTCATTGTTCTATCTGCAGATGGGCAAGTAGTGCCAAATCAGCAACAACTAGGGTCGAATTATACTACCTTGCACAATCAGATTCAAGATTTTTCTAAGCTGAATGAGAGTCATCATGAAGATCCCTATCTAGTGCATGTGAAACGTAAGTTGTCAAGTAGTATTAACCCTACATATACTAATTGTGTGATTTGTTTTATGGGTTTGAATTTGACATGCAAACGACCAAGGGTTGATGAGAGAGTTTTGGAGTGCTACATGGAATTTTCACAAGCTTTATACAAGGTGTTTCTTGTCTTGGCGAATGTCCTTGTTCAAGAGCATCATGAGGTTGTCCAAGCGACATGTGACGTGGCTGGTGCTCATTCATCTCGCTCCCACATTGCATGGAGTACCACTTTTTCCCAAGATTTAAGGACAAATCCTTTTCAAGAGGAGGGGAATGATACGAATGAGCAAGCCTCAAAGGGAGGATTGGGCCTCGATTAAGTAGCTCTTGTTGAGCTTAGCTTCGGCCATGTGGGCCTTAGGTCCAATAGTACTTTAGCTAGTCATTAAGCTAGTTAATTAGTAGGTTAGCTTTCGGCCAAGAGAGACCCAATGGGCTGGCCGATTTTCCCTTCATGCTTTCCAAGCTTTATTAGGTTTAGTCAAGGCTATAAATAGCCCTAAAGCTGATGGTACATTTAGTTTTTGCGATGTTATTAATAAAATTCCAGACTTTCGTCTTACATTAAGCCAAATTCCTCTAGCTTGTGAAAGCTAAGTTGAACATCCTAGTGTGGTTCCTAGGTTGTTTATTGACTTATCAATCAAGCAAACACACTTGATTGTGGCATCCTCTGCCGTTGAATTCGTTCTTGAGTGGTCCGAGTTTGGGTTCAACTCCGTCGATTCCGTAACGTGTCCTCTAAGATCCTAAGTTGCTTCCGCGACCGGGCAGCGAGACCCTCGACAGCTCAGCGGAGGTCGAAGACCTGATTGACTAACACCAAAGCAACACCAAAATACCACCAAACCCCCGACCAAAAGGCCGAGGACCAGCACGCTCCGCAAATTCCAGAATTTTGGGTTGTCGGGTAGAGTACTTCTAGGATTTTCAAAAATTCAGCCTTGAAGGCATTTTGTCTTGCCTTCTTTTTCAGTCATTAGTCCTAATCTGAGTTTTAGATCGCGTCTAGGCCTTCATTCACCTCCATTCCTCGCTGCTGTCTTGTGTCACTTGTTGACTAGTCAAGAACGTACCTTGCGGTGACGCCTAATTTGCTCAACCCGAGCAACTAGCAAGCCAAGGAATTGCTTGGTGAGACTATTAGAGAGTGATACACTTGAGTGAAACACAAGCGTGAGTGACCTATACATTGTACCAAAAAAAAAAAGAAGGAGAGAAGAGGTCGTTTGCTTATTTTCTTTTGCAGGTTTACCTAAGCATGTCTAGTGGAGTTGGTGACCAAACAATGGACTTTAAACTACACATGGTGGCCATGATGGAAGAATTCAAGCAGAGTTTGGATGAAGCTTTCGAGCCTCTTCATAGACGCCTTGACCGAATGGTGAATAAGGATGTCAAGAGGAGGGGTTCCCCACAATTTCATCCTGACGTCCAACCTACCTCTTCAAAGTCATTATATTCAAGGAGAAGGGAGGAGGTTCATTCGACAACAAAGCATGCAAATACTTTATCCATAGATGAAGGAGTTAGTTGAGTGCAGGAGACATGTCAACAACTCTCCTCCAACAAAAACTTGAAAAAGAGCGAGTTGAGTATGGTGGTGAGAGTGCACTTGAGGTAAAAGTTGAGGAATGTGAGATTGAAAAAGAGGTAAAAAAATCTGAGGAGATGAGTGAAGCATCAAGTGAGCTGATTGTGCATGGGAAGGCGAGTGTTTATAGTTTTCCTAACGAACTTAACTTTTGCCTTGTTTAGTGTTTCTGCTTTTGTACAGATTGAGCGAAGTCGAGTGAAGTTAGTCATGCAATGTTCCATTCCAAAGTTGCTTGTACAATTCACTAGCTTCCATGGAGTTTGTCTTCTAGGAGATAGATCTATTTGGTATCACTTCATGGAACAACCCGAATCTGTCCGCACCAATGGAGAATTAATTCGAACTCCATATTTCTATTCTTGTTTGTTACCCACGGTTCATTCATCATCTTTACCTTCTTTTGAGAATTATTTCCATCCTCACACATGTATTTCCTATGCAGATTTTGAAGGAAAATGTAAAGAGCCATCAATGCAGTCTAAAGTTGAATCGATTGATGGAAGGAATCACGTGTCACGGGGAGTTTTTGCATTTAACTCTTATTCTACACCTTCTTACCACTTAATTAATGACGTTCCATTGCTTATGTATCCAATTTCTGGTTCAAAACAAGCTGAGACTCATTTTGTTTTTGTAGGTTGTAAGGCTGCTCGAAATTTTCCAGCTTTGATTAAAGAGTTGCAACCTGGTTTCATGCTTGTGCCAGCTGCTTGTAATCTTCCATGCATATTCATACATCCAAAAGCTGGTCACCATGAGATCATTTTATCAACCCAAACTGGCGTGTGACTCGTCTGCAAATTCAAGTGACTCGTCTGGAGTGTGACCTTCACTTCATTGCTGCCACTTATGTTGGGTGATGCAGACAAGTGTGTCAATCAAGACCCGAATGTTGTTTTTACCTCACTGGTTCATCCTTCCACGGAAGCGCAACATGAATGGCTCATTGTTCTATCTCCAGATGGGCAAGTAGTGCCAAATCAGCAACAACTAGGGTCGAATTATACTACCTTGCACAATCAGATTCAAGATTTTTCTAAGCTGAATGAGAGTCATCATGAAGATCCCTATCTAGTGCATGTGAAACGTAAGTTGTCAAGTAGTATTAACCCTACATATACTAATTGTGTGATTTGTTTTATGGGTTTGAATTTGACATGCAAACGACCAAGGGTTGATGAGAGAGTTTTGGAGTGCTACATGGAATTTTCACAAGCTTTATACAAGGTGTTTCTTGTCTTGGCGAATGTCCTTGTTCAAGAGCATCATGAGGTTGTCCAAGCGACATGTGACGTGGCTGGTGCTCATTCATCTCGCTCCCACATTGCATGGAGTACCACTTTTTCCCAAGATTTAAGGACAAATCCTTTTCAAGAGGAGGGGAATGATACGAATGAGCAAGCCTCAAAGGGAGGATTGGGCCTCGATTAAGTAGCTCTTGTTGAGCTTAGCTTCGGCCATGTGGGCCTTAGGTCCAATAGTACTTTAGCTAGTCATTAAGCTAGTTAATTAGTAGGTTAGCTTTCGGCCAAGAGAGACCCAATGGGCTGGCCGATTTTCCCTTCATGCTTTCCAAGCTTTATTAGGTTTAGTCAAGGCTATAAATAGCCCTAAAGCTGATGGT
The DNA here is from genome assembly GCF_036785885.1 of Coffea arabica. NCBI lineage: Eukaryota > Viridiplantae > Streptophyta > Magnoliopsida > Gentianales > Rubiaceae > Coffea > Coffea arabica. The sequence continues at coordinate 33,105,390 of NC_092323.1, read as the reverse complement.
ACATTTAGTTTTTGCGATGTTATTAATAAAATTCCAGACTTTCGTCTTACATTAAGCCAAATTCCTCTAGCTTGTGAAAGCTAAGTTGAACATCCTAGTGTGGTTCCTAGGTTGTTTATTGACTTATCAATCAAGCAAACACACTTGATTGTGGCATCCTCTGCCGTTGAATTCGTTCTTGAGTGGTCCGAGTTTGGGTTCAACTCCGTCGATTCCGTAACGTGTCCTCTAAGATCCTAAGTTGCTTCCGCGACCGGGCAGCGAGACCCTCGACAGCTCAGCGGAGGTCGAAGACCTGATTGACTAACACCAAAGCAACACCAAAATACCACCAAACCCCCGACCAAAAGGCCGAGGACCAGCACGCTCCGCAAATTCCAGAATTTTGGGTTGTCGGGTAGAGTACTTCTAGGATTTTCAAAATTTCAGCCTTGAAGGCATTTTGTCTTGCCTTCTTTTTCAGTCATTAGTCCTAATCTGAGTTTTAGATCGCGTCTAGGCCTTCATTCACCTCCATTCCTTGCTGCTATCTTGTGTCACTTGTTGACTAGTCAAGAACGTACCTTGCGGTGACGCCTAATTTGTTCAACCCGAGCAACTAGCAAGCCAAGGAATTGCTTGGTGAGACTATTAGAGAGTGATACACTTGAGTGAAACACAAGCGTGAGTGACCTATACATTGTACCAAAAAAAAAAAGAAGGAGAGAAGAGGTCGTTTGCTTATTTTCTTTTGCAGGTTTACCTAAGCATGTCTAGTGGAGTTGGTGACCAAACAATGGACTTTAAACTACACATGGTGGCCATGATGGAAGAATTCAAGCAGAGTTTGGATGAAGCTTTCGAGCCTCTTCATAGACGCCTTGACCGAATGGTGAATAAGGATGTCAAGAGGAGGGGTTCCCCACAATTTCATCCTGACGTCCAACCTACCTCTTCAAAGTCATTATATTCAAGGAGAAGGGAGGAGGTTCATTCGACAACAAAGCATGAAAATACTTTATCCATAGATGAAGGAGTTAGTTGAGTGCAGGAGACATGTCAACAACTCTCCTCCAACAAAAACTTGAAAAAGAGCGAGTTGAGTATGGTGGTGAGAGTGCACTTGAGGTAAAAGTTGAGGAATGTGAGATTGAAAAAGAGGTAAAAAAATCTGAGGAGATGAGTGAAGCATCAAGTGAGCTGATTGTGCATGGGAAGGCGAGTGTTTATAGTTTTCCTAACGAACTTAACTTTTGCCTTGTTTAGTGTTTCTGCTTTTGTACAGATTGAGCGAAGTCGAGTGAAGTTAGTCATGCAATGTTCCATTCCAAAGTTGCTTGTACAATTCACTAGCTTCCATGGAGTTTGTCTTCTAGGAGATAGATCTATTTGGTATCACTTCATGGAACAACCCGAATCTGTCCGCACCAATGGAGAATTAATTCGAACTCCATATTTCTATTCTTGTTTGTTACCCACGGTTCATTCATCATCTTTACCTTCTTTTGAGCATTATTTCCATCCTCACACATGTATTTCCTATGCAGATTTTGAAGGAAAATGTAAAGAGCCATCAATGCAGTCTAAAGTTGAATCGATTGATGGAAGGAATCACGTGTCACGGGGAGTTTTTGCATTTAACTCTTATTCTACACCTTCTTACCACTTAATTAATGACGTTCCATTGCTTATGTATCCAATTTCTGGTTCAAAACAAGCTGAGACTCATTTTGTTTTTGTAGGTTGTAAGGCTGCTCGAAATTTTCCAGCTTTGATTAAAGAGTTGCAACCTGGTTTCATGCTTGTGCCAGCTGCTTGTAATCTTCCATGCATATTCATACATCCAAAAGCTGGTCACCATGAGATCATTTTATCAACCCAAACTGGCGCAAATTCAAGTGACTCGTCTGGAGTGTGACCTTCACTTCATTGCTGCCACTTATGTTGGGTGATGCAGACAAGTGTGTCAATCAAGACCCGAATGTTGTTTTTACCTCACTGGTTCATCCTTCCACGGAAGCGCAACATGAATGGCTCATTGTTCTATCTCCAGATGGGCAAGTAGTGCCAAATCAGCAACAACTAGGGTCGAATTATACTACCTTGCACAATCAGATTCAAGATTTTTCTAAGCTGAATGAGAGTCATCATGAAGATCCCTATCTAGTGCATGTGAAACGTAAGTTGTCAAGTAGTATTAACCCTACATATACTAATTGTGTGATTTGTTTTATGGGTTTGAATTTGACATGCAAACGACCAAGGGTTGATGAGAGAGTTTTGGAGTGCTACATGGAATTTTCACAAGCTTTATACAAGGTGTTTCTTGTCTTGGCGAATGTCCTTGTTCAAGAGCATCATGAGGTTGTCCAAGCGACATGTGACGTGGCTGGTGCTCATTCATCTCGCTCCCACATTGCATGGAGTACCACTTTTTCCCAAGATTTAAGGACAAATCCTTTTCAAGAGGAGGGGAATGATACGAATGAGCAAGCCTCAAAGGGAGGATTGGGCCTCGATTAAGTAGCTCTTGTTGAGCTTAGCTTCGGCCATGTGGGCCTTAGGTCCAATAGTACTTTAGCTAGTCATTAAGCTAGTTAATTAGTAGGTTAGCTTTCGGCCAAGAGAGACCCAATGGGCTGGCCGATTTTCCCTTCATGCTTTCCAAGCTTTATTAGGTTTAGTCAAGGCTATAAATAGCCCTAAAGCTGATGGTACATTTAGTTTTTGCGATGTTATTAATAAAATTCCAGACTTTCGTCTTACATTAAGCCAAATTCCTCTAGCTTGTGAAAGCTAAGTTGAACATCCTAGTGTGGTTCCTAGGTTGTTTATTGACTTATCAATCAAGCAAACACACTTGATTGTGGCATCCTCTGCCGTTGAATTCGTTCTTGAGTGGTCCGAGTTTGGGTTCAACTCCGTCGATTCCGTAACGTGTCCTCTAAGATCCTAAGTTGCTTCCGCGACCGGGCAGCGAGACCCTCGACAGCTCAGCGGAGGTCGAAGACCTGATTGACTAACACCAAAGCAACACCAAAATACCACCAAACCCCCGACCAAAAGGCCGAGGACCAGCACGCTCCGCAAATTCCAGAATTTTGGGTTGTCGGGTAGAGTACTTCTAGGATTTTCAAAAATTCAGCCTTGAAGGCATTTTGTCTTGCCTTCTTTTTCAGTCATTAGTCCTAATCTGAGTTTTAGATCGCGTCTAGGCCTTCATTCACCTCCATTCCTCGCTGCTGTCTTGTGTCACTTGTTGACTAGTCAAGAACGTACCTTGCGGTGACGCCTAATTTGCTCAACCCGAGCAACTAGCAAGCCAAGGAATTGCTTGGTGAGACTATTAGAGAGTGATACACTTGAGTGAAACACAAGCGTGAGTGACCTATACATTGTACCAAAAAAAAAAAGAAGGAGAGAAGAGGTCGTTTGCTTATTTTCTTTTGCAGGTTTACCTAAGCATGTCTAGTGGAGTTGGTGACCAAACAATGGACTTTAAACTACACATGGTGGCCATGATGGAAGAATTCAAGCAGAGTTTGGATGAAGCTTTCGAGCCTCTTCATAGACGCCTTGACCGAATGGTGAATAAGGATGTCAAGAGGAGGGGTTCCCCACAATTTCATCCTGACGTCCAACCTACCTCTTCAAAGTCATTATATTCAAGGAGAAGGGAGGAGGTTCATTCGACAACAAAGCATGCAAATACTTTATCCATAGATGAAGGAGTTAGTTGAGTGCAGGAGACATGTCAACAACTCTCCTCCAACAAAAACTTGAAAAAGAGCGAGTTGAGTATGGTGGTGAGAGTGCACTTGAGGTAAAAGTTGAGGAATGTGAGATTGAAAAAGAGGTAAAAAAATCTGAGGAGATGAGTGAAGCATCAAGTGAGCTGATTGTGCATGGGAAGGCGAGTGTTTATAGTTTTCCTAACGAACTTAACTTTTGCCTTGTTTAGTGTTTCTGCTTTTGTACAGATTGAGCGAAGTCGAGTGAAGTTAGTCATGCAATGTTCCATTCCAAAGTTGCTTGTACAATTCACTAGCTTCCATGGAGTTTGTCTTCTAGGAGATAGATCTATTTGGTATCACTTCATGGAACAACCCGAATCTGTCCGCACCAATGGAGAATTAATTCGAACTCCATATTTCTATTCTTGTTTGTTACCCACGGTTCATTCATCATCTTTACCTTCTTTTGAGCATTATTTCCATCCTCACACATGTATTTCCTATGCAGATTTTGAAGGAAAATGTAAAGAGCCATCAATGCAGTCTAAAGTTGAATCGATTGATGGAAGGAATCACGTGTCACGGGGAGTTTTTGCATTTAACTCTTATTCTACACCTTCTTACCACTTAATTAATGACGTTCCATTGCTTATGTATCCAATTTCTGGTTCAAAACAAGCTGAGACTCATTTTGTTTTTGTAGGTTGTAAGGCTGCTCGAAATTTTCCAGCTTTGATTAAAGAGTTGCAACCTGGTTTCATGCTTGTGCCAGCTGCTTGTAATCTTCCATGCATATTCATACATCCAAAAGCTGGTCACCATGAGATCATTTTATCAACCCAAACTGGCGCAAATTCAAGTGACTCGTCTGGAGTGTGACCTTCACTTCATTGCTGCCACTTATGTTGGGTGATGCAGACAAGTGTGTCAATCAAGACCCGAATGTTGTTTTTACCTCACTGGTTCATCCTTCCACGGAAGCGCAACATGAATGGCTCATTGTTCTATCTGCAGATGGGCAAGTAGTGCCAAATCAGCAACAACTAGGGTCGAATTATACTACCTTGCACAATCAGATTCAAGATTTTTCTAAGCTGAATGAGAGTCATCATGAAGATCCCTATCTAGTGCATGTGAAACGTAAGTTGTCAAGTAGTATTAACCCTACATATACTAATTGTGTGATTTGTTTTATGGGTTTGAATTTGACATGCAAACGACCAAGGGTTGATGAGAGAGTTTTGGAGTGCTACATGGAATTTTCACAAGCTTTATACAAGGTGTTTCTTGTCTTGGCGAATGTCCTTGTTCAAGAGCATCATGAGGTTGTCCAAGCGACATGTGACGTGGCTGGTGCTCATTCATCTCGCTCCCACATTGCATGGAGTACCACTTTTTCCCAAGATTTAAGGACAAATCCTTTTCAAGAGGAGGGGAATGATACGAATGAGCAAGCCTCAAAGGGAGGATTGGGCCTCGATTAAGTAGCTCTTGTTGAGCTTAGCTTCGGCCATGTGGGCCTTAGGTCCAATAGTACTTTAGCTAGTCATTAAGCTAGTTAATTAGTAGGTTAGCTTTCGGCCAAGAGAGACCCAATGGGCTGGCCGATTTTCCCTTCATGCTTTCCAAGCTTTATTAGGTTTAGTCAAGGCTATAAATAGCCCTAAAGCTGATGGTACATTTAGTTTTTGCGATGTTATTAATAAAATTCCAGACTTTCGTCTTACATTAAGCCAAATTCCTCTAGCTTGTGAAAGCTAAGTTGAACATCCTAGTGTGGTTCCTAGGTTGTTTATTGACTTATCAATCAAGCAAACACACTTGATTGTGGCATCCTCTGCCGTTGAATTCGTTCTTGAGTGGTCCGAGTTTGGGTTCAACTCCGTCGATTCCGTAACGTGTCCTCTAAGATCCTAAGTTGCTTCCGCGACCGGGCAGCGAGACCCTCGACAGCTCAGCGGAGGTCGAAGACCTGATTGACTAACACCAAAGCAACACCAAAATACCACCAAACCCCCGACCAAAAGGCCGAGGACCAGCACGCTCCGCAAATTCCAGAATTTTGGGTTGTCGGGTAGAGTACTTCTAGGATTTTCAAAAATTCAGCCTTGAAGGCATTTTGTCTTGCCTTCTTTTTCAGTCATTAGTCCTAATCTGAGTTTTAGATCGCGTCTAGGCCTTCATTCACCTCCATTCCTCGCTGCTGTCTTGTGTCACTTGTTGACTAGTCAAGAACGTACCTTGCGGTGACGCCTAATTTGCTCAACCCGAGCAACTAGCAAGCCAAGGAATTGCTTGGTGAGACTATTAGAGAGTGATACACTTGAGTGAAACACAAGCGTGAGTGACCTATACATTGTACCAAAAAAAAACAGAAGGAGAGAAGAGGTCGTTTGCTTATTTTCTTTTGCAGGTTTACCTAAGCATGTCTAGTGGAGTTGGTGACCAAACAATGGACTTTAAACTACACATGGTGGCCATGATGGAAGAATTCAAGCAGAGTTTGGATGAAGCTTTCGAGCCTCTTCATAGACGCCTTGACCGAATGGTGAATAAGGATGTCAAGAGGAGGGGTTCCCCACAATTTCATCCTGACGTCCAACCTACCTCTTCAAAGTCATTATATTCAAGGAGAAGGGAGGAGGTTCATTCGACAACAAAGCATGCAAATACTTTATCCATAGATGAAGGAGTTAGTTGAGTGCAGGAGACATGTCAACAACTCTCCTCCAACAAAAACTTGAAAAAGAGCGAGTTGAGTATGGTGGTGAGAGTGCACTTGAGGTAAAAGTTGAGGAATGTGAGATTGAAAAAGAGGTAAAAAAATCTGAGGAGATGAGTGAAGCATCAAGTGAGCTGATTGTGCATGGGAAGGCGAGTGTTTATAGTTTTCCTAACGAACTTAACTTTTGCCTTGTTTAGTGTTTCTGCTTTTGTACAGATTGAGCGAAGTCGAGTGAAGTTAGTCATGCAATGTTCCATTCCAAAGTTGCTTGTACAATTCACTAGCTTCCATGGAGTTTGTCTTCTAGGAGATAGATCTATTTGGTATCACTTCATGGAACAACCCGAATCTGTCCGCACCAATGGAGAATTAATTCGAACTCCATATTTCTATTCTTGTTTGTTACCCACGGTTCATTCATCATCTTTACCTTCTTTTGAGCATTATTTCCATCCTCACACATGTATTTCCTATGCAGATTTTGAAGGAAAATGTAAAGAGCCATCAATGCAGTCTAAAGTTGAATCGATTGATGGAAGGAATCACGTGTCACGGGGAGTTTTTGCATTTAACTCTTATTCTACACCTTCTTACCACTTAATTAATGACGTTCCATTGCTTATGTATCCAATTTCTGGTTCAAAACAAGCTGAGACTCATTTTGTTTTTGTAGGTTGTAAGGCTGCTCGAAATTTTCCAGCTTTGATTAAAGAGTTGCAACCTGGTTTCATGCTTGTGCCAGCTGCTTGTAATCTTCCATGCATATTCATACATCCAAAAGCTGGTCACCATGAGATCATTTTATCAACCCAAACTGGCGCAAATTCAAGTGACTCGTCTGGAGTGTGACCTTCACTTCATTGCTGCCACTTATGTTGGGTGATGCAGACAAGTGTGTCAATCAAGACCCGAATGTTGTTTTTACCTCACTGGTTCATCCTTCCACGGAAGCGCAACATGAATGGCTCATTGTTCTATCTCCAGATGGGCAAGTAGTGCCAAATCAGCAACAACTAGGGTCGAATTATACTACCTTGCACAATCAGATTCAAGATTTTTCTAAGCTGAATGAGAGTCATCATGAAGATCCCTATCTAGTGCATGTGAAACGTAAGTTGTCAAGTAGTATTAACCCTACATATACTAATTGTGTGATTTGTTTTATGGGTTTGAATTTGACATGCAAACGACCAAGGGTTGATGAGAGAGTTTTGGAGTGCTACATGGAATTTTCACAAGCTTTATACAAGGTGTTTCTTGTCTTGGCGAATGTCCTTGTTCAAGAGCATCATGAGGTTGTCCAAGCGACATGTGACGTGGCTGGTGCTCATTCATCTCGCTCCCACATTGCATGGAGTACCACTTTTTCCCAAGATTTAAGGACAAATCCTTTTCAAGAGGAGGGGAATGATACGAATGAGCAAGCCTCAAAGGGAGGATTGGGCCTCGATTAAGTAGCTCTTGTTGAGCTTAGCTTCGGCCATGTGGGCCTTAGGTCCAATAGTACTTTAGCTAGTCATTAAGCTAGTTAATTAGTAGGTTAGCTTTCGGCCAAGAGAGACCCAATGGGCTGGCCGATTTTCCCTTCATGCTTTCCAAGCTTTATTAGGTTTAGTCAAGGCTATAAATAGCCCTAAAGCTGATGGTACATTTAGTTTTTGCGATGTTATTAATAAAATTCCAGACTTTCGTCTTACATTAAGCCAAATTCCTCTAGCTTGTGAAAGCTAAGTTGAACATCCTAGTGTGGTTCCTAGGTTGTTTATTGACTTATCAATCAAGCAAACACACTTGATTGTGGCATCCTCTGCCGTTGAATTCGTTCTTGAGTGGTCCGAGTTTGGGTTCAACTCCGTCGATTCCGTAACGTGTCCTCTAAGATCCTAAGTTGCTTCCGCGACCGGGCAGCGAGACCCTCGACAGCTCAGCGGAGGTCGAAGACCTGATTGACTAACACCAAAGCAACACCAAAATACCACCAAACCCCCGACCAAAAGGCCGAGGACCAGCACGCTCCGCAAATTCCAGAATTTTGGGTTGTCGGGTAGAGTACTTCTAGGATTTTCAAAATTTCAGCCTTGAAGGCATTTTGTCTTGCCTTCTTTTTCAGTCATTAGTCCTAATCTGAGTTTTAGATCGCGTCTAGGCCTTCATTCACCTCCATTCCTTGCTGCTATCTTGTGTCACTTGTTGACTAGTCAAGAACGTACCTTGCGGTGACGCCTAATTTGTTCAACCCGAGCAACTAGCAAGCCAAGGAATTGCTTGGTGAGACTATTAGAGAGTGATACACTTGAGTGAAACACAAGCGTGAGTGACCTATACATTGTACCAAAAAAAAAAAGAAGGAGAGAAGAGGTCGTTTGCTTATTTTCTTTTGCAGGTTTACCTAAGCATGTCTAGTGGAGTTGGTGACCAAACAATGGACTTTAAACTACACATGGTGGCCATGATGGAAGAATTCAAGCAGAGTTTGGATGAAGCTTTCGAGCCTCTTCATAGACGCCTTGACCGAATGGTGAATAAGGATGTCAAGAGGAGGGGTTCCCCACAATTTCATCCTGACGTCCAACCTACCTCTTCAAAGTCATTATATTCAAGGAGAAGGGAGGAGGTTCATTCGACAACAAAGCATGAAAATACTTTATCCATAGATGAAGGAGTTAGTTGAGTGCAGGAGACATGTCAACAACTCTCCTCCAACAAAAACTTGAAAAAGAGCGAGTTGAGTATGGTGGTGAGAGTGCACTTGAGGTAAAAGTTGAGGAATGTGAGATTGAAAAAGAGGTAAAAAAATCTGAGGAGATGAGTGAAGCATCAAGTGAGCTGATTGTGCATGGGAAGGCGAGTGTTTATAGTTTTCCTAACGAACTTAACTTTTGCCTTGTTTAGTGTTTCTGCTTTTGTACAGATTGAGCGAAGTCGAGTGAAGTTAGTCATGCAATGTTCCATTCCAAAGTTGCTTGTACAATTCACTAGCTTCCATGGAGTTTGTCTTCTAGGAGATAGATCTATTTGGTATCACTTCATGGAACAACCCGAATCTGTCCGCACCAATGGAGAATTAATTCGAACTCCATATTTCTATTCTTGTTTGTTACCCACGGTTCATTCATCATCTTTACCTTCTTTTGAGAATTATTTCCATCCTCACACATGTATTTCCTATGCAGATTTTGAAGGAAAATGTAAAGAGCCATCAATGCAGTCTAAAGTTGAATCGATTGATGGAAGGAATCACGTGTCACGGGGAGTTTTTGCATTTAACTCTTATTCTACACCTTCTTACCACTTAATTAATGACGTTCCATTGCTTATGTATCCAATTTCTGGTTCAAAACAAGCTGAGACTCATTTTGTTTTTGTAGGTTGTAAGGCTGCTCGAAATTTTCCAGCTTTGATTAAAGAGTTGCAACCTGGTTTCATGCTTGTGCCAGCTGCTTGTAATCTTCCATGCATATTCATACATCCAAAAGCTGGTCACCATGAGATCATTTTATCAACCCAAACTGGCGTGTGACTCGTCTGCAAATTCAAGTGACTCGTCTGGAGTGTGACCTTCACTTCATTGCTGCCACTTATGTTGGGTGATGCAGACAAGTGTGTCAATCAAGACCCGAATGTTGTTTTTACCTCACTGGTTCATCCTTCCACGGAAGCGCAACATGAATGGCTCATTGTTCTATCTCCAGATGGGCAAGTAGTGCCAAATCAGCAACAACTAGGGTCGAATTATACTACCTTGCACAATCAGATTCAAGATTTTTCTAAGCTGAATGAGAGTCATCATGAAGATCCCTATCTAGTGCATGTGAAACGTAAGTTGTCAAGTAGTATTAACCCTACATATACTAATTGTGTGATTTGTTTTATGGGTTTGAATTTGACATGCAAACGACCAAGGGTTGATGAGAGAGTTTTGGAGTGCTACATGGAATTTTCACAAGCTTTATACAAGGTGTTTCTTGTCTTGGCGAATGTCCTTGTTCAAGAGCATCATGAGGTTGTCCAAGCGACATGTGACGTGGCTGGTGCTCATTCATCTCGCTCCCACATTGCATGGAGTACCACTTTTTCCCAAGATTTAAGGACAAATCCTTTTCAAGAGGAGGGGAATGATACGAATGAGCAAGCCTCAAAGGGAGGATTGGGCCTCGATTAAGTAGCTCTTGTTGAGCTTAGCTTCGGCCATGTGGGCCTTAGGTCCAATAGTACTTTAGCTAGTCATTAAGCTAGTTAATTAGTAGGTTAGCTTTCGGCCAAGAGAGACCCAATGGGCTGGCCGATTTTCCCTTCATGCTTTCCAAGCTTTATTAGGTTTAGTCAAGGCTATAAATAGCCCTAAAGCTGATGGTACATTTAGTTTTTGCGATGTTATTAATAAAATTCCAGACTTTCGTCTTACATTAAGCCAAATTCCTCTAGCTTGTGAAAGCTAAGTTGAACATCCTAGTGTGGTTCCTAGGTTGTTTATTGACTTATCAATCAAGCAAACACACTTGATTGTGGCATCCTCTGCCGTTGAATTCGTTCTTGAGTGGTCCGAGTTTGGGTTCAACTCCGTCGATTCCGTAACGTGTCCTCTAAGATCCTAAGTTGCTTCCGCGACCGGGCAGCGAGACCCTCGACAGCTCAGCGGAGGTCGAAGACCTGATTGACTAACACCAAAGCAACACCAAAATACCACCAAACCCCCGACCAAAAGGCCGAGGACCAGCACGCTCCGCAAATTCCAGAATTTTGGGTTGTCGGGTAGAGTACTTCTAGGATTTTCAAAATTTCAGCCTTGAAGGCATTTTGTCTTGCCTTCTTTTTCAGTCATTAGTCCTAATCTGAGTTTTAGATCGCGTCTAGGCCTTCATTCACCTCCATTCCTTGCTGCTATCTTGTGTCACTTGTTGACTAGTCAAGAACGTACCTTGCGGTGACGCCTAATTTGTTCAACCCGAGCAACTAGCAAGCCAAGGAATTGCTTGGTGAGACTATTAGAGAGTGATACACTTGAGTGAAACACAAGCGTGAGTGACCTATACATTGTACCAAAAAAAAAAAGAAGGAGAGAAGAGGTCGTTTGCTTATTTTCTTTTGCAGGTTTACCTAAGCATGTCTAGTGGAGTTGGTGACCAAACAATGGACTTTAAACTACACATGGTGGCCATGATGGAAGAATTCAAGCAGAGTTTGGATGAAGCTTTCGAGCCTCTTCATAGACGCCTTGACCGAATGGTGAATAAGGATGTCAAGAGGAGGGGTTCCCCACAATTTCATCCTGACGTCCAACCTACCTCTTCAAAGTCATTATATTCAAGGAGAAGGGAGGAGGTTCATTCGACAACAAAGCATGAAAATACTTTATCCATAGATGAAGGAGTTAGTTGAGTGCAGGAGACATGTCAACAACTCTCCTCCAACAAAAACTTGAAAAAGAGCGAGTTGAGTATGGTGGTGAGAGTGCACTTGAGGTAAAAGTTGAGGAATGTGAGATTGAAAAAGAGGTAAAAAAATCTGAGGAGATGAGTGAAGCATCAAGTGAGCTGATTGTGCATGGGAAGGCGAGTGTTTATAGTTTTCCTAACGAACTTAACTTTTGCCTTGTTTAGTGTTTCTGCTTTTGTACAGATTGAGCGAAGTCGAGTGAAGTTAGTCATGCAATGTTCCATTCCAAAGTTGCTTGTACAATTCACTAGCTTCCATGGAGTTTGTCTTCTAGGAGATAGATCTATTTGGTATCACTTCATGGAACAACCCGAATCTGTCCGCACCAATGGAGAATTAATTCGAACTCCATATTTCTATTCTTGTTTGTTACCCACGGTTCATTCATCATCTTTACCTTCTTTTGAGCATTATTTCCATCCTCACACATGTATTTCCTATGCAGATTTTGAAGGAAAATGTAAAGAGCCATCAATGCAGTCTAAAGTTGAATCGATTGATGGAAGGAATCACGTGTCACGGGGAGTTTTTGCATTTAACTCTTATTCTACACCTTCTTACCACTTAATTAATGACGTTCCATTGCTTATGTATCCAATTTCTGGTTCAAAACAAGCTGAGACTCATTTTGTTTTTGTAGGTTGTAAGGCTGCTCGAAATTTTCCAGCTTTGATTAAAGAGTTGCAACCTGGTTTCATGCTTGTGCCAGCTGCTTGTAATCTTCCATGCATATTCATACATCCAAAAGCTGGTCACCATGAGATCATTTTATCAACCCAAACTGGCGCAAATTCAAGTGACTCGTCTGGAGTGTGACCTTCACTTCATTGCTGCCACTTATGTTGGGTGATGCAGACAAGTGTGTCAATCAAGACCCGAATGTTGTTTTTACCTCACTGGTTCATCCTTCCACGGAAGCGCAACATGAATGGCTCATTGTTCTATCTCCAGATGGGCAAGTAGTGCCAAATCAGCAACAACTAGGGTCGAATTATACTACCTTGCACAATCAGATTCAAGATTTTTCTAAGCTGAATGAGAGTCATCATGAAGATCCCTATCTAGTGCATGTGAAACGTAAGTTGTCAAGTAGTATTAACCCTACATATACTAATTGTGTGATTTGTTTTATGGGTTTGAATTTGACATGCAAACGACCAAGGGTTGATGAGAGAGTTTTGGAGTGCTACATGGAATTTTCACAAGCTTTATACAAGGTGTTTCTTGTCTTGGCGAATGTCCTTGTTCAAGAGCATCATGAGGTTGTCCAAGCGACATGTGACGTGGCTGGTGCTCATTCATCTCGCTCCCACATTGCATGGAGTACCACTTTTTCCCAAGATTTAAGGACAAATCCTTTTCAAGAGGAGGGGAATGATACGAATGAGCAAGCCTCAAAGGGAGGATTGGGCCTCGATTAAGTAGCTCTTGTTGAGCTTAGCTTCGGCCATGTGGGCCTTAGGTCCAATAGTACTTTAGCTAGTCATTAAGCTAGTTAATTAGTAGGTTAGCTTTCGGCCAAGAGAGACCCAATGGGCTGGCCGATTTTCCCTTCATGCTTTCCAAGCTTTATTAGCTTTAGTCAAGGCTATAAATAGCCCTAAAGCTGATGGTACATTTAGTTTTTGCGATGTTATTAATAAAATTCCAGACTTTCGTCTTACATTAAGCCAAATTCCTCTAGCTTGTGAAAGCTAAGTTGAACATCCTAGTGTGGTTCCTAGGTTGTTTATTGACTTATCAATCAAGCAAACACACTTGATTGTGGCATCCTCTGCCGTTGAATTCGTTCTTGAGTGGTCCGAGTTTGGGTTCAACTCCGTCGATTCCGTAACGTGTCCTCTAAGATCCTAAGTTGCTTCCGCGACCGGGCAGCGAGACCCTCGACAGCTCAGCGGAGGTCGAAGACCTGATTGACTAACACCAAAGCAACACCAAAATACCACCAAACCCCCGACCAAAAGGCCGAGGACCAGCACGCTCCGCAAATTCCAGAATTTTGGGTTGTCGGGTAGAGTACTTCTAGGATTTTCAAAAATTCAGCCTTGAAGGCATTTTGTCTTGCCTTCTTTTTCAGTCATTAGTCCTAATCTGAGTTTTAGATCGCGTCTAGGCCTTCATTCACCTCCATTCCTCGCTGCTGTCTTGTGTCACTTGTTGACTAGTCAAGAACGTACCTTGCGGTGACGCCTAATTTGCTCAACCCGAGCAACTAGCAAGCCAAGGAATTGCTTGGTGAGACTATTAGAGAGTGATACACTTGAGTGAAACACAAGCGTGAGTGACCTATACATTGTACCAAAAAAAAACAGAAGGAGAGAAGAGGTCGTTTGCTTATTTTCTTTTGCAGGTTTACCTAAGCATGTCTAGTGGAGTTGGTGACCAAACAATGGACTTTAAACTACACATGGTGGCCATGATGGAAGAATTCAAGCAGAGTTTGGATGAAGCTTTCGAGCCTCTTCATAGACGCCTTGACCGAATGGTGAATAAGGATGTCAAGAGGAGGGGTTCCCCACAATTTCATCCTGACGTCCAACCTACCTCTTCAAAGTCATTATATTCAAGGAGAAGGGAGGAGGTTCATTCGACAACAAAGCATGCAAATACTTTATCCATAGATGAAGGAGTTAGTTGAGTGCAGGAGACATGTCAACAACTCTCCTCCAACAAAAACTTGAAAAAGAGCGAGTTGAGTATGGTGGTGAGAGTGCACTTGAGGTAAAAGTTGAGGAATGTGAGATTGAAAAAGAGGTAAAAAAATCTGAGGAGATGAGTGAAGCATCAAGTGAGCTGATTGTGCATGGGAAGGCGAGTGTTTATAGTTTTCCTAACGAACTTAACTTTTGCCTTGTTTAGTGTTTCTGCTTTTGTACAGATTGAGCGAAGTCGAGTGAAGTTAGTCATGCAATGTTCCATTCCAAAGTTGCTTGTACAATTCACTAGCTTCCATGGAGTTTGTCTTCTAGGAGATAGATCTATTTGGTATCACTTCATGGAACAACCCGAATCTGTCCGCACCAATGGAGAATTAATTCGAACTCCATATTTCTATTCTTGTTTGTTACCCACGGTTCATTCATCATCTTTACCTTCTTTTGAGCATTATTTCCATCCTCACACATGTATTTCCTATGCAGATTTTGAAGGAAAATGTAAAGAGCCATCAATGCAGTCTCAAGTTGAATCGATTGATGGAAGGAATCACGTGTCACAGGGAGTTTTTGCATTTAACTCTTATTCTACACCTTCTTACCACTTAATTAATGACGTTCCATTGCTTATGTATCCAATTTCTGGTTCAAAACAAGCTGAGACTCATTTTGTTTTTGTAGGTTGTAAGGCTGCTCGAAATTTTCCAGCTTTGATTAAAGAGTTGCAACCTGGTTTCATGCTTGTGCCAGCTGCTTGTAATCTTCCATGCATATTCATACATCCAAAAGCTGGTCACCATGAGATCATTTTATCAACCCAAACTGGCGCAAATTCAAGTGACTCGTCTGGAGTGTGACCTTCACTTCATTGCTGCCACTTATGTTGGGTGATGCAGACAAGTGTGTCAATCAAGACCCGAATGTTGTTTTTACCTCACTGGTTCATCCTTCCACGGAAGCGCAACATGAATGGCTCATTGTTCTATCTCCAGATGGGCAAGTAGTGCCAAATCAGCAACAACTAGGGTCGAATTATACTACCTTGCACAATCAGATTCAAGATTTTTCTAAGCTGAATGAGAGTCATCATGAAGATCCCTATCTAGTGCATGTGAAACGTAAGTTGTCAAGTAGTATTAACCCTACATATACTAATTGTGTGATTTGTTTTATGGGTTTGAATTTGACATGCAAACGACCAAGGGTTGATGAGAGAGTTTTGGAGTGCTACATGGAATTTTCACAAGCTTTATACAAGGTGTTTCTTGTCTTGGCGAATGTCCTTGTTCAAGAGCATCATGAGGTTGTCCAAGCGACATGTGACGTGGCTGGTGCTCATTCATCTCGCTCCCACATTGCATGGAGTACCACTTTTTCCCAAGATTTAAGGACAAATCCTTTTCAAGAGGAGGGGAATGATACGAATGAGCAAGCCTCAAAGGGAGGATTGGGCCTCGATTAAGTAGCTCTTGTTGAGCTTAGCTTCGGCCATGTGGGCCTTAGGTCCAATAGTACTTTAGCTAGTCATTAAGCTAGTTAATTAGTAGGTTAGCTTTCGGCCAAGAGAGACCCAATGGGCTGGCCGATTTTCCCTTCATGCTTTCCAAGCTTTATTAGGTTTAGTCAAGGCTATAAATAGCCCTAAAGCTGATGGTACATTTAGTTTTTGCGATGTTATTAATAAAATTCCAGACTTTCGTCTTACATTAAGCCAAATTCCTCTAGCTTGTGAAAGCTAAGTTGAACATCCTAGTGTGGTTCCTAGGTTGTTTATTGACTTATCAATCAAGCAAACACACTTGATTGTGGCATCCTCTGCCGTTGAATTCGTTCTTGAGTGGTCCGAGTTTGGGTTCAACTCCGTCGATTCCGTAACGTGTCCTCTAAGATCCTAAGTTGCTTCCGCGACCGGGCAGCGAGACCCTCGACAGCTCAGCGGAGGTCGAAGACCTGATTGACTAACACCAAAGCAACACCAAAATACCACCAAACCCCCGACCAAAAGGCCGAGGACCAGCACGCTCCGCAAATTCCAGAATTTTGGGTTGTCGGGTAGAGTACTTCTAGGATTTTCAAAAATTCAGCCTTGAAGGCATTTTGTCTTGCCTTCTTTTTCAGTCATTAGTCCTAATCTGAGTTTTAGATCGCGTCTAGGCCTTCATTCACCTCCATTCCTCGCTGCTGTCTTGTGTCACTTGTTGACTAGTCAAGAACGTACCTTGCGGTGACGCCTAATTTGCTCAACCCGAGCAACTAGCAAGCCAAGGAATTGCTTGGTGAGACTATTAGAGAGTGATACACTTGAGTGAAACACAAGCGTGAGTGACCTATACATTGTACCAAAAAAAAAAAGAAGGAGAGAAGAGGTCGTTTGCTTATTTTCTTTTGCAGGTTTACCTAAGCATGTCTAGTGGAGTTGGTGACCAAACAATGGACTTTAAACTACACATGGTGGCCATGATGGAAGAATTCAAGCAGAGTTTGGATGAAGCTTTCGAGCCTCTTCATAGACGCCTTGACCGAATGGTGAATAAGGATGTCAAGAGGAGGGGTTCCCCACAATTTCATCCTGACGTCCAACCTACCTCTTCAAAGTCATTATATTCAAGGAGAAGGGAGGAGGTTCATTCGACAACAAAGCATGCAAATACTTTATCCATAGATGAAGGAGTTAGTTGAGTGCAGGAGACATGTCAACAACTCTCCTCCAACAAAAACTTGAAAAAGAGCGAGTTGAGTATGGTGGTGAGAGTGCACTTGAGGTAAAAGTTGAGGAATGTGAGATTGAAAAAGAGGTAAAAAAATCTGAGGAGATGAGTGAAGCATCAAGTGAGCTGATTGTGCATGGGAAGGCGAGTGTTTATAGTTTTCCTAACGAACTTAACTTTTGCCTTGTTTAGTGTTTCTGCTTTTGTACAGATTGAGCGAAGTCGAGTGAAGTTAGTCATGCAATGTTCCATTCCAAAGTTGCTTGTACAATTCACTAGCTTCCATGGAGTTTGTCTTCTAGGAGATAGATCTATTTGGTATCACTTCATGGAACAACCCGAATCTGTCCGCACCAATGGAGAATTAATTCGAACTCCATATTTCTATTCTTGTTTGTTACCCACGGTTCATTCATCATCTTTACCTTCTTTTGAGCATTATTTCCATCCTCACACATGTATTTCCTATGCAGATTTTGAAGGAAAATGTAAAGAGCCATCAATGCAGTCTAAAGTTGAATCGATTGATGGAAGGAATCACGTGTCACGGGGAGTTTTTGCATTTAACTCTTATTCTACACCTTCTTACCACTTAATTAATGACGTTCCATTGCTTATGTATCCAATTTCTGGTTCAAAACAAGCTGAGACTCATTTTGTTTTTGTAGGTTGTAAGGCTGCTCGAAATTTTCCAGCTTTGATTAAAGAGTTGCAACCTGGTTTCATGCTTGTGCCAGCTGCTTGTAATCTTCCATGCATATTCATACATCCAAAAGCTGGTCACCATGAGATCATTTTATCAACCCAAACTGGCGCAAATTCAAGTGACTCGTCTGGAGTGTGACCTTCACTTCATTGCTGCCACTTATGTTGGGTGATGCAGACAAGTGTGTCAATCAAGACCCGAATGTTGTTTTTACCTCACTGGTTCATCCTTCCACGGAAGCGCAACATGAATGGCTCATTGTTCTATCTCCAGATGGGCAAGTAGTGCCAAATCAGCAACAACTAGGGTCGAATTATACTACCTTGCACAATCAGATTCAAGATTTTTCTAAGCTGAATGAGAGTCATCATGAAGATCCCTATCTAGTGCATGTGAAACGTAAGTTGTCAAGTAGTATTAACCCTACATATACTAATTGTGTGATTTGTTTTATGGGTTTGAATTTGACATGCAAACGACCAAGGGTTGATGAGAGAGTTTTGGAGTGCTACATGGAATTTTCACAAGCTTTATACAAGGTGTTTCTTGTCTTGGCGAATGTCCTTGTTCAAGAGCATCATGAGGTTGTCCAAGCGACATGTGACGTGGCTGGTGCTCATTCATCTCGCTCCCACATTGCATGGAGTACCACTTTTTCCCAAGATTTAAGGACAAATCCTTTTCAAGAGGAGGGGAATGATACGAATGAGCAAGCCTCAAAGGGAGGATTGGGCCTCGATTAAGTAGCTCTTGTTGAGCTTAGCTTCGGCCATGTGGGCCTTAGGTCCAATAGTACTTTAGCTAGTCATTAAGCTAGTTAATTAGTAGGTTAGCTTTCGGCCAAGAGAGACCCAATGGGCTGGCCGATTTTCCCTTCATGCTTTCCAAGCTTTATTAGCTTTAGTCAAGGCTATAAATAGCCCTAAAGCTGATGGTACATTTAGTTTTTGCGATGTTATTAATAAAATTCCAGACTTTCGTCTTACATTAAGCCAAATTCCTCTAGCTTGTGAAAGCTAAGTTGAACATCCTAGTGTGGTTCCTAGGTTGTTTATTGACTTATCAATCAAGCAAACACACTTGATTGTGGCATCCTCTGCCGTTGAATTCGTTCTTGAGTGGTCCGAGTTTGGGTTCAACTCCGTCGATTCCGTAACGTGTCCTCTAAGATCCTAAGTTGCTTCCGCGACCGGGCAGCGAGACCCTCGACAGCTCAGCGGAGGTCGAAGACCTGATTGACTAACACCAAAGCAACACCAAAATACCACCAAACCCCCGACCAAAAGGCCGAGGACCAGCACGCTCCGCAAATTCCAGAATTTTGGGTTGTCGGGTAGAGTACTTCTAGGATTTTCAAAAATTCAGCCTTGAAGGCATTTTGTCTTGCCTTCTTTTTCAGTCATTAGTCCTAATCTGAGTTTTAGATCGCGTCTAGGCCTTCATTCACCTCCATTCCTCGCTGCTGTCTTGTGTCACTTGTTGACTAGTCAAGAACGTACCTTGCGGTGACGCCTAATTTGCTCAACCCGAGCAACTAGCAAGCCAAGGAATTGCTTGGTGAGACTATTAGAGAGTGATACACTTGAGTGAAACACAAGCGTGAGTGACCTATACATTGTACCAAAAAAAAACAGAAGGAGAGAAGAGGTCGTTTGCTTATTTTCTTTTGCAGGTTTACCTAAGCATGTCTAGTGGAGTTGGTGACCAAACAATGGACTTTAAACTACACATGGTGGCCATGATGGAAGAATTCAAGCAGAGTTTGGATGAAGCTTTCGAGCCTCTTCATAGACGCCTTGACCGAATGGTGAATAAGGATGTCAAGAGGAGGGGTTCCCCACAATTTCATCCTGACGTCCAACCTACCTCTTCAAAGTCATTATATTCAAGGAGAAGGGAGGAGGTTCATTCGACAACAAAGCATGCAAATACTTTATCCATAGATGAAGGAGTTAGTTGAGTGCAGGAGACATGTCAACAACTCTCCTCCAACAAAAACTTGAAAAAGAGCGAGTTGAGTATGGTGGTGAGAGTGCACTTGAGGTAAAAGTTGAGGAATGTGAGATTGAAAAAGAGGTAAAAAAATCTGAGGAGATGAGTGAAGCATCAAGTGAGCTGATTGTGCATGGGAAGGCGAGTGTTTATAGTTTTCCTAACGAACTTAACTTTTGCCTTGTTTAGTGTTTCTGCTTTTGTACAGATTGAGCGAAGTCGAGTGAAGTTAGTCATGCAATGTTCCATTCCAAAGTTGCTTGTACAATTCACTAGCTTCCATGGAGTTTGTCTTCTAGGAGATAGATCTATTTGGTATCACTTCATGGAACAACCCGAATCTGTCCGCACCAATGGAGAATTAATTCGAACTCCATATTTCTATTCTTGTTTGTTACCCACGGTTCATTCATCATCTTTACCTTCTTTTGAGCATTATTTCCATCCTCACACATGTATTTCCTATGCAGATTTTGAAGGAAAATGTAAAGAGCCATCAATGCAGTCTCAAGTTGAATCGATTGATGGAAGGAATCACGTGTCACAGGGAGTTTTTGCATTTAACTCTTATTCTACACCTTCTTACCACTTAATTAATGACGTTCCATTGCTTATGTATCCAATTTCTGGTTCAAAACAAGCTGAGACTCATTTTGTTTTTGTAGGTTGTAAGGCTGCTCGAAATTTTCCAGCTTTGATTAAAGAGTTGCAACCTGGTTTCATGCTTGTGCCAGCTGCTTGTAATCTTCCATGCATATTCATACATCCAAAAGCTGGTCACCATGAGATCATTTTATCAACCCAAACTGGCGTGTGACTCGTCTGCAAATTCAAGTGACTCGTCTGGAGTGTGACCTTCACTTCATTGCTGCCACTTATGTTGGGTGATGCAGACAAGTGTGTCAATCAAGACCCGAATGTTGTTTTTACCTCACTGGTTCATCCTTCCACGGAAGCGCAACATGAATGGCTCATTGTTCTATCTCCAGATGGGCAAGTAGTGCCAAATCAGCAACAACTAGGGTCGAATTATACTACCTTGCACAATCAGATTCAAGATTTTTCTAAGCTGAATGAGAGTCATCATGAAGATCCCTATCTAGTGCATGTGAAACGTAAGTTGTCAAGTAGTATTAACCCTACATATACTAATTGTGTGATTTGTTTTATGGGTTTGAATTTGACATGCAAACGACCAAGGGTTGATGAGAGAGTTTTGGAGTGCTACATGGAATTTTCACAAGCTTTATACAAGGTGTTTCTTGTCTTGGCGAATGTCCTTGTTCAAGAGCATCATGAGGTTGTCCAAGCGACATGTGACGTGGCTGGTGCTCATTCATCTCGCTCCCACATTGCATGGAGTACCACTTTTTCCCAAGATTTAAGGACAAATCCTTTTCAAGAGGAGGGGAATGATACGAATGAGCAAGCCTCAAAGGGAGGATTGGGCCTCGATTAAGTAGCTCTTGTTGAGCTTAGCTTCGGCCATGTGGGCCTTAGGTCCAATAGTACTTTAGCTAGTCATTAAGCTAGTTAATTAGTAGGTTAGCTTTCGGCCAAGAGAGACCCAATGGGCTGGCCGATTTTCCCTTCATGCTTTCCAAGCTTTATTAGGTTTAGTCAAGGCTATAAATAGCCCTAAAGCTGATGGTACATTTAGTTTTTGCGATGTTATTAATAAAATTCCAGACTTTCGTCTTACATTAAGCCAAATTCCTCTAGCTTGTGAAAGCTAAGTTGAACATCCTAGTGTGGTTCCTAGGTTGTTTATTGACTTATCAATCAAGCAAACACACTTGATTGTGGCATCCTCTGCCGTTGAATTCGTTCTTGAGTGGTCCGAGTTTGGGTTCAACTCCGTCGATTCCGTAACGTGTCCTCTAAGATCCTAAGTTGCTTCCGCGACCGGGCAGCGAGACCCTCGACAGCTCAGCGGAGGTCGAAGACCTGATTGACTAACACCAAAGCAACACCAAAATACCACCAAACCCCCGACCAAAAGGCCGAGGACCAGCACGCTCCGCAAATTCCAGAATTTTGGGTTGTCGGGTAGAGTACTTCTAGGATTTTCAAAATTTCAGCCTTGAAGGCATTTTGTCTTGCCTTCTTTTTCAGTCATTAGTCCTAATCTGAGTTTTAGATCGCGTCTAGGCCTTCATTCACCTCCATTCCTTGCTGCTATCTTGTGTCACTTGTTGACTAGTCAAGAACGTACCTTGCGGTGACGCCTAATTTGTTCAACCCGAGCAACTAGCAAGCCAAGGAATTGCTTGGTGAGACTATTAGAGAGTGATACACTTGAGTGAAACACAAGCGTGAGTGACCTATACATTGTACCAAAAAAAAAAAGAAGGAGAGAAGAGGTCGTTTGCTTATTTTCTTTTGCAGGTTTACCTAAGCATGTCTAGTGGAGTTGGTGACCAAACAATGGACTTTAAACTACACATGGTGGCCATGATGGAAGAATTCAAGCAGAGTTTGGATGAAGCTTTCGAGCCTCTTCATAGACGCCTTGACCGAATGGTGAATAAGGATGTCAAGAGGAGGGGTTCCCCACAATTTCATCCTGACGTCCAACCTACCTCTTCAAAGTCATTATATTCAAGGAGAAGGGAGGAGGTTCATTCGACAACAAAGCATGAAAATACTTTATCCATAGATGAAGGAGTTAGTTGAGTGCAGGAGACATGTCAACAACTCTCCTCCAACAAAAACTTGAAAAAGAGCGAGTTGAGTATGGTGGTGAGAGTGCACTTGAGGTAAAAGTTGAGGAATGTGAGATTGAAAAAGAGGTAAAAAAATCTGAGGAGATGAGTGAAGCATCAAGTGAGCTGATTGTGCATGGGAAGGCGAGTGTTTATAGTTTTCCTAACGAACTTAACTTTTGCCTTGTTTAGTGTTTCTGCTTTTGTACAGATTGAGCGAAGTCGAGTGAAGTTAGTCATGCAATGTTCCATTCCAAAGTTGCTTGTACAATTCACTAGCTTCCATGGAGTTTGTCTTCTAGGAGATAGATCTATTTGGTATCACTTCATGGAACAACCCGAATCTGTCCGCACCAATGGAGAATTAATTCGAACTCCATATTTCTATTCTTGTTTGTTACCCACGGTTCATTCATCATCTTTACCTTCTTTTGAGCATTATTTCCATCCTCACACATGTATTTCCTATGCAGATTTTGAAGGAAAATGTAAAGAGCCATCAATGCAGTCTAAAGTTGAATCGATTGATGGAAGGAATCACGTGTCACGGGGAGTTTTTGCATTTAACTCTTATTCTACACCTTCTTACCACTTAATTAATGACGTTCCATTGCTTATGTATCCAATTTCTGGTTCAAAACAAGCTGAGACTCATTTTGTTTTTGTAGGTTGTAAGGCTGCTCGAAATTTTCCAGCTTTGATTAAAGAGTTGCAACCTGGTTTCATGCTTGTGCCAGCTGCTTGTAATCTTCCATGCATATTCATACATCCAAAAGCTGGTCACCATGAGATCATTTTATCAACCCAAACTGGCGCAAATTCAAGTGACTCGTCTGGAGTGTGACCTTCACTTCATTGCTGCCACTTATGTTGGGTGATGCAGACAAGTGTGTCAATCAAGACCCGAATGTTGTTTTTACCTCACTGGTTCATCCTTCCACGGAAGCGCAACATGAATGGCTCATTGTTCTATCTCCAGATGGGCAAGTAGTGCCAAATCAGCAACAACTAGGGTCGAATTATACTACCTTGCACAATCAGATTCAAGATTTTTCTAAGCTGAATGAGAGTCATCATGAAGATCCCTATCTAGTGCATGTGAAACGTAAGTTGTCAAGTAGTATTAACCCTACATATACTAATTGTGTGATTTGTTTTATGGGTTTGAATTTGACATGCAAACGACCAAGGGTTGATGAGAGAGTTTTGGAGTGCTACATGGAATTTTCACAAGCTTTATACAAGGTGTTTCTTGTCTTGGCGAATGTCCTTGTTCAAGAGCATCATGAGGTTGTCCAAGCGACATGTGACGTGGCTGGTGCTCATTCATCTCGCTCCCACATTGCATGGAGTACCACTTTTTCCCAAGATTTAAGGACAAATCCTTTTCAAGAGGAGGGGAATGATACGAATGAGCAAGCCTCAAAGGGAGGATTGGGCCTCGATTAAGTAGCTCTTGTTGAGCTTAGCTTCGGCCATGTGGGCCTTAGGTCCAATAGTACTTTAGCTAGTCATTAAGCTAGTTAATTAGTAGGTTAGCTTTCGGCCAAGAGAGACCCAATGGGCTGGCCGATTTTCCCTTCATGCTTTCCAAGCTTTATTAGCTTTAGTCAAGGCTATAAATAGCCCTAAAGCTGATGGTACATTTAGTTTTTGCGATGTTATTAATAAAATTCCAGACTTTCGTCTTACATTAAGCCAAATTCCTCTAGCTTGTGAAAGCTAAGTTGAACATCCTAGTGTGGTTCCTAGGTTGTTTATTGACTTATCAATCAAGCAAACACACTTGATTGTGGCATCCTCTGCCGTTGAATTCGTTCTTGAGTGGTCCGAGTTTGGGTTCAACTCCGTCGATTCCGTAACGTGTCCTCTAAGATCCTAAGTTGCTTCCGCGACCGGGCAGCGAGACCCTCGACAGCTCAGCGGAGGTCGAAGACCTGATTGACTAACACCAAAGCAACACCAAAATACCACCAAACCCCCGACCAAAAGGCCGAGGACCAGCACGCTCCGCAAATTCCAGAATTTTGGGTTGTCGGGTAGAGTACTTCTAGGATTTTCAAAAATTCAGCCTTGAAGGCATTTTGTCTTGCCTTCTTTTTCAGTCATTAGTCCTAATCTGAGTTTTAGATCGCGTCTAGGCCTTCATTCACCTCCATTCCTCGCTGCTGTCTTGTGTCACTTGTTGACTAGTCAAGAACGTACCTTGCGGTGACGCCTAATTTGCTCAACCCGAGCAACTAGCAAGCCAAGGAATTGCTTGGTGAGACTATTAGAGAGTGATACACTTGAGTGAAACACAAGCGTGAGTGACCTATACATTGTACCAAAAAAAAACAGAAGGAGAGAAGAGGTCGTTTGCTTATTTTCTTTTGCAGGTTTACCTAAGCATGTCTAGTGGAGTTGGTGACCAAACAATGGACTTTAAACTACACATGGTGGCCATGATGGAAGAATTCAAGCAGAGTTTGGATGAAGCTTTCGAGCCTCTTCATAGACGCCTTGACCGAATGGTGAATAAGGATGTCAAGAGGAGGGGTTCCCCACAATTTCATCCTGACGTCCAACCTACCTCTTCAAAGTCATTATATTCAAGGAGAAGGGAGGAGGTTCATTCGACAACAAAGCATGCAAATACTTTATCCATAGATGAAGGAGTTAGTTGAGTGCAGGAGACATGTCAACAACTCTCCTCCAACAAAAACTTGAAAAAGAGCGAGTTGAGTATGGTGGTGAGAGTGCACTTGAGGTAAAAGTTGAGGAATGTGAGATTGAAAAAGAGGTAAAAAAATCTGAGGAGATGAGTGAAGCATCAAGTGAGCTGATTGTGCATGGGAAGGCGAGTGTTTATAGTTTTCCTAACGAACTTAACTTTTGCCTTGTTTAGTGTTTCTGCTTTTGTACAGATTGAGCGAAGTCGAGTGAAGTTAGTCATGCAATGTTCCATTCCAAAGTTGCTTGTACAATTCACTAGCTTCCATGGAGTTTGTCTTCTAGGAGATAGATCTATTTGGTATCACTTCATGGAACAACCCGAATCTGTCCGCACCAATGGAGAATTAATTCGAACTCCATATTTCTATTCTTGTTTGTTACCCACGGTTCATTCATCATCTTTACCTTCTTTTGAGCATTATTTCCATCCTCACACATGTATTTCCTATGCAGATTTTGAAGGAAAATGTAAAGAGCCATCAATGCAGTCTCAAGTTGAATCGATTGATGGAAGGAATCACGTGTCACAGGGAGTTTTTGCATTTAACTCTTATTCTACACCTTCTTACCACTTAATTAATGACGTTCCATTGCTTATGTATCCAATTTCTGGTTCAAAACAAGCTGAGACTCATTTTGTTTTTGTAGGTTGTAAGGCTGCTCGAAATTTTCCAGCTTTGATTAAAGAGTTGCAACCTGGTTTCATGCTTGTGCCAGCTGCTTGTAATCTTCCATGCATATTCATACATCCAAAAGCTGGTCACCATGAGATCATTTTATCAACCCAAACTGGCGCAAATTCAAGTGACTCGTCTGGAGTGTGACCTTCACTTCATTGCTGCCACTTATGTTGGGTGATGCAGACAAGTGTGTCAATCAAGACCCGAATGTTGTTTTTACCTCACTGGTTCATCCTTCCACGGAAGCGCAACATGAATGGCTCATTGTTCTATCTGCAGATGGGCAAGTAGTGCCAAATCAGCAACAACTAGGGTCGAATTATACTACCTTGCACAATCAGATTCAAGATTTTTCTAAGCTGAATGAGAGTCATCATGAAGATCCCTATCTAGTGCATGTGAAACGTAAGTTGTCAAGTAGTATTAACCCTACATATACTAATTGTGTGATTTGTTTTATGGGTTTGAATTTGACATGCAAACGACCAAGGGTTGATGAGAGAGTTTTGGAGTGCTACATGGAATTTTCACAAGCTTTATACAAGGTGTTTCTTGTCTTGGCGAATGTCCTTGTTCAAGAGCATCATGAGGTTGTCCAAGCGACATGTGACGTGGCTGGTGCTCATTCATCTCGCTCCCACATTGCATGGAGTACCACTTTTTCCCAAGATTTAAGGACAAATCCTTTTCAAGAGGAGGGGAATGATACGAATGAGCAAGCCTCAAAGGGAGGATTGGGCCTCGATTAAGTAGCTCTTGTTGAGCTTAGCTTCGGCCATGTGGGCCTTAGGTCCAATAGTACTTTAGCTAGTCATTAAGCTAGTTAATTAGTAGGTTAGCTTTCGGCCAAGAGAGACCCAATGGGCTGGCCGATTTTCCCTTCATGCTTTCCAAGCTTTATTAGGTTTAGTCAAGGCTATAAATAGCCCTAAAGCTGATGGTACATTTAGTTTTTGCGATGTTATTAATAAAATTCCAGACTTTCGTCTTACATTAAGCCAAATTCCTCTAGCTTGTGAAAGCTAAGTTGAACATCCTAGTGTGGTTCCTAGGTTGTTTATTGACTTATCAATCAAGCAAACACACTTGATTGTGGCATCCTCTGCCGTTGAATTCGTTCTTGAGTGGTCCGAGTTTGGGTTCAACTCCGTCGATTCCGTAACGTGTCCTCTAAGATCCTAAGTTGCTTCCGCGACCGGGCAGCGAGACCCTCGACAGCTCAGCGGAGGTCGAAGACCTGATTGACTAACACCAAAGCAACACCAAAATACCACCAAACCCCCGACCAAAAGGCCGAGGACCAGCACGCTCCGCAAATTCCAGAATTTTGGGTTGTCGGGTAGAGTACTTCTAGGATTTTCAAAAATTCAGCCTTGAAGGCATTTTGTCTTGCCTTCTTTTTCAGTCATTAGTCCTAATCTGAGTTTTAGATCGCGTCTAGGCCTTCATTCACCTCCATTCCTCGCTGCTGTCTTGTGTCACTTGTTGACTAGTCAAGAACGTACCTTGCGGTGACGCCTAATTTGCTCAACCCGAGCAACTAGCAAGCCAAGGAATTGCTTGGTGAGACTATTAGAGAGTGATACACTTGAGTGAAACACAAGCGTGAGTGACCTATACATTGTACCAAAAAAAAAAAGAAGGAGAGAAGAGGTCGTTTGCTTATTTTCTTTTGCAGGTTTACCTAAGCATGTCTAGTGGAGTTGGTGACCAAACAATGGACTTTAAACTACACATGGTGGCCATGATGGAAGAATTCAAGCAGAGTTTGGATGAAGCTTTCGAGCCTCTTCATAGACGCCTTGACCGAATGGTGAATAAGGATGTCAAGAGGAGGGGTTCCCCACAATTTCATCCTGACGTCCAACCTACCTCTTCAAAGTCATTATATTCAAGGAGAAGGGAGGAGGTTCATTCGACAACAAAGCATGCAAATACTTTATCCATAGATGAAGGAGTTAGTTGAGTGCAGGAGACATGTCAACAACTCTCCTCCAACAAAAACTTGAAAAAGAGCGAGTTGAGTATGGTGGTGAGAGTGCACTTGAGGTAAAAGTTGAGGAATGTGAGATTGAAAAAGAGGTAAAAAAATCTGAGGAGATGAGTGAAGCATCAAGTGAGCTGATTGTGCATGGGAAGGCGAGTGTTTATAGTTTTCCTAACGAACTTAACTTTTGCCTTGTTTAGTGTTTCTGCTTTTGTACAGATTGAGCGAAGTCGAGTGAAGTTAGTCATGCAATGTTCCATTCCAAAGTTGCTTGTACAATTCACTAGCTTCCATGGAGTTTGTCTTCTAGGAGATAGATCTATTTGGTATCACTTCATGGAACAACCCGAATCTGTCCGCACCAATGGAGAATTAATTCGAACTCCATATTTCTATTCTTGTTTGTTACCCACGGTTCATTCATCATCTTTACCTTCTTTTGAGCATTATTTCCATCCTCACACATGTATTTCCTATGCAGATTTTGAAGGAAAATGTAAAGAGCCATCAATGCAGTCTAAAGTTGAATCGATTGATGGAAGGAATCACGTGTCACGGGGAGTTTTTGCATTTAACTCTTATTCTACACCTTCTTACCACTTAATTAATGACGTTCCATTGCTTATGTATCCAATTTCTGGTTCAAAACAAGCTGAGACTCATTTTGTTTTTGTAGGTTGTAAGGCTGCTCGAAATTTTCCAGCTTTGATTAAAGAGTTGCAACCTGGTTTCATGCTTGTGCCAGCTGCTTGTAATCTTCCATGCATATTCATACATCCAAAAGCTGGTCACCATGAGATCATTTTATCAACCCAAACTGGCGCAAATTCAAGTGACTCGTCTGGAGTGTGACCTTCACTTCATTGCTGCCACTTATGTTGGGTGATGCAGACAAGTGTGTCAATCAAGACCCGAATGTTGTTTTTACCTCACTGGTTCATCCTTCCACGGAAGCGCAACATGAATGGCTCATTGTTCTATCTGCAGATGGGCAAGTAGTGCCAAATCAGCAACAACTAGGGTCGAATTATACTACCTTGCACAATCAGATTCAAGATTTTTCTAAGCTGAATGAGAGTCATCATGAAGATCCCTATCTAGTGCATGTGAAACGTAAGTTGTCAAGTAGTATTAACCCTACATATACTAATTGTGTGATTTGTTTTATGGGTTTGAATTTGACATGCAAACGACCAAGGGTTGATGAGAGAGTTTTGGAGTGCTACATGGAATTTTCACAAGCTTTATACAAGGTGTTTCTTGTCTTGGCGAATGTCCTTGTTCAAGAGCATCATGAGGTTGTCCAAGCGACATGTGACGTGGCTGGTGCTCATTCATCTCGCTCCCACATTGCATGGAGTACCACTTTTTCCCAAGATTTAAGGACAAATCCTTTTCAAGAGGAGGGGAATGATACGAATGAGCAAGCCTCAAAGGGAGGATTGGGCCTCGATTAAGTAGCTCTTGTTGAGCTTAGCTTCGGCCATGTGGGCCTTAGGTCCAATAGTACTTTAGCTAGTCATTAAGCTAGTTAATTAGTAGGTTAGCTTTCGGCCAAGAGAGACCCAATGGGCTGGCCGATTTTCCCTTCATGCTTTCCAAGCTTTATTAGGTTTAGTCAAGGCTATAAATAGCCCTAAAGCTGATGGTACATTTAGTTTTTGCGATGTTATTAATAAAATTCCAGACTTTCGTCTTACATTAAGCCAAATTCCTCTAGCTTGTGAAAGCTAAGTTGAACATCCTAGTGTGGTTCCTAGGTTGTTTATTGACTTATCAATCAAGCAAACACACTTGATTGTGGCATCCTCTGCCGTTGAATTCGTTCTTGAGTGGTCCGAGTTTGGGTTCAACTCCGTCGATTCCGTAACGTGTCCTCTAAGATCCTAAGTTGCTTCCGCGACCGGGCAGCGAGACCCTCGACAGCTCAGCGGAGGTCGAAGACCTGATTGACTAACACCAAAGCAACACCAAAATACCACCAAACCCCCGACCAAAAGGCCGAGGACCAGCACGCTCCGCAAATTCCAGAATTTTGGGTTGTCGGGTAGAGTACTTCTAGGATTTTCAAAAATTCAGCCTTGAAGGCATTTTGTCTTGCCTTCTTTTTCAGTCATTAGTCCTAATCTGAGTTTTAGATCGCGTCTAGGCCTTCATTCACCTCCATTCCTCGCTGCTGTCTTGTGTCACTTGTTGACTAGTCAAGAACGTACCTTGCGGTGACGCCTAATTTGCTCAACCCGAGCAACTAGCAAGCCAAGGAATTGCTTGGTGAGACTATTAGAGAGTGATACACTTGAGTGAAACACAAGCGTGAGTGACCTATACATTGTACCAAAAAAAAACAGAAGGAGAGAAGAGGTCGTTTGCTTATTTTCTTTTGCAGGTTTACCTAAGCATGTCTAGTGGAGTTGGTGACCAAACAATGGACTTTAAACTACACATGGTGGCCATGATGGAAGAATTCAAGCAGAGTTTGGATGAAGCTTTCGAGCCTCTTCATAGACGCCTTGACCGAATGGTGAATAAGGATGTCAAGAGGAGGGGTTCCCCACAATTTCATCCTGACGTCCAACCTACCTCTTCAAAGTCATTATATTCAAGGAGAAGGGAGGAGGTTCATTCGACAACAAAGCATGCAAATACTTTATCCATAGATGAAGGAGTTAGTTGAGTGCAGGAGACATGTCAACAACTCTCCTCCAACAAAAACTTGAAAAAGAGCGAGTTGAGTATGGTGGTGAGAGTGCACTTGAGGTAAAAGTTGAGGAATGTGAGATTGAAAAAGAGGTAAAAAAATCTGAGGAGATGAGTGAAGCATCAAGTGAGCTGATTGTGCATGGGAAGGCGAGTGTTTATAGTTTTCCTAACGAACTTAACTTTTGCCTTGTTTAGTGTTTCTGCTTTTGTACAGATTGAGCGAAGTCGAGTGAAGTTAGTCATGCAATGTTCCATTCCAAAGTTGCTTGTACAATTCACTAGCTTCCATGGAGTTTGTCTTCTAGGAGATAGATCTATTTGGTATCACTTCATGGAACAACCCGAATCTGTCCGCACCAATGGAGAATTAATTCGAACTCCATATTTCTATTCTTGTTTGTTACCCACGGTTCATTCATCATCTTTACCTTCTTTTGAGCATTATTTCCATCCTCACACATGTATTTCCTATGCAGATTTTGAAGGAAAATGTAAAGAGCCATCAATGCAGTCTCAAGTTGAATCGATTGATGGAAGGAATCACGTGTCACGGGGAGTTTTTGCATTTAACTCTTATTCTACACCTTCTTACCACTTAATTAATGACGTTCCATTGCTTATGTATCCAATTTCTGGTTCAAAACAAGCTGAGACTCATTTTGTTTTTGTAGGTTGTAAGGCTGCTCGAAATTTTCCAGCTTTGATTAAAGAGTTGCAACCTGGTTTCATGCTTGTGCCAGCTGCTTGTAATCTTCCATGCATATTCATACATCCAAAAGCTGGTCACCATGAGATCATTTTATCAACCCAAACTGGCGCAAATTCAAGTGACTCGTCTGGAGTGTGACCTTCACTTCATTGCTGCCACTTATGTTGGGTGATGCAGACAAGTGTGTCAATCAAGACCCGAATGTTGTTTTTACCTCACTGGTTCATCCTTCCACGGAAGCGCAACATGAATGGCTCATTGTTCTATCTGCAGATGGGCAAGTAGTGCCAAATCAGCAACAACTAGGGTCGAATTATACTACCTTGCACAATCAGATTCAAGATTTTTCTAAGCTGAATGAGAGTCATCATGAAGATCCCTATCTAGTGCATGTGAAACGTAAGTTGTCAAGTAGTATTAACCCTACATATACTAATTGTGTGATTTGTTTTATGGGTTTGAATTTGACATGCAAACGACCAAGGGTTGATGAGAGAGTTTTGGAGTGCTACATGGAATTTTCACAAGCTTTATACAAGGTGTTTCTTGTCTTGGCGAATGTCCTTGTTCAAGAGCATCATGAGGTTGTCCAAGCGACATGTGACGTGGCTGGTGCTCATTCATCTCGCTCCCACATTGCATGGAGTACCACTTTTTCCCAAGATTTAAGGACAAATCCTTTTCAAGAGGAGGGGAATGATACGAATGAGCAAGCCTCAAAGGGAGGATTGGGCCTCGATTAAGTAGCTCTTGTTGAGCTTAGCTTCGGCCATGTGGGCCTTAGGTCCAATAGTACTTTAGCTAGTCATTAAGCTAGTTAATTAGTAGGTTAGCTTTCGGCCAAGAGAGACCCAATGGGCTGGCCGATTTTCCCTTCATGCTTTCCAAGCTTTATTAGGTTTAGTCAAGGCTATAAATAGCCCTAAAGCTGATGGTACATTTAGTTTTTGCGATGTTATTAATAAAATTCCAGACTTTCGTCTTACATTAAGCCAAATTCCTCTAGCTTGTGAAAGCTAAGTTGAACATCCTAGTGTGGTTCCTAGGTTGTTTATTGACTTATCAATCAAGCAAACACACTTGATTGTGGCATCCTCTGCCGTTGAATTCGTTCTTGAGTGGTCCGAGTTTGGGTTCAACTCCGTCGATTCCGTAACGTGTCCTCTAAGATCCTAAGTTGCTTCCGCGACCGGGCAGCGAGACCCTCGACAGCTCAGCGGAGGTCGAAGACCTGATTGACTAACACCAAAGCAACACCAAAATACCACCAAACCCCCGACCAAAAGGCCGAGGACCAGCACGCTCCGCAAATTCCAGAATTTTGGGTTGTCGGGTAGAGTACTTCTAGGATTTTCAAAAATTCAGCCTTGAAGGCATTTTGTCTTGCCTTCTTTTTCAGTCATTAGTCCTAATCTGAGTTTTAGATCGCGTCTAGGCCTTCATTCACCTCCATTCCTCGCTGCTGTCTTGTGTCACTTGTTGACTAGTCAAGAACGTACCTTGCGGTGACGCCTAATTTGCTCAACCCGAGCAACTAGCAAGCCAAGGAATTGCTTGGTGAGACTATTAGAGAGTGATACACTTGAGTGAAACACAAGCGTGAGTGACCTATACATTGTACCAAAAAAAAAAAGAAGGAGAGAAGAGGTCGTTTGCTTATTTTCTTTTGCAGGTTTACCTAAGCATGTCTAGTGGAGTTGGTGACCAAACAATGGACTTTAAACTACACATGGTGGCCATGATGGAAGAATTCAAGCAGAGTTTGGATGAAGCTTTCGAGCCTCTTCATAGACGCCTTGACCGAATGGTGAATAAGGATGTCAAGAGGAGGGGTTCCCCACAATTTCATCCTGACGTCCAACCTACCTCTTCAAAGTCATTATATTCAAGGAGAAGGGAGGAGGTTCATTCGACAACAAAGCATGCAAATACTTTATCCATAGATGAAGGAGTTAGTTGAGTGCAGGAGACATGTCAACAACTCTCCTCCAACAAAAACTTGAAAAAGAGCGAGTTGAGTATGGTGGTGAGAGTGCACTTGAGGTAAAAGTTGAGGAATGTGAGATTGAAAAAGAGGTAAAAAAATCTGAGGAGATGAGTGAAGCATCAAGTGAGCTGATTGTGCATGGGAAGGCGAGTGTTTATAGTTTTCCTAACGAACTTAACTTTTGCCTTGTTTAGTGTTTCTGCTTTTGTACAGATTGAGCGAAGTCGAGTGAAGTTAGTCATGCAATGTTCCATTCCAAAGTTGCTTGTACAATTCACTAGCTTCCATGGAGTTTGTCTTCTAGGAGATAGATCTATTTGGTATCACTTCATGGAACAACCCGAATCTGTCCGCACCAATGGAGAATTAATTCGAACTCCATATTTCTATTCTTGTTTGTTACCCACGGTTCATTCATCATCTTTACCTTCTTTTGAGCATTATTTCCATCCTCACACATGTATTTCCTATGCAGATTTTGAAGGAAAATGTAAAGAGCCATCAATGCAGTCTCAAGTTGAATCGATTGATGGAAGGAATCACGTGTCACGGGGAGTTTTTGCATTTAACTCTTATTCTACACCTTCTTACCACTTAATTAATGACGTTCCATTGCTTATGTATCCAATTTCTGGTTCAAAACAAGCTGAGACTCATTTTGTTTTTGTAGGTTGTAAGGCTGCTCGAAATTTTCCAGCTTTGATTAAAGAGTTGCAACCTGGTTTCATGCTTGTGCCAGCTGCTTGTAATCTTCCATGCATATTCATACATCCAAAAGCTGGTCACCATGAGATCATTTTATCAACCCAAACTGGCGCAAATTCAAGTGACTCGTCTGGAGTGTGACCTTCACTTCATTGCTGCCACTTATGTTGGGTGATGCAGACAAGTGTGTCAATCAAGACCCGAATGTTGTTTTTACCTCACTGGTTCATCCTTCCACGGAAGCGCAACATGAATGGCTCATTGTTCTATCTGCAGATGGGCAAGTAGTGCCAAATCAGCAACAACTAGGGTCGAATTATACTACCTTGCACAATCAGATTCAAGATTTTTCTAAGCTGAATGAGAGTCATCATGAAGATCCCTATCTAGTGCATGTGAAACGTAAGTTGTCAAGTAGTATTAACCCTACATATACTAATTGTGTGATTTGTTTTATGGGTTTGAATTTGACATGCAAACGACCAAGGGTTGATGAGAGAGTTTTGGAGTGCTACATGGAATTTTCACAAGCTTTATACAAGGTGTTTCTTGTCTTGGCGAATGTCCTTGTTCAAGAGCATCATGAGGTTGTCCAAGCGACATGTGACGTGGCTGGTGCTCATTCATCTCGCTCCCACATTGCATGGAGTACCACTTTTTCCCAAGATTTAAGGACAAATCCTTTTCAAGAGGAGGGGAATGATACGAATGAGCAAGCCTCAAAGGGAGGATTGGGCCTCGATTAAGTAGCTCTTGTTGAGCTTAGCTTCGGCCATGTGGGCCTTAGGTCCAATAGTACTTTAGCTAGTCATTAAGCTAGTTAATTAGTAGGTTAGCTTTCGGCCAAGAGAGACCCAATGGGCTGGCCGATTTTCCCTTCATGCTTTCCAAGCTTTATTAGGTTTAGTCAAGGCTATAAATAGCCCTAAAGCTGATGGTACATTTAGTTTTTGCGATGTTATTAATAAAATTCCAGACTTTCGTCTTACATTAAGCCAAATTCCTCTAGCTTGTGAAAGCTAAGTTGAACATCCTAGTGTGGTTCCTAGGTTGTTTATTGACTTATCAATCAAGCAAACACACTTGATTGTGGCATCCTCTGCCGTTGAATTCGTTCTTGAGTGGTCCGAGTTTGGGTTCAACTCCGTCGATTCCGTAACGTGTCCTCTAAGATCCTAAGTTGCTTCCGCGACCGGGCAGCGAGACCCTCGACAGCTCAGCGGAGGTCGAAGACCTGATTGACTAACACCAAAGCAACACCAAAATACCACCAAACCCCCGACCAAAAGGCCGAGGACCAGCACGCTCCGCAAATTCCAGAATTTTGGGTTGTCGGGTAGAGTACTTCTAGGATTTTCAAAAATTCAGCCTTGAAGGCATTTTGTC
Source organism: Coffea arabica (assembly GCF_036785885.1). Lineage (NCBI taxonomy): Eukaryota > Viridiplantae > Streptophyta > Magnoliopsida > Gentianales > Rubiaceae > Coffea > Coffea arabica. The sequence continues at coordinate 33,069,882 of NC_092323.1, read as the reverse complement.
TTGCCTTCTTTTTCAGTCATTAGTCCTAATCTGAGTTTTAGATCGCGTCTAGGCCTTCATTCACCTCCATTCCTCGCTGCTGTCTTGTGTCACTTGTTGACTAGTCAAGAACGTACCTTGCGGTGACGCCTAATTTGCTCAACCCGAGCAACTAGCAAGCCAAGGAATTGCTTGGTGAGACTATTAGAGAGTGATACACTTGAGTGAAACACAAGCGTGAGTGACCTATACATTGTACCAAAAAAAAAAAGAAGGAGAGAAGAGGTCGTTTGCTTATTTTCTTTTGCAGGTTTACCTAAGCATGTCTAGTGGAGTTGGTGACCAAACAATGGACTTTAAACTACACATGGTGGCCATGATGGAAGAATTCAAGCAGAGTTTGGATGAAGCTTTCGAGCCTCTTCATAGACGCCTTGACCGAATGGTGAATAAGGATGTCAAGAGGAGGGGTTCCCCACAATTTCATCCTGACGTCCAACCTACCTCTTCAAAGTCATTATATTCAAGGAGAAGGGAGGAGGTTCATTCGACAACAAAGCATGCAAATACTTTATCCATAGATGAAGGAGTTAGTTGAGTGCAGGAGACATGTCAACAACTCTCCTCCAACAAAAACTTGAAAAAGAGCGAGTTGAGTATGGTGGTGAGAGTGCACTTGAGGTAAAAGTTGAGGAATGTGAGATTGAAAAAGAGGTAAAAAAATCTGAGGAGATGAGTGAAGCATCAAGTGAGCTGATTGTGCATGGGAAGGCGAGTGTTTATAGTTTTCCTAACGAACTTAACTTTTGCCTTGTTTAGTGTTTCTGCTTTTGTACAGATTGAGCGAAGTCGAGTGAAGTTAGTCATGCAATGTTCCATTCCAAAGTTGCTTGTACAATTCACTAGCTTCCATGGAGTTTGTCTTCTAGGAGATAGATCTATTTGGTATCACTTCATGGAACAACCCGAATCTGTCCGCACCAATGGAGAATTAATTCGAACTCCATATTTCTATTCTTGTTTGTTACCCACGGTTCATTCATCATCTTTACCTTCTTTTGAGCATTATTTCCATCCTCACACATGTATTTCCTATGCAGATTTTGAAGGAAAATGTAAAGAGCCATCAATGCAGTCTAAAGTTGAATCGATTGATGGAAGGAATCACGTGTCACGGGGAGTTTTTGCATTTAACTCTTATTCTACACCTTCTTACCACTTAATTAATGACGTTCCATTGCTTATGTATCCAATTTCTGGTTCAAAACAAGCTGAGACTCATTTTGTTTTTGTAGGTTGTAAGGCTGCTCGAAATTTTCCAGCTTTGATTAAAGAGTTGCAACCTGGTTTCATGCTTGTGCCAGCTGCTTGTAATCTTCCATGCATATTCATACATCCAAAAGCTGGTCACCATGAGATCATTTTATCAACCCAAACTGGCGCAAATTCAAGTGACTCGTCTGGAGTGTGACCTTCACTTCATTGCTGCCACTTATGTTGGGTGATGCAGACAAGTGTGTCAATCAAGACCCGAATGTTGTTTTTACCTCACTGGTTCATCCTTCCACGGAAGCGCAACATGAATGGCTCATTGTTCTATCTGCAGATGGGCAAGTAGTGCCAAATCAGCAACAACTAGGGTCGAATTATACTACCTTGCACAATCAGATTCAAGATTTTTCTAAGCTGAATGAGAGTCATCATGAAGATCCCTATCTAGTGCATGTGAAACGTAAGTTGTCAAGTAGTATTAACCCTACATATACTAATTGTGTGATTTGTTTTATGGGTTTGAATTTGACATGCAAACGACCAAGGGTTGATGAGAGAGTTTTGGAGTGCTACATGGAATTTTCACAAGCTTTATACAAGGTGTTTCTTGTCTTGGCGAATGTCCTTGTTCAAGAGCATCATGAGGTTGTCCAAGCGACATGTGACGTGGCTGGTGCTCATTCATCTCGCTCCCACATTGCATGGAGTACCACTTTTTCCCAAGATTTAAGGACAAATCCTTTTCAAGAGGAGGGGAATGATACGAATGAGCAAGCCTCAAAGGGAGGATTGGGCCTCGATTAAGTAGCTCTTGTTGAGCTTAGCTTCGGCCATGTGGGCCTTAGGTCCAATAGTACTTTAGCTAGTCATTAAGCTAGTTAATTAGTAGGTTAGCTTTCGGCCAAGAGAGACCCAATGGGCTGGCCGATTTTCCCTTCATGCTTTCCAAGCTTTATTAGGTTTAGTCAAGGCTATAAATAGCCCTAAAGCTGATGGTACATTTAGTTTTTGCGATGTTATTAATAAAATTCCAGACTTTCGTCTTACATTAAGCCAAATTCCTCTAGCTTGTGAAAGCTAAGTTGAACATCCTAGTGTGGTTCCTAGGTTGTTTATTGACTTATCAATCAAGCAAACACACTTGATTGTGGCATCCTCTGCCGTTGAATTCGTTCTTGAGTGGTCCGAGTTTGGGTTCAACTCCGTCGATTCCGTAACGTGTCCTCTAAGATCCTAAGTTGCTTCCGCGACCGGGCAGCGAGACCCTCGACAGCTCAGCGGAGGTCGAAGACCTGATTGACTAACACCAAAGCAACACCAAAATACCACCAAACCCCCGACCAAAAGGCCGAGGACCAGCACGCTCCGCAAATTCCAGAATTTTGGGTTGTCGGGTAGAGTACTTCTAGGATTTTCAAAAATTCAGCCTTGAAGGCATTTTGTCTTGCCTTCTTTTTCAGTCATTAGTCCTAATCTGAGTTTTAGATCGCGTCTAGGCCTTCATTCACCTCCATTCCTCGCTGCTGTCTTGTGTCACTTGTTGACTAGTCAAGAACGTACCTTGCGGTGACGCCTAATTTGCTCAACCCGAGCAACTAGCAAGCCAAGGAATTGCTTGGTGAGACTATTAGAGAGTGATACACTTGAGTGAAACACAAGCGTGAGTGACCTATACATTGTACCAAAAAAAAACAGAAGGAGAGAAGAGGTCGTTTGCTTATTTTCTTTTGCAGGTTTACCTAAGCATGTCTAGTGGAGTTGGTGACCAAACAATGGACTTTAAACTACACATGGTGGCCATGATGGAAGAATTCAAGCAGAGTTTGGATGAAGCTTTCGAGCCTCTTCATAGACGCCTTGACCGAATGGTGAATAAGGATGTCAAGAGGAGGGGTTCCCCACAATTTCATCCTGACGTCCAACCTACCTCTTCAAAGTCATTATATTCAAGGAGAAGGGAGGAGGTTCATTCGACAACAAAGCATGCAAATACTTTATCCATAGATGAAGGAGTTAGTTGAGTGCAGGAGACATGTCAACAACTCTCCTCCAACAAAAACTTGAAAAAGAGCGAGTTGAGTATGGTGGTGAGAGTGCACTTGAGGTAAAAGTTGAGGAATGTGAGATTGAAAAAGAGGTAAAAAAATCTGAGGAGATGAGTGAAGCATCAAGTGAGCTGATTGTGCATGGGAAGGCGAGTGTTTATAGTTTTCCTAACGAACTTAACTTTTGCCTTGTTTAGTGTTTCTGCTTTTGTACAGATTGAGCGAAGTCGAGTGAAGTTAGTCATGCAATGTTCCATTCCAAAGTTGCTTGTACAATTCACTAGCTTCCATGGAGTTTGTCTTCTAGGAGATAGATCTATTTGGTATCACTTCATGGAACAACCCGAATCTGTCCGCACCAATGGAGAATTAATTCGAACTCCATATTTCTATTCTTGTTTGTTACCCACGGTTCATTCATCATCTTTACCTTCTTTTGAGCATTATTTCCATCCTCACACATGTATTTCCTATGCAGATTTTGAAGGAAAATGTAAAGAGCCATCAATGCAGTCTCAAGTTGAATCGATTGATGGAAGGAATCACGTGTCACGGGGAGTTTTTGCATTTAACTCTTATTCTACACCTTCTTACCACTTAATTAATGACGTTCCATTGCTTATGTATCCAATTTCTGGTTCAAAACAAGCTGAGACTCATTTTGTTTTTGTAGGTTGTAAGGCTGCTCGAAATTTTCCAGCTTTGATTAAAGAGTTGCAACCTGGTTTCATGCTTGTGCCAGCTGCTTGTAATCTTCCATGCATATTCATACATCCAAAAGCTGGTCACCATGAGATCATTTTATCAACCCAAACTGGCGCAAATTCAAGTGACTCGTCTGGAGTGTGACCTTCACTTCATTGCTGCCACTTATGTTGGGTGATGCAGACAAGTGTGTCAATCAAGACCCGAATGTTGTTTTTACCTCACTGGTTCATCCTTCCACGGAAGCGCAACATGAATGGCTCATTGTTCTATCTGCAGATGGGCAAGTAGTGCCAAATCAGCAACAACTAGGGTCGAATTATACTACCTTGCACAATCAGATTCAAGATTTTTCTAAGCTGAATGAGAGTCATCATGAAGATCCCTATCTAGTGCATGTGAAACGTAAGTTGTCAAGTAGTATTAACCCTACATATACTAATTGTGTGATTTGTTTTATGGGTTTGAATTTGACATGCAAACGACCAAGGGTTGATGAGAGAGTTTTGGAGTGCTACATGGAATTTTCACAAGCTTTATACAAGGTGTTTCTTGTCTTGGCGAATGTCCTTGTTCAAGAGCATCATGAGGTTGTCCAAGCGACATGTGACGTGGCTGGTGCTCATTCATCTCGCTCCCACATTGCATGGAGTACCACTTTTTCCCAAGATTTAAGGACAAATCCTTTTCAAGAGGAGGGGAATGATACGAATGAGCAAGCCTCAAAGGGAGGATTGGGCCTCGATTAAGTAGCTCTTGTTGAGCTTAGCTTCGGCCATGTGGGCCTTAGGTCCAATAGTACTTTAGCTAGTCATTAAGCTAGTTAATTAGTAGGTTAGCTTTCGGCCAAGAGAGACCCAATGGGCTGGCCGATTTTCCCTTCATGCTTTCCAAGCTTTATTAGGTTTAGTCAAGGCTATAAATAGCCCTAAAGCTGATGGTACATTTAGTTTTTGCGATGTTATTAATAAAATTCCAGACTTTCGTCTTACATTAAGCCAAATTCCTCTAGCTTGTGAAAGCTAAGTTGAACATCCTAGTGTGGTTCCTAGGTTGTTTATTGACTTATCAATCAAGCAAACACACTTGATTGTGGCATCCTCTGCCGTTGAATTCGTTCTTGAGTGGTCCGAGTTTGGGTTCAACTCCGTCGATTCCGTAACGTGTCCTCTAAGATCCTAAGTTGCTTCCGCGACCGGGCAGCGAGACCCTCGACAGCTCAGCGGAGGTCGAAGACCTGATTGACTAACACCAAAGCAACACCAAAATACCACCAAACCCCCGACCAAAAGGCCGAGGACCAGCACGCTCCGCAAATTCCAGAATTTTGGGTTGTCGGGTAGAGTACTTCTAGGATTTTCAAAAATTCAGCCTTGAAGGCATTTTGTCTTGCCTTCTTTTTCAGTCATTAGTCCTAATCTGAGTTTTAGATCGCGTCTAGGCCTTCATTCACCTCCATTCCTCGCTGCTGTCTTGTGTCACTTGTTGACTAGTCAAGAACGTACCTTGCGGTGACGCCTAATTTGCTCAACCCGAGCAACTAGCAAGCCAAGGAATTGCTTGGTGAGACTATTAGAGAGTGATACACTTGAGTGAAACACAAGCGTGAGTGACCTATACATTGTACCAAAAAAAAAAAGAAGGAGAGAAGAGGTCGTTTGCTTATTTTCTTTTGCAGGTTTACCTAAGCATGTCTAGTGGAGTTGGTGACCAAACAATGGACTTTAAACTACACATGGTGGCCATGATGGAAGAATTCAAGCAGAGTTTGGATGAAGCTTTCGAGCCTCTTCATAGACGCCTTGACCGAATGGTGAATAAGGATGTCAAGAGGAGGGGTTCCCCACAATTTCATCCTGACGTCCAACCTACCTCTTCAAAGTCATTATATTCAAGGAGAAGGGAGGAGGTTCATTCGACAACAAAGCATGCAAATACTTTATCCATAGATGAAGGAGTTAGTTGAGTGCAGGAGACATGTCAACAACTCTCCTCCAACAAAAACTTGAAAAAGAGCGAGTTGAGTATGGTGGTGAGAGTGCACTTGAGGTAAAAGTTGAGGAATGTGAGATTGAAAAAGAGGTAAAAAAATCTGAGGAGATGAGTGAAGCATCAAGTGAGCTGATTGTGCATGGGAAGGCGAGTGTTTATAGTTTTCCTAACGAACTTAACTTTTGCCTTGTTTAGTGTTTCTGCTTTTGTACAGATTGAGCGAAGTCGAGTGAAGTTAGTCATGCAATGTTCCATTCCAAAGTTGCTTGTACAATTCACTAGCTTCCATGGAGTTTGTCTTCTAGGAGATAGATCTATTTGGTATCACTTCATGGAACAACCCGAATCTGTCCGCACCAATGGAGAATTAATTCGAACTCCATATTTCTATTCTTGTTTGTTACCCACGGTTCATTCATCATCTTTACCTTCTTTTGAGCATTATTTCCATCCTCACACATGTATTTCCTATGCAGATTTTGAAGGAAAATGTAAAGAGCCATCAATGCAGTCTAAAGTTGAATCGATTGATGGAAGGAATCACGTGTCACGGGGAGTTTTTGCATTTAACTCTTATTCTACACCTTCTTACCACTTAATTAATGACGTTCCATTGCTTATGTATCCAATTTCTGGTTCAAAACAAGCTGAGACTCATTTTGTTTTTGTAGGTTGTAAGGCTGCTCGAAATTTTCCAGCTTTGATTAAAGAGTTGCAACCTGGTTTCATGCTTGTGCCAGCTGCTTGTAATCTTCCATGCATATTCATACATCCAAAAGCTGGTCACCATGAGATCATTTTATCAACCCAAACTGGCGCAAATTCAAGTGACTCGTCTGGAGTGTGACCTTCACTTCATTGCTGCCACTTATGTTGGGTGATGCAGACAAGTGTGTCAATCAAGACCCGAATGTTGTTTTTACCTCACTGGTTCATCCTTCCACGGAAGCGCAACATGAATGGCTCATTGTTCTATCTGCAGATGGGCAAGTAGTGCCAAATCAGCAACAACTAGGGTCGAATTATACTACCTTGCACAATCAGATTCAAGATTTTTCTAAGCTGAATGAGAGTCATCATGAAGATCCCTATCTAGTGCATGTGAAACGTAAGTTGTCAAGTAGTATTAACCCTACATATACTAATTGTGTGATTTGTTTTATGGGTTTGAATTTGACATGCAAACGACCAAGGGTTGATGAGAGAGTTTTGGAGTGCTACATGGAATTTTCACAAGCTTTATACAAGGTGTTTCTTGTCTTGGCGAATGTCCTTGTTCAAGAGCATCATGAGGTTGTCCAAGCGACATGTGACGTGGCTGGTGCTCATTCATCTCGCTCCCACATTGCATGGAGTACCACTTTTTCCCAAGATTTAAGGACAAATCCTTTTCAAGAGGAGGGGAATGATACGAATGAGCAAGCCTCAAAGGGAGGATTGGGCCTCGATTAAGTAGCTCTTGTTGAGCTTAGCTTCGGCCATGTGGGCCTTAGGTCCAATAGTACTTTAGCTAGTCATTAAGCTAGTTAATTAGTAGGTTAGCTTTCGGCCAAGAGAGACCCAATGGGCTGGCCGATTTTCCCTTCATGCTTTCCAAGCTTTATTAGGTTTAGTCAAGGCTATAAATAGCCCTAAAGCTGATGGTACATTTAGTTTTTGCGATGTTATTAATAAAATTCCAGACTTTCGTCTTACATTAAGCCAAATTCCTCTAGCTTGTGAAAGCTAAGTTGAACATCCTAGTGTGGTTCCTAGGTTGTTTATTGACTTATCAATCAAGCAAACACACTTGATTGTGGCATCCTCTGCCGTTGAATTCGTTCTTGAGTGGTCCGAGTTTGGGTTCAACTCCGTCGATTCCGTAACGTGTCCTCTAAGATCCTAAGTTGCTTCCGCGACCGGGCAGCGAGACCCTCGACAGCTCAGCGGAGGTCGAAGACCTGATTGACTAACACCAAAGCAACACCAAAATACCACCAAACCCCCGACCAAAAGGCCGAGGACCAGCACGCTCCGCAAATTCCAGAATTTTGGGTTGTCGGGTAGAGTACTTCTAGGATTTTCAAAAATTCAGCCTTGAAGGCATTTTGTCTTGCCTTCTTTTTCAGTCATTAGTCCTAATCTGAGTTTTAGATCGCGTCTAGGCCTTCATTCACCTCCATTCCTCGCTGCTGTCTTGTGTCACTTGTTGACTAGTCAAGAACGTACCTTGCGGTGACGCCTAATTTGCTCAACCCGAGCAACTAGCAAGCCAAGGAATTGCTTGGTGAGACTATTAGAGAGTGATACACTTGAGTGAAACACAAGCGTGAGTGACCTATACATTGTACCAAAAAAAAACAGAAGGAGAGAAGAGGTCGTTTGCTTATTTTCTTTTGCAGGTTTACCTAAGCATGTCTAGTGGAGTTGGTGACCAAACAATGGACTTTAAACTACACATGGTGGCCATGATGGAAGAATTCAAGCAGAGTTTGGATGAAGCTTTCGAGCCTCTTCATAGACGCCTTGACCGAATGGTGAATAAGGATGTCAAGAGGAGGGGTTCCCCACAATTTCATCCTGACGTCCAACCTACCTCTTCAAAGTCATTATATTCAAGGAGAAGGGAGGAGGTTCATTCGACAACAAAGCATGCAAATACTTTATCCATAGATGAAGGAGTTAGTTGAGTGCAGGAGACATGTCAACAACTCTCCTCCAACAAAAACTTGAAAAAGAGCGAGTTGAGTATGGTGGTGAGAGTGCACTTGAGGTAAAAGTTGAGGAATGTGAGATTGAAAAAGAGGTAAAAAAATCTGAGGAGATGAGTGAAGCATCAAGTGAGCTGATTGTGCATGGGAAGGCGAGTGTTTATAGTTTTCCTAACGAACTTAACTTTTGCCTTGTTTAGTGTTTCTGCTTTTGTACAGATTGAGCGAAGTCGAGTGAAGTTAGTCATGCAATGTTCCATTCCAAAGTTGCTTGTACAATTCACTAGCTTCCATGGAGTTTGTCTTCTAGGAGATAGATCTATTTGGTATCACTTCATGGAACAACCCGAATCTGTCCGCACCAATGGAGAATTAATTCGAACTCCATATTTCTATTCTTGTTTGTTACCCACGGTTCATTCATCATCTTTACCTTCTTTTGAGCATTATTTCCATCCTCACACATGTATTTCCTATGCAGATTTTGAAGGAAAATGTAAAGAGCCATCAATGCAGTCTCAAGTTGAATCGATTGATGGAAGGAATCACGTGTCACGGGGAGTTTTTGCATTTAACTCTTATTCTACACCTTCTTACCACTTAATTAATGACGTTCCATTGCTTATGTATCCAATTTCTGGTTCAAAACAAGCTGAGACTCATTTTGTTTTTGTAGGTTGTAAGGCTGCTCGAAATTTTCCAGCTTTGATTAAAGAGTTGCAACCTGGTTTCATGCTTGTGCCAGCTGCTTGTAATCTTCCATGCATATTCATACATCCAAAAGCTGGTCACCATGAGATCATTTTATCAACTCAAACTGGCGCAAATTCAAGTGACTCGTCTGGAGTGTGACCTTCACTTCATTGCTGCCACTTATGTTGGGTGATGCAGACAAGTGTGTCAATCAAGACCCGAATGTTGTTTTTACCTCACTGGTTCATCCTTCCACGGAAGCGCAACATGAATGGCTCATTGTTCTATCTGCAGATGGGCAAGTAGTGCCAAATCAGCAACAACTAGGGTCGAATTATACTACCTTGCACAATCAGATTCAAGATTTTTCTAAGCTGAATGAGAGTCATCATGAAGATCCCTATCTAGTGCATGTGAAACGTAAGTTGTCAAGTAGTATTAACCCTACATATACTAATTGTGTGATTTGTTTTATGGGTTTGAATTTGACATGCAAACGACCAAGGGTTGATGAGAGAGTTTTGGAGTGCTACATGGAATTTTCACAAGCTTTATACAAGGTGTTTCTTGTCTTGGCGAATGTCCTTGTTCAAGAGCATCATGAGGTTGTCCAAGCGACATGTGACGTGGCTGGTGCTCATTCATCTCGCTCCCACATTGCATGGAGTACCACTTTTTCCCAAGATTTAAGGACAAATCCTTTTCAAGAGGAGGGGAATGATACGAATGAGCAAGCCTCAAAGGGAGGATTGGGCCTCGATTAAGTAGCTCTTGTTGAGCTTAGCTTCGGCCATGTGGGCCTTAGGTCCAATAGTACTTTAGCTAGTCATTAAGCTAGTTAATTAGTAGGTTAGCTTTCGGCCAAGAGAGACCCAATGGGCTGGCCGATTTTCCCTTCATGCTTTCCAAGCTTTATTAGGTTTAGTAAAGGCTATAAATAGCCCTAAAGCTGATGGTACATTTAGTTTTTGCGATGTTATTAATAAAATTCCAGACTTTCGTCTTACATTAAGCCAAATTCCTCTAGCTTGTGAAAGCTAAGTTGAACATCCTAGTGTGGTTCCTAGGTTGTTTATTGACTTATCAATCAAGCAAACACACTTGATTGTGGCATCCTCTGCCGTTGAATTCGTTCTTGAGTGGTCCGAGTTTGGGTTCAACTCCGTCGATTCCGTAACGTGTCCTCTAAGATCCTAAGTTGCTTCCGCGACCGGGCAGCGAGACCCTCGACAGCTCAGCGGAGGTCGAAGACCTGATTGACTAACACCAAAGCAACACCAAAATACCACCAAACCCCCGACCAAAAGGCCGAGGACCAGCACGCTCCGCAAATTCCAGAATTTTGGGTTGTCGGGTAGAGTACTTCTAGGATTTTCAAAAATTCAGCCTTGAAGGCATTTTGTCTTGCCTTCTTTTTCAGTCATTAGTCCTAATCTGAGTTTTAGATCGCGTCTAGGCCTTCATTCACCTCCATTCCTCGCTGCTGTCTTGTGTCACTTGTTGACTAGTCAAGAACGTACCTTGCGGTGACGCCTAATTTGCTCAACCCGAGCAACTAGCAAGCCAAGGAATTGCTTGGTGAGACTATTAGAGAGTGATACACTTGAGTGAAACACAAGCGTGAGTGACCTATACATTGTACCAAAAAAAAACAGAAGGAGAGAAGAGGTCGTTTGCTTATTTTCTTTTGCAGGTTTACCTAAGCATGTCTAGTGGAGTTGGTGACCAAACAATGGACTTTAAACTACACATGGTGGCCATGATGGAAGAATTCAAGCAGAGTTTGGATGAAGCTTTCGAGCCTCTTCATAGACGCCTTGACCGAATGGTGAATAAGGATGTCAAGAGGAGGGGTTCCCCACAATTTCATCCTGACGTCCAACCTACCTCTTCAAAGTCATTATATTCAAGGAGAAGGGAGGAGGTTCATTCGACAACAAAGCATGCAAATACTTTATCCATAGATGAAGGAGTTAGTTGAGTGCAGGAGACATGTCAACAACTCTCCTCCAACAAAAACTTGAAAAAGAGCGAGTTGAGTATGGTGGTGAGAGTGCACTTGAGGTAAAAGTTGAGGAATGTGAGATTGAAAAAGAGGTAAAAAAATCTGAGGAGATGAGTGAAGCATCAAGTGAGCTGATTGTGCATGGGAAGGCGAGTGTTTATAGTTTTCCTAACGAACTTAACTTTTGCCTTGTTTAGTGTTTCTGCTTTTGTACAGATTGAGCGAAGTCGAGTGAAGTTAGTCATGCAATGTTCCATTCCAAAGTTGCTTGTACAATTCACTAGCTTCCATGGAGTTTGTCTTCTAGGAGATAGATCTATTTGGTATCACTTCATGGAACAACCCGAATCTGTCCGCACCAATGGAGAATTAATTCGAACTCCATATTTCTATTCTTGTTTGTTACCCACGGTTCATTCATCATCTTTACCTTCTTTTGAGCATTATTTCCATCCTCACACATGTATTTCCTATGCAGATTTTGAAGGAAAATGTAAAGAGCCATCAATGCAGTCTAAAGTTGAATCGATTGATGGAAGGAATCACGTGTCACGGGGAGTTTTTGCATTTAACTCTTATTCTACACCTTCTTACCACTTAATTAATGACGTTCCATTGCTTATGTATCCAATTTCTGGTTCAAAACAAGCTGAGACTCATTTTGTTTTTGTAGGTTGTAAGGCTGCTCGAAATTTTCCAGCTTTGATTAAAGAGTTGCAACCTGGTTTCATGCTTGTGCCAGCTGCTTGTAATCTTCCATGCATATTCATACATCCAAAAGCTGGTCACCATGAGATCATTTTATCAACCCAAACTGGCGCAAATTCAAGTGACTCGTCTGGAGTGTGACCTTCACTTCATTGCTGCCACTTATGTTGGGTGATGCAGACAAGTGTGTCAATCAAGACCCGAATGTTGTTTTTACCTCACTGGTTCATCCTTCCACGGAAGCGCAACATGAATGGCTCATTGTTCTATCTGCAGATGGGCAAGTAGTGCCAAATCAGCAACAACTAGGGTCGAATTATACTACCTTGCACAATCAGATTCAAGATTTTTCTAAGCTGAATGAGAGTCATCATGAAGATCCCTATCTAGTGCATGTGAAACGTAAGTTGTCAAGTAGTATTAACCCTACATATACTAATTGTGTGATTTGTTTTATGGGTTTGAATTTGACATGCAAACGACCAAGGGTTGATGAGAGAGTTTTGGAGTGCTACATGGAATTTTCACAAGCTTTATACAAGGTGTTTCTTGTCTTGGCGAATGTCCTTGTTCAAGAGCATCATGAGGTTGTCCAAGCGACATGTGACGTGGCTGGTGCTCATTCATCTCGCTCCCACATTGCATGGAGTACCACTTTTTCCCAAGATTTAAGGACAAATCCTTTTCAAGAGGAGGGGAATGATACGAATGAGCAAGCCTCAAAGGGAGGATTGGGCCTCGATTAAGTAGCTCTTGTTGAGCTTAGCTTCGGCCATGTGGGCCTTAGGTCCAATAGTACTTTAGCTAGTCATTAAGCTAGTTAATTAGTAGGTTAGCTTTCGGCCAAGAGAGACCCAATGGGCTGGCCGATTTTCCCTTCATGCTTTCCAAGCTTTATTAGGTTTAGTCAAGGCTATAAATAGCCCTAAAGCTGATGGTACATTTAGTTTTTGCGATGTTATTAATAAAATTCCAGACTTTCGTCTTACATTAAGCCAAATTCCTCTAGCTTGTGAAAGCTAAGTTGAACATCCTAGTGTGGTTCCTAGGTTGTTTATTGACTTATCAATCAAGCAAACACACTTGATTGTGGCATCCTCTGCCGTTGAATTCGTTCTTGAGTGGTCCGAGTTTGGGTTCAACTCCGTCGATTCCGTAACGTGTCCTCTAAGATCCTAAGTTGCTTCCGCGACCGGGCAGCGAGACCCTCGACAGCTCAGCGGAGGTCGAAGACCTGATTGACTAACACCAAAGCAACACCAAAATACCACCAAACCCCCGACCAAAAGGCCGAGGACCAGCACGCTCCGCAAATTCCAGAATTTTGGGTTGTCGGGTAGAGTACTTCTAGGATTTTCAAAAATTCAGCCTTGAAGGCATTTTGTCTTGCCTTCTTTTTCAGTCATTAGTCCTAATCTGAGTTTTAGATCGCGTCTAGGCCTTCATTCACCTCCATTCCTCGCTGCTGTCTTGTGTCACTTGTTGACTAGTCAAGAACGTACCTTGCGGTGACGCCTAATTTGCTCAACCCGAGCAACTAGCAAGCCAAGGAATTGCTTGGTGAGACTATTAGAGAGTGATACACTTGAGTGAAACACAAGCGTGAGTGACCTATACATTGTACCAAAAAAAAACAGAAGGAGAGAAGAGGTCGTTTGCTTATTTTCTTTTGCAGGTTTACCTAAGCATGTCTAGTGGAGTTGGTGACCAAACAATGGACTTTAAACTACACATGGTGGCCATGATGGAAGAATTCAAGCAGAGTTTGGATGAAGCTTTCGAGCCTCTTCATAGACGCCTTGACCGAATGGTGAATAAGGATGTCAAGAGGAGGGGTTCCCCACAATTTCATCCTGACGTCCAACCTACCTCTTCAAAGTCATTATATTCAAGGAGAAGGGAGGAGGTTCATTCGACAACAAAGCATGCAAATACTTTATCCATAGATGAAGGAGTTAGTTGAGTGCAGGAGACATGTCAACAACTCTCCTCCAACAAAAACTTGAAAAAGAGCGAGTTGAGTATGGTGGTGAGAGTGCACTTGAGGTAAAAGTTGAGGAATGTGAGATTGAAAAAGAGGTAAAAAAATCTGAGGAGATGAGTGAAGCATCAAGTGAGCTGATTGTGCATGGGAAGGCGAGTGTTTATAGTTTTCCTAACGAACTTAACTTTTGCCTTGTTTAGTGTTTCTGCTTTTGTACAGATTGAGCGAAGTCGAGTGAAGTTAGTCATGCAATGTTCCATTCCAAAGTTGCTTGTACAATTCACTAGCTTCCATGGAGTTTGTCTTCTAGGAGATAGATCTATTTGGTATCACTTCATGGAACAACCCGAATCTGTCCGCACCAATGGAGAATTAATTCGAACTCCATATTTCTATTCTTGTTTGTTACCCACGGTTCATTCATCATCTTTACCTTCTTTTGAGCATTATTTCCATCCTCACACATGTATTTCCTATGCAGATTTTGAAGGAAAATGTAAAGAGCCATCAATGCAGTCTCAAGTTGAATCGATTGATGGAAGGAATCACGTGTCACGGGGAGTTTTTGCATTTAACTCTTATTCTACACCTTCTTACCACTTAATTAATGACGTTCCATTGCTTATGTATCCAATTTCTGGTTCAAAACAAGCTGAGACTCATTTTGTTTTTGTAGGTTGTAAGGCTGCTCGAAATTTTCCAGCTTTGATTAAAGAGTTGCAACCTGGTTTCATGCTTGTGCCAGCTGCTTGTAATCTTCCATGCATATTCATACATCCAAAAGCTGGTCACCATGAGATCATTTTATCAACTCAAACTGGCGCAAATTCAAGTGACTCGTCTGGAGTGTGACCTTCACTTCATTGCTGCCACTTATGTTGGGTGATGCAGACAAGTGTGTCAATCAAGACCCGAATGTTGTTTTTACCTCACTGGTTCATCCTTCCACGGAAGCGCAACATGAATGGCTCATTGTTCTATCTGCAGATGGGCAAGTAGTGCCAAATCAGCAACAACTAGGGTCGAATTATACTACCTTGCACAATCAGATTCAAGATTTTTCTAAGCTGAATGAGAGTCATCATGAAGATCCCTATCTAGTGCATGTGAAACGTAAGTTGTCAAGTAGTATTAACCCTACATATACTAATTGTGTGATTTGTTTTATGGGTTTGAATTTGACATGCAAACGACCAAGGGTTGATGAGAGAGTTTTGGAGTGCTACATGGAATTTTCACAAGCTTTATACAAGGTGTTTCTTGTCTTGGCGAATGTCCTTGTTGAAGAGCATCATGAGGTTGTCCAAGCGACATGTGACGTGGCTGGTGCTCATTCATCTCGCTCCCACATTGCATGGAGTACCACTTTTTCCCAAGATTTAAGGACAAATCCTTTTCAAGAGGAGGGGAATGATACGAATGAGCAAGCCTCAAAGGGAGGATTGGGCCTCGATTAAGTAGCTCTTGTTGAGCTTAGCTTCGGCCATGTGGGCCTTAGGTCCAATAGTACTTTAGCTAGTCATTAAGCTAGTTAATTAGTAGGTTAGCTTTCGGCCAAGAGAGACCCAATGGGCTGGCCGATTTTCCCTTCATGCTTTCCAAGCTTTATTAGGTTTAGTAAAGGCTATAAATAGCCCTAAAGCTGATGGTACATTTAGTTTTTGCGATGTTATTAATAAAATTCCAGACTTTCGTCTTACATTAAGCCAAATTCCTCTAGCTTGTGAAAGCTAAGTTGAACATCCTAGTGTGGTTCCTAGGTTGTTTATTGACTTATCAATCAAGCAAACACACTTGATTGTGGCATCCTCTGCCGTTGAATTCGTTCTTGAGTGGTCCGAGTTTGGGTTCAACTCCGTCGATTCCGTAACGTGTCCTCTAAGATCCTAAGTTGCTTCCGCGACCGGGCAGCGAGACCCTCGACAGCTCAGCGGAGGTCGAAGACCTGATTGACTAACACCAAAGCAACACCAAAATACCACCAAACCCCCGACCAAAAGGCCGAGGACCAGCACGCTCCGCAAATTCAAGAATTTTGGGTTGTCGGGTAGAGTACTTCTAGGATTTTCAAAAATTCAGCCTTGAAGGCATTTTGTCTTGCCTTCTTTTTCAGTCATTAGTCCTAATCTGAGTTTTAGATCGCATCTAGGCCTTCATTCACCTCCATTCCTTGCTGCTATCTTGTGTCACTTGTTGACTAGTCAAGAACGTACCTTGCGGTGACGCCTAATTTGTTCAACCCGAGCAACTAGCAAGCCAAGGAATTGCTTGGTGAGACTATTAGAGAGTGATACACTTGAGTGAAACACAAGCGTGAGTGACCTATACATTGTACCAAAAAAAAACAGAAGGAGAGAAGAGGTCGTTTGCTTATTTTCTTTTGCAGGTTTACCTAAGCATGTCTAGTGGAGTTGGTGACCAAACAATGGACTTTAAACTACACATGGTGGCCATGATGGAAGAATTCAAGCAGAGTTTGGATGAAGCTTTCGAGCCTCTTCATAGACGCCTTGACCGAATGGTGAATAAGGATGTCAAGAGGAGGGGTTCCCCACAATTTCATCCTGACGTCCAACCTACCTCTTCAAAGTCATTATATTCAAGGAGAAGGGAGGAGGTTCATTCGACAACAAAGCATGCAAATACTTTATCCATAGATGAAGGAGTTAGTTGAGTGCAGGAGACATGTCAACAACTCTCCTCCAACAAAAACTTGAAAAAGAGCGAGTTGAGTATGGTGGTGAGAGTGCACTTGAGGTAAAAGTTGAGGAATGTGAGATTGAAAAAGAGGTAAAAAAATCTGAGGAGATGAGTGAAGCATCAAGTGAGCTGATTGTGCATGGGAAGGCGAGTGTTTATAGTTTTCCTAACGAACTTAACTTTTGCCTTGTTTAGTGTTTCTGCTTTTGTACAGATTGAGCGAAGTCGAGTGAAGTTAGTCATGCAATGTTCCATTCCAAAGTTGCTTGTACAATTCACTAGCTTCCATGGAGTTTGTCTTCTAGGAGATAGATCTATTTGGTATCACTTCATGGAACAACCCGAATCTGTCCGCACCAATGGAGAATTAATTCGAACTCCATATTTCTATTCTTGTTTGTTACCCACGGTTCATTCATCATCTTTACCTTCTTTTGAGCATTATTTCCATCCTCACACATGTATTTCCTATGCAGATTTTGAAGGAAAATGTAAAGAGCCATCAATGCAGTCTAAAGTTGAATCGATTGATGGAAGGAATCACGTGTCACGGGGAGTTTTTGCATTTAACTCTTATTCTACACCTTCTTACCACTTAATTAATGACGTTCCATTGCTTATGTATCCAATTTCTGGTTCAAAACAAGCTGAGACTCATTTTGTTTTTGTAGGTTGTAAGGCTGCTCGAAATTTTCCAGCTTTGATTAAAGAGTTGCAACCTGGTTTCATGCTTGTGCCAGCTGCTTGTAATCTTCCATGCATATTCATACATCCAAAAGCTGGTCACCATGAGATCATTTTATCAACCCAAACTGGCGCAAATTCAAGTGACTCGTCTGGAGTGTGACCTTCACTTCATTGCTGCCACTTATGTTGGGTGATGCAGACAAGTGTGTCAATCAAGACCCGAATGTTGTTTTTACCTCACTGGTTCATCCTTCCACGGAAGCGCAACATGAATGGCTCATTGTTCTATCTGCAGATGGGCAAGTAGTGCCAAATCAGCAACAACTAGGGTCGAATTATACTACCTTGCACAATCAGATTCAAGATTTTTCTAAGCTGAATGAGAGTCATCATGAAGATCCCTATCTAGTGCATGTGAAACGTAAGTTGTCAAGTAGTATTAACCCTACATATACTAATTGTGTGATTTGTTTTATGGGTTTGAATTTGACATGCAAACGACCAAGGGTTGATGAGAGAGTTTTGGAGTGCTACATGGAATTTTCACAAGCTTTATACAAGGTGTTTCTTGTCTTGGCGAATGTCCTTGTTCAAGAGCATCATGAGGTTGTCCAAGCGACATGTGACGTGGCTGGTGCTCATTCATCTCGCTCCCACATTGCATGGAGTACCACTTTTTCCCAAGATTTAAGGACAAATCCTTTTCAAGAGGAGGGGAATGATACGAATGAGCAAGCCTCAAAGGGAGGATTGGGCCTCGATTAAGTAGCTCTTGTTGAGCTTAGCTTCGGCCATGTGGGCCTTAGGTCCAATAGTACTTTAGCTAGTCATTAAGCTAGTTAATTAGTAGGTTAGCTTTCGGCCAAGAGAGACCCAATGGGCTGGCCGATTTTCCCTTCATGCTTTCCAAGCTTTATTAGGTTTAGTCAAGGCTATAAATAGCCCTAAAGCTGATGGTACATTTAGTTTTTGCGATGTTATTAATAAAATTCCAGACTTTCGTCTTACATTAAGCCAAATTCCTCTAGCTTGTGAAAGCTAAGTTGAACATCCTAGTGTGGTTCCTAGGTTGTTTATTGACTTATCAATCAAGCAAACACACTTGATTGTGGCATCCTCTGCCGTTGAATTCGTTCTTGAGTGGTCCGAGTTTGGGTTCAACTCCGTCGATTCCGTAACGTGTCCTCTAAGATCCTAAGTTGCTTCCGCGACCGGGCAGCGAGACCCTCGACAGCTCAGCGGAGGTCGAAGACCTGATTGACTAACACCAAAGCAACACCAAAATACCACCAAACCCCCGACCAAAAGGCCGAGGACCAGCACGCTCCGCAAATTCCAGAATTTTGGGTTGTCGGGTAGAGTACTTCTAGGATTTTCAAAAATTCAGCCTTGAAGGCATTTTGTCTTGCCTTCTTTTTCAGTCATTAGTCCTAATCTGAGTTTTAGATCGCGTCTAGGCCTTCATTCACCTCCATTCCTCGCTGCTGTCTTGTGTCACTTGTTGACTAGTCAAGAACGTACCTTGCGGTGACGCCTAATTTGCTCAACCCGAGCAACTAGCAAGCCAAGGAATTGCTTGGTGAGACTATTAGAGAGTGATACACTTGAGTGAAACACAAGCGTGAGTGACCTATACATTGTACCAAAAAAAAACAGAAGGAGAGAAGAGGTCGTTTGCTTATTTTCTTTTGCAGGTTTACCTAAGCATGTCTAGTGGAGTTGGTGACCAAACAATGGACTTTAAACTACACATGGTGGCCATGATGGAAGAATTCAAGCAGAGTTTGGATGAAGCTTTCGAGCCTCTTCATAGACGCCTTGACCGAATGGTGAATAAGGATGTCAAGAGGAGGGGTTCCCCACAATTTCATCCTGACGTCCAACCTACCTCTTCAAAGTCATTATATTCAAGGAGAAGGGAGGAGGTTCATTCGACAACAAAGCATGCAAATACTTTATCCATAGATGAAGGAGTTAGTTGAGTGCAGGAGACATGTCAACAACTCTCCTCCAACAAAAACTTGAAAAAGAGCGAGTTGAGTATGGTGGTGAGAGTGCACTTGAGGTAAAAGTTGAGGAATGTGAGATTGAAAAAGAGGTAAAAAAATCTGAGGAGATGAGTGAAGCATCAAGTGAGCTGATTGTGCATGGGAAGGCGAGTGTTTATAGTTTTCCTAACGAACTTAACTTTTGCCTTGTTTAGTGTTTCTGCTTTTGTACAGATTGAGCGAAGTCGAGTGAAGTTAGTCATGCAATGTTCCATTCCAAAGTTGCTTGTACAATTCACTAGCTTCCATGGAGTTTGTCTTCTAGGAGATAGATCTATTTGGTATCACTTCATGGAACAACCCGAATCTGTCCGCACCAATGGAGAATTAATTCGAACTCCATATTTCTATTCTTGTTTGTTACCCACGGTTCATTCATCATCTTTACCTTCTTTTGAGCATTATTTCCATCCTCACACATGTATTTCCTATGCAGATTTTGAAGGAAAATGTAAAGAGCCATCAATGCAGTCTCAAGTTGAATCGATTGATGGAAGGAATCACGTGTCACGGGGAGTTTTTGCATTTAACTCTTATTCTACACCTTCTTACCACTTAATTAATGACGTTCCATTGCTTATGTATCCAATTTCTGGTTCAAAACAAGCTGAGACTCATTTTGTTTTTGTAGGTTGTAAGGCTGCTCGAAATTTTCCAGCTTTGATTAAAGAGTTGCAACCTGGTTTCATGCTTGTGCCAGCTGCTTGTAATCTTCCATGCATATTCATACATCCAAAAGCTGGTCACCATGAGATCATTTTATCAACTCAAACTGGCGCAAATTCAAGTGACTCGTCTGGAGTGTGACCTTCACTTCATTGCTGCCACTTATGTTGGGTGATGCAGACAAGTGTGTCAATCAAGACCCGAATGTTGTTTTTACCTCACTGGTTCATCCTTCCACGGAAGCGCAACATGAATGGCTCATTGTTCTATCTGCAGATGGGCAAGTAGTGCCAAATCAGCAACAACTAGGGTCGAATTATACTACCTTGCACAATCAGATTCAAGATTTTTCTAAGCTGAATGAGAGTCATCATGAAGATCCCTATCTAGTGCATGTGAAACGTAAGTTGTCAAGTAGTATTAACCCTACATATACTAATTGTGTGATTTGTTTTATGGGTTTGAATTTGACATGCAAACGACCAAGGGTTGATGAGAGAGTTTTGGAGTGCTACATGGAATTTTCACAAGCTTTATACAAGGTGTTTCTTGTCTTGGCGAATGTCCTTGTTGAAGAGCATCATGAGGTTGTCCAAGCGACATGTGACGTGGCTGGTGCTCATTCATCTCGCTCCCACATTGCATGGAGTACCACTTTTTCCCAAGATTTAAGGACAAATCCTTTTCAAGAGGAGGGGAATGATACGAATGAGCAAGCCTCAAAGGGAGGATTGGGCCTCGATTAAGTAGCTCTTGTTGAGCTTAGCTTCGGCCATGTGGGCCTTAGGTCCAATAGTACTTTAGCTAGTCATTAAGCTAGTTAATTAGTAGGTTAGCTTTCGGCCAAGAGAGACCCAATGGGCTGGCCGATTTTCCCTTCATGCTTTCCAAGCTTTATTAGGTTTAGTAAAGGCTATAAATAGCCCTAAAGCTGATGGTACATTTAGTTTTTGCGATGTTATTAATAAAATTCCAGACTTTCGTCTTACATTAAGCCAAATTCCTCTAGCTTGTGAAAGCTAAGTTGAACATCCTAGTGTGGTTCCTAGGTTGTTTATTGACTTATCAATCAAGCAAACACACTTGATTGTGGCATCCTCTGCCGTTGAATTCGTTCTTGAGTGGTCCGAGTTTGGGTTCAACTCCGTCGATTCCGTAACGTGTCCTCTAAGATCCTAAGTTGCTTCCGCGACCGGGCAGCGAGACCCTCGACAGCTCAGCGGAGGTCGAAGACCTGATTGACTAACACCAAAGCAACACCAAAATACCACCAAACCCCCGACCAAAAGGCCGAGGACCAGCACGCTCCGCAAATTCAAGAATTTTGGGTTGTCGGGTAGAGTACTTCTAGGATTTTCAAAAATTCAGCCTTGAAGGCATTTTGTCTTGCCTTCTTTTTCAGTCATTAGTCCTAATCTGAGTTTTAGATCGCATCTAGGCCTTCATTCACCTCCATTCCTTGCTGCTATCTTGTGTCACTTGTTGACTAGTCAAGAACGTACCTTGCGGTGACGCCTAATTTGTTCAACCCGAGCAACTAGCAAGCCAAGGAATTGCTTGGTGAGACTATTAGAGAGTGATACACTTGAGTGAAACACAAGCGTGAGTGACCTATACATTGTACCAAAAAAAAACAGAAGGAGAGAAGAGGTCGTTTGCTTATTTTCTTTTGCAGGTTTACCTAAGCATGTCTAGTGGAGTTGGTGACCAAACAATGGACTTTAAACTACACATGGTGGCCATGATGGAAGAATTCAAGCAGAGTTTGGATGAAGCTTTCGAGCCTCTTCATAGACGCCTTGACCGAATGGTGAATAAGGATGTCAAGAGGAGGGGTTCCCCACAATTTCATCCTGACGTCCAACCTACCTCTTCAAAGTCATTATATTCAAGGAGAAGGGAGGAGGTTCATTCGACAACAAAGCATGCAAATACTTTATCCATAGATGAAGGAGTTAGTTGAGTGCAGGAGACATGTCAACAACTCTCCTCCAACAAAAACTTGAAAAAGAGCGAGTTGAGTATGGTGGTGAGAGTGCACTTGAGGTAAAAGTTGAGGAATGTGAGATTGAAAAAGAGGTAAAAAAATCTGAGGAGATGAGTGAAGCATCAAGTGAGCTGATTGTGCATGGGAAGGCGAGTGTTTATAGTTTTCCTAACGAACTTAACTTTTGCCTTGTTTAGTGTTTCTGCTTTTGTACAGATTGAGCGAAGTCGAGTGAAGTTAGTCATGCAATGTTCCATTCCAAAGTTGCTTGTACAATTCACTAGCTTCCATGGAGTTTGTCTTCTAGGAGATAGATCTATTTGGTATCACTTCATGGAACAACCCGAATCTGTCCGCACCAATGGAGAATTAATTCGAACTCCATATTTCTATTCTTGTTTGTTACCCACGGTTCATTCATCATCTTTACCTTCTTTTGAGCATTATTTCCATCCTCACACATGTATTTCCTATGCAGATTTTGAAGGAAAATGTAAAGAGCCATCAATGCAGTCTAAAGTTGAATCGATTGATGGAAGGAATCACGTGTCACGGGGAGTTTTTGCATTTAACTCTTATTCTACACCTTCTTACCACTTAATTAATGACGTTCCATTGCTTATGTATCCAATTTCTGGTTCAAAACAAGCTGAGACTCATTTTGTTTTTGTAGGTTGTAAGGCTGCTCGAAATTTTCCAGCTTTGATTAAAGAGTTGCAACCTGGTTTCATGCTTGTGCCAGCTGCTTGTAATCTTCCATGCATATTCATACATCCAAAAGCTGGTCACCATGAGATCATTTTATCAACCCAAACTGGCGCAAATTCAAGTGACTCGTCTGGAGTGTGACCTTCACTTCATTGCTGCCACTTATGTTGGGTGATGCAGACAAGTGTGTCAATCAAGACCCGAATGTTGTTTTTACCTCACTGGTTCATCCTTCCACGGAAGCGCAACATGAATGGCTCATTGTTCTATCTGCAGATGGGCAAGTAGTGCCAAATCAGCAACAACTAGGGTCGAATTATACTACCTTGCACAATCAGATTCAAGATTTTTCTAAGCTGAATGAGAGTCATCATGAAGATCCCTATCTAGTGCATGTGAAACGTAAGTTGTCAAGTAGTATTAACCCTACATATACTAATTGTGTGATTTGTTTTATGGGTTTGAATTTGACATGCAAACGACCAAGGGTTGATGAGAGAGTTTTGGAGTGCTACATGGAATTTTCACAAGCTTTATACAAGGTGTTTCTTGTCTTGGCGAATGTCCTTGTTCAAGAGCATCATGAGGTTGTCCAAGCGACATGTGACGTGGCTGGTGCTCATTCATCTCGCTCCCACATTGCATGGAGTACCACTTTTTCCCAAGATTTAAGGACAAATCCTTTTCAAGAGGAGGGGAATGATACGAATGAGCAAGCCTCAAAGGGAGGATTGGGCCTCGATTAAGTAGCTCTTGTTGAGCTTAGCTTCGGCCATGTGGGCCTTAGGTCCAATAGTACTTTAGCTAGTCATTAAGCTAGTTAATTAGTAGGTTAGCTTTCGGCCAAGAGAGACCCAATGGGCTGGCCGATTTTCCCTTCATGCTTTCCAAGCTTTATTAGGTTTAGTCAAGGCTATAAATAGCCCTAAAGCTGATGGTACATTTAGTTTTTGCGATGTTATTAATAAAATTCCAGACTTTCGTCTTACATTAAGCCAAATTCCTCTAGCTTGTGAAAGCTAAGTTGAACATCCTAGTGTGGTTCCTAGGTTGTTTATTGACTTATCAATCAAGCAAACACACTTGATTGTGGCATCCTCTGCCGTTGAATTCGTTCTTGAGTGGTCCGAGTTTGGGTTCAACTCCGTCGATTCCGTAACGTGTCCTCTAAGATCCTAAGTTGCTTCCGCGACCGGGCAGCGAGACCCTCGACAGCTCAGCGGAGGTCGAAGACCTGATTGACTAACACCAAAGCAACACCAAAATACCACCAAACCCCCGACCAAAAGGCCGAGGACCAGCACGCTCCGCAAATTCCAGAATTTTGGGTTGTCGGGTAGAGTACTTCTAGGATTTTCAAAAATTCAGCCTTGAAGGCATTTTGTCTTGCCTTCTTTTTCAGTCATTAGTCCTAATCTGAGTTTTAGATCGCGTCTAGGCCTTCATTCACCTCCATTCCTCGCTGCTGTCTTGTGTCACTTGTTGACTAGTCAAGAACGTACCTTGCGGTGACGCCTAATTTGCTCAACCCGAGCAACTAGCAAGCCAAGGAATTGCTTGGTGAGACTATTAGAGAGTGATACACTTGAGTGAAACACAAGCGTGAGTGACCTATACATTGTACCAAAAAAAAACAGAAGGAGAGAAGAGGTCGTTTGCTTATTTTCTTTTGCAGGTTTACCTAAGCATGTCTAGTGGAGTTGGTGACCAAACAATGGACTTTAAACTACACATGGTGGCCATGATGGAAGAATTCAAGCAGAGTTTGGATGAAGCTTTCGAGCCTCTTCATAGACGCCTTGACCGAATGGTGAATAAGGATGTCAAGAGGAGGGGTTCCCCACAATTTCATCCTGACGTCCAACCTACCTCTTCAAAGTCATTATATTCAAGGAGAAGGGAGGAGGTTCATTCGACAACAAAGCATGCAAATACTTTATCCATAGATGAAGGAGTTAGTTGAGTGCAGGAGACATG
Source organism: Coffea arabica (assembly GCF_036785885.1). Taxonomy (NCBI): domain Eukaryota; kingdom Viridiplantae; phylum Streptophyta; class Magnoliopsida; order Gentianales; family Rubiaceae; genus Coffea; species Coffea arabica. The sequence goes on along the minus strand of NC_092323.1, from coordinate 33,045,036 downwards.
TCAACAACTCTCCTCCAACAAAAACTTGAAAAAGAGCGAGTTGAGTATGGTGGTGAGAGTGCACTTGAGGTAAAAGTTGAGGAATGTGAGATTGAAAAAGAGGTAAAAAAATCTGAGGAGATGAGTGAAGCATCAAGTGAGCTGATTGTGCATGGGAAGGCGAGTGTTTATAGTTTTCCTAACGAACTTAACTTTTGCCTTGTTTAGTGTTTCTGCTTTTGTACAGATTGAGCGAAGTCGAGTGAAGTTAGTCATGCAATGTTCCATTCCAAAGTTGCTTGTACAATTCACTAGCTTCCATGGAGTTTGTCTTCTAGGAGATAGATCTATTTGGTATCACTTCATGGAACAACCCGAATCTGTCCGCACCAATGGAGAATTAATTCGAACTCCATATTTCTATTCTTGTTTGTTACCCACGGTTCATTCATCATCTTTACCTTCTTTTGAGCATTATTTCCATCCTCACACATGTATTTCCTATGCAGATTTTGAAGGAAAATGTAAAGAGCCATCAATGCAGTCTCAAGTTGAATCGATTGATGGAAGGAATCACGTGTCACGGGGAGTTTTTGCATTTAACTCTTATTCTACACCTTCTTACCACTTAATTAATGACGTTCCATTGCTTATGTATCCAATTTCTGGTTCAAAACAAGCTGAGACTCATTTTGTTTTTGTAGGTTGTAAGGCTGCTCGAAATTTTCCAGCTTTGATTAAAGAGTTGCAACCTGGTTTCATGCTTGTGCCAGCTGCTTGTAATCTTCCATGCATATTCATACATCCAAAAGCTGGTCACCATGAGATCATTTTATCAACTCAAACTGGCGCAAATTCAAGTGACTCGTCTGGAGTGTGACCTTCACTTCATTGCTGCCACTTATGTTGGGTGATGCAGACAAGTGTGTCAATCAAGACCCGAATGTTGTTTTTACCTCACTGGTTCATCCTTCCACGGAAGCGCAACATGAATGGCTCATTGTTCTATCTGCAGATGGGCAAGTAGTGCCAAATCAGCAACAACTAGGGTCGAATTATACTACCTTGCACAATCAGATTCAAGATTTTTCTAAGCTGAATGAGAGTCATCATGAAGATCCCTATCTAGTGCATGTGAAACGTAAGTTGTCAAGTAGTATTAACCCTACATATACTAATTGTGTGATTTGTTTTATGGGTTTGAATTTGACATGCAAACGACCAAGGGTTGATGAGAGAGTTTTGGAGTGCTACATGGAATTTTCACAAGCTTTATACAAGGTGTTTCTTGTCTTGGCGAATGTCCTTGTTGAAGAGCATCATGAGGTTGTCCAAGCGACATGTGACGTGGCTGGTGCTCATTCATCTCGCTCCCACATTGCATGGAGTACCACTTTTTCCCAAGATTTAAGGACAAATCCTTTTCAAGAGGAGGGGAATGATACGAATGAGCAAGCCTCAAAGGGAGGATTGGGCCTCGATTAAGTAGCTCTTGTTGAGCTTAGCTTCGGCCATGTGGGCCTTAGGTCCAATAGTACTTTAGCTAGTCATTAAGCTAGTTAATTAGTAGGTTAGCTTTCGGCCAAGAGAGACCCAATGGGCTGGCCGATTTTCCCTTCATGCTTTCCAAGCTTTATTAGGTTTAGTAAAGGCTATAAATAGCCCTAAAGCTGATGGTACATTTAGTTTTTGCGATGTTATTAATAAAATTCCAGACTTTCGTCTTACATTAAGCCAAATTCCTCTAGCTTGTGAAAGCTAAGTTGAACATCCTAGTGTGGTTCCTAGGTTGTTTATTGACTTATCAATCAAGCAAACACACTTGATTGTGGCATCCTCTGCCGTTGAATTCGTTCTTGAGTGGTCCGAGTTTGGGTTCAACTCCGTCGATTCCGTAACGTGTCCTCTAAGATCCTAAGTTGCTTCCGCGACCGGGCAGCGAGACCCTCGACAGCTCAGCGGAGGTCGAAGACCTGATTGACTAACACCAAAGCAACACCAAAATACCACCAAACCCCCGACCAAAAGGCCGAGGACCAGCACGCTCCGCAAATTCAAGAATTTTGGGTTGTCGGGTAGAGTACTTCTAGGATTTTCAAAAATTCAGCCTTGAAGGCATTTTGTCTTGCCTTCTTTTTCAGTCATTAGTCCTAATCTGAGTTTTAGATCGCATCTAGGCCTTCATTCACCTCCATTCCTTGCTGCTATCTTGTGTCACTTGTTGACTAGTCAAGAACGTACCTTGCGGTGACGCCTAATTTGTTCAACCCGAGCAACTAGCAAGCCAAGGAATTGCTTGGTGAGACTATTAGAGAGTGATACACTTGAGTGAAACACAAGCGTGAGTGACCTATACATTGTACCAAAAAAAAACAGAAGGAGAGAAGAGGTCGTTTGCTTATTTTCTTTTGCAGGTTTACCTAAGCATGTCTAGTGGAGTTGGTGACCAAACAATGGACTTTAAACTACACATGGTGGCCATGATGGAAGAATTCAAGCAGAGTTTGGATGAAGCTTTCGAGCCTCTTCATAGACGCCTTGACCGAATGGTGAATAAGGATGTCAAGAGGAGGGGTTCCCCACAATTTCATCCTGACGTCCAACCTACCTCTTCAAAGTCATTATATTCAAGGAGAAGGGAGGAGGTTCATTCGACAACAAAGCATGCAAATACTTTATCCATAGATGAAGGAGTTAGTTGAGTGCAGGAGACATGTCAACAACTCTCCTCCAACAAAAACTTGAAAAAGAGCGAGTTGAGTATGGTGGTGAGAGTGCACTTGAGGTAAAAGTTGAGGAATGTGAGATTGAAAAAGAGGTAAAAAAATCTGAGGAGATGAGTGAAGCATCAAGTGAGCTGATTGTGCATGGGAAGGCGAGTGTTTATAGTTTTCCTAACGAACTTAACTTTTGCCTTGTTTAGTGTTTCTGCTTTTGTACAGATTGAGCGAAGTCGAGTGAAGTTAGTCATGCAATGTTCCATTCCAAAGTTGCTTGTACAATTCACTAGCTTCCATGGAGTTTGTCTTCTAGGAGATAGATCTATTTGGTATCACTTCATGGAACAACCCGAATCTGTCCGCACCAATGGAGAATTAATTCGAACTCCATATTTCTATTCTTGTTTGTTACCCACGGTTCATTCATCATCTTTACCTTCTTTTGAGCATTATTTCCATCCTCACACATGTATTTCCTATGCAGATTTTGAAGGAAAATGTAAAGAGCCATCAATGCAGTCTAAAGTTGAATCGATTGATGGAAGGAATCACGTGTCACGGGGAGTTTTTGCATTTAACTCTTATTCTACACCTTCTTACCACTTAATTAATGACGTTCCATTGCTTATGTATCCAATTTCTGGTTCAAAACAAGCTGAGACTCATTTTGTTTTTGTAGGTTGTAAGGCTGCTCGAAATTTTCCAGCTTTGATTAAAGAGTTGCAACCTGGTTTCATGCTTGTGCCAGCTGCTTGTAATCTTCCATGCATATTCATACATCCAAAAGCTGGTCACCATGAGATCATTTTATCAACCCAAACTGGCGCAAATTCAAGTGACTCGTCTGGAGTGTGACCTTCACTTCATTGCTGCCACTTATGTTGGGTGATGCAGACAAGTGTGTCAATCAAGACCCGAATGTTGTTTTTACCTCACTGGTTCATCCTTCCACGGAAGCGCAACATGAATGGCTCATTGTTCTATCTGCAGATGGGCAAGTAGTGCCAAATCAGCAACAACTAGGGTCGAATTATACTACCTTGCACAATCAGATTCAAGATTTTTCTAAGCTGAATGAGAGTCATCATGAAGATCCCTATCTAGTGCATGTGAAACGTAAGTTGTCAAGTAGTATTAACCCTACATATACTAATTGTGTGATTTGTTTTATGGGTTTGAATTTGACATGCAAACGACCAAGGGTTGATGAGAGAGTTTTGGAGTGCTACATGGAATTTTCACAAGCTTTATACAAGGTGTTTCTTGTCTTGGCGAATGTCCTTGTTCAAGAGCATCATGAGGTTGTCCAAGCGACATGTGACGTGGCTGGTGCTCATTCATCTCGCTCCCACATTGCATGGAGTACCACTTTTTCCCAAGATTTAAGGACAAATCCTTTTCAAGAGGAGGGGAATGATACGAATGAGCAAGCCTCAAAGGGAGGATTGGGCCTCGATTAAGTAGCTCTTGTTGAGCTTAGCTTCGGCCATGTGGGCCTTAGGTCCAATAGTACTTTAGCTAGTCATTAAGCTAGTTAATTAGTAGGTTAGCTTTCGGCCAAGAGAGACCCAATGGGCTGGCCGATTTTCCCTTCATGCTTTCCAAGCTTTATTAGGTTTAGTCAAGGCTATAAATAGCCCTAAAGCTGATGGTACATTTAGTTTTTGCGATGTTATTAATAAAATTCCAGACTTTCGTCTTACATTAAGCCAAATTCCTCTAGCTTGTGAAAGCTAAGTTGAACATCCTAGTGTGGTTCCTAGGTTGTTTATTGACTTATCAATCAAGCAAACACACTTGATTGTGGCATCCTCTGCCGTTGAATTCGTTCTTGAGTGGTCCGAGTTTGGGTTCAACTCCGTCGATTCCGTAACGTGTCCTCTAAGATCCTAAGTTGCTTCCGCGACCGGGCAGCGAGACCCTCGACAGCTCAGCGGAGGTCGAAGACCTGATTGACTAACACCAAAGCAACACCAAAATACCACCAAACCCCCGACCAAAAGGCCGAGGACCAGCACGCTCCGCAAATTCCAGAATTTTGGGTTGTCGGGTAGAGTACTTCTAGGATTTTCAAAAATTCAGCCTTGAAGGCATTTTGTCTTGCCTTCTTTTTCAGTCATTAGTCCTAATCTGAGTTTTAGATCGCGTCTAGGCCTTCATTCACCTCCATTCCTCGCTGCTGTCTTGTGTCACTTGTTGACTAGTCAAGAACGTACCTTGCGGTGACGCCTAATTTGCTCAACCCGAGCAACTAGCAAGCCAAGGAATTGCTTGGTGAGACTATTAGAGAGTGATACACTTGAGTGAAACACAAGCGTGAGTGACCTATACATTGTACCAAAAAAAAAAAGAAGGAGAGAAGAGGTCGTTTGCTTATTTTCTTTTGCAGGTTTACCTAAGCATGTCTAGTGGAGTTGGTGACCAAACAATGGACTTTAAACTACACATGGTGGCCATGATGGAAGAATTCAAGCAGAGTTTGGATGAAGCTTTCGAGCCTCTTCATAGACGCCTTGACCGAATGGTGAATAAGGATGTCAAGAGGAGGGGTTCCCCACAATTTCATCCTGACGTCCAACCTACCTCTTCAAAGTCATTATATTCAAGGAGAAGGGAGGAGGTTCATTCGACAACAAAGCATGCAAATACTTTATCCATAGATGAAGGAGTTAGTTGAGTGCAGGAGACATGTCAACAACTCTCCTCCAACAAAAACTTGAAAAAGAGCGAGTTGAGTATGGTGGTGAGAGTGCACTTGAGGTAAAAGTTGAGGAATGTGAGATTGAAAAAGAGGTAAAAAAATCTGAGGAGATGAGTGAAGCATCAAGTGAGCTGATTGTGCATGGGAAGGCGAGTGTTTATAGTTTTCCTAACGAACTTAACTTTTGCCTTGTTTAGTGTTTCTGCTTTTGTACAGATTGAGCGAAGTCGAGTGAAGTTAGTCATGCAATGTTCCATTCCAAAGTTGCTTGTACAATTCACTAGCTTCCATGGAGTTTGTCTTCTAGGAGATAGATCTATTTGGTATCACTTCATGGAACAACCCGAATCTGTCCGCACCAATGGAGAATTAATTCGAACTCCATATTTCTATTCTTGTTTGTTACCCACGGTTCATTCATCATCTTTACCTTCTTTTGAGCATTATTTCCATCCTCACACATGTATTTCCTATGCAGATTTTGAAGGAAAATGTAAAGAGCCATCAATGCAGTCTAAAGTTGAATCGATTGATGGAAGGAATCACGTGTCACGGGGAGTTTTTGCATTTAACTCTTATTCTACACCTTCTTACCACTTAATTAATGACGTTCCATTGCTTATGTATCCAATTTCTGGTTCAAAACAAGCTGAGACTCATTTTGTTTTTGTAGGTTGTAAGGCTGCTCGAAATTTTCCAGCTTTGATTAAAGAGTTGCAACCTGGTTTCATGCTTGTGCCAGCTGCTTGTAATCTTCCATGCATATTCATACATCCAAAAGCTGGTCACCATGAGATCATTTTATCAACCCAAACTGGCGCAAATTCAAGTGACTCGTCTGGAGTGTGACCTTCACTTCATTGCTGCCACTTATGTTGGGTGATGCAGACAAGTGTGTCAATCAAGACCCGAATGTTGTTTTTACCTCACTGGTTCATCCTTCCACGGAAGCGCAACATGAATGGCTCATTGTTCTATCTGCAGATGGGCAAGTAGTGCCAAATCAGCAACAACTAGGGTCGAATTATACTACCTTGCACAATCAGATTCAAGATTTTTCTAAGCTGAATGAGAGTCATCATGAAGATCCCTATCTAGTGCATGTGAAACGTAAGTTGTCAAGTAGTATTAACCCTACATATACTAATTGTGTGATTTGTTTTATGGGTTTGAATTTGACATGCAAACGACCAAGGGTTGATGAGAGAGTTTTGGAGTGCTACATGGAATTTTCACAAGCTTTATACAAGGTGTTTCTTGTCTTGGCGAATGTCCTTGTTCAAGAGCATCATGAGGTTGTCCAAGCGACATGTGACGTGGCTGGTGCTCATTCATCTCGCTCCCACATTGCATGGAGTACCACTTTTTCCCAAGATTTAAGGACAAATCCTTTTCAAGAGGAGGGGAATGATACGAATGAGCAAGCCTCAAAGGGAGGATTGGGCCTCGATTAAGTAGCTCTTGTTGAGCTTAGCTTCGGCCATGTGGGCCTTAGGTCCAATAGTACTTTAGCTAGTCATTAAGCTAGTTAATTAGTAGGTTAGCTTTCGGCCAAGAGAGACCCAATGGGCTGGCCGATTTTCCCTTCATGCTTTCCAAGCTTTATTAGGTTTAGTCAAGGCTATAAATAGCCCTAAAGCTGATGGTACATTTAGTTTTTGCGATGTTATTAATAAAATTCCAGACTTTCGTCTTACATTAAGCCAAATTCCTCTAGCTTGTGAAAGCTAAGTTGAACATCCTAGTGTGGTTCCTAGGTTGTTTATTGACTTATCAATCAAGCAAACACACTTGATTGTGGCATCCTCTGCCGTTGAATTCGTTCTTGAGTGGTCCGAGTTTGGGTTCAACTCCGTCGATTCCGTAACGTGTCCTCTAAGATCCTAAGTTGCTTCCGCGACCGGGCAGCGAGACCCTCGACAGCTCAGCGGAGGTCGAAGACCTGATTGACTAACACCAAAGCAACACCAAAATACCACCAAACCCCCGACCAAAAGGCCGAGGACCAGCACGCTCCGCAAATTCCAGAATTTTGGGTTGTCGGGTAGAGTACTTCTAGGATTTTCAAAAATTCAGCCTTGAAGGCATTTTGTCTTGCCTTCTTTTTCAGTCATTAGTCCTAATCTGAGTTTTAGATCGCGTCTAGGCCTTCATTCACCTCCATTCCTCGCTGCTGTCTTGTGTCACTTGTTGACTAGTCAAGAACGTACCTTGCGGTGACGCCTAATTTGCTCAACCCGAGCAACTAGCAAGCCAAGGAATTGCTTGGTGAGACTATTAGAGAGTGATACACTTGAGTGAAACACAAGCGTGAGTGACCTATACATTGTACCAAAAAAAAACAGAAGGAGAGAAGAGGTCGTTTGCTTATTTTCTTTTGCAGGTTTACCTAAGCATGTCTAGTGGAGTTGGTGACCAAACAATGGACTTTAAACTACACATGGTGGCCATGATGGAAGAATTCAAGCAGAGTTTGGATGAAGCTTTCGAGCCTCTTCATAGACGCCTTGACCGAATGGTGAATAAGGATGTCAAGAGGAGGGGTTCCCCACAATTTCATCCTGACGTCCAACCTACCTCTTCAAAGTCATTATATTCAAGGAGAAGGGAGGAGGTTCATTCGACAACAAAGCATGCAAATACTTTATCCATAGATGAAGGAGTTAGTTGAGTGCAGGAGACATGTCAACAACTCTCCTCCAACAAAAACTTGAAAAAGAGCGAGTTGAGTATGGTGGTGAGAGTGCACTTGAGGTAAAAGTTGAGGAATGTGAGATTGAAAAAGAGGTAAAAAAATCTGAGGAGATGAGTGAAGCATCAAGTGAGCTGATTGTGCATGGGAAGGCGAGTGTTTATAGTTTTCCTAACGAACTTAACTTTTGCCTTGTTTAGTGTTTCTGCTTTTGTACAGATTGAGCGAAGTCGAGTGAAGTTAGTCATGCAATGTTCCATTCCAAAGTTGCTTGTACAATTCACTAGCTTCCATGGAGTTTGTCTTCTAGGAGATAGATCTATTTGGTATCACTTCATGGAACAACCCGAATCTGTCCGCACCAATGGAGAATTAATTCGAACTCCATATTTCTATTCTTGTTTGTTACCCACGGTTCATTCATCATCTTTACCTTCTTTTGAGCATTATTTCCATCCTCACACATGTATTTCCTATGCAGATTTTGAAGGAAAATGTAAAGAGCCATCAATGCAGTCTCAAGTTGAATCGATTGATGGAAGGAATCACGTGTCACGGGGAGTTTTTGCATTTAACTCTTATTCTACACCTTCTTACCACTTAATTAATGACGTTCCATTGCTTATGTATCCAATTTCTGGTTCAAAACAAGCTGAGACTCATTTTGTTTTTGTAGGTTGTAAGGCTGCTCGAAATTTTCCAGCTTTGATTAAAGAGTTGCAACCTGGTTTCATGCTTGTGCCAGCTGCTTGTAATCTTCCATGCATATTCATACATCCAAAAGCTGGTCACCATGAGATCATTTTATCAACTCAAACTGGCGCAAATTCAAGTGACTCGTCTGGAGTGTGACCTTCACTTCATTGCTGCCACTTATGTTGGGTGATGCAGACAAGTGTGTCAATCAAGACCCGAATGTTGTTTTTACCTCACTGGTTCATCCTTCCACGGAAGCGCAACATGAATGGCTCATTGTTCTATCTGCAGATGGGCAAGTAGTGCCAAATCAGCAACAACTAGGGTCGAATTATACTACCTTGCACAATCAGATTCAAGATTTTTCTAAGCTGAATGAGAGTCATCATGAAGATCCCTATCTAGTGCATGTGAAACGTAAGTTGTCAAGTAGTATTAACCCTACATATACTAATTGTGTGATTTGTTTTATGGGTTTGAATTTGACATGCAAACGACCAAGGGTTGATGAGAGAGTTTTGGAGTGCTACATGGAATTTTCACAAGCTTTATACAAGGTGTTTCTTGTCTTGGCGAATGTCCTTGTTCAAGAGCATCATGAGGTTGTCCAAGCGACATGTGACGTGGCTGGTGCTCATTCATCTCGCTCCCACATTGCATGGAGTACCACTTTTTCCCAAGATTTAAGGACAAATCCTTTTCAAGAGGAGGGGAATGATACGAATGAGCAAGCCTCAAAGGGAGGATTGGGCCTCGATTAAGTAGCTCTTGTTGAGCTTAGCTTCGGCCATGTGGGCCTTAGGTCCAATAGTACTTTAGCTAGTCATTAAGCTAGTTAATTAGTAGGTTAGCTTTCGGCCAAGAGAGACCCAATGGGCTGGCCGATTTTCCCTTCATGCTTTCCAAGCTTTATTAGGTTTAGTAAAGGCTATAAATAGCCCTAAAGCTGATGGTACATTTAGTTTTTGCGATGTTATTAATAAAATTCCAGACTTTCGTCTTACATTAAGCCAAATTCCTCTAGCTTGTGAAAGCTAAGTTGAACATCCTAGTGTGGTTCCTAGGTTGTTTATTGACTTATCAATCAAGCAAACACACTTGATTGTGGCATCCTCTGCCGTTGAATTCGTTCTTGAGTGGTCCGAGTTTGGGTTCAACTCCGTCGATTCCGTAACGTGTCCTCTAAGATCCTAAGTTGCTTCCGCGACCGGGCAGCGAGACCCTCGACAGCTCAGCGGAGGTCGAAGACCTGATTGACTAACACCAAAGCAACACCAAAATACCACCAAACCCCCGACCAAAAGGCCGAGGACCAGCACGCTCCGCAAATTCAAGAATTTTGGGTTGTCGGGTAGAGTACTTCTAGGATTTTCAAAAATTCAGCCTTGAAGGCATTTTGTCTTGCCTTCTTTTTCAGTCATTAGTCCTAATCTGAGTTTTAGATCGCATCTAGGCCTTCATTCACCTCCATTCCTTGCTGCTATCTTGTGTCACTTGTTGACTAGTCAAGAACGTACCTTGCGGTGACGCCTAATTTGTTCAACCCGAGCAACTAGCAAGCCAAGGAATTGCTTGGTGAGACTATTAGAGAGTGATACACTTGAGTGAAACACAAGCGTGAGTGACCTATACATTGTACCAAAAAAAAACAGAAGGAGAGAAGAGGTCGTTTGCTTATTTTCTTTTGCAGGTTTACCTAAGCATGTCTAGTGGAGTTGGTGACCAAACAATGGACTTTAAACTACACATGGTGGCCATGATGGAAGAATTCAAGCAGAGTTTGGATGAAGCTTTCGAGCCTCTTCATAGACGCCTTGACCGAATGGTGAATAAGGATGTCAAGAGGAGGGGTTCCCCACAATTTCATCCTGACGTCCAACCTACCTCTTCAAAGTCATTATATTCAAGGAGAAGGGAGGAGGTTCATTCGACAACAAAGCATGCAAATACTTTATCCATAGATGAAGGAGTTAGTTGAGTGCAGGAGACATGTCAACAACTCTCCTCCAACAAAAACTTGAAAAAGAGCGAGTTGAGTATGGTGGTGAGAGTGCACTTGAGGTAAAAGTTGAGGAATGTGAGATTGAAAAAGAGGTAAAAAAATCTGAGGAGATGAGTGAAGCATCAAGTGAGCTGATTGTGCATGGGAAGGCGAGTGTTTATAGTTTTCCTAACGAACTTAACTTTTGCCTTGTTTAGTGTTTCTGCTTTTGTACAGATTGAGCGAAGTCGAGTGAAGTTAGTCATGCAATGTTCCATTCCAAAGTTGCTTGTACAATTCACTAGCTTCCATGGAGTTTGTCTTCTAGGAGATAGATCTATTTGGTATCACTTCATGGAACAACCCGAATCTGTCCGCACCAATGGAGAATTAATTCGAACTCCATATTTCTATTCTTGTTTGTTACCCACGGTTCATTCATCATCTTTACCTTCTTTTGAGCATTATTTCCATCCTCACACATGTATTTCCTATGCAGATTTTGAAGGAAAATGTAAAGAGCCATCAATGCAGTCTCAAGTTGAATCGATTGATGGAAGGAATCACGTGTCACGGGGAGTTTTTGCATTTAACTCTTATTCTACACCTTCTTACCACTTAATTAATGACGTTCCATTGCTTATGTATCCAATTTCTGGTTCAAAACAAGCTGAGACTCATTTTGTTTTTGTAGGTTGTAAGGCTGCTCGAAATTTTCCAGCTTTGATTAAAGAGTTGCAACCTGGTTTCATGCTTGTGCCAGCTGCTTGTAATCTTCCATGCATATTCATACATCCAAAAGCTGGTCACCATGAGATCATTTTATCAACTCAAACTGGCGCAAATTCAAGTGACTCGTCTGGAGTGTGACCTTCACTTCATTGCTGCCACTTATGTTGGGTGATGCAGACAAGTGTGTCAATCAAGACCCGAATGTTGTTTTTACCTCACTGGTTCATCCTTCCACGGAAGCGCAACATGAATGGCTCATTGTTCTATCTGCAGATGGGCAAGTAGTGCCAAATCAGCAACAACTAGGGTCGAATTATACTACCTTGCACAATCAGATTCAAGATTTTTCTAAGCTGAATGAGAGTCATCATGAAGATCCCTATCTAGTGCATGTGAAACGTAAGTTGTCAAGTAGTATTAACCCTACATATACTAATTGTGTGATTTGTTTTATGGGTTTGAATTTGACATGCAAACGACCAAGGGTTGATGAGAGAGTTTTGGAGTGCTACATGGAATTTTCACAAGCTTTATACAAGGTGTTTCTTGTCTTGGCGAATGTCCTTGTTCAAGAGCATCATGAGGTTGTCCAAGCGACATGTGACGTGGCTGGTGCTCATTCATCTCGCTCCCACATTGCATGGAGTACCACTTTTTCCCAAGATTTAAGGACAAATCCTTTTCAAGAGGAGGGGAATGATACGAATGAGCAAGCCTCAAAGGGAGGATTGGGCCTCGATTAAGTAGCTCTTGTTGAGCTTAGCTTCGGCCATGTGGGCCTTAGGTCCAATAGTACTTTAGCTAGTCATTAAGCTAGTTAATTAGTAGGTTAGCTTTCGGCCAAGAGAGACCCAATGGGCTGGCCGATTTTCCCTTCATGCTTTCCAAGCTTTATTAGGTTTAGTCAAGGCTATAAATAGCCCTAAAGCTGATGGTACATTTAGTTTTTGCGATGTTATTAATAAAATTCCAGACTTTCGTCTTACATTAAGCCAAATTCCTCTAGCTTGTGAAAGCTAAGTTGAACATCCTAGTGTGGTTCCTAGGTTGTTTATTGACTTATCAATCAAGCAAACACACTTGATTGTGGCATCCTCTGCCGTTGAATTCGTTCTTGAGTGGTCCGAGTTTGGGTTCAACTCCGTCGATTCCGTAACGTGTCCTCTAAGATCCTAAGTTGCTTCCGCGACCGGGCAGCGAGACCCTCGACAGCTCAGCGGAGGTCGAAGACCTGATTGACTAACACCAAAGCAACACCAAAATACCACCAAACCCCCGACCAAAAGGCCGAGGACCAGCACGCTCCGCAAATTCCAGAATTTTGGGTTGTCGGGTAGAGTACTTCTAGGATTTTCAAAAATTCAGCCTTGAAGGCATTTTGTCTTGCCTTCTTTTTCAGTCATTAGTCCTAATCTGAGTTTTAGATCGCGTCTAGGCCTTCATTCACCTCCATTCCTCGCTGCTGTCTTGTGTCACTTGTTGACTAGTCAAGAACGTACCTTGCGGTGACGCCTAATTTGCTCAACCCGAGCAACTAGCAAGCCAAGGAATTGCTTGGTGAGACTATTAGAGAGTGATACACTTGAGTGAAACACAAGCGTGAGTGACCTATACATTGTACCAAAAAAAAAAAGAAGGAGAGAAGAGGTCGTTTGCTTATTTTCTTTTGCAGGTTTACCTAAGCATGTCTAGTGGAGTTGGTGACCAAACAATGGACTTTAAACTACACATGGTGGCCATGATGGAAGAATTCAAGCAGAGTTTGGATGAAGCTTTCGAGCCTCTTCATAGACGCCTTGACCGAATGGTGAATAAGGATGTCAAGAGGAGGGGTTCCCCACAATTTCATCCTGACGTCCAACCTACCTCTTCAAAGTCATTATATTCAAGGAGAAGGGAGGAGGTTCATTCGACAACAAAGCATGCAAATACTTTATCCATAGATGAAGGAGTTAGTTGAGTGCAGGAGACATGTCAACAACTCTCCTCCAACAAAAACTTGAAAAAGAGCGAGTTGAGTATGGTGGTGAGAGTGCACTTGAGGTAAAAGTTGAGGAATGTGAGATTGAAAAAGAGGTAAAAAAATCTGAGGAGATGAGTGAAGCATCAAGTGAGCTGATTGTGCATGGGAAGGCGAGTGTTTATAGTTTTCCTAACGAACTTAACTTTTGCCTTGTTTAGTGTTTCTGCTTTTGTACAGATTGAGCGAAGTCGAGTGAAGTTAGTCATGCAATGTTCCATTCCAAAGTTGCTTGTACAATTCACTAGCTTCCATGGAGTTTGTCTTCTAGGAGATAGATCTATTTGGTATCACTTCATGGAACAACCCGAATCTGTCCGCACCAATGGAGAATTAATTCGAACTCCATATTTCTATTCTTGTTTGTTACCCACGGTTCATTCATCATCTTTACCTTCTTTTGAGCATTATTTCCATCCTCACACATGTATTTCCTATGCAGATTTTGAAGGAAAATGTAAAGAGCCATCAATGCAGTCTCAAGTTGAATCGATTGATGGAAGGAATCACGTGTCACGGGGAGTTTTTGCATTTAACTCTTATTCTACACCTTCTTACCACTTAATTAATGACGTTCCATTGCTTATGTATCCAATTTCTGGTTCAAAACAAGCTGAGACTCATTTTGTTTTTGTAGGTTGTAAGGCTGCTCGAAATTTTCCAGCTTTGATTAAAGAGTTGCAACCTGGTTTCATGCTTGTGCCAGCTGCTTGTAATCTTCCATGCATATTCATACATCCAAAAGCTGGTCACCATGAGATCATTTTATCAACCCAAACTGGCGCAAATTCAAGTGACTCGTCTGGAGTGTGACCTTCACTTCATTGCTGCCACTTATGTTGGGTGATGCAGACAAGTGTGTCAATCAAGACCCGAATGTTGTTTTTACCTCACTGGTTCATCCTTCCACGGAAGCGCAACATGAATGGCTCATTGTTCTATCTCCAGATGGGCAAGTAGTGCCAAATCAGCAACAACTAGGGTCGAATTATACTACCTTGCACAATCAGATTCAAGATTTTTCTAAGCTGAATGAGAGTCATCATGAAGATCCCTATCTAGTGCATGTGAAACGTAAGTTGTCAAGTAGTATTAACCCTACATATACTAATTGTGTGATTTGTTTTATGGGTTTGAATTTGACATGCAAACGACCAAGGGTTGATGAGAGAGTTTTGGAGTGCTACATGGAATTTTCACAAGCTTTATACAAGGTGTTTCTTGTCTTGGCGAATGTCCTTGTTCAAGAGCATCATGAGGTTGTCCAAGCGACATGTGACGTGGCTGGTGCTCATTCATCTCGCTCCCACATTGCATGGAGTACCACTTTTTCCCAAGATTTAAGGACAAATCCTTTTCAAGAGGAGGGGAATGATACGAATGAGCAAGCCTCAAAGGGAGGATTGGGCCTCGATTAAGTAGCTCTTGTTGAGCTTAGCTTCGGCCATGTGGGCCTTAGGTCCAATAGTACTTTAGCTAGTCATTAAGCTAGTTAATTAGTAGGTTAGCTTTCGGCCAAGAGAGACCCAATGGGCTGGCCGATTTTCCCTTCATGCTTTCCAAGCTTTATTAGGTTTAGTCAAGGCTATAAATAGCCCTAAAGCTGATGGTACATTTAGTTTTTGCGATGTTATTAATAAAATTCCAGACTTTCGTCTTACATTAAGCCAAATTCCTCTAGCTTGTGAAAGCTAAGTTGAACATCCTAGTGTGGTTCCTAGGTTGTTTATTGACTTATCAATCAAGCAAACACACTTGATTGTGGCATCCTCTGCCGTTGAATTCGTTCTTGAGTGGTCCGAGTTTGGGTTCAACTCCGTCGATTCCGTAACGTGTCCTCTAAGATCCTAAGTTGCTTCCGCGACCGGGCAGCGAGACCCTCGACAGCTCAGCGGAGGTCGAAGACCTGATTGACTAACACCAAAGCAACACCAAAATACCACCAAACCCCCGACCAAAAGGCCGAGGACCAGCACGCTCCGCAAATTCCAGAATTTTGGGTTGTCGGGTAGAGTACTTCTAGGATTTTCAAAAATTCAGCCTTGAAGGCATTTTGTCTTGCCTTCTTTTTCAGTCATTAGTCCTAATCTGAGTTTTAGATCGCGTCTAGGCCTTCATTCACCTCCATTCCTTGCTGCTATCTTGTGTCACTTGTTGACTAGTCAAGAACGTACCTTGCGGTGACGCCTAATTTGTTCAACCCGAGCAACTAGCAAGCCAAGGAATTGCTTGGTGAGACTATTAGAGAGTGATACACTTGAGTGAAACACAAGCGTGAGTGACCTATACATTGTACCAAAAAAAAAAAGAAGGAGAGAAGAGGTCGTTTGCTTATTTTCTTTTGCAGGTTTACCTAAGCATGTCTAGTGGAGTTGGTGACCAAACAATGGACTTTAAACTACACATGGTGGCCATGATGGAAGAATTCAAGCAGAGTTTGGATGAAGCTTTCGAGCCTCTTCATAGACGCCTTGACCGAATGGTGAATAAGGATGTCAAGAGGAGGGGTTCCCCACAATTTCATCCTGACGTCCAACCTACCTCTTCAAAGTCATTATATTCAAGGAGAAGGGAGGAGGTTCATTCGACAACAAAGCATGCAAATACTTTATCCATAGATGAAGGAGTTAGTTGAGTGCAGGAGACATGTCAACAACTCTCCTCCAACAAAAACATGAAAAAGAGCGAGTTGAGTATGGTGGTGAGAGTGCACTTGAGGTAAAAGTTGAGGAATGTGAGATTGAAAAAGAGGTAAAAAAATCTGAGGAGATGAGTGAAGCATCAAGTGAGCTGATTGTGCATGGGAAGGCGAGTGTTTATAGTTTTCCTAACGAACTTAACTTTTGCCTTGTTTAGTGTTTCTGCTTTTGTACAGATTGAGCGAAGTCGAGTGAAGTTAGTCATGCAATGTTCCATTCCAAAGTTGCTTGTACAATTCACTAGCTTCCATGGAGTTTGTCTTCTAGGAGATAGATCTATTTGGTATCACTTCATGGAACAACCCGAATCTGTCCGCACCAATGGAGAATTAATTCGAACTCCATATTTCTATTCTTGTTTGTTACCCACGGTTCATTCATCATCTTTACCTTCTTTTGAGCATTATTTCCATCCTCACACATGTATTTCCTATGCAGATTTTGAAGGAAAATGTAAAGAGCCATCAATGCAGTCTCAAGTTGAATCGATTGATGGAAGGAATCACGTGTCACGGGGAGTTTTTGCATTTAACTCTTATTCTACACCTTCTTACCACTTAATTAATGACGTTCCATTGCTTATGTATCCAATTTCTGGTTCAAAACAAGCTGAGACTTATTTTGTTTTTGTAGGTTGTAAGGCTGCTCGAAATTTTCCAGCTTTGATTAAAGAGTTGCAACCTGGTTTCATGCTTGTGCCAGCTGCTTGTAATCTTCCATGCATATTCATACATCCAAAAGCTGGTCACCATGAGATCATTTTATCAACTCAAACTGGCGCAAATTCAAGTGACTCGTCTGGAGTGTGACCTTCACTTCATTGCTGCCACTTATGTTGGGTGATGCAGACAAGTGTGTCAATCAAGACCCGAATGTTGTTTTTACCTCACTGGTTCATCCTTCCACGGAAGCGCAACATGAATGGCTCATTGTTCTATCTGCAGATGGGCAAGTAGTGCCAAATCAGCAACAACTAGGGTCGAATTATACTACCTTGCACAATCAGATTCAAGATTTTTCTAAGCTGAATGAGAGTCATCATGAAGATCCCTATCTAGTGCATGTGAAACGTAAGTTGTCAAGTAGTATTAACCCTACATATACTAATTGTGTGATTTGTTTTATGGGTTTGAATTTGACATGCAAACGACCAAGGGTTGATGAGAGAGTTTTGGAGTGCTACATGGAATTTTCACAAGCTTTATACAAGGTGTTTCTTGTCTTGGCGAATGTCCTTGTTCAAGAGCATCATGAGGTTGTCCAAGCGACATGTGACGTGGCTGGTGCTCATTCATCTCGCTCCCACATTGCATGGAGTACCACTTTTTCCCAAGATTTAAGGACAAATCCTTTTCAAGAGGAGGGGAATGATACGAATGAGCAAGCCTCAAAGGGAGGATTGGGCCTCGATTAAGTAGCTCTTGTTGAGCTTAGCTTCGGCCATGTGGGCCTTAGGTCCAATAGTACTTTAGCTAGTCATTAAGCTAGTTAATTAGTAGGTTAGCTTTCGGCCAAGAGAGACCCAATGGGCTGGCCGATTTTCCCTTCATGCTTTCCAAGCTTTATTAGGTTTAGTCAAGGCTATAAATAGCCCTAAAGCTGATGGTACATTTAGTTTTTGCGATGTTATTAATAAAATTCCAGACTTTCGTCTTACATTAAGCCAAATTCCTCTAGCTTGTGAAAGCTAAGTTGAACATCCTAGTGTGGTTCCTAGGTTGTTTATTGACTTATCAATCAAGCAAACACACTTGATTGTGGCATCCTCTGCCGTTGAATTCGTTCTTGAGTGGTCCGAGTTTGGGTTCAACTCCGTCGATTCCGTAACGTGTCCTCTAAGATCCTAAGTTGCTTCCGCGACCGGGCAGCGAGACCCTCGACAGCTCAGCGGAGGTCGAAGACCTGATTGACTAACACCAAAGCAACACCAAAATACCACCAAACCCCCGACCAAAAGGCCGAGGACCAGCACGCTCCGCAAATTCCAGAATTTTGGGTTGTCGGGTAGAGTACTTCTAGGATTTTCAAAAATTCAGCCTTGAAGGCATTTTGTCTTGCCTTCTTTTTCAGTCATTAGTCCTAATCTGAGTTTTAGATCGCGTCTAGGCCTTCATTCACCTCCATTCCTTGCTGCTATCTTGTGTCACTTGTTGACTAGTCAAGAACGTACCTTGCGGTGACGCCTAATTTGTTCAACCCGAGCAACTAGCAAGCCAAGGAATTGCTTGGTGAGACTATTAGAGAGTGATACACTTGAGTGAAACACAAGCGTGAGTGACCTATACATTGTACCAAAAAAAAAAAGAAGGAGAGAAGAGGTCGTTTGCTTATTTTCTTTTGCAGGTTTACCTAAGCATGTCTAGTGGAGTTGGTGACCAAACAATGGACTTTAAACTACACATGGTGGCCATGATGGAAGAATTCAAGCAGAGTTTGGATGAAGCTTTCGAGCCTCTTCATAGACGCCTTGACCGAATGGTGAATAAGGATGTCAAGAGGAGGGGTTCCCCACAATTTCATCCTGACGTCCAACCTACCTCTTCAAAGTCATTATATTCAAGGAGAAGGGAGGAGGTTCATTCGACAACAAAGCATGCAAATACTTTATCCATAGATGAAGGAGTTAGTTGAGTGCAGGAGACATGTCAACAACTCTCCTCCAACAAAAACATGAAAAAGAGCGAGTTGAGTATGGTGGTGAGAGTGCACTTGAGGTAAAAGTTGAGGAATGTGAGATTGAAAAAGAGGTAAAAAAATCTGAGGAGATGAGTGAAGCATCAAGTGAGCTGATTGTGCATGGGAAGGCGAGTGTTTATAGTTTTCCTAACGAACTTAACTTTTGCCTTGTTTAGTGTTTCTGCTTTTGTACAGATTGAGCGAAGTCGAGTGAAGTTAGTCATGCAATGTTCCATTCCAAAGTTGCTTGTACAATTCACTAGCTTCCATGGAGTTTGTCTTCTAGGAGATAGATCTATTTGGTATCACTTCATGGAACAACCCGAATCTGTCCGCACCAATGGAGAATTAATTCGAACTCCATATTTCTATTCTTGTTTGTTACCCACGGTTCATTCATCATCTTTACCTTCTTTTGAGCATTATTTCCATCCTCACACATGTATTTCCTATGCAGATTTTGAAGGAAAATGTAAAGAGCCATCAATGCAGTCTCAAGTTGAATCGATTGATGGAAGGAATCACGTGTCACGGGGAGTTTTTGCATTTAACTCTTATTCTACACCTTCTTACCACTTAATTAATGACGTTCCATTGCTTATGTATCCAATTTCTGGTTCAAAACAAGCTGAGACTCATTTTGTTTTTGTAGGTTGTAAGGCTGCTCGAAATTTTCCAGCTTTGATTAAAGAGTTGCAACCTGGTTTCATGCTTGTGCCAGCTGCTTGTAATCTTCCATGCATATTCATACATCCAAAAGCTGGTCACCATGAGATCATTTTATCAACTCAAACTGGCGCAAATTCAAGTGACTCGTCTGGAGTGTGACCTTCACTTCATTGCTGCCACTTATGTTGGGTGATGCAGACAAGTGTGTCAATCAAGACCCGAATGTTGTTTTTACCTCACTGGTTCATCCTTCCACGGAAGCGCAACATGAATGGCTCATTGTTCTATCTGCAGATGGGCAAGTAGTGCCAAATCAGCAACAACTAGGGTCGAATTATACTACCTTGCACAATCAGATTCAAGATTTTTCTAAGCTGAATGAGAGTCATCATGAAGATCCCTATCTAGTGCATGTGAAACGTAAGTTGTCAAGTAGTATTAACCCTACATATACTAATTGTGTGATTTGTTTTATGGGTTTGAATTTGACATGCAAACGACCAAGGGTTGATGAGAGAGTTTTGGAGTGCTACATGGAATTTTCACAAGCTTTATACAAGGTGTTTCTTGTCTTGGCGAATGTCCTTGTTCAAGAGCATCATGAGGTTGTCCAAGCGACATGTGACGTGGCTGGTGCTCATTCATCTCGCTCCCACATTGCATGGAGTACCACTTTTTCCCAAGATTTAAGGACAAATCCTTTTCAAGAGGAGGGGAATGATACGAATGAGCAAGCCTCAAAGGGAGGATTGGGCCTCGATTAAGTAGCTCTTGTTGAGCTTAGCTTCGGCCATGTGGGCCTTAGGTCCAATAGTACTTTAGCTAGTCATTAAGCTAGTTAATTAGTAGGTTAGCTTTCGGCCAAGAGAGACCCAATGGGCTGGCCGATTTTCCCTTCATGCTTTCCAAGCTTTATTAGGTTTAGTCAAGGCTATAAATAGCCCTAAAGCTGATGGTACATTTAGTTTTTGCGATGTTATTAATAAAATTCCAGACTTTCGTCTTACATTAAGCCAAATTCCTCTAGCTTGTGAAAGCTAAGTTGAACATCCTAGTGTGGTTCCTAGGTTGTTTATTGACTTATCAATCAAGCAAACACACTTGATTGTGGCATCCTCTGCCGTTGAATTCGTTCTTGAGTGGTCCGAGTTTGGGTTCAACTCCGTCGATTCCGTAACGTGTCCTCTAAGATCCTAAGTTGCTTCCGCGACCGGGCAGCGAGACCCTCGACAGCTCAGCGGAGGTCGAAGACCTGATTGACTAACACCAAAGCAACACCAAAATACCACCAAACCCCCGACCAAAAGGCCGAGGACCAGCACGCTCCGCAAATTCCAGAATTTTGGGTTGTCGGGTAGAGTACTTCTAGGATTTTCAAAAATTCAGCCTTGAAGGCATTTTGTCTTGCCTTCTTTTTCAGTCATTAGTCCTAATCTGAGTTTTAGATCGCGTCTAGGCCTTCATTCACCTCCATTCCTTGCTGCTATCTTGTGTCACTTGTTGACTAGTCAAGAACGTACCTTGCGGTGACGCCTAATTTGTTCAACCCGAGCAACTAGCAAGCCAAGGAATTGCTTGGTGAGACTATTAGAGAGTGATACACTTGAGTGAAACACAAGCGTGAGTGACCTATACATTGTACCAAAAAAAAAAAGAAGGAGAGAAGAGGTCGTTTGCTTATTTTCTTTTGCAGGTTTACCTAAGCATGTCTAGTGGAGTTGGTGACCAAACAATGGACTTTAAACTACACATGGTGGCCATGATGGAAGAATTCAAGCAGAGTTTGGATGAAGCTTTCGAGCCTCTTCATAGACGCCTTGACCGAATGGTGAATAAGGATGTCAAGAGGAGGGGTTCCCCACAATTTCATCCTGACGTCCAACCTACCTCTTCAAAGTCATTATATTCAAGGAGAAGGGAGGAGGTTCATTCGACAACAAAGCATGCAAATACTTTATCCATAGATGAAGGAGTTAGTTGAGTGCAGGAGACATGTCAACAACTCTCCTCCAACAAAAACTTGAAAAAGAGCGAGTTGAGTATGGTGGTGAGAGTGCACTTGAGGTAAAAGTTGAGGAATGTGAGATTGAAAAAGAGGTAAAAAAATCTGAGGAGATGAGTGAAGCATCAAGTGAGCTGATTGTGCATGGGAAGGCGAGTGTTTATAGTTTTCCTAACGAACTTAACTTTTGCCTTGTTTAGTGTTTCTGCTTTTGTACAGATTGAGCGAAGTCGAGTGAAGTTAGTCATGCAATGTTCCATTCCAAAGTTGCTTGTACAATTCACTAGCTTCCATGGAGTTTGTCTTCTAGGAGATAGATCTATTTGGTATCACTTCATGGAACAACCCGAATCTGTCCGCACCAATGGAGAATTAATTCGAACTCCATATTTCTATTCTTGTTTGTTACCCACGGTTCATTCATCATCTTTACCTTCTTTTGAGCATTATTTCCATCCTCACACATGTATTTCCTATGCAGATTTTGAAGGAAAATGTAAAGAGCCATCAATGCAGTCTCAAGTTGAATCGATTGATGGAAGGAATCACGTGTCACGGGGAGTTTTTGCATTTAACTCTTATTCTACACCTTCTTACCACTTAATTAATGACGTTCCATTGCTTATGTATCCAATTTCTGGTTCAAAACAAGCTGAGACTCATTTTGTTTTTGTAGGTTGTAAGGCTGCTCGAAATTTTCCAGCTTTGATTAAAGAGTTGCAACCTGGTTTCATGCTTGTGCCAGCTGCTTGTAATCTTCCATGCATATTCATACATCCAAAAGCTGGTCACCATGAGATCATTTTATCAACTCAAACTGGCGCAAATTCAAGTGACTCGTCTGGAGTGTGACCTTCACTTCATTGCTGCCACTTATGTTGGGTGATGCAGACAAGTGTGTCAATCAAGACCCGAATGTTGTTTTTACCTCACTGGTTCATCCTTCCACGGAAGCGCAACATGAATGGCTCATTGTTCTATCTCCAGATGGGCAAGTAGTGCCAAATCAGCAACAACTAGGGTCGAATTATACTACCTTGCACAATCAGATTCAAGATTTTTCTAAGCTGAATGAGAGTCATCATGAAGATCCCTATCTAGTGCATGTGAAACGTAAGTTGTCAAGTAGTATTAACCCTACATATACTAATTGTGTGATTTGTTTTATGGGTTTGAATTTGACATGCAAACGACCAAGGGTTGATGAGAGAGTTTTGGAGTGCTACATGGAATTTTCACAAGCTTTATACAAGGTGTTTCTTGTCTTGGCGAATGTCCTTGTTCAAGAGCATCATGAGGTTGTCCAAGCGACATGTGACGTGGCTGGTGCTCATTCATCTCGCTCCCACATTGCATGGAGTACCACTTTTTCCCAAGATTTAAGGACAAATCCTTTTCAAGAGGAGGGGAATGATACGAATGAGCAAGCCTCAAAGGGAGGATTGGGCCTCGATTAAGTAGCTCTTGTTGAGCTTAGCTTCGGCCATGTGGGCCTTAGGTCCAATAGTACTTTAGCTAGTCATTAAGCTAGTTAATTAGTAGGTTAGCTTTCGGCCAAGAGAGACCCAATGGGCTGGCCGATTTTCCCTTCATGCTTTCCAAGCTTTATTAGGTTTAGTCAAGGCTATAAATAGCCCTAAAGCTGATGGTACATTTAGTTTTTGCGATGTTATTAATAAAATTCCAGACTTTCGTCTTACATTAAGCCAAATTCCTCTAGCTTGTGAAAGCTAAGTTGAACATCCTAGTGTGGTTCCTAGGTTGTTTATTGACTTATCAATCAAGCAAACACACTTGATTGTGGC
Organism: Coffea arabica; assembly: GCF_036785885.1. Lineage (NCBI taxonomy): Eukaryota > Viridiplantae > Streptophyta > Magnoliopsida > Gentianales > Rubiaceae > Coffea > Coffea arabica. Next base: position 33,021,664 of record NC_092323.1, on the reverse strand, counting down.
ATCCTCTGCCGTTGAATTCGTTCTTGAGTGGTCCGAGTTTGGGTTCAACTCCGTCGATTCCGTAACGTGTCCTCTAAGATCCTAAGTTGCTTCCGCGACCGGGCAGCGAGACCCTCGACAGCTCAGCGGAGGTCGAAGACCTGATTGACTAACACCAAAGCAACACCAAAATACCACCAAACCCCCGACCAAAAGGCCGAGGACCAGCACGCTCCGCAAATTCCAGAATTTTGGGTTGTCGGGTAGAGTACTTCTAGGATTTTCAAAAATTCAGCCTTGAAGGCATTTTGTCTTGCCTTCTTTTTCAGTCATTAGTCCTAATCTGAGTTTTAGATCGCGTCTAGGCCTTCATTCACCTCCATTCCTTGCTGCTATCTTGTGTCACTTGTTGACTAGTCAAGAACGTACCTTGCGGTGACGCCTAATTTGTTCAACCCGAGCAACTAGCAAGCCAAGGAATTGCTTGGTGAGACTATTAGAGAGTGATACACTTGAGTGAAACACAAGCGTGAGTGACCTATACATTGTACCAAAAAAAAAAAGAAGGAGAGAAGAGGTCGTTTGCTTATTTTCTTTTGCAGGTTTACCTAAGCATGTCTAGTGGAGTTGGTGACCAAACAATGGACTTTAAACTACACATGGTGGCCATGATGGAAGAATTCAAGCAGAGTTTGGATGAAGCTTTCGAGCCTCTTCATAGACGCCTTGACCGAATGGTGAATAAGGATGTCAAGAGGAGGGGTTCCCCACAATTTCATCCTGACGTCCAACCTACCTCTTCAAAGTCATTATATTCAAGGAGAAGGGAGGAGGTTCATTCGACAACAAAGCATGCAAATACTTTATCCATAGATGAAGGAGTTAGTTGAGTGCAGGAGACATGTCAACAACTCTCCTCCAACAAAAACATGAAAAAGAGCGAGTTGAGTATGGTGGTGAGAGTGCACTTGAGGTAAAAGTTGAGGAATGTGAGATTGAAAAAGAGGTAAAAAAATCTGAGGAGATGAGTGAAGCATCAAGTGAGCTGATTGTGCATGGGAAGGCGAGTGTTTATAGTTTTCCTAACGAACTTAACTTTTGCCTTGTTTAGTGTTTCTGCTTTTGTACAGATTGAGCGAAGTCGAGTGAAGTTAGTCATGCAATGTTCCATTCCAAAGTTGCTTGTACAATTCACTAGCTTCCATGGAGTTTGTCTTCTAGGAGATAGATCTATTTGGTATCACTTCATGGAACAACCCGAATCTGTCCGCACCAATGGAGAATTAATTCGAACTCCATATTTCTATTCTTGTTTGTTACCCACGGTTCATTCATCATCTTTACCTTCTTTTGAGCATTATTTCCATCCTCACACATGTATTTCCTATGCAGATTTTGAAGGAAAATGTAAAGAGCCATCAATGCAGTCTCAAGTTGAATCGATTGATGGAAGGAATCACGTGTCACGGGGAGTTTTTGCATTTAACTCTTATTCTACACCTTCTTACCACTTAATTAATGACGTTCCATTGCTTATGTATCCAATTTCTGGTTCAAAACAAGCTGAGACTCATTTTGTTTTTGTAGGTTGTAAGGCTGCTCGAAATTTTCCAGCTTTGATTAAAGAGTTGCAACCTGGTTTCATGCTTGTGCCAGCTGCTTGTAATCTTCCATGCATATTCATACATCCAAAAGCTGGTCACCATGAGATCATTTTATCAACTCAAACTGGCGCAAATTCAAGTGACTCGTCTGGAGTGTGACCTTCACTTCATTGCTGCCACTTATGTTGGGTGATGCAGACAAGTGTGTCAATCAAGACCCGAATGTTGTTTTTACCTCACTGGTTCATCCTTCCACGGAAGCGCAACATGAATGGCTCATTGTTCTATCTGCAGATGGGCAAGTAGTGCCAAATCAGCAACAACTAGGGTCGAATTATACTACCTTGCACAATCAGATTCAAGATTTTTCTAAGCTGAATGAGAGTCATCATGAAGATCCCTATCTAGTGCATGTGAAACGTAAGTTGTCAAGTAGTATTAACCCTACATATACTAATTGTGTGATTTGTTTTATGGGTTTGAATTTGACATGCAAACGACCAAGGGTTGATGAGAGAGTTTTGGAGTGCTACATGGAATTTTCACAAGCTTTATACAAGGTGTTTCTTGTCTTGGCGAATGTCCTTGTTCAAGAGCATCATGAGGTTGTCCAAGCGACATGTGACGTGGCTGGTGCTCATTCATCTCGCTCCCACATTGCATGGAGTACCACTTTTTCCCAAGATTTAAGGACAAATCCTTTTCAAGAGGAGGGGAATGATACGAATGAGCAAGCCTCAAAGGGAGGATTGGGCCTCGATTAAGTAGCTCTTGTTGAGCTTAGCTTCGGCCATGTGGGCCTTAGGTCCAATAGTACTTTAGCTAGTCATTAAGCTAGTTAATTAGTAGGTTAGCTTTCGGCCAAGAGAGACCCAATGGGCTGGCCGATTTTCCCTTCATGCTTTCCAAGCTTTATTAGGTTTAGTCAAGGCTATAAATAGCCCTAAAGCTGATGGTACATTTAGTTTTTGCGATGTTATTAATAAAATTCCAGACTTTCGTCTTACATTAAGCCAAATTCCTCTAGCTTGTGAAAGCTAAGTTGAACATCCTAGTGTGGTTCCTAGGTTGTTTATTGACTTATCAATCAAGCAAACACACTTGATTGTGGCATCCTCTGCCGTTGAATTCGTTCTTGAGTGGTCCGAGTTTGGGTTCAACTCCGTCGATTCCGTAACGTGTCCTCTAAGATCCTAAGTTGCTTCCGCGACCGGGCAGCGAGACCCTCGACAGCTCAGCGGAGGTCGAAGACCTGATTGACTAACACCAAAGCAACACCAAAATACCACCAAACCCCCGACCAAAAGGCCGAGGACCAGCACGCTCCGCAAATTCCAGAATTTTGGGTTGTCGGGTAGAGTACTTCTAGGATTTTCAAAAATTCAGCCTTGAAGGCATTTTGTCTTGCCTTCTTTTTCAGTCATTAGTCCTAATCTGAGTTTTAGATCGCGTCTAGGCCTTCATTCACCTCCATTCCTTGCTGCTATCTTGTGTCACTTGTTGACTAGTCAAGAACGTACCTTGCGGTGACGCCTAATTTGTTCAACCCGAGCAACTAGCAAGCCAAGGAATTGCTTGGTGAGACTATTAGAGAGTGATACACTTGAGTGAAACACAAGCGTGAGTGACCTATACATTGTACCAAAAAAAAAAAGAAGGAGAGAAGAGGTCGTTTGCTTATTTTCTTTTGCAGGTTTACCTAAGCATGTCTAGTGGAGTTGGTGACCAAACAATGGACTTTAAACTACACATGGTGGCCATGATGGAAGAATTCAAGCAGAGTTTGGATGAAGCTTTCGAGCCTCTTCATAGACGCCTTGACCGAATGGTGAATAAGGATGTCAAGAGGAGGGGTTCCCCACAATTTCATCCTGACGTCCAACCTACCTCTTCAAAGTCATTATATTCAAGGAGAAGGGAGGAGGTTCATTCGACAACAAAGCATGCAAATACTTTATCCATAGATGAAGGAGTTAGTTGAGTGCAGGAGACATGTCAACAACTCTCCTCCAACAAAAACTTGAAAAAGAGCGAGTTGAGTATGGTGGTGAGAGTGCACTTGAGGTAAAAGTTGAGGAATGTGAGATTGAAAAAGAGGTAAAAAAATCTGAGGAGATGAGTGAAGCATCAAGTGAGCTGATTGTGCATGGGAAGGCGAGTGTTTATAGTTTTCCTAACGAACTTAACTTTTGCCTTGTTTAGTGTTTCTGCTTTTGTACAGATTGAGCGAAGTCGAGTGAAGTTAGTCATGCAATGTTCCATTCCAAAGTTGCTTGTACAATTCACTAGCTTCCATGGAGTTTGTCTTCTAGGAGATAGATCTATTTGGTATCACTTCATGGAACAACCCGAATCTGTCCGCACCAATGGAGAATTAATTCGAACTCCATATTTCTATTCTTGTTTGTTACCCACGGTTCATTCATCATCTTTACCTTCTTTTGAGCATTATTTCCATCCTCACACATGTATTTCCTATGCAGATTTTGAAGGAAAATGTAAAGAGCCATCAATGCAGTCTCAAGTTGAATCGATTGATGGAAGGAATCACGTGTCACGGGGAGTTTTTGCATTTAACTCTTATTCTACACCTTCTTACCACTTAATTAATGACGTTCCATTGCTTATGTATCCAATTTCTGGTTCAAAACAAGCTGAGACTCATTTTGTTTTTGTAGGTTGTAAGGCTGCTCGAAATTTTCCAGCTTTGATTAAAGAGTTGCAACCTGGTTTCATGCTTGTGCCAGCTGCTTGTAATCTTCCATGCATATTCATACATCCAAAAGCTGGTCACCATGAGATCATTTTATCAACTCAAACTGGCGCAAATTCAAGTGACTCGTCTGGAGTGTGACCTTCACTTCATTGCTGCCACTTATGTTGGGTGATGCAGACAAGTGTGTCAATCAAGACCCGAATGTTGTTTTTACCTCACTGGTTCATCCTTCCACGGAAGCGCAACATGAATGGCTCATTGTTCTATCTCCAGATGGGCAAGTAGTGCCAAATCAGCAACAACTAGGGTCGAATTATACTACCTTGCACAATCAGATTCAAGATTTTTCTAAGCTGAATGAGAGTCATCATGAAGATCCCTATCTAGTGCATGTGAAACGTAAGTTGTCAAGTAGTATTAACCCTACATATACTAATTGTGTGATTTGTTTTATGGGTTTGAATTTGACATGCAAACGACCAAGGGTTGATGAGAGAGTTTTGGAGTGCTACATGGAATTTTCACAAGCTTTATACAAGGTGTTTCTTGTCTTGGCGAATGTCCTTGTTCAAGAGCATCATGAGGTTGTCCAAGCGACATGTGACGTGGCTGGTGCTCATTCATCTCGCTCCCACATTGCATGGAGTACCACTTTTTCCCAAGATTTAAGGACAAATCCTTTTCAAGAGGAGGGGAATGATACGAATGAGCAAGCCTCAAAGGGAGGATTGGGCCTCGATTAAGTAGCTCTTGTTGAGCTTAGCTTCGGCCATGTGGGCCTTAGGTCCAATAGTACTTTAGCTAGTCATTAAGCTAGTTAATTAGTAGGTTAGCTTTCGGCCAAGAGAGACCCAATGGGCTGGCCGATTTTCCCTTCATGCTTTCCAAGCTTTATTAGGTTTAGTCAAGGCTATAAATAGCCCTAAAGCTGATGGTACATTTAGTTTTTGCGATGTTATTAATAAAATTCCAGACTTTCGTCTTACATTAAGCCAAATTCCTCTAGCTTGTGAAAGCTAAGTTGAACATCCTAGTGTGGTTCCTAGGTTGTTTATTGACTTATCAATCAAGCAAACACACTTGATTGTGGCATCCTCTGCCGTTGAATTCGTTCTTGAGTGGTCCGAGTTTGGGTTCAACTCCGTCGATTCCGTAACGTGTCCTCTAAGATCCTAAGTTGCTTCCGCGACCGGGCAGCGAGACCCTCGACAGCTCAGCGGAGGTCGAAGACCTGATTGACTAACACCAAAGCAACACCAAAATACCACCAAACCCCCGACCAAAAGGCCGAGGACCAGCACGCTCCGCAAATTCCAGAATTTTGGGTTGTCGGGTAGAGTACTTCTAGGATTTTCAAAAATTCAGCCTTGAAGGCATTTTGTCTTGCCTTCTTTTTCAGTCATTAGTCCTAATCTGAGTTTTAGATCGCGTCTAGGCCTTCATTCACCTCCATTCCTTGCTGCTATCTTGTGTCACTTGTTGACTAGTCAAGAACGTACCTTGCGGTGACGCCTAATTTGTTCAACCCGAGCAACTAGCAAGCCAAGGAATTGCTTGGTGAGACTATTAGAGAGTGATACACTTGAGTGAAACACAAGCGTGAGTGACCTATACATTGTACCAAAAAAAAAAAGAAGGAGAGAAGAGGTCGTTTGCTTATTTTCTTTTGCAGGTTTACCTAAGCATGTCTAGTGGAGTTGGTGACCAAACAATGGACTTTAAACTACACATGGTGGCCATGATGGAAGAATTCAAGCAGAGTTTGGATGAAGCTTTCGAGCCTCTTCATAGACGCCTTGACCGAATGGTGAATAAGGATGTCAAGAGGAGGGGTTCCCCACAATTTCATCCTGACGTCCAACCTACCTCTTCAAAGTCATTATATTCAAGGAGAAGGGAGGAGGTTCATTCGACAACAAAGCATGCAAATACTTTATCCATAGATGAAGGAGTTAGTTGAGTGCAGGAGACATGTCAACAACTCTCCTCCAACAAAAACATGAAAAAGAGCGAGTTGAGTATGGTGGTGAGAGTGCACTTGAGGTAAAAGTTGAGGAATGTGAGATTGAAAAAGAGGTAAAAAAATCTGAGGAGATGAGTGAAGCATCAAGTGAGCTGATTGTGCATGGGAAGGCGAGTGTTTATAGTTTTCCTAACGAACTTAACTTTTGCCTTGTTTAGTGTTTCTGCTTTTGTACAGATTGAGCGAAGTCGAGTGAAGTTAGTCATGCAATGTTCCATTCCAAAGTTGCTTGTACAATTCACTAGCTTCCATGGAGTTTGTCTTCTAGGAGATAGATCTATTTGGTATCACTTCATGGAACAACCCGAATCTGTCCGCACCAATGGAGAATTAATTCGAACTCCATATTTCTATTCTTGTTTGTTACCCACGGTTCATTCATCATCTTTACCTTCTTTTGAGCATTATTTCCATCCTCACACATGTATTTCCTATGCAGATTTTGAAGGAAAATGTAAAGAGCCATCAATGCAGTCTCAAGTTGAATCGATTGATGGAAGGAATCACGTGTCACGGGGAGTTTTTGCATTTAACTCTTATTCTACACCTTCTTACCACTTAATTAATGACGTTCCATTGCTTATGTATCCAATTTCTGGTTCAAAACAAGCTGAGACTCATTTTGTTTTTGTAGGTTGTAAGGCTGCTCGAAATTTTCCAGCTTTGATTAAAGAGTTGCAACCTGGTTTCATGCTTGTGCCAGCTGCTTGTAATCTTCCATGCATATTCATACATCCAAAAGCTGGTCACCATGAGATCATTTTATCAACTCAAACTGGCGCAAATTCAAGTGACTCGTCTGGAGTGTGACCTTCACTTCATTGCTGCCACTTATGTTGGGTGATGCAGACAAGTGTGTCAATCAAGACCCGAATGTTGTTTTTACCTCACTGGTTCATCCTTCCACGGAAGCGCAACATGAATGGCTCATTGTTCTATCTGCAGATGGGCAAGTAGTGCCAAATCAGCAACAACTAGGGTCGAATTATACTACCTTGCACAATCAGATTCAAGATTTTTCTAAGCTGAATGAGAGTCATCATGAAGATCCCTATCTAGTGCATGTGAAACGTAAGTTGTCAAGTAGTATTAACCCTACATATACTAATTGTGTGATTTGTTTTATGGGTTTGAATTTGACATGCAAACGACCAAGGGTTGATGAGAGAGTTTTGGAGTGCTACATGGAATTTTCACAAGCTTTATACAAGGTGTTTCTTGTCTTGGCGAATGTCCTTGTTCAAGAGCATCATGAGGTTGTCCAAGCGACATGTGACGTGGCTGGTGCTCATTCATCTCGCTCCCACATTGCATGGAGTACCACTTTTTCCCAAGATTTAAGGACAAATCCTTTTCAAGAGGAGGGGAATGATACGAATGAGCAAGCCTCAAAGGGAGGATTGGGCCTCGATTAAGTAGCTCTTGTTGAGCTTAGCTTCGGCCATGTGGGCCTTAGGTCCAATAGTACTTTAGCTAGTCATTAAGCTAGTTAATTAGTAGGTTAGCTTTCGGCCAAGAGAGACCCAATGGGCTGGCCGATTTTCCCTTCATGCTTTCCAAGCTTTATTAGGTTTAGTCAAGGCTATAAATAGCCCTAAAGCTGATGGTACATTTAGTTTTTGCGATGTTATTAATAAAATTCCAGACTTTCGTCTTACATTAAGCCAAATTCCTCTAGCTTGTGAAAGCTAAGTTGAACATCCTAGTGTGGTTCCTAGGTTGTTTATTGACTTATCAATCAAGCAAACACACTTGATTGTGGCATCCTCTGCCGTTGAATTCGTTCTTGAGTGGTCCGAGTTTGGGTTCAACTCCGTCGATTCCGTAACGTGTCCTCTAAGATCCTAAGTTGCTTCCGCGACCGGGCAGCGAGACCCTCGACAGCTCAGCGGAGGTCGAAGACCTGATTGACTAACACCAAAGCAACACCAAAATACCACCAAACCCCCGACCAAAAGGCCGAGGACCAGCACGCTCCGCAAATTCCAGAATTTTGGGTTGTCGGGTAGAGTACTTCTAGGATTTTCAAAAATTCAGCCTTGAAGGCATTTTGTCTTGCCTTCTTTTTCAGTCATTAGTCCTAATCTGAGTTTTAGATCGCGTCTAGGCCTTCATTCACCTCCATTCCTTGCTGCTATCTTGTGTCACTTGTTGACTAGTCAAGAACGTACCTTGCGGTGACGCCTAATTTGTTCAACCCGAGCAACTAGCAAGCCAAGGAATTGCTTGGTGAGACTATTAGAGAGTGATACACTTGAGTGAAACACAAGCGTGAGTGACCTATACATTGTACCAAAAAAAAAAAGAAGGAGAGAAGAGGTCGTTTGCTTATTTTCTTTTGCAGGTTTACCTAAGCATGTCTAGTGGAGTTGGTGACCAAACAATGGACTTTAAACTACACATGGTGGCCATGATGGAAGAATTCAAGCAGAGTTTGGATGAAGCTTTCGAGCCTCTTCATAGACGCCTTGACCGAATGGTGAATAAGGATGTCAAGAGGAGGGGTTCCCCACAATTTCATCCTGACGTCCAACCTACCTCTTCAAAGTCATTATATTCAAGGAGAAGGGAGGAGGTTCATTCGACAACAAAGCATGCAAATACTTTATCCATAGATGAAGGAGTTAGTTGAGTGCAGGAGACATGTCAACAACTCTCCTCCAACAAAAACATGAAAAAGAGCGAGTTGAGTATGGTGGTGAGAGTGCACTTGAGGTAAAAGTTGAGGAATGTGAGATTGAAAAAGAGGTAAAAAAATCTGAGGAGATGAGTGAAGCATCAAGTGAGCTGATTGTGCATGGGAAGGCGAGTGTTTATAGTTTTCCTAACGAACTTAACTTTTGCCTTGTTTAGTGTTTCTGCTTTTGTACAGATTGAGCGAAGTCGAGTGAAGTTAGTCATGCAATGTTCCATTCCAAAGTTGCTTGTACAATTCACTAGCTTCCATGGAGTTTGTCTTCTAGGAGATAGATCTATTTGGTATCACTTCATGGAACAACCCGAATCTGTCCGCACCAATGGAGAATTAATTCGAACTCCATATTTCTATTCTTGTTTGTTACCCACGGTTCATTCATCATCTTTACCTTCTTTTGAGCATTATTTCCATCCTCACACATGTATTTCCTATGCAGATTTTGAAGGAAAATGTAAAGAGCCATCAATGCAGTCTCAAGTTGAATCGATTGATGGAAGGAATCACGTGTCACGGGGAGTTTTTGCATTTAACTCTTATTCTACACCTTCTTACCACTTAATTAATGACGTTCCATTGCTTATGTATCCAATTTCTGGTTCAAAACAAGCTGAGACTCATTTTGTTTTTGTAGGTTGTAAGGCTGCTCGAAATTTTCCAGCTTTGATTAAAGAGTTGCAACCTGGTTTCATGCTTGTGCCAGCTGCTTGTAATCTTCCATGCATATTCATACATCCAAAAGCTGGTCACCATGAGATCATTTTATCAACTCAAACTGGCGCAAATTCAAGTGACTCGTCTGGAGTGTGACCTTCACTTCATTGCTGCCACTTATGTTGGGTGATGCAGACAAGTGTGTCAATCAAGACCCGAATGTTGTTTTTACCTCACTGGTTCATCCTTCCACGGAAGCGCAACATGAATGGCTCATTGTTCTATCTGCAGATGGGCAAGTAGTGCCAAATCAGCAACAACTAGGGTCGAATTATACTACCTTGCACAATCAGATTCAAGATTTTTCTAAGCTGAATGAGAGTCATCATGAAGATCCCTATCTAGTGCATGTGAAACGTAAGTTGTCAAGTAGTATTAACCCTACATATACTAATTGTGTGATTTGTTTTATGGGTTTGAATTTGACATGCAAACGACCAAGGGTTGATGAGAGAGTTTTGGAGTGCTACATGGAATTTTCACAAGCTTTATACAAGGTGTTTCTTGTCTTGGCGAATGTCCTTGTTCAAGAGCATCATGAGGTTGTCCAAGCGACATGTGACGTGGCTGGTGCTCATTCATCTCGCTCCCACATTGCATGGAGTACCACTTTTTCCCAAGATTTAAGGACAAATCCTTTTCAAGAGGAGGGGAATGATACGAATGAGCAAGCCTCAAAGGGAGGATTGGGCCTCGATTAAGTAGCTCTTGTTGAGCTTAGCTTCGGCCATGTGGGCCTTAGGTCCAATAGTACTTTAGCTAGTCATTAAGCTAGTTAATTAGTAGGTTAGCTTTCGGCCAAGAGAGACCCAATGGGCTGGCCGATTTTCCCTTCATGCTTTCCAAGCTTTATTAGGTTTAGTCAAGGCTATAAATAGCCCTAAAGCTGATGGTACATTTAGTTTTTGCGATGTTATTAATAAAATTCCAGACTTTCGTCTTACATTAAGCCAAATTCCTCTAGCTTGTGAAAGCTAAGTTGAACATCCTAGTGTGGTTCCTAGGTTGTTTATTGACTTATCAATCAAGCAAACACACTTGATTGTGGCATCCTCTGCCGTTGAATTCGTTCTTGAGTGGTCCGAGTTTGGGTTCAACTCCGTCGATTCCGTAACGTGTCCTCTAAGATCCTAAGTTGCTTCCGCGACCGGGCAGCGAGACCCTCGACAGCTCAGCGGAGGTCGAAGACCTGATTGACTAACACCAAAGCAACACCAAAATACCACCAAACCCCCGACCAAAAGGCCGAGGACCAGCACGCTCCGCAAATTCCAGAATTTTGGGTTGTCGGGTAGAGTACTTCTAGGATTTTCAAAAATTCAGCCTTGAAGGCATTTTGTCTTGCCTTCTTTTTCAGTCATTAGTCCTAATCTGAGTTTTAGATCGCGTCTAGGCCTTCATTCACCTCCATTCCTTGCTGCTATCTTGTGTCACTTGTTGACTAGTCAAGAACGTACCTTGCGGTGACGCCTAATTTGTTCAACCCGAGCAACTAGCAAGCCAAGGAATTGCTTGGTGAGACTATTAGAGAGTGATACACTTGAGTGAAACACAAGCGTGAGTGACCTATACATTGTACCAAAAAAAAAAAGAAGGAGAGAAGAGGTCGTTTGCTTATTTTCTTTTGCAGGTTTACCTAAGCATGTCTAGTGGAGTTGGTGACCAAACAATGGACTTTAAACTACACATGGTGGCCATGATGGAAGAATTCAAGCAGAGTTTGGATGAAGCTTTCGAGCCTCTTCATAGACGCCTTGACCGAATGGTGAATAAGGATGTCAAGAGGAGGGGTTCCCCACAATTTCATCCTGACGTCCAACCTACCTCTTCAAAGTCATTATATTCAAGGAGAAGGGAGGAGGTTCATTCGACAACAAAGCATGCAAATACTTTATCCATAGATGAAGGAGTTAGTTGAGTGCAGGAGACATGTCAACAACTCTCCTCCAACAAAAACATGAAAAAGAGCGAGTTGAGTATGGTGGTGAGAGTGCACTTGAGGTAAAAGTTGAGGAATGTGAGATTGAAAAAGAGGTAAAAAAATCTGAGGAGATGAGTGAAGCATCAAGTGAGCTGATTGTGCATGGGAAGGCGAGTGTTTATAGTTTTCCTAACGAACTTAACTTTTGCCTTGTTTAGTGTTTCTGCTTTTGTACAGATTGAGCGAAGTCGAGTGAAGTTAGTCATGCAATGTTCCATTCCAAAGTTGCTTGTACAATTCACTAGCTTCCATGGAGTTTGTCTTCTAGGAGATAGATCTATTTGGTATCACTTCATGGAACAACCCGAATCTGTCCGCACCAATGGAGAATTAATTCGAACTCCATATTTCTATTCTTGTTTGTTACCCACGGTTCATTCATCATCTTTACCTTCTTTTGAGCATTATTTCCATCCTCACACATGTATTTCCTATGCAGATTTTGAAGGAAAATGTAAAGAGCCATCAATGCAGTCTCAAGTTGAATCGATTGATGGAAGGAATCACGTGTCACGGGGAGTTTTTGCATTTAACTCTTATTCTACACCTTCTTACCACTTAATTAATGACGTTCCATTGCTTATGTATCCAATTTCTGGTTCAAAACAAGCTGAGACTCATTTTGTTTTTGTAGGTTGTAAGGCTGCTCGAAATTTTCCAGCTTTGATTAAAGAGTTGCAACCTGGTTTCATGCTTGTGCCAGCTGCTTGTAATCTTCCATGCATATTCATACATCCAAAAGCTGGTCACCATGAGATCATTTTATCAACTCAAACTGGCGCAAATTCAAGTGACTCGTCTGGAGTGTGACCTTCACTTCATTGCTGCCACTTATGTTGGGTGATGCAGACAAGTGTGTCAATCAAGACCCGAATGTTGTTTTTACCTCACTGGTTCATCCTTCCACGGAAGCGCAACATGAATGGCTCATTGTTCTATCTGCAGATGGGCAAGTAGTGCCAAATCAGCAACAACTAGGGTCGAATTATACTACCTTGCACAATCAGATTCAAGATTTTTCTAAGCTGAATGAGAGTCATCATGAAGATCCCTATCTAGTGCATGTGAAACGTAAGTTGTCAAGTAGTATTAACCCTACATATACTAATTGTGTGATTTGTTTTATGGGTTTGAATTTGACATGCAAACGACCAAGGGTTGATGAGAGAGTTTTGGAGTGCTACATGGAATTTTCACAAGCTTTATACAAGGTGTTTCTTGTCTTGGCGAATGTCCTTGTTCAAGAGCATCATGAGGTTGTCCAAGCGACATGTGACGTGGCTGGTGCTCATTCATCTCGCTCCCACATTGCATGGAGTACCACTTTTTCCCAAGATTTAAGGACAAATCCTTTTCAAGAGGAGGGGAATGATACGAATGAGCAAGCCTCAAAGGGAGGATTGGGCCTCGATTAAGTAGCTCTTGTTGAGCTTAGCTTCGGCCATGTGGGCCTTAGGTCCAATAGTACTTTAGCTAGTCATTAAGCTAGTTAATTAGTAGGTTAGCTTTCGGCCAAGAGAGACCCAATGGGCTGGCCGATTTTCCCTTCATGCTTTCCAAGCTTTATTAGGTTTAGTCAAGGCTATAAATAGCCCTAAAGCTGATGGTACATTTAGTTTTTGCGATGTTATTAATAAAATTCCAGACTTTCGTCTTACATTAAGCCAAATTCCTCTAGCTTGTGAAAGCTAAGTTGAACATCCTAGTGTGGTTCCTAGGTTGTTTATTGACTTATCAATCAAGCAAACACACTTGATTGTGGCATCCTCTGCCGTTGAATTCGTTCTTGAGTGGTCCGAGTTTGGGTTCAACTCCGTCGATTCCGTAACGTGTCCTCTAAGATCCTAAGTTGCTTCCGCGACCGGGCAGCGAGACCCTCGACAGCTCAGCGGAGGTCGAAGACCTGATTGACTAACACCAAAGCAACACCAAAATACCACCAAACCCCCGACCAAAAGGCCGAGGACCAGCACGCTCCGCAAATTCCAGAATTTTGGGTTGTCGGGTAGAGTACTTCTAGGATTTTCAAAAATTCAGCCTTGAAGGCATTTTGTCTTGCCTTCTTTTTCAGTCATTAGTCCTAATCTGAGTTTTAGATCGCGTCTAGGCCTTCATTCACCTCCATTCCTTGCTGCTATCTTGTGTCACTTGTTGACTAGTCAAGAACGTACCTTGCGGTGACGCCTAATTTGTTCAACCCGAGCAACTAGCAAGCCAAGGAATTGCTTGGTGAGACTATTAGAGAGTGATACACTTGAGTGAAACACAAGCGTGAGTGACCTATACATTGTACCAAAAAAAAAAAGAAGGAGAGAAGAGGTCGTTTGCTTATTTTCTTTTGCAGGTTTACCTAAGCATGTCTAGTGGAGTTGGTGACCAAACAATGGACTTTAAACTACACATGGTGGCCATGATGGAAGAATTCAAGCAGAGTTTGGATGAAGCTTTCGAGCCTCTTCATAGACGCCTTGACCGAATGGTGAATAAGGATGTCAAGAGGAGGGGTTCCCCACAATTTCATCCTGACGTCCAACCTACCTCTTCAAAGTCATTATATTCAAGGAGAAGGGAGGAGGTTCATTCGACAACAAAGCATGCAAATACTTTATCCATAGATGAAGGAGTTAGTTGAGTGCAGGAGACATGTCAACAACTCTCCTCCAACAAAAACTTGAAAAAGAGCGAGTTGAGTATGGTGGTGAGAGTGCACTTGAGGTAAAAGTTGAGGAATGTGAGATTGAAAAAGAGGTAAAAAAATCTGAGGAGATGAGTGAAGCATCAAGTGAGCTGATTGTGCATGGGAAGGCGAGTGTTTATAGTTTTCCTAACGAACTTAACTTTTGCCTTGTTTAGTGTTTCTGCTTTTGTACAGATTGAGCGAAGTCGAGTGAAGTTAGTCATGCAATGTTCCATTCCAAAGTTGCTTGTACAATTCACTAGCTTCCATGGAGTTTGTCTTCTAGGAGATAGATCTATTTGGTATCACTTCATGGAACAACCCGAATCTGTCCGCACCAATGGAGAATTAATTCGAACTCCATATTTCTATTCTTGTTTGTTACCCACGGTTCATTCATCATCTTTACCTTCTTTTGAGCATTATTTCCATCCTCACACATGTATTTCCTATGCAGATTTTGAAGGAAAATGTAAAGAGCCATCAATGCAGTCTCAAGTTGAATCGATTGATGGAAGGAATCACGTGTCACGGGGAGTTTTTGCATTTAACTCTTATTCTACACCTTCTTACCACTTAATTAATGACGTTCCATTGCTTATGTATCCAATTTCTGGTTCAAAACAAGCTGAGACTCATTTTGTTTTTGTAGGTTGTAAGGCTGCTCGAAATTTTCCAGCTTTGATTAAAGAGTTGCAACCTGGTTTCATGCTTGTGCCAGCTGCTTGTAATCTTCCATGCATATTCATACATCCAAAAGCTGGTCACCATGAGATCATTTTATCAACCCAAACTGGCGCAAATTCAAGTGACTCGTCTGGAGTGTGACCTTCACTTCATTGCTGCCACTTATGTTGGGTGATGCAGACAAGTGTGTCAATCAAGACCCGAATGTTGTTTTTACCTCACTGGTTCATCCTTCCACGGAAGCGCAACATGAATGGCTCATTGTTCTATCTGCAGATGGGCAAGTAGTGCCAAATCAGCAACAACTAGGGTCGAATTATACTACCTTGCACAATCAGATTCAAGATTTTTCTAAGCTGAATGAGAGTCATCATGAAGATCCCTATCTAGTGCATGTGAAACGTAAGTTGTCAAGTAGTATTAACCCTACATATACTAATTGTGTGATTTGTTTTATGGGTTTGAATTTGACATGCAAACGACCAAGGGTTGATGAGAGAGTTTTGGAGTGCTACATGGAATTTTCACAAGCTTTATACAAGGTGTTTCTTGTCTTGGCGAATGTCCTTGTTCAAGAGCATCATGAGGTTGTCCAAGCGACATGTGACGTGGCTGGTGCTCATTCATCTCGCTCCCACATTGCATGGAGTACCACTTTTTCCCAAGATTTAAGGACAAATCCTTTTCAAGAGGAGGGGAATGATACGAATGAGCAAGCCTCAAAGGGAGGATTGGGCCTCGATTAAGTAGCTCTTGTTGAGCTTAGCTTCGGCCATGTGGGCCTTAGGTCCAATAGTACTTTAGCTAGTCATTAAGCTAGTTAATTAGTAGGTTAGCTTTCGGCCAAGAGAGACCCAATGGGCTGGCCGATTTTCCCTTCATGCTTTCCAAGCTTTATTAGGTTTAGTCAAGGCTATAAATAGCCCTAAAGCTGATGGTACATTTAGTTTTTGCGATGTTATTAATAAAATTCCAGACTTTCGTCTTACATTAAGCCAAATTCCTCTAGCTTGTGAAAGCTAAGTTGAACATCCTAGTGTGGTTCCTAGGTTGTTTATTGACTTATCAATCAAGCAAACACACTTGATTGTGGCATCCTCTGCCGTTGAATTCGTTCTTGAGTGGTCCGAGTTTGGGTTCAACTCCGTCGATTCCGTAACGTGTCCTCTAAGATCCTAAGTTGCTTCCGCGACCGGGCAGCGAGACCCTCGACAGCTCAGCGGAGGTCGAAGACCTGATTGACTAACACCAAAGCAACACCAAAATACCACCAAACCCCCGACCAAAAGGCCGAGGACCAGCACGCTCCGCAAATTCCAGAATTTTGGGTTGTCGGGTAGAGTACTTCTAGGATTTTCAAAAATTCAGCCTTGAAGGCATTTTGTCTTGCCTTCTTTTTCAGTCATTAGTCCTAATCTGAGTTTTAGATCGCGTCTAGGCCTTCATTCACCTCCATTCCTTGCTGCTATCTTGTGTCACTTGTTGACTAGTCAAGAACGTACCTTGCGGTGACGCCTAATTTGTTCAACCCGAGCAACTAGCAAGCCAAGGAATTGCTTGGTGAGACTATTAGAGAGTGATACACTTGAGTGAAACACAAGCGTGAGTGACCTATACATTGTACCAAAAAAAAAAAGAAGGAGAGAAGAGGTCGTTTGCTTATTTTCTTTTGCAGGTTTACCTAAGCATGTCTAGTGGAGTTGGTGACCAAACAATGGACTTTAAACTACACATGGTGGCCATGATGGAAGAATTCAAGCAGAGTTTGGATGAAGCTTTCGAGCCTCTTCATAGACGCCTTGACCGAATGGTGAATAAGGATGTCAAGAGGAGGGGTTCCCCACAATTTCATCCTGACGTCCAACCTACCTCTTCAAAGTCATTATATTCAAGGAGAAGGGAGGAGGTTCATTCGACAACAAAGCATGCAAATACTTTATCCATAGATGAAGGAGTTAGTTGAGTGCAGGAGACATGTCAACAACTCTCCTCCAACAAAAACTTGAAAAAGAGCGAGTTGAGTATGGTGGTGAGAGTGCACTTGAGGTAAAAGTTGAGGAATGTGAGATTGAAAAAGAGGTAAAAAAATCTGAGGAGATGAGTGAAGCATCAAGTGAGCTGATTGTGCATGGGAAGGCGAGTGTTTATAGTTTTCCTAACGAACTTAACTTTTGCCTTGTTTAGTGTTTCTGCTTTTGTACAGATTGAGCGAAGTCGAGTGAAGTTAGTCATGCAATGTTCCATTCCAAAGTTGCTTGTACAATTCACTAGCTTCCATGGAGTTTGTCTTCTAGGAGATAGATCTATTTGGTATCACTTCATGGAACAACCCGAATCTGTCCGCACCAATGGAGAATTAATTCGAACTCCATATTTCTATTCTTGTTTGTTACCCACGGTTCATTCATCATCTTTACCTTCTTTTGAGCATTATTTCCATCCTCACACATGTATTTCCTATGCAGATTTTGAAGGAAAATGTAAAGAGCCATCAATGCAGTCTCAAGTTGAATCGATTGATGGAAGGAATCACGTGTCACGGGGAGTTTTTGCATTTAACTCTTATTCTACACCTTCTTACCACTTAATTAATGACGTTCCATTGCTTATGTATCCAATTTCTGGTTCAAAACAAGCTGAGACTCATTTTGTTTTTGTAGGTTGTAAGGCTGCTCGAAATTTTCCAGCTTTGATTAAAGAGTTGCAACCTGGTTTCATGCTTGTGCCAGCTGCTTGTAATCTTCCATGCATATTCATACATCCAAAAGCTGGTCACCATGAGATCACTTTATCAACTCAAACTGGCGCAAATTCAAGTGACTCGTCTGGAGTGTGACCTTCACTTCATTGCTGCCACTTATGTTGGGTGATGCAGACAAGTGTGTCAATCAAGACCCGAATGTTGTTTTTACCAAACTGGTTCATCCTTCCACGGAAGCGCAACATGAATGGCTCATTGTTCTATCTGCAGATGGGCAAGTAGTGCCAAATCAGCAACAACTAGGGTCGAATTATACTACCTTGCACAATCAGATTCAAGATTTTTCTAAGCTGAATGAGAGTCATCATGAAGATCCCTATCTAGTGCATGTGAAACGTAAGTTGTCAAGTAGTATTAACCCTACATATACTAATTGTGTGATTTGTTTTATGGGTTTGAATTTGACATGCAAACGACCAAGGGTTGATGAGAGAGTTTTGGAGTGCTACATGGAATTTTCACAAGCTTTATACAAGGTGTTTCTTGTCTTGGCGAATGTCCTTGTTCAAGAGCATCATGAGGTTGTCCAAGCGACATGTGACGTGGCTGGTGCTCATTCATCTCGCTCCCACATTGCATGGAGTACCACTTTTTCCCAAGATTTAAGGACAAATCCTTTTCAAGAGGAGGGGAATGATACGAATGAGCAAGCCTCAAAGGGAGGATTGGGCCTCGATTAAGTAGCTCTTGTTGAGCTTAGCTTCGGCCATGTGGGCCTTAGGTCCAATAGTACTTTAGCTAGTCATTAAGCTAGTTAATTAGTAGGTTAGCTTTCGGCCAAGAGAGACCCAATGGGCTGGCCGATTTTCCCTTCATGCTTTCCAAGCTTTATTAGGTTTAGTCAAGGCTATAAATAGCCCTAAAGCTGATGGTACATTTAGTTTTTGCGATGTTATTAATAAAATTCCAGACTTTCGTCTTACATTAAGCCAAATTCCTCTAGCTTGTGAAAGCTAAGTTGAACATCCTAGTGTGGTTCCTAGGTTGTTTATTGACTTATCAATCAAGCAAACACACTTGATTGTGGCATCCTCTGCCGTTGAATTCGTTCTTGAGTGGTCCGAGTTTGGGTTCAACTCCGTCGATTCCGTAACGTGTCCTCTAAGATCCTAAGTTGCTTCCGCGACCGGGCAGCGAGACCCTCGACAGCTCAGCGGAGGTCGAAGACCTGATTGACTAACACCAAAGCAACACCAAAATACCACCAAACCCCCGACCAAAAGGCCGAGGACCAGCACGCTCCGCAAATTCCAGAATTTTGGGTTGTCGGGTAGAGTACTTCTAGGATTTTCAAAAATTCAGCCTTGAAGGCATTTTGTCTTGCCTTCTTTTTCAGTCATTAGTCCTAATCTGAGTTTTAGATCGCGTCTAGGCCTTCATTCACCTCCATTCCTTGCTGCTATCTTGTGTCACTTGTTGACTAGTCAAGAACGTACCTTGCGGTGACGCCTAATTTGTTCAACCCGAGCAACTAGCAAGCCAAGGAATTGCTTGGTGAGACTATTAGAGAGTGATACACTTGAGTGAAACACAAGCGTGAGTGACCTATACATTGTACCAAAAAAAAAAAGAAGGAGAGAAGAGGTCGTTTGCTTATTTTCTTTTGCAGGTTTACCTAAGCATGTCTAGTGGAGTTGGTGACCAAACAATGGACTTTAAACTACACATGGTGGCCATGATGGAAGAATTCAAGCAGAGTTTGGATGAAGCTTTCGAGCCTCTTCATAGACGCCTTGACCGAATGGTGAATAAGGATGTCAAGAGGAGGGGTTCCCCACAATTTCATCCTGACGTCCAACCTACCTCTTCAAAGTCATTATATTCAAGGAGAAGGGAGGAGGTTCATTCGACAACAAAGCATGCAAATACTTTATCCATAGATGAAGGAGTTAGTTGAGTGCAGGAGACATGTCAACAACTCTCCTCCAACAAAAACTTGAAAAAGAGCGAGTTGAGTATGGTGGTGAGAGTGCACTTGAGGTAAAAGTTGAGGAATGTGAGATTGAAAAAGAGGTAAAAAAATCTGAGGAGATGAGTGAAGCATCAAGTGAGCTGATTGTGCATGGGAAGGCGAGTGTTTATAGTTTTCCTAACGAACTTAACTTTTGCCTTGTTTAGTGTTTCTGCTTTTGTACAGATTGAGCGAAGTCGAGTGAAGTTAGTCATGCAATGTTCCATTCCAAAGTTGCTTGTACAATTCACTAGCTTCCATGGAGTTTGTCTTCTAGGAGATAGATCTATTTGGTATCACTTCATGGAACAACCCGAATCTGTCCGCACCAATGGAGAATTAATTCGAACTCCATATTTCTATTCTTGTTTGTTACCCACGGTTCATTCATCATCTTTACCTTCTTTTGAGCATTATTTCCATCCTCACACATGTATTTCCTATGCAGATTTTGAAGGAAAATGTAAAGAGCCATCAATGCAGTCTCAAGTTGAATCGATTGATGGAAGGAATCACGTGTCACGGGGAGTTTTTGCATTTAACTCTTATTCTACACCTTCTTACCACTTAATTAATGACGTTCCATTGCTTATGTATCCAATTTCTGGTTCAAAACAAGCTGAGACTCATTTTGTTTTTGTAGGTTGTAAGGCTGCTCGAAATTTTCCAGCTTTGATTAAAGAGTTGCAACCTGGTTTCATGCTTGTGCCAGCTGCTTGTAATCTTCCATGCATATTCATACATCCAAAAGCTGGTCACCATGAGATCACTTTATCAACTCAAACTGGCGCAAATTCAAGTGACTCGTCTGGAGTGTGACCTTCACTTCATTGCTGCCACTTATGTTGGGTGATGCAGACAAGTGTGTCAATCAAGACCCGAATGTTGTTTTTACCAAACTGGTTCATCCTTCCACGGAAGCGCAACATGAATGGCTCATTGTTCTATCTGCAGATGGGCAAGTAGTGCCAAATCAGCAACAACTAGGGTCGAATTATACTACCTTGCACAATCAGATTCAAGATTTTTCTAAGCTGAATGAGAGTCATCATGAAGATCCCTATCTAGTGCATGTGAAACGTAAGTTGTCAAGTAGTATTAACCCTACATATACTAATTGTGTGATTTGTTTTATGGGTTTGAATTTGACATGCAAACGACCAAGGGTTGATGAGAGAGTTTTGGAGTGCTACATGGAATTTTCACAAGCTTTATACAAGGTGTTTCTTGTCTTGGCGAATGTCCTTGTTCAAGAGCATCATGAGGTTGTCCAAGCGACATGTGACGTGGCTGGTGCTCATTCATCTCGCTCCCACATTGCATGGAGTACCACTTTTTCCCAAGATTTAAGGACAAATCCTTTTCAAGAGGAGGGGAATGATACGAATGAGCAAGCCTCAAAGGGAGGATTGGGCCTCGATTAAGTAGCTCTTGTTGAGCTTAGCTTCGGCCATGTGGGCCTTAGGTCCAATAGTACTTTAGCTAGTCATTAAGCTAGTTAATTAGTAGGTTAGCTTTCGGCCAAGAGAGACCCAATGGGCTGGCCGATTTTCCCTTCATGCTTTCCAAGCTTTATTAGGTTTAGTCAAGGCTATAAATAGCCCTAAAGCTGATGGTACATTTAGTTTTTGCGATGTTATTAATAAAATTCCAGACTTTCGTCTTACATTAAGCCAAATTCCTCTAGCTTGTGAAAGCTAAGTTGAACATCCTAGTGTGGTTCCTAGGTTGTTTATTGACTTATCAATCAAGCAAACACACTTGATTGTGGCATCCTCTGCCGTTGAATTCGTTCTTGAGTGGTCCGAGTTTGGGTTCAACTCCGTCGATTCCGTAACGTGTCCTCTAAGATCCTAAGTTGCTTCCGCGACCGGGCAGCGAGACCCTCGACAGCTCAGCGGAGGTCGAAGACCTGATTGACTAACACCAAAGCAACACCAAAATACCACCAAACCCCCGACCAAAAGGCCGAGGACCAGCACGCTCCGCAAATTCCAGAATTTTGGGTTGTCGGGTAGAGTACTTCTAGGATTTTCAAAAATTCAGCCTTGAAGGCATTTTGTCTTGCCTTCTTTTTCAGTCATTAGTCCTAATCTGAGTTTTAGATCGCGTCTAGGCCTTCATTCACCTCCATTCCTTGCTGCTATCTTGTGTCACTTGTTGACTAGTCAAGAACGTACCTTGCGGTGACGCCTAATTTGTTCAACCCGAGCAACTAGCAAGCCAAGGAATTGCTTGGTGAGACTATTAGAGAGTGATACACTTGAGTGAAACACAAGCGTGAGTGACCTATACATTGTACCAAAAAAAAAAAGAAGGAGAGAAGAGGTCGTTTGCTTATTTTCTTTTGCAGGTTTACCTAAGCATGTCTAGTGGAGTTGGTGACCAAACAATGGACTTTAAACTACACATGGTGGCCATGATGGAAGAATTCAAGCAGAGTTTGGATGAAGCTTTCGAGCCTCTTCATAGACGCCTTGACCGAATGGTGAATAAGGATGTCAAGAGGAGGGGTTCCCCACAATTTCATCCTGACGTCCAACCTACCTCTTCAAAGTCATTATATTCAAGGAGAAGGGAGGAGGTTCATTCGACAACAAAGCATGCAAATACTTTATCCATAGATGAAGGAGTTAGTTGAGTGCAGGAGACATGTCAACAACTCTCCTCCAACAAAAACTTGAAAAAGAGCGAGTTGAGTATGGTGGTGAGAGTGCACTTGAGGTAAAAGTTGAGGAATGTGAGATTGAAAAAGAGGTAAAAAAATCTGAGGAGATGAGTGAAGCATCAAGTGAGCTGATTGTGCATGGGAAGGCGAGTGTTTATAGTTTTCCTAACGAACTTAACTTTTGCCTTGTTTAGTGTTTCTGCTTTTGTACAGATTGAGCGAAGTCGAGTGAAGTTAGTCATGCAATGTTCCATTCCAAAGTTGCTTGTACAATTCACTAGCTTCCATGGAGTTTGTCTTCTAGGAGATAGATCTATTTGGTATCACTTCATGGAACAACCCGAATCTGTCCGCACCAATGGAGAATTAATTCGAACTCCATATTTCTATTCTTGTTTGTTACCCACGGTTCATTCATCATCTTTACCTTCTTTTGAGCATTATTTCCATCCTCACACATGTATTTCCTATGCAGATTTTGAAGGAAAATGTAAAGAGCCATCAATGCAGTCTCAAGTTGAATCGATTGATGGAAGGAATCACGTGTCACGGGGAGTTTTTGCATTTAACTCTTATTCTACACCTTCTTACCACTTAATTAATGACGTTCCATTGCTTATGTATCCAATTTCTGGTTCAAAACAAGCTGAGACTCATTTTGTTTTTGTAGGTTGTAAGGCTGCTCGAAATTTTCCAGCTTTGATTAAAGAGTTGCAACCTGGTTTCATGCTTGTGCCAGCTGCTTGTAATCTTCCATGCATATTCATACATCCAAAAGCTGGTCACCATGAGATCACTTTATCAACTCAAACTGGCGCAAATTCAAGTGACTCGTCTGGAGTGTGACCTTCACTTCATTGCTGCCACTTATGTTGGGTGATGCAGACAAGTGTGTCAATCAAGACCCGAATGTTGTTTTTACCAAACTGGTTCATCCTTCCACGGAAGCGCAACATGAATGGCTCATTGTTCTATCTGCAGATGGGCAAGTAGTGCCAAATCAGCAACAACTAGGGTCGAATTATACTACCTTGCACAATCAGATTCAAGATTTTTCTAAGCTGAATGAGAGTCATCATGAAGATCCCTATCTAGTGCATGTGAAACGTAAGTTGTCAAGTAGTATTAACCCTACATATACTAATTGTGTGATTTGTTTTATGGGTTTGAATTTGACATGCAAACGACCAAGGGTTGATGAGAGAGTTTTGGAGTGCTACATGGAATTTTCACAAGCTTTATACAAGGTGTTTCTTGTCTTGGCGAATGTCCTTGTTCAAGAGCATCATGAGGTTGTCCAAGCGACATGTGACGTGGCTGGTGCTCATTCATCTCGCTCCCACATTGCATGGAGTACCACTTTTTCCCAAGATTTAAGGACAAATCCTTTTCAAGAGGAGGGGAATGATACGAATGAGCAAGCCTCAAAGGGAGGATTGGGCCTCGATTAAGTAGCTCTTGTTGAGCTTAGCTTCGGCCATGTGGGCCTTAGGTCCAATAGTACTTTAGCTAGTCATTAAGCTAGTTAATTAGTAGGTTAGCTTTCGGCCAAGAGAGACCCAATGGGCTGGCCGATTTTCCCTTCATGCTTTCCAAGCTTTATTAGGTTTAGTCAAGGCTATAAATAGCCCTAAAGCTGATGGTACATTTAGTTTTTGCGATGTTATTAATAAAATTCCAGACTTTCGTCTTACATTAAGCCAAATTCCTCTAGCTTGTGAAAGCTAAGTTGAACATCCTAGTGTGGTTCCTAGGTTGTTTATTGACTTATCAATCAAGCAAACACACTTGATTGTGGCATCCTCTGCCGTTGAATTCGTTCTTGAGTGGTCCGAGTTTGGGTTCAACTCCGTCGATTCCGTAACGTGTCCTCTAAGATCCTAAGTTGCTTCCGCGACCGGGCAGCGAGACCCTCGACAGCTCAGCGGAGGTCGAAGACCTGATTGACTAACACCAAAGCAACACCAAAATACCACCAAACCCCCGACCAAAAGGCCGAGGACCAGCACGCTCCGCAAATTCCAGAATTTTGGGTTGTCGGGTAGAGTACTTCTAGGATTTTCAAAAATTCAGCCTTGAAGGCATTTTGTCTTGCCTTCTTTTTCAGTCATTAGTCCTAATCTGAGTTTTAGATCGCGTCTAGGCCTTCATTCACCTCCATTCCTTGCTGCTATCTTGTGTCACTTGTTGACTAGTCAAGAACGTACCTTGCGGTGACGCCTAATTTGTTCAACCCGAGCAACTAGCAAGCCAAGGAATTGCTTGGTGAGACTATTAGAGAGTGATACACTTGAGTGAAACACAAGCGTGAGTGACCTATACATTGTACCAAAAAAAAAAAGAAGGAGAGAAGAGGTCGTTTGCTTATTTTCTTTTGCAGGTTTACCTAAGCATGTCTAGTGGAGTTGGTGACCAAACAATGGACTTTAAACTACACATGGTGGCCATGATGGAAGAATTCAAGCAGAGTTTGGATGAAGCTTTCGAGCCTCTTCATAGACGCCTTGACCGAATGGTGAATAAGGATGTCAAGAGGAGGGGTTCCCCACAATTTCATCCTGACGTCCAACCTACCTCTTCAAAGTCATTATATTCAAGGAGAAGGGAGGAGGTTCATTCGACAACAAAGCATGCAAATACTTTATCCATAGATGAAGGAGTTAGTTGAGTGCAGGAGACATGTCAACAACTCTCCTCCAACAAAAACTTGAAAAAGAGCGAGTTGAGTATGGTGGTGAGAGTGCACTTGAGGTAAAAGTTGAGGAATGTGAGATTGAAAAAGAGGTAAAAAAATCTGAGGAGATGAGTGAAGCATCAAGTGAGCTGATTGTGCATGGGAAGGCGAGTGTTTATAGTTTTCCTAACGAACTTAACTTTTGCCTTGTTTAGTGTTTCTGCTTTTGTACAGATTGAGCGAAGTCGAGTGAAGTTAGTCATGCAATGTTCCATTCCAAAGTTGCTTGTACAATTCACTAGCTTCCATGGAGTTTGTCTTCTAGGAGATAGATCTATTTGGTATCACTTCATGGAACAACCCGAATCTGTCCGCACCAATGGAGAATTAATTCGAACTCCATATTTCTATTCTTGTTTGTTACCCACGGTTCATTCATCATCTTTACCTTCTTTTGAGCATTATTTCCATCCTCACACATGTATTTCCTATGCAGATTTTGAAGGAAAATGTAAAGAGCCATCAATGCAGTCTCAAGTTGAATCGATTGATGGAAGGAATCACGTGTCACGGGGAGTTTTTGCATTTAACTCTTATTCTACACCTTCTTACCACTTAATTAATGACGTTCCATTGCTTATGTATCCAATTTCTGGTTCAAAACAAGCTGAGACTCATTTTGTTTTTGTAGGTTGTAAGGCTGCTCGAAATTTTCCAGCTTTGATTAAAGAGTTGCAACCTGGTTTCATGCTTGTGCCAGCTGCTTGTAATCTTCCATGCATATTCATACATCCAAAAGCTGGTCACCATGAGATCACTTTATCAACTCAAACTGGCGCAAATTCAAGTGACTCGTCTGGAGTGTGACCTTCACTTCATTGCTGCCACTTATGTTGGGTGATGCAGACAAGTGTGTCAATCAAGACCCGAATGTTGTTTTTACCTCACTGGTTCATCCTTCCACGGAAGCGCAACATGAATGGCTCATTGTTCTATCTGCAGATGGGCAAGTAGTGCCAAATCAGCAACAACTAGGGTCGAATTATACTACCTTGCACAATCAGATTCAAGATTTTTCTAAGCTGAATGAGAGTCATCATGAAGATCCCTATCTAGTGCATGTGAAACGTAAGTTGTCAAGTAGTATTAACCCTACATATACTAATTGTGTGATTTGTTTTATGGGTTTGAATTTGACATGCAAACGACCAAGGGTTGATGAGAGAGTTTTGGAGTGCTACATGGAATTTTCACAAGCTTTATACAAGGTGTTTCTTGTCTTGGCGAATGTCCTTGTTCAAGAGCATCATGAGGTTGTCCAAGCGACATGTGACGTGGCTGGTGCTCATTCATCTCGCTCCCACATTGCATGGAGTACCACTTTTTCCCAAGATTTAAGGACAAATCCTTTTCAAGAGGAGGGGAATGATACGAATGAGCAAGCCTCAAAGGGAGGATTGGGCCTCGATTAAGTAGCTCTTGTTGAGCTTAGCTTCGGCCATGTGGGCCTTAGGTCCAATAGTACTTTAGCTAGTCATTAAGCTAGTTAATTAGTAGGTTAGCTTTCGGCCAAGAGAGACCCAATGGGCTGGCCGATTTTCCCTTCATGCTTTCCAAGCTTTATTAGGTTTAGTCAAGGCTATAAATAGCCCTAAAGCTGATGGTACATTTAGTTTTTGCGATGTTATTAATAAAATTCCAGACTTTCGTCTTACATTAAGCCAAATTCCTCTAGCTTGTGAAAGCTAAGTTGAACATCCTAGTGTGGTTCCTAGGTTGTTTATTGACTTATCAATCAAGCAAACACACTTGATTGTGGCATCCTCTGCCGTTGAATTCGTTCTTGAGTGGTCCGAGTTTGGGTTCAACTCCGTCGATTCCGTAACGTGTCCTCTAAGATCCTAAGTTGCTTCCGCGACCGGGCAGCGAGACCCTCGACAGCTCAGCGGAGGTCGAAGACCTGATTGACTAACACCAAAGCAACACCAAAATACCACCAAACCCCCGACCAAAAGGCCGAGGACCAGCACGCTCCGCAAATTCCAGAATTTTGGGTTGTCGGGTAGAGTACTTCTAGGATTTTCAAAAATTCAGCCTTGAAGGCATTTTGTCTTGCCTTCTTTTTCAGTCATTAGTCCTAATCTGAGTTTTAGATCGCGTCTAGGCCTTCATTCACCTCCATTCCTTGCTGCTATCTTGTGTCACTTGTTGACTAGTCAAGAACGTACCTTGCGGTGACGCCTAATTTGTTCAACCCGAGCAACTAGCAAGCCAAGGAATTGCTTGGTGAGACTATTAGAGAGTGATACACTTGAGTGAAACACAAGCGTGAGTGACCTATACATTGTACCAAAAAAAAAAAGAAGGAGAGAAGAGGTCGTTTGCTTATTTTCTTTTGCAGGTTTACCTAAGCATGTCTAGTGGAGTTGGTGACCAAACAATGGACTTTAAACTACACATGGTGGCCATGATGGAAGAATTCAAGCAGAGTTTGGATGAAGCTTTCGAGCCTCTTCATAGACGCCTTGACCGAATGGTGAATAAGGATGTCAAGAGGAGGGGTTCCCCACAATTTCATCCTGACGTCCAACCTACCTCTTCAAAGTCATTATATTCAAGGAGAAGGGAGGAGGTTCATTCGACAACAAAGCATGCAAATACTTTATCCATAGATGAAGGAGTTAGTTGAGTGCAGGAGACATGTCAACAACTCTCCTCCAACAAAAACTTGAAAAAGAGCGAGTTGAGTATGGTGGTGAGAGTGCACTTGAGGTAAAAGTTGAGGAATGTGAGATTGAAAAAGAGGTAAAAAAATCTGAGGAGATGAGTGAAGCATCAAGTGAGCTGATTGTGCATGGGAAGGCGAGTGTTTATAGTTTTCCTAACGAACTTAACTTTTGCCTTGTTTAGTGTTTCTGCTTTTGTACAGATTGAGCGAAGTCGAGTGAAGTTAGTCATGCAATGTTCCATTCCAAAGTTGCTTGTACAATTCACTAGCTTCCATGGAGTTTGTCTTCTAGGAGATAGATCTATTTGGTATCACTTCATGGAACAACCCGAATCTGTCCGCACCAATGGAGAATTAATTCGAACTCCATATTTCTATTCTTGTTTGTTACCCACGGTTCATTCATCATCTTTACCTTCTTTTGAGCATTATTTCCATCCTCACACATGTATTTCCTATGCAGATTTTGAAGGAAAATGTAAAGAGCCATCAATGCAGTCTCAAGTTGAATCGATTGATGGAAGGAATCACGTGTCACGGGGAGTTTTTGCATTTAACTCTTATTCTACACCTTCTTACCACTTAATTAATGACGTTCCATTGCTTATGTATCCAATTTCTGGTTCAAAACAAGCTGAGACTCATTTTGTTTTTGTAGGTTGTAAGGCTGCTCGAAATTTTCCAGCTTTGATTAAAGAGTTGCAACCTGGTTTCATGCTTGTGCCAGCTGCTTGTAATCTTCCATGCATATTCATACATCCAAAAGCTGGTCACCATGAGATCACTTTATCAACTCAAACTGGCGCAAATTCAAGTGACTCGTCTGGAGTGTGACCTTCACTTCATTGCTGCCACTTATGTTGGGTGATGCAGACAAGTGTGTCAATCAAGACCCGAATGTTGTTTTTACCTCACTGGTTCATCCTTCCACGGAAGCGCAACATGAATGGCTCATTGTTCTATCTGCAGATGGGCAAGTAGTGCCAAATCAGCAACAACTAGGGTCGAATTATACTACCTTGCACAATCAGATTCAAGATTTTTCTAAGCTGAATGAGAGTCATCATGAAGATCCCTATCTAGTGCATGTGAAACGTAAGTTGTCAAGTAGTATTAACCCTACATATACTAATTGTGTGATTTGTTTTATGGGTTTGAATTTGACATGCAAACGACCAAGGGTTGATGAGAGAGTTTTGGAGTGCTACATGGAATTTTCACAAGCTTTATACAAGGTGTTTCTTGTCTTGGCGAATGTCCTTGTTGAAGAGCATCATGAGGTTGTCCAAGCGACATGTGACGTGGCTGGTGCTCATTCATCTCGCTCCCACATTGCATGGAGTACCACTTTTTCCCAAGATTTAAGGACAAATCCTTTTCAAGAGGAGGGGAATGATACGAATGAGCAAGCCTCAAAGGGAGGATTGGGCCTCGATTAAGTAGCTCTTGTTGAGCTTAGCTTCGGCCATGTGGGCCTTAGGTCCAATAGTACTTTAGCTAGTCATTAAGCTAGTTAATTAGTAGGTTAGCTTTCGGCCAAGAGAGACCCAATGGGCTGGCCGATTTTCCCTTCATGCTTTCCAAGCTTTATTAGGTTTAGTCAAGGCTATAAATAGCCCTAAAGCTGATGGTACATTTAGTTTTTGCGATGTTATTAATAAAATTCCAGACTTTCGTCTTACATTAAGCCAAATTCCTCTAGCTTGTGAAAGCTAAGTTGAACATCCTAGTGTGGTTCCTAGGTTGTTTATTGACTTATCAATCAAGCAAACACACTTGATTGTGGCATCCTCTGCCGTTGAATTCGTTCTTGAGTGGTCCGAGTTTGGGTTCAACTCCGTCGATTCCGTAACGTGTCCTCTAAGATCCTAAGTTGCTTCCGCGACCGGGCAGCGAGACCCTCGACAGCTCAGCGGAGGTCGAAGACCTGATTGACTAACACCAAAGCAACACCAAAATACCACCAAACCCCCGACCAAAAGGCCGAGGACCAGCACGCTCCGCAAATTCCAGAATTTTGGGTTGTCGGGTAGAGTACTTCTAGGATTTTCAAAAATTCAGCCTTGAAGGCATTTTGTCTTGCCTTCTTTTTCAGTCATTAGTCCTAATCTGAGTTTTAGATCGCGTCTAGGCCTTCATTCACCTCCATTCCTTGCTGCTATCTTGTGTCACTTGTTGACTAGTCAAGAACGTACCTTGCGGTGACGCCTAATTTGTTCAACCCGAGCAACTAGCAAGCCAAGGAATTGCTTGGTGAGACTATTAGAGAGTGATACACTTGAGTGAAACACAAGCGTGAGTGACCTATACATTGTACCAAAAAAAAAAAGAAGGAGAGAAGAGGTCGTTTGCTTATTTTCTTTTGCAGGTTTACCTAAGCATGTCTAGTGGAGTTGGTGACCAAACAATGGACTTTAAACTACACATGGTGGCCATGATGGAAGAATTCAAGCAGAGTTTGGATGAAGCTTTCGAGCCTCTTCATAGACGCCTTGACCGAATGGTGAATAAGGATGTCAAGAGGAGGGGTTCCCCACAATTTCATCCTGACGTCCAACCTACCTCTTCAAAGTCATTATATTCAAGGAGAAGGGAGGAGGTTCATTCGACAACAAAGCATGCAAATACTTTATCCATAGATGAAGGAGTTAGTTGAGTGCAGGAGACATGTCAACAACTCTCCTCCAACAAAAACTTGAAAAAGAGCGAGTTGAGTATGGTGGTGAGAGTGCACTTGAGGTAAAAGTTGAGGAATGTGAGATTGAAAAAGAGGTAAAAAAATCTGAGGAGATGAGTGAAGCATCAAGTGAGCTGATTGTGCATGGGAAGGCGAGTGTTTATAGTTTTCCTAACGAACTTAACTTTTGCCTTGTTTAGTGTTTCTGCTTTTGTACAGATTGAGCGAAGTCGAGTGAAGTTAGTCATGCAATGTTCCATTCCAAAGTTGCTTGTACAATTCACTAGCTTCCATGGAGTTTGTCTTCTAGGAGATAGATCTATTTGGTATCACTTCATGGAACAACCCGAATCTGTCCGCACCAATGGAGAATTAATTCGAACTCCATATTTCTATTCTTGTTTGTTACCCACGGTTCATTCATCATCTTTACCTTCTTTTGAGCATTATTTCCATCCTCACACATGTATTTCCTATGCAGATTTTGAAGGAAAATGTAAAGAGCCATCAATGCAGTCTCAAGTTGAATCGATTGATGGAAGGAATCACGTGTCACGGGGAGTTTTTGCATTTAACTCTTATTCTACACCTTCTTACCACTTAATTAATGACGTTCCATTGCTTATGTATCCAATTTCTGGTTCAAAACAAGCTGAGACTCATTTTGTTTTTGTAGGTTGTAAGGCTGCTCGAAATTTTCCAGCTTTGATTAAAGAGTTGCAACCTGGTTTCATGCTTGTGCCAGCTGCTTGTAATCTTCCATGCATATTCATACATCCAAAAGCTGGTCACCATGAGATCACTTTATCAACTCAAACTGGCGCAAATTCAAGTGACTCGTCTGGAGTGTGACCTTCACTTCATTGCTGCCACTTATGTTGGGTGATGCAGACAAGTGTGTCAATCAAGACCCGAATGTTGTTTTTACCTCACTGGTTCATCCTTCCACGGAAGCGCAACATGAATGGCTCATTGTTCTATCTGCAGATGGGCAAGTAGTGCCAAATCAGCAACAACTAGGGTCGAATTATACTACCTTGCACAATCAGATTCAAGATTTTTCTAAGCTGAATGAGAGTCATCATGAAGATCCCTATCTAGTGCATGTGAAACGTAAGTTGTCAAGTAGTATTAACCCTACATATACTAATTGTGTGATTTGTTTTATGGGTTTGAATTTGACATGCAAACGACCAAGGGTTGATGAGAGAGTTTTGGAGTGCTACATGGAATTTTCACAAGCTTTATACAAGGTGTTTCTTGTCTTGGCGAATGTCCTTGTTGAAGAGCATCATGAGGTTGTCCAAGCGACATGTGACGTGGCTGGTGCTCATTCATCTCGCTCCCACATTGCATGGAGTACCACTTTTTCCCAAGATTTAAGGACAAATCCTTTTCAAGAGGAGGGGAATGATACGAATGAGCAAGCCTCAAAGGGAGGATTGGGCCTCGATTAAGTAGCTCTTGTTGAGCTTAGCTTCGGCCATGTGGGCCTTAGGTCCAATAGTACTTTAGCTAGTCATTAAGCTAGTTAATTAGTAGGTTAGCTTTCGGCCAAGAGAGACCCAATGGGCTGGCCGATTTTCCCTTCATGCTTTCCAAGCTTTATTAGGTTTAGTCAAGGCTATAAATAGCCCTAAAGCTGATGGTACATTTAGTTTTTGCGATGTTATTAATAAAATTCCAGACTTTCGTCTTACATTAAGCCAAATTCCTCTAGCTTGTGAAAGCTAAGTTGAACATCCTAGTGTGGTTCCTAGGTTGTTTATTGACTTATCAATCAAGCAAACACACTTGATTGTGGCATCCTCTGCCGTTGAATTCGTTCTTGAGTGGTCCGAGTTTGGGTTCAACTCCGTCGATTCCGTAACGTGTCCTCTAAGATCCTAAGTTGCTTCCGCGACCGGGCAGCGAGACCCTCGACAGCTCAGCGGAGGTCGAAGACCTGATTGACTAACACCAAAGCAACACCAAAATACCACCAAACCCCCGACCAAAAGGCCGAGGACCAGCACGCTCCGCAAATTCCAGAATTTTGGGTTGTCGGGTAGAGTACTTCTAGGATTTTCAAAAATTCAGCCTTGAAGGCATTTTGTCTTGCCTTCTTTTTCAGTCATTAGTCCTAATCTGAGTTTTAGATCGCGTCTAGGCCTTCATTCACCTCCATTCCTTGCTGCTATCTTGTGTCACTTGTTGACTAGTCAAGAACGTACCTTGCGGTGACGCCTAATTTGTTCAACCCGAGCAACTAGCAAGCCAAGGAATTGCTTGGTGAGACTATTAGAGAGTGATACACTTGAGTGAAACACAAGCGTGAGTGACCTATACATTGTACCAAAAAAAAAAAGAAGGAGAGAAGAGGTCGTTTGCTTATTTTCTTTTGCAGGTTTACCTAAGCATGTCTAGTGGAGTTGGTGACCAAACAATGGACTTTAAACTACACATGGTGGCCATGATGGAAGAATTCAAGCAGAGTTTGGATGAAGCTTTCGAGCCTCTTCATAGACGCCTTGACCGAATGGTGAATAAGGATGTCAAGAGGAGGGGTTCCCCACAATTTCATCCTGACGTCCAACCTACCTCTTCAAAGTCATTATATTCAAGGAGAAGGGAGGAGGTTCATTCGACAACAAAGCATGCAAATACTTTATCCATAGATGAAGGAGTTAGTTGAGTGCAGGAGACATGTCAACAACTCTCCTCCAACAAAAACTTGAAAAAGAGCGAGTTGAGTATGGTGGTGAGAGTGCACTTGAGGTAAAAGTTGAGGAATGTGAGATTGAAAAAGAGGTAAAAAAATCTGAGGAGATGAGTGAAGCATCAAGTGAGCTGATTGTGCATGGGAAGGCGAGTGTTTATAGTTTTCCTAACGAACTTAACTTTTGCCTTGTTTAGTGTTTCTGCTTTTGTACAGATTGAGCGAAGTCGAGTGAAGTTAGTCATGCAATGTTCCATTCCAAAGTTGCTTGTACAATTCACTAGCTTCCATGGAGTTTGTCTTCTAGGA
This sequence comes from Coffea arabica, assembly GCF_036785885.1. Taxonomy (NCBI): domain Eukaryota; kingdom Viridiplantae; phylum Streptophyta; class Magnoliopsida; order Gentianales; family Rubiaceae; genus Coffea; species Coffea arabica. The sequence goes on along the minus strand of NC_092323.1, from coordinate 32,988,122 downwards.
GATAGATCTATTTGGTATCACTTCATGGAACAACCCGAATCTGTCCGCACCAATGGAGAATTAATTCGAACTCCATATTTCTATTCTTGTTTGTTACCCACGGTTCATTCATCATCTTTACCTTCTTTTGAGCATTATTTCCATCCTCACACATGTATTTCCTATGCAGATTTTGAAGGAAAATGTAAAGAGCCATCAATGCAGTCTCAAGTTGAATCGATTGATGGAAGGAATCACGTGTCACGGGGAGTTTTTGCATTTAACTCTTATTCTACACCTTCTTACCACTTAATTAATGACGTTCCATTGCTTATGTATCCAATTTCTGGTTCAAAACAAGCTGAGACTCATTTTGTTTTTGTAGGTTGTAAGGCTGCTCGAAATTTTCCAGCTTTGATTAAAGAGTTGCAACCTGGTTTCATGCTTGTGCCAGCTGCTTGTAATCTTCCATGCATATTCATACATCCAAAAGCTGGTCACCATGAGATCACTTTATCAACTCAAACTGGCGCAAATTCAAGTGACTCGTCTGGAGTGTGACCTTCACTTCATTGCTGCCACTTATGTTGGGTGATGCAGACAAGTGTGTCAATCAAGACCCGAATGTTGTTTTTACCTCACTGGTTCATCCTTCCACGGAAGCGCAACATGAATGGCTCATTGTTCTATCTGCAGATGGGCAAGTAGTGCCAAATCAGCAACAACTAGGGTCGAATTATACTACCTTGCACAATCAGATTCAAGATTTTTCTAAGCTGAATGAGAGTCATCATGAAGATCCCTATCTAGTGCATGTGAAACGTAAGTTGTCAAGTAGTATTAACCCTACATATACTAATTGTGTGATTTGTTTTATGGGTTTGAATTTGACATGCAAACGACCAAGGGTTGATGAGAGAGTTTTGGAGTGCTACATGGAATTTTCACAAGCTTTATACAAGGTGTTTCTTGTCTTGGCGAATGTCCTTGTTGAAGAGCATCATGAGGTTGTCCAAGCGACATGTGACGTGGCTGGTGCTCATTCATCTCGCTCCCACATTGCATGGAGTACCACTTTTTCCCAAGATTTAAGGACAAATCCTTTTCAAGAGGAGGGGAATGATACGAATGAGCAAGCCTCAAAGGGAGGATTGGGCCTCGATTAAGTAGCTCTTGTTGAGCTTAGCTTCGGCCATGTGGGCCTTAGGTCCAATAGTACTTTAGCTAGTCATTAAGCTAGTTAATTAGTAGGTTAGCTTTCGGCCAAGAGAGACCCAATGGGCTGGCCGATTTTCCCTTCATGCTTTCCAAGCTTTATTAGGTTTAGTCAAGGCTATAAATAGCCCTAAAGCTGATGGTACATTTAGTTTTTGCGATGTTATTAATAAAATTCCAGACTTTCGTCTTACATTAAGCCAAATTCCTCTAGCTTGTGAAAGCTAAGTTGAACATCCTAGTGTGGTTCCTAGGTTGTTTATTGACTTATCAATCAAGCAAACACACTTGATTGTGGCATCCTCTGCCGTTGAATTCGTTCTTGAGTGGTCCGAGTTTGGGTTCAACTCCGTCGATTCCGTAACGTGTCCTCTAAGATCCTAAGTTGCTTCCGCGACCGGGCAGCGAGACCCTCGACAGCTCAGCGGAGGTCGAAGACCTGATTGACTAACACCAAAGCAACACCAAAATACCACCAAACCCCCGACCAAAAGGCCGAGGACCAGCACGCTCCGCAAATTCCAGAATTTTGGGTTGTCGGGTAGAGTACTTCTAGGATTTTCAAAAATTCAGCCTTGAAGGCATTTTGTCTTGCCTTCTTTTTCAGTCATTAGTCCTAATCTGAGTTTTAGATCGCGTCTAGGCCTTCATTCACCTCCATTCCTTGCTGCTATCTTGTGTCACTTGTTGACTAGTCAAGAACGTACCTTGCGGTGACGCCTAATTTGTTCAACCCGAGCAACTAGCAAGCCAAGGAATTGCTTGGTGAGACTATTAGAGAGTGATACACTTGAGTGAAACACAAGCGTGAGTGACCTATACATTGTACCAAAAAAAAAAAGAAGGAGAGAAGAGGTCGTTTGCTTATTTTCTTTTGCAGGTTTACCTAAGCATGTCTAGTGGAGTTGGTGACCAAACAATGGACTTTAAACTACACATGGTGGCCATGATGGAAGAATTCAAGCAGAGTTTGGATGAAGCTTTCGAGCCTCTTCATAGACGCCTTGACCGAATGGTGAATAAGGATGTCAAGAGGAGGGGTTCCCCACAATTTCATCCTGACGTCCAACCTACCTCTTCAAAGTCATTATATTCAAGGAGAAGGGAGGAGGTTCATTCGACAACAAAGCATGCAAATACTTTATCCATAGATGAAGGAGTTAGTTGAGTGCAGGAGACATGTCAACAACTCTCCTCCAACAAAAACTTGAAAAAGAGCGAGTTGAGTATGGTGGTGAGAGTGCACTTGAGGTAAAAGTTGAGGAATGTGAGATTGAAAAAGAGGTAAAAAAATCTGAGGAGATGAGTGAAGCATCAAGTGAGCTGATTGTGCATGGGAAGGCGAGTGTTTATAGTTTTCCTAACGAACTTAACTTTTGCCTTGTTTAGTGTTTCTGCTTTTGTACAGATTGAGCGAAGTCGAGTGAAGTTAGTCATGCAATGTTCCATTCCAAAGTTGCTTGTACAATTCACTAGCTTCCATGGAGTTTGTCTTCTAGGAGATAGATCTATTTGGTATCACTTCATGGAACAACCCGAATCTGTCCGCACCAATGGAGAATTAATTCGAACTCCATATTTCTATTCTTGTTTGTTACCCACGGTTCATTCATCATCTTTACCTTCTTTTGAGCATTATTTCCATCCTCACACATGTATTTCCTATGCAGATTTTGAAGGAAAATGTAAAGAGCCATCAATGCAGTCTCAAGTTGAATCGATTGATGGAAGGAATCACGTGTCACGGGGAGTTTTTGCATTTAACTCTTATTCTACACCTTCTTACCACTTAATTAATGACGTTCCATTGCTTATGTATCCAATTTCTGGTTCAAAACAAGCTGAGACTCATTTTGTTTTTGTAGGTTGTAAGGCTGCTCGAAATTTTCCAGCTTTGATTAAAGAGTTGCAACCTGGTTTCATGCTTGTGCCAGCTGCTTGTAATCTTCCATGCATATTCATACATCCAAAAGCTGGTCACCATGAGATCACTTTATCAACTCAAACTGGCGCAAATTCAAGTGACTCGTCTGGAGTGTGACCTTCACTTCATTGCTGCCACTTATGTTGGGTGATGCAGACAAGTGTGTCAATCAAGACCCGAATGTTGTTTTTACCTCACTGGTTCATCCTTCCACGGAAGCGCAACATGAATGGCTCATTGTTCTATCTGCAGATGGGCAAGTAGTGCCAAATCAGCAACAACTAGGGTCGAATTATACTACCTTGCACAATCAGATTCAAGATTTTTCTAAGCTGAATGAGAGTCATCATGAAGATCCCTATCTAGTGCATGTGAAACGTAAGTTGTCAAGTAGTATTAACCCTACATATACTAATTGTGTGATTTGTTTTATGGGTTTGAATTTGACATGCAAACGACCAAGGGTTGATGAGAGAGTTTTGGAGTGCTACATGGAATTTTCACAAGCTTTATACAAGGTGTTTCTTGTCTTGGCGAATGTCCTTGTTGAAGAGCATCATGAGGTTGTCCAAGCGACATGTGACGTGGCTGGTGCTCATTCATCTCGCTCCCACATTGCATGGAGTACCACTTTTTCCCAAGATTTAAGGACAAATCCTTTTCAAGAGGAGGGGAATGATACGAATGAGCAAGCCTCAAAGGGAGGATTGGGCCTCGATTAAGTAGCTCTTGTTGAGCTTAGCTTCGGCCATGTGGGCCTTAGGTCCAATAGTACTTTAGCTAGTCATTAAGCTAGTTAATTAGTAGGTTAGCTTTCGGCCAAGAGAGACCCAATGGGCTGGCCGATTTTCCCTTCATGCTTTCCAAGCTTTATTAGGTTTAGTCAAGGCTATAAATAGCCCTAAAGCTGATGGTACATTTAGTTTTTGCGATGTTATTAATAAAATTCCAGACTTTCGTCTTACATTAAGCCAAATTCCTCTAGCTTGTGAAAGCTAAGTTGAACATCCTAGTGTGGTTCCTAGGTTGTTTATTGACTTATCAATCAAGCAAACACACTTGATTGTGGCATCCTCTGCCGTTGAATTCGTTCTTGAGTGGTCCGAGTTTGGGTTCAACTCCGTCGATTCCGTAACGTGTCCTCTAAGATCCTAAGTTGCTTCCGCGACCGGGCAGCGAGACCCTCGACAGCTCAGCGGAGGTCGAAGACCTGATTGACTAACACCAAAGCAACACCAAAATACCACCAAACCCCCGACCAAAAGGCCGAGGACCAGCACGCTCCGCAAATTCCAGAATTTTGGGTTGTCGGGTAGAGTACTTCTAGGATTTTCAAAAATTCAGCCTTGAAGGCATTTTGTCTTGCCTTCTTTTTCAGTCATTAGTCCTAATCTGAGTTTTAGATCGCGTCTAGGCCTTCATTCACCTCCATTCCTTGCTGCTATCTTGTGTCACTTGTTGACTAGTCAAGAACGTACCTTGCGGTGACGCCTAATTTGTTCAACCCGAGCAACTAGCAAGCCAAGGAATTGCTTGGTGAGACTATTAGAGAGTGATACACTTGAGTGAAACACAAGCGTGAGTGACCTATACATTGTACCAAAAAAAAAAAGAAGGAGAGAAGAGGTCGTTTGCTTATTTTCTTTTGCAGGTTTACCTAAGCATGTCTAGTGGAGTTGGTGACCAAACAATGGACTTTAAACTACACATGGTGGCCATGATGGAAGAATTCAAGCAGAGTTTGGATGAAGCTTTCGAGCCTCTTCATAGACGCCTTGACCGAATGGTGAATAAGGATGTCAAGAGGAGGGGTTCCCCACAATTTCATCCTGACGTCCAACCTACCTCTTCAAAGTCATTATATTCAAGGAGAAGGGAGGAGGTTCATTCGACAACAAAGCATGCAAATACTTTATCCATAGATGAAGGAGTTAGTTGAGTGCAGGAGACATGTCAACAACTCTCCTCCAACAAAAACTTGAAAAAGAGCGAGTTGAGTATGGTGGTGAGAGTGCACTTGAGGTAAAAGTTGAGGAATGTGAGATTGAAAAAGAGGTAAAAAAATCTGAGGAGATGAGTGAAGCATCAAGTGAGCTGATTGTGCATGGGAAGGCGAGTGTTTATAGTTTTCCTAACGAACTTAACTTTTGCCTTGTTTAGTGTTTCTGCTTTTGTACAGATTGAGCGAAGTCGAGTGAAGTTAGTCATGCAATGTTCCATTCCAAAGTTGCTTGTACAATTCACTAGCTTCCATGGAGTTTGTCTTCTAGGAGATAGATCTATTTGGTATCACTTCATGGAACAACCCGAATCTGTCCGCACCAATGGAGAATTAATTCGAACTCCATATTTCTATTCTTGTTTGTTACCCACGGTTCATTCATCATCTTTACCTTCTTTTGAGCATTATTTCCATCCTCACACATGTATTTCCTATGCAGATTTTGAAGGAAAATGTAAAGAGCCATCAATGCAGTCTCAAGTTGAATCGATTGATGGAAGGAATCACGTGTCACGGGGAGTTTTTGCATTTAACTCTTATTCTACACCTTCTTACCACTTAATTAATGACGTTCCATTGCTTATGTATCCAATTTCTGGTTCAAAACAAGCTGAGACTCATTTTGTTTTTGTAGGTTGTAAGGCTGCTCGAAATTTTCCAGCTTTGATTAAAGAGTTGCAACCTGGTTTCATGCTTGTGCCAGCTGCTTGTAATCTTCCATGCATATTCATACATCCAAAAGCTGGTCACCATGAGATCACTTTATCAACTCAAACTGGCGCAAATTCAAGTGACTCGTCTGGAGTGTGACCTTCACTTCATTGCTGCCACTTATGTTGGGTGATGCAGACAAGTGTGTCAATCAAGACCCGAATGTTGTTTTTACCTCACTGGTTCATCCTTCCACGGAAGCGCAACATGAATGGCTCATTGTTCTATCTGCAGATGGGCAAGTAGTGCCAAATCAGCAACAACTAGGGTCGAATTATACTACCTTGCACAATCAGATTCAAGATTTTTCTAAGCTGAATGAGAGTCATCATGAAGATCCCTATCTAGTGCATGTGAAACGTAAGTTGTCAAGTAGTATTAACCCTACATATACTAATTGTGTGATTTGTTTTATGGGTTTGAATTTGACATGCAAACGACCAAGGGTTGATGAGAGAGTTTTGGAGTGCTACATGGAATTTTCACAAGCTTTATACAAGGTGTTTCTTGTCTTGGCGAATGTCCTTGTTGAAGAGCATCATGAGGTTGTCCAAGCGACATGTGACGTGGCTGGTGCTCATTCATCTCGCTCCCACATTGCATGGAGTACCACTTTTTCCCAAGATTTAAGGACAAATCCTTTTCAAGAGGAGGGGAATGATACGAATGAGCAAGCCTCAAAGGGAGGATTGGGCCTCGATTAAGTAGCTCTTGTTGAGCTTAGCTTCGGCCATGTGGGCCTTAGGTCCAATAGTACTTTAGCTAGTCATTAAGCTAGTTAATTAGTAGGTTAGCTTTCGGCCAAGAGAGACCCAATGGGCTGGCCGATTTTCCCTTCATGCTTTCCAAGCTTTATTAGGTTTAGTCAAGGCTATAAATAGCCCTAAAGCTGATGGTACATTTAGTTTTTGCGATGTTATTAATAAAATTCCAGACTTTCGTCTTACATTAAGCCAAATTCCTCTAGCTTGTGAAAGCTAAGTTGAACATCCTAGTGTGGTTCCTAGGTTGTTTATTGACTTATCAATCAAGCAAACACACTTGATTGTGGCATCCTCTGCCGTTGAATTCGTTCTTGAGTGGTCCGAGTTTGGGTTCAACTCCGTCGATTCCGTAACGTGTCCTCTAAGATCCTAAGTTGCTTCCGCGACCGGGCAGCGAGACCCTCGACAGCTCAGCGGAGGTCGAAGACCTGATTGACTAACACCAAAGCAACACCAAAATACCACCAAACCCCCGACCAAAAGGCCGAGGACCAGCACGCTCCGCAAATTCCAGAATTTTGGGTTGTCGGGTAGAGTACTTCTAGGATTTTCAAAAATTCAGCCTTGAAGGCATTTTGTCTTGCCTTCTTTTTCAGTCATTAGTCCTAATCTGAGTTTTAGATCGCGTCTAGGCCTTCATTCACCTCCATTCCTTGCTGCTATCTTGTGTCACTTGTTGACTAGTCAAGAACGTACCTTGCGGTGACGCCTAATTTGTTCAACCCGAGCAACTAGCAAGCCAAGGAATTGCTTGGTGAGACTATTAGAGAGTGATACACTTGAGTGAAACACAAGCGTGAGTGACCTATACATTGTACCAAAAAAAAAAAGAAGGAGAGAAGAGGTCGTTTGCTTATTTTCTTTTGCAGGTTTACCTAAGCATGTCTAGTGGAGTTGGTGACCAAACAATGGACTTTAAACTACACATGGTGGCCATGATGGAAGAATTCAAGCAGAGTTTGGATGAAGCTTTCGAGCCTCTTCATAGACGCCTTGACCGAATGGTGAATAAGGATGTCAAGAGGAGGGGTTCCCCACAATTTCATCCTGACGTCCAACCTACCTCTTCAAAGTCATTATATTCAAGGAGAAGGGAGGAGGTTCATTCGACAACAAAGCATGCAAATACTTTATCCATAGATGAAGGAGTTAGTTGAGTGCAGGAGACATGTCAACAACTCTCCTCCAACAAAAACTTGAAAAAGAGCGAGTTGAGTATGGTGGTGAGAGTGCACTTGAGGTAAAAGTTGAGGAATGTGAGATTGAAAAAGAGGTAAAAAAATCTGAGGAGATGAGTGAAGCATCAAGTGAGCTGATTGTGCATGGGAAGGCGAGTGTTTATAGTTTTCCTAACGAACTTAACTTTTGCCTTGTTTAGTGTTTCTGCTTTTGTACAGATTGAGCGAAGTCGAGTGAAGTTAGTCATGCAATGTTCCATTCCAAAGTTGCTTGTACAATTCACTAGCTTCCATGGAGTTTGTCTTCTAGGAGATAGATCTATTTGGTATCACTTCATGGAACAACCCGAATCTGTCCGCACCAATGGAGAATTAATTCGAACTCCATATTTCTATTCTTGTTTGTTACCCACGGTTCATTCATCATCTTTACCTTCTTTTGAGCATTATTTCCATCCTCACACATGTATTTCCTATGCAGATTTTGAAGGAAAATGTAAAGAGCCATCAATGCAGTCTCAAGTTGAATCGATTGATGGAAGGAATCACGTGTCACGGGGAGTTTTTGCATTTAACTCTTATTCTACACCTTCTTACCACTTAATTAATGACGTTCCATTGCTTATGTATCCAATTTCTGGTTCAAAACAAGCTGAGACTCATTTTGTTTTTGTAGGTTGTAAGGCTGCTCGAAATTTTCCAGCTTTGATTAAAGAGTTGCAACCTGGTTTCATGCTTGTGCCAGCTGCTTGTAATCTTCCATGCATATTCATACATCCAAAAGCTGGTCACCATGAGATCACTTTATCAACTCAAACTGGCGCAAATTCAAGTGACTCGTCTGGAGTGTGACCTTCACTTCATTGCTGCCACTTATGTTGGGTGATGCAGACAAGTGTGTCAATCAAGACCCGAATGTTGTTTTTACCTCACTGGTTCATCCTTCCACGGAAGCGCAACATGAATGGCTCATTGTTCTATCTGCAGATGGGCAAGTAGTGCCAAATCAGCAACAACTAGGGTCGAATTATACTACCTTGCACAATCAGATTCAAGATTTTTCTAAGCTGAATGAGAGTCATCATGAAGATCCCTATCTAGTGCATGTGAAACGTAAGTTGTCAAGTAGTATTAACCCTACATATACTAATTGTGTGATTTGTTTTATGGGTTTGAATTTGACATGCAAACGACCAAGGGTTGATGAGAGAGTTTTGGAGTGCTACATGGAATTTTCACAAGCTTTATACAAGGTGTTTCTTGTCTTGGCGAATGTCCTTGTTGAAGAGCATCATGAGGTTGTCCAAGCGACATGTGACGTGGCTGGTGCTCATTCATCTCGCTCCCACATTGCATGGAGTACCACTTTTTCCCAAGATTTAAGGACAAATCCTTTTCAAGAGGAGGGGAATGATACGAATGAGCAAGCCTCAAAGGGAGGATTGGGCCTCGATTAAGTAGCTCTTGTTGAGCTTAGCTTCGGCCATGTGGGCCTTAGGTCCAATAGTACTTTAGCTAGTCATTAAGCTAGTTAATTAGTAGGTTAGCTTTCGGCCAAGAGAGACCCAATGGGCTGGCCGATTTTCCCTTCATGCTTTCCAAGCTTTATTAGGTTTAGTCAAGGCTATAAATAGCCCTAAAGCTGATGGTACATTTAGTTTTTGCGATGTTATTAATAAAATTCCAGACTTTCGTCTTACATTAAGCCAAATTCCTCTAGCTTGTGAAAGCTAAGTTGAACATCCTAGTGTGGTTCCTAGGTTGTTTATTGACTTATCAATCAAGCAAACACACTTGATTGTGGCATCCTCTGCCGTTGAATTCGTTCTTGAGTGGTCCGAGTTTGGGTTCAACTCCGTCGATTCCGTAACGTGTCCTCTAAGATCCTAAGTTGCTTCCGCGACCGGGCAGCGAGACCCTCGACAGCTCAGCGGAGGTCGAAGACCTGATTGACTAACACCAAAGCAACACCAAAATACCACCAAACCCCCGACCAAAAGGCCGAGGACCAGCACGCTCCGCAAATTCCAGAATTTTGGGTTGTCGGGTAGAGTACTTCTAGGATTTTCAAAAATTCAGCCTTGAAGGCATTTTGTCTTGCCTTCTTTTTCAGTCATTAGTCCTAATCTGAGTTTTAGATCGCGTCTAGGCCTTCATTCACCTCCATTCCTTGCTGCTATCTTGTGTCACTTGTTGACTAGTCAAGAACGTACCTTGCGGTGACGCCTAATTTGTTCAACCCGAGCAACTAGCAAGCCAAGGAATTGCTTGGTGAGACTATTAGAGAGTGATACACTTGAGTGAAACACAAGCGTGAGTGACCTATACATTGTACCAAAAAAAAAAAGAAGGAGAGAAGAGGTCGTTTGCTTATTTTCTTTTGCAGGTTTACCTAAGCATGTCTAGTGGAGTTGGTGACCAAACAATGGACTTTAAACTACACATGGTGGCCATGATGGAAGAATTCAAGCAGAGTTTGGATGAAGCTTTCGAGCCTCTTCATAGACGCCTTGACCGAATGGTGAATAAGGATGTCAAGAGGAGGGGTTCCCCACAATTTCATCCTGACGTCCAACCTACCTCTTCAAAGTCATTATATTCAAGGAGAAGGGAGGAGGTTCATTCGACAACAAAGCATGCAAATACTTTATCCATAGATGAAGGAGTTAGTTGAGTGCAGGAGACATGTCAACAACTCTCCTCCAACAAAAACTTGAAAAAGAGCGAGTTGAGTATGGTGGTGAGAGTGCACTTGAGGTAAAAGTTGAGGAATGTGAGATTGAAAAAGAGGTAAAAAAATCTGAGGAGATGAGTGAAGCATCAAGTGAGCTGATTGTGCATGGGAAGGCGAGTGTTTATAGTTTTCCTAACGAACTTAACTTTTGCCTTGTTTAGTGTTTCTGCTTTTGTACAGATTGAGCGAAGTCGAGTGAAGTTAGTCATGCAATGTTCCATTCCAAAGTTGCTTGTACAATTCACTAGCTTCCATGGAGTTTGTCTTCTAGGAGATAGATCTATTTGGTATCACTTCATGGAACAACCCGAATCTGTCCGCACCAATGGAGAATTAATTCGAACTCCATATTTCTATTCTTGTTTGTTACCCACGGTTCATTCATCATCTTTACCTTCTTTTGAGCATTATTTCCATCCTCACACATGTATTTCCTATGCAGATTTTGAAGGAAAATGTAAAGAGCCATCAATGCAGTCTCAAGTTGAATCGATTGATGGAAGGAATCACGTGTCACGGGGAGTTTTTGCATTTAACTCTTATTCTACACCTTCTTACCACTTAATTAATGACGTTCCATTGCTTATGTATCCAATTTCTGGTTCAAAACAAGCTGAGACTCATTTTGTTTTTGTAGGTTGTAAGGCTGCTCGAAATTTTCCAGCTTTGATTAAAGAGTTGCAACCTGGTTTCATGCTTGTGCCAGCTGCTTGTAATCTTCCATGCATATTCATACATCCAAAAGCTGGTCACCATGAGATCACTTTATCAACTCAAACTGGCGCAAATTCAAGTGACTCGTCTGGAGTGTGACCTTCACTTCATTGCTGCCACTTATGTTGGGTGATGCAGACAAGTGTGTCAATCAAGACCCGAATGTTGTTTTTACCTCACTGGTTCATCCTTCCACGGAAGCGCAACATGAATGGCTCATTGTTCTATCTGCAGATGGGCAAGTAGTGCCAAATCAGCAACAACTAGGGTCGAATTATACTACCTTGCACAATCAGATTCAAGATTTTTCTAAGCTGAATGAGAGTCATCATGAAGATCCCTATCTAGTGCATGTGAAACGTAAGTTGTCAAGTAGTATTAACCCTACATATACTAATTGTGTGATTTGTTTTATGGGTTTGAATTTGACATGCAAACGACCAAGGGTTGATGAGAGAGTTTTGGAGTGCTACATGGAATTTTCACAAGCTTTATACAAGGTGTTTCTTGTCTTGGCGAATGTCCTTGTTCAAGAGCATCATGAGGTTGTCCAAGCGACATGTGACGTGGCTGGTGCTCATTCATCTCGCTCCCACATTGCATGGAGTACCACTTTTTCCCAAGATTTAAGGACAAATCCTTTTCAAGAGGAGGGGAATGATACGAATGAGCAAGCCTCAAAGGGAGGATTGGGCCTCGATTAAGTAGCTCTTGTTGAGCTTAGCTTCGGCCATGTGGGCCTTAGGTCCAATAGTACTTTAGCTAGTCATTAAGCTAGTTAATTAGTAGGTTAGCTTTCGGCCAAGAGAGACCCAATGGGCTGGCCGATTTTCCCTTCATGCTTTCCAAGCTTTATTAGGTTTAGTCAAGGCTATAAATAGCCCTAAAGCTGATGGTACATTTAGTTTTTGCGATGTTATTAATAAAATTCCAGACTTTCGTCTTACATTAAGCCAAATTCCTCTAGCTTGTGAAAGCGAAGTTGAACATCCTAGTGTGGTTCCTAGGTTGTTTATTGACTTATCAATCAAGCAAACACACTTGATTGTGGCATCCTCTGCCGTTGAATTCGTTCTTGAGTGGTCCGAGTTTGGGTTCAACTCCGTCGATTCCGTAACGTGTCCTCTAAGATCCTAAGTTGCTTCCGCGACCGGGCAGCGAGACCCTCGACAGCTCAGCGGAGGTCGAAGACCTGATTGACTAACACCAAAGCAACACCAAAATACCACCAAACCCCCGACCAAAAGGCCGAGGACCAGCACGCTCCGCAAATTCCAGAATTTTGGGTTGTCGGGTAGAGTACTTCTAGGATTTTCAAAAATTCAGCCTTGAAGGCATTTTGTCTTGCCTTCTTTTTCAGTCATTAGTCCTAATCTGAGTTTTAGATCGCGTCTAGGCCTTCATTCACCTCCATTCCTTGCTGCTATCTTGTGTCACTTGTTGACTAGTCAAGAACGTACCTTGCGGTGACGCCTAATTTGTTCAACCCGAGCAACTAGCAAGCCAAGGAATTGCTTGGTGAGACTATTAGAGAGTGATACACTTGAGTGAAACACAAGCGTGAGTGACCTATACATTGTACCAAAAAAAAAAAAGAAGGAGAGAAGAGGTCGTTTGCTTATTTTCTTTTGCAGGTTTACCTAAGCATGTCTAGTGGAGTTGGTGACCAAACAATGGACTTTAAACTACACATGGTGGCCATGATGGAAGAATTCAAGCAGAGTTTGGATGAAGCTTTCGAGCCTCTTCATAGACGCCTTGACCGAATGGTGAATAAGGATGTCAAGAGGAGGGGTTCCCCACAATTTCATCCTGACGTCCAACCTACCTCTTCAAAGTCATTATATTCAAGGAGAAGGGAGGAGGTTCATTCGACAACAAAGCATGCAAATACTTTATCCATAGATGAAGGAGTTAGTTGAGTGCAGGAGACATGTCAACAACTCTCCTCCAACAAAAACTTGAAAAAGAGCGAGTTGAGTATGGTGGTGAGAGTGCACTTGAGGTAAAAGTTGAGGAATGTGAGATTGAAAAAGAGGTAAAAAAATCTGAGGAGATGAGTGAAGCATCAAGTGAGCTGATTGTGCATGGGAAGGCGAGTGTTTATAGTTTTCCTAACGAACTTAACTTTTGCCTTGTTTAGTGTTTCTGCTTTTGTACAGATTGAGCGAAGTCGAGTGAAGTTAGTCATGCAATGTTCCATTCCAAAGTTGCTTGTACAATTCACTAGCTTCCATGGAGTTTGTCTTCTAGGAGATAGATCTATTTGGTATCACTTCATGGAACAACCCGAATCTGTCCGCACCAATGGAGAATTAATTCGAACTCCATATTTCTATTCTTGTTTGTTACCCACGGTTCATTCATCATCTTTACCTTCTTTTGAGCATTATTTCCATCCTCACACATGTATTTCCTATGCAGATTTTGAAGGAAAATGTAAAGAGCCATCAATGCAGTCTCAAGTTGAATCGATTGATGGAAGGAATCACGTGTCACGGGGAGTTTTTGCATTTAACTCTTATTCTACACCTTCTTACCACTTAATTAATGACGTTCCATTGCTTATGTATCCAATTTCTGGTTCAAAACAAGCTGAGACTCATTTTGTTTTTGTAGGTTGTAAGGCTGCTCGAAATTTTCCAGCTTTGATTAAAGAGTTGCAACCTGGTTTCATGCTTGTGCCAGCTGCTTGTAATCTTCCATGCATATTCATACATCCAAAAGCTGGTCACCATGAGATCATTTTATCAACTCAAACTGGCGCAAATTCAAGTGACTCGTCTGGAGTGTGACCTTCACTTCATTGCTGCCACTTATGTTGGGTGATGCAGACAAGTGTGTCAATCAAGACCCGAATGTTGTTTTTACCTCACTGGTTCATCCTTCCACGGAAGCGCAACATGAATGGCTCATTGTTCTATCTGCAGATGGGCAAGTAGTGCCAAATCAGCAACAACTAGGGTCGAATTATACTACCTTGCACAATCAGATTCAAGATTTTTCTAAGCTGAATGAGAGTCATCATGAAGATCCCTATCTAGTGCATGTGAAACGTAAGTTGTCAAGTAGTATTAACCCTACATATACTAATTGTGTGATTTGTTTTATGGGTTTGAATTTGACATGCAAACGACCAAGGGTTGATGAGAGAGTTTTGGAGTGCTACATGGAATTTTCACAAGCTTTATACAAGGTGTTTCTTGTCTTGGCGAATGTCCTTGTTCAAGAGCATCATGAGGTTGTCCAAGCGACATGTGACGTGGCTGGTGCTCATTCATCTCGCTCCCACATTGCATGGAGTACCACTTTTTCCCAAGATTTAAGGACAAATCCTTTTCAAGAGGAGGGGAATGATACGAATGAGCAAGCCTCAAAGGGAGGATTGGGCCTCGATTAAGTAGCTCTTGTTGAGCTTAGCTTCGGCCATGTGGGCCTTAGGTCCAATAGTACTTTAGCTAGTCATTAAGCTAGTTAATTAGTAGGTTAGCTTTCGGCCAAGAGAGACCCAATGGGCTGGCCGATTTTCCCTTCATGCTTTCCAAGCTTTATTAGGTTTAGTCAAGGCTATAAATAGCCCTAAAGCTGATGGTACATTTAGTTTTTGCGATGTTATTAATAAAATTCCAGACTTTCGTCTTACATTAAGCCAAATTCCTCTAGCTTGTGAAAGCGAAGTTGAACATCCTAGTGTGGTTCCTAGGTTGTTTATTGACTTATCAATCAAGCAAACACACTTGATTGTGGCATCCTCTGCCGTTGAATTCGTTCTTGAGTGGTCCGAGTTTGGGTTCAACTCCGTCGATTCCGTAACGTGTCCTCTAAGATCCTAAGTTGCTTCCGCGACCGGGCAGCGAGACCCTCGACAGCTCAGCGGAGGTCGAAGACCTGATTGACTAACACCAAAGCAACACCAAAATACCACCAAACCCCCGACCAAAAGGCCGAGGACCAGCACGCTCCGCAAATTCCAGAATTTTGGGTTGTCGGGTAGAGTACTTCTAGGATTTTCAAAAATTCAGCCTTGAAGGCATTTTGTCTTGCCTTCTTTTTCAGTCATTAGTCCTAATCTGAGTTTTAGATCGCGTCTAGGCCTTCATTCACCTCCATTCCTTGCTGCTATCTTGTGTCACTTGTTGACTAGTCAAGAACGTACCTTGCGGTGACGCCTAATTTGTTCAACCCGAGCAACTAGCAAGCCAAGGAATTGCTTGGTGAGACTATTAGAGAGTGATACACTTGAGTGAAACACAAGCGTGAGTGACCTATACATTGTACCAAAAA
Organism: Coffea arabica; assembly: GCF_036785885.1. Lineage (NCBI taxonomy): Eukaryota > Viridiplantae > Streptophyta > Magnoliopsida > Gentianales > Rubiaceae > Coffea > Coffea arabica. Next base: position 32,972,617 of record NC_092323.1, on the reverse strand, counting down.
AAAAAAGAAGGAGAGAAGAGGTCGTTTGCTTATTTTCTTTTGCAGGTTTACCTAAGCATGTCTAGTGGAGTTGGTGACCAAACAATGGACTTTAAACTACACATGGTGGCCATGATGGAAGAATTCAAGCAGAGTTTGGATGAAGCTTTCGAGCCTCTTCATAGACGCCTTGACCGAATGGTGAATAAGGATGTCAAGAGGAGGGGTTCCCCACAATTTCATCCTGACGTCCAACCTACCTCTTCAAAGTCATTATATTCAAGGAGAAGGGAGGAGGTTCATTCGACAACAAAGCATGCAAATACTTTATCCATAGATGAAGGAGTTAGTTGAGTGCAGGAGACATGTCAACAACTCTCCTCCAACAAAAACTTGAAAAAGAGCGAGTTGAGTATGGTGGTGAGAGTGCACTTGAGGTAAAAGTTGAGGAATGTGAGATTGAAAAAGAGGTAAAAAAATCTGAGGAGATGAGTGAAGCATCAAGTGAGCTGATTGTGCATGGGAAGGCGAGTGTTTATAGTTTTCCTAACGAACTTAACTTTTGCCTTGTTTAGTGTTTCTGCTTTTGTACAGATTGAGCGAAGTCGAGTGAAGTTAGTCATGCAATGTTCCATTCCAAAGTTGCTTGTACAATTCACTAGCTTCCATGGAGTTTGTCTTCTAGGAGATAGATCTATTTGGTATCACTTCATGGAACAACCCGAATCTGTCCGCACCAATGGAGAATTAATTCGAACTCCATATTTCTATTCTTGTTTGTTACCCACGGTTCATTCATCATCTTTACCTTCTTTTGAGCATTATTTCCATCCTCACACATGTATTTCCTATGCAGATTTTGAAGGAAAATGTAAAGAGCCATCAATGCAGTCTCAAGTTGAATCGATTGATGGAAGGAATCACGTGTCACGGGGAGTTTTTGCATTTAACTCTTATTCTACACCTTCTTACCACTTAATTAATGACGTTCCATTGCTTATGTATCCAATTTCTGGTTCAAAACAAGCTGAGACTCATTTTGTTTTTGTAGGTTGTAAGGCTGCTCGAAATTTTCCAGCTTTGATTAAAGAGTTGCAACCTGGTTTCATGCTTGTGCCAGCTGCTTGTAATCTTCCATGCATATTCATACATCCAAAAGCTGGTCACCATGAGATCATTTTATCAACTCAAACTGGCGCAAATTCAAGTGACTCGTCTGGAGTGTGACCTTCACTTCATTGCTGCCACTTATGTTGGGTGATGCAGACAAGTGTGTCAATCAAGACCCGAATGTTGTTTTTACCTCACTGGTTCATCCTTCCACGGAAGCGCAACATGAATGGCTCATTGTTCTATCTGCAGATGGGCAAGTAGTGCCAAATCAGCAACAACTAGGGTCGAATTATACTACCTTGCACAATCAGATTCAAGATTTTTCTAAGCTGAATGAGAGTCATCATGAAGATCCCTATCTAGTGCATGTGAAACGTAAGTTGTCAAGTAGTATTAACCCTACATATACTAATTGTGTGATTTGTTTTATGGGTTTGAATTTGACATGCAAACGACCAAGGGTTGATGAGAGAGTTTTGGAGTGCTACATGGAATTTTCACAAGCTTTATACAAGGTGTTTCTTGTCTTGGCGAATGTCCTTGTTCAAGAGCATCATGAGGTTGTCCAAGCGACATGTGACGTGGCTGGTGCTCATTCATCTCGCTCCCACATTGCATGGAGTACCACTTTTTCCCAAGATTTAAGGACAAATCCTTTTCAAGAGGAGGGGAATGATACGAATGAGCAAGCCTCAAAGGGAGGATTGGGCCTCGATTAAGTAGCTCTTGTTGAGCTTAGCTTCGGCCATGTGGGCCTTAGGTCCAATAGTACTTTAGCTAGTCATTAAGCTAGTTAATTAGTAGGTTAGCTTTCGGCCAAGAGAGACCCAATGGGCTGGCCGATTTTCCCTTCATGCTTTCCAAGCTTTATTAGGTTTAGTCAAGGCTATAAATAGCCCTAAAGCTGATGGTACATTTAGTTTTTGCGATGTTATTAATAAAATTCCAGACTTTCGTCTTACATTAAGCCAAATTCCTCTAGCTTGTGAAAGCGAAGTTGAACATCCTAGTGTGGTTCCTAGGTTGTTTATTGACTTATCAATCAAGCAAACACACTTGATTGTGGCATCCTCTGCCGTTGAATTCGTTCTTGAGTGGTCCGAGTTTGGGTTCAACTCCGTCGATTCCGTAACGTGTCCTCTAAGATCCTAAGTTGCTTCCGCGACCGGGCAGCGAGACCCTCGACAGCTCAGCGGAGGTCGAAGACCTGATTGACTAACACCAAAGCAACACCAAAATACCACCAAACCCCCGACCAAAAGGCCGAGGACCAGCACGCTCCGCAAATTCCAGAATTTTGGGTTGTCGGGTAGAGTACTTCTAGGATTTTCAAAAATTCAGCCTTGAAGGCATTTTGTCTTGCCTTCTTTTTCAGTCATTAGTCCTAATCTGAGTTTTAGATCGCGTCTAGGCCTTCATTCACCTCCATTCCTTGCTGCTATCTTGTGTCACTTGTTGACTAGTCAAGAACGTACCTTGCGGTGACGCCTAATTTGTTCAACCCGAGCAACTAGCAAGCCAAGGAATTGCTTGGTGAGACTATTAGAGAGTGATACACTTGAGTGAAACACAAGCGTGAGTGACCTATACATTGTACCAAAAAAAAAAAGAAGGAGAGAAGAGGTCGTTTGCTTATTTTCTTTTGCAGGTTTACCTAAGCATGTCTAGTGGAGTTGGTGACCAAACAATGGACTTTAAACTACACATGGTGGCCATGATGGAAGAATTCAAGCAGAGTTTGGATGAAGCTTTCGAGCCTCTTCATAGACGCCTTGACCGAATGGTGAATAAGGATGTCAAGAGGAGGGGTTCCCCACAATTTCATCCTGACGTCCAACCTACCTCTTCAAAGTCATTATATTCAAGGAGAAGGGAGGAGGTTCATTCGACAACAAAGCATGCAAATACTTTATCCATAGATGAAGGAGTTAGTTGAGTGCAGGAGACATGTCAACAACTCTCCTCCAACAAAAACTTGAAAAAGAGCGAGTTGAGTATGGTGGTGAGAGTGCACTTGAGGTAAAAGTTGAGGAATGTGAGATTGAAAAAGAGGTAAAAAAATCTGAGGAGATGAGTGAAGCATCAAGTGAGCTGATTGTGCATGGGAAGGCGAGTGTTTATAGTTTTCCTAACGAACTTAACTTTTGCCTTGTTTAGTGTTTCTGCTTTTGTACAGATTGAGCGAAGTCGAGTGAAGTTAGTCATGCAATGTTCCATTCCAAAGTTGCTTGTACAATTCACTAGCTTCCATGGAGTTTGTCTTCTAGGAGATAGATCTATTTGGTATCACTTCATGGAACAACCCGAATCTGTCCGCACCAATGGAGAATTAATTCGAACTCCATATTTCTATTCTTGTTTGTTACCCACGGTTCATTCATCATCTTTACCTTCTTTTGAGCATTATTTCCATCCTCACACATGTATTTCCTATGCAGATTTTGAAGGAAAATGTAAAGAGCCATCAATGCAGTCTCAAGTTGAATCGATTGATGGAAGGAATCACGTGTCACGGGGAGTTTTTGCATTTAACTCTTATTCTACACCTTCTTACCACTTAATTAATGACGTTCCATTGCTTATGTATCCAATTTCTGGTTCAAAACAAGCTGAGACTCATTTTGTTTTTGTAGGTTGTAAGGCTGCTCGAAATTTTCCAGCTTTGATTAAAGAGTTGCAACCTGGTTTCATGCTTGTGCCAGCTGCTTGTAATCTTCCATGCATATTCATACATCCAAAAGCTGGTCACCATGAGATCATTTTATCAACTCAAACTGGCGCAAATTCAAGTGACTCGTCTGGAGTGTGACCTTCACTTCATTGCTGCCACTTATGTTGGGTGATGCAGACAAGTGTGTCAATCAAGACCCGAATGTTGTTTTTACCTCACTGGTTCATCCTTCCACGGAAGCGCAACATGAATGGCTCATTGTTCTATCTGCAGATGGGCAAGTAGTGCCAAATCAGCAACAACTAGGGTCGAATTATACTACCTTGCACAATCAGATTCAAGATTTTTCTAAGCTGAATGAGAGTCATCATGAAGATCCCTATCTAGTGCATGTGAAACGTAAGTTGTCAAGTAGTATTAACCCTACATATACTAATTGTGTGATTTGTTTTATGGGTTTGAATTTGACATGCAAACGACCAAGGGTTGATGAGAGAGTTTTGGAGTGCTACATGGAATTTTCACAAGCTTTATACAAGGTGTTTCTTGTCTTGGCGAATGTCCTTGTTCAAGAGCATCATGAGGTTGTCCAAGCGACATGTGACGTGGCTGGTGCTCATTCATCTCGCTCCCACATTGCATGGAGTACCACTTTTTCCCAAGATTTAAGGACAAATCCTTTTCAAGAGGAGGGGAATGATACGAATGAGCAAGCCTCAAAGGGAGGATTGGGCCTCGATTAAGTAGCTCTTGTTGAGCTTAGCTTCGGCCATGTGGGCCTTAGGTCCAATAGTACTTTAGCTAGTCATTAAGCTAGTTAATTAGTAGGTTAGCTTTCGGCCAAGAGAGACCCAATGGGCTGGCCGATTTTCCCTTCATGCTTTCCAAGCTTTATTAGGTTTAGTCAAGGCTATAAATAGCCCTAAAGCTGATGGTACATTTAGTTTTTGCGATGTTATTAATAAAATTCCAGACTTTCGTCTTACATTAAGCCAAATTCCTCTAGCTTGTGAAAGCGAAGTTGAACATCCTAGTGTGGTTCCTAGGTTGTTTATTGACTTATCAATCAAGCAAACACACTTGATTGTGGCATCCTCTGCCGTTGAATTCGTTCTTGAGTGGTCCGAGTTTGGGTTCAACTCCGTCGATTCCGTAACGTGTCCTCTAAGATCCTAAGTTGCTTCCGCGACCGGGCAGCGAGACCCTCGACAGCTCAGCGGAGGTCGAAGACCTGATTGACTAACACCAAAGCAACACCAAAATACCACCAAACCCCCGACCAAAAGGCCGAGGACCAGCACGCTCCGCAAATTCCAGAATTTTGGGTTGTCGGGTAGAGTACTTCTAGGATTTTCAAAAATTCAGCCTTGAAGGCATTTTGTCTTGCCTTCTTTTTCAGTCATTAGTCCTAATCTGAGTTTTAGATCGCGTCTAGGCCTTCATTCACCTCCATTCCTTGCTGCTATCTTGTGTCACTTGTTGACTAGTCAAGAACGTACCTTGCGGTGACGCCTAATTTGTTCAACCCGAGCAACTAGCAAGCCAAGGAATTGCTTGGTGAGACTATTAGAGAGTGATACACTTGAGTGAAACACAAGCGTGAGTGACCTATACATTGTACCAAAAAAAAAAAGAAGGAGAGAAGAGGTCGTTTGCTTATTTTCTTTTGCAGGTTTACCTAAGCATGTCTAGTGGAGTTGGTGACCAAACAATGGACTTTAAACTACACATGGTGGCCATGATGGAAGAATTCAAGCAGAGTTTGGATGAAGCTTTCGAGCCTCTTCATAGACGCCTTGACCGAATGGTGAATAAGGATGTCAAGAGGAGGGGTTCCCCACAATTTCATCCTGACGTCCAACCTACCTCTTCAAAGTCATTATATTCAAGGAGAAGGGAGGAGGTTCATTCGACAACAAAGCATGCAAATACTTTATCCATAGATGAAGGAGTTAGTTGAGTGCAGGAGACATGTCAACAACTCTCCTCCAACAAAAACTTGAAAAAGAGCGAGTTGAGTATGGTGGTGAGAGTGCACTTGAGGTAAAAGTTGAGGAATGTGAGATTGAAAAAGAGGTAAAAAAATCTGAGGAGATGAGTGAAGCATCAAGTGAGCTGATTGTGCATGGGAAGGCGAGTGTTTATAGTTTTCCTAACGAACTTAACTTTTGCCTTGTTTAGTGTTTCTGCTTTTGTACAGATTGAGCGAAGTCGAGTGAAGTTAGTCATGCAATGTTCCATTCCAAAGTTGCTTGTACAATTCACTAGCTTCCATGGAGTTTGTCTTCTAGGAGATAGATCTATTTGGTATCACTTCATGGAACAACCCGAATCTGTCCGCACCAATGGAGAATTAATTCGAACTCCATATTTCTATTCTTGTTTGTTACCCACGGTTCATTCATCATCTTTACCTTCTTTTGAGCATTATTTCCATCCTCACACATGTATTTCCTATGCAGATTTTGAAGGAAAATGTAAAGAGCCATCAATGCAGTCTCAAGTTGAATCGATTGATGGAAGGAATCACGTGTCACGGGGAGTTTTTGCATTTAACTCTTATTCTACACCTTCTTACCACTTAATTAATGACGTTCCATTGCTTATGTATCCAATTTCTGGTTCAAAACAAGCTGAGACTCATTTTGTTTTTGTAGGTTGTAAGGCTGCTCGAAATTTTCCAGCTTTGATTAAAGAGTTGCAACCTGGTTTCATGCTTGTGCCAGCTGCTTGTAATCTTCCATGCATATTCATACATCCAAAAGCTGGTCACCATGAGATCATTTTATCAACTCAAACTGGCGCAAATTCAAGTGACTCGTCTGGAGTGTGACCTTCACTTCATTGCTGCCACTTATGTTGGGTGATGCAGACAAGTGTGTCAATCAAGACCCGAATGTTGTTTTTACCTCACTGGTTCATCCTTCCACGGAAGCGCAACATGAATGGCTCATTGTTCTATCTGCAGATGGGCAAGTAGTGCCAAATCAGCAACAACTAGGGTCGAATTATACTACCTTGCACAATCAGATTCAAGATTTTTCTAAGCTGAATGAGAGTCATCATGAAGATCCCTATCTAGTGCATGTGAAACGTAAGTTGTCAAGTAGTATTAACCCTACATATACTAATTGTGTGATTTGTTTTATGGGTTTGAATTTGACATGCAAACGACCAAGGGTTGATGAGAGAGTTTTGGAGTGCTACATGGAATTTTCACAAGCTTTATACAAGGTGTTTCTTGTCTTGGCGAATGTCCTTGTTCAAGAGCATCATGAGGTTGTCCAAGCGACATGTGACGTGGCTGGTGCTCATTCATCTCGCTCCCACATTGCATGGAGTACCACTTTTTCCCAAGATTTAAGGACAAATCCTTTTCAAGAGGAGGGGAATGATACGAATGAGCAAGCCTCAAAGGGAGGATTGGGCCTCGATTAAGTAGCTCTTGTTGAGCTTAGCTTCGGCCATGTGGGCCTTAGGTCCAATAGTACTTTAGCTAGTCATTAAGCTAGTTAATTAGTAGGTTAGCTTTCGGCCAAGAGAGACCCAATGGGCTGGCCGATTTTCCCTTCATGCTTTCCAAGCTTTATTAGGTTTAGTCAAGGCTATAAATAGCCCTAAAGCTGATGGTACATTTAGTTTTTGCGATGTTATTAATAAAATTCCAGACTTTCGTCTTACATTAAGCCAAATTCCTCTAGCTTGTGAAAGCGAAGTTGAACATCCTAGTGTGGTTCCTAGGTTGTTTATTGACTTATCAATCAAGCAAACACACTTGATTGTGGCATCCTCTGCCGTTGAATTCGTTCTTGAGTGGTCCGAGTTTGGGTTCAACTCCGTCGATTCCGTAACGTGTCCTCTAAGATCCTAAGTTGCTTCCGCGACCGGGCAGCGAGACCCTCGACAGCTCAGCGGAGGTCGAAGACCTGATTGACTAACACCAAAGCAACACCAAAATACCACCAAACCCCCGACCAAAAGGCCGAGGACCAGCACGCTCCGCAAATTCCAGAATTTTGGGTTGTCGGGTAGAGTACTTCTAGGATTTTCAAAAATTCAGCCTTGAAGGCATTTTGTCTTGCCTTCTTTTTCAGTCATTAGTCCTAATCTGAGTTTTAGATCGCGTCTAGGCCTTCATTCACCTCCATTCCTTGCTGCTATCTTGTGTCACTTGTTGACTAGTCAAGAACGTACCTTGCGGTGACGCCTAATTTGTTCAACCCGAGCAACTAGCAAGCCAAGGAATTGCTTGGTGAGACTATTAGAGAGTGATACACTTGAGTGAAACACAAGCGTGAGTGACCTATACATTGTACCAAAAAAAAAAAGAAGGAGAGAAGAGGTCGTTTGCTTATTTTCTTTTGCAGGTTTACCTAAGCATGTCTAGTGGAGTTGGTGACCAAACAATGGACTTTAAACTACACATGGTGGCCATGATGGAAGAATTCAAGCAGAGTTTGGATGAAGCTTTCGAGCCTCTTCATAGACGCCTTGACCGAATGGTGAATAAGGATGTCAAGAGGAGGGGTTCCCCACAATTTCATCCTGACGTCCAACCTACCTCTTCAAAGTCATTATATTCAAGGAGAAGGGAGGAGGTTCATTCGACAACAAAGCATGCAAATACTTTATCCATAGATGAAGGAGTTAGTTGAGTGCAGGAGACATGTCAACAACTCTCCTCCAACAAAAACTTGAAAAAGAGCGAGTTGAGTATGGTGGTGAGAGTGCACTTGAGGTAAAAGTTGAGGAATGTGAGATTGAAAAAGAGGTAAAAAAATCTGAGGAGATGAGTGAAGCATCAAGTGAGCTGATTGTGCATGGGAAGGCGAGTGTTTATAGTTTTCCTAACGAACTTAACTTTTGCCTTGTTTAGTGTTTCTGCTTTTGTACAGATTGAGCGAAGTCGAGTGAAGTTAGTCATGCAATGTTCCATTCCAAAGTTGCTTGTACAATTCACTAGCTTCCATGGAGTTTGTCTTCTAGGAGATAGATCTATTTGGTATCACTTCATGGAACAACCCGAATCTGTCCGCACCAATGGAGAATTAATTCGAACTCCATATTTCTATTCTTGTTTGTTACCCACGGTTCATTCATCATCTTTACCTTCTTTTGAGCATTATTTCCATCCTCACACATGTATTTCCTATGCAGATTTTGAAGGAAAATGTAAAGAGCCATCAATGCAGTCTCAAGTTGAATCGATTGATGGAAGGAATCACGTGTCACGGGGAGTTTTTGCATTTAACTCTTATTCTACACCTTCTTACCACTTAATTAATGACGTTCCATTGCTTATGTATCCAATTTCTGGTTCAAAACAAGCTGAGACTCATTTTGTTTTTGTAGGTTGTAAGGCTGCTCGAAATTTTCCAGCTTTGATTAAAGAGTTGCAACCTGGTTTCATGCTTGTGCCAGCTGCTTGTAATCTTCCATGCATATTCATACATCCAAAAGCTGGTCACCATGAGATCATTTTATCAACTCAAACTGGCGCAAATTCAAGTGACTCGTCTGGAGTGTGACCTTCACTTCATTGCTGCCACTTATGTTGGGTGATGCAGACAAGTGTGTCAATCAAGACCCGAATGTTGTTTTTACCTCACTGGTTCATCCTTCCACGGAAGCGCAACATGAATGGCTCATTGTTCTATCTGCAGATGGGCAAGTAGTGCCAAATCAGCAACAACTAGGGTCGAATTATACTACCTTGCACAATCAGATTCAAGATTTTTCTAAGCTGAATGAGAGTCATCATGAAGATCCCTATCTAGTGCATGTGAAACGTAAGTTGTCAAGTAGTATTAACCCTACATATACTAATTGTGTGATTTGTTTTATGGGTTTGAATTTGACATGCAAACGACCAAGGGTTGATGAGAGAGTTTTGGAGTGCTACATGGAATTTTCACAAGCTTTATACAAGGTGTTTCTTGTCTTGGCGAATGTCCTTGTTCAAGAGCATCATGAGGTTGTCCAAGCGACATGTGACGTGGCTGGTGCTCATTCATCTCGCTCCCACATTGCATGGAGTACCACTTTTTCCCAAGATTTAAGGACAAATCCTTTTCAAGAGGAGGGGAATGATACGAATGAGCAAGCCTCAAAGGGAGGATTGGGCCTCGATTAAGTAGCTCTTGTTGAGCTTAGCTTCGGCCATGTGGGCCTTAGGTCCAATAGTACTTTAGCTAGTCATTAAGCTAGTTAATTAGTAGGTTAGCTTTCGGCCAAGAGAGACCCAATGGGCTGGCCGATTTTCCCTTCATGCTTTCCAAGCTTTATTAGGTTTAGTCAAGGCTATAAATAGCCCTAAAGCTGATGGTACATTTAGTTTTTGCGATGTTATTAATAAAATTCCAGACTTTCGTCTTACATTAAGCCAAATTCCTCTAGCTTGTGAAAGCGAAGTTGAACATCCTAGTGTGGTTCCTAGGTTGTTTATTGACTTATCAATCAAGCAAACACACTTGATTGTGGCATCCTCTGCCGTTGAATTCGTTCTTGAGTGGTCCGAGTTTGGGTTCAACTCCGTCGATTCCGTAACGTGTCCTCTAAGATCCTAAGTTGCTTCCGCGACCGGGCAGCGAGACCCTCGACAGCTCAGCGGAGGTCGAAGACCTGATTGACTAACACCAAAGCAACACCAAAATACCACCAAACCCCCGACCAAAAGGCCGAGGACCAGCACGCTCCGCAAATTCCAGAATTTTGGGTTGTCGGGTAGAGTACTTCTAGGATTTTCAAAAATTCAGCCTTGAAGGCATTTTGTCTTGCCTTCTTTTTCAGTCATTAGTCCTAATCTGAGTTTTAGATCGCGTCTAGGCCTTCATTCACCTCCATTCCTTGCTGCTATCTTGTGTCACTTGTTGACTAGTCAAGAACGTACCTTGCGGTGACGCCTAATTTGTTCAACCCGAGCAACTAGCAAGCCAAGGAATTGCTTGGTGAGACTATTAGAGAGTGATACACTTGAGTGAAACACAAGCGTGAGTGACCTATACATTGTACCAAAAAAAAAAAGAAGGAGAGAAGAGGTCGTTTGCTTATTTTCTTTTGCAGGTTTACCTAAGCATGTCTAGTGGAGTTGGTGACCAAACAATGGACTTTAAACTACACATGGTGGCCATGATGGAAGAATTCAAGCAGAGTTTGGATGAAGCTTTCGAGCCTCTTCATAGACGCCTTGACCGAATGGTGAATAAGGATGTCAAGAGGAGGGGTTCCCCACAATTTCATCCTGACGTCCAACCTACCTCTTCAAAGTCATTATATTCAAGGAGAAGGGAGGAGGTTCATTCGACAACAAAGCATGCAAATACTTTATCCATAGATGAAGGAGTTAGTTGAGTGCAGGAGACATGTCAACAACTCTCCTCCAACAAAAACTTGAAAAAGAGCGAGTTGAGTATGGTGGTGAGAGTGCACTTGAGGTAAAAGTTGAGGAATGTGAGATTGAAAAAGAGGTAAAAAAATCTGAGGAGATGAGTGAAGCATCAAGTGAGCTGATTGTGCATGGGAAGGCGAGTGTTTATAGTTTTCCTAACGAACTTAACTTTTGCCTTGTTTAGTGTTTCTGCTTTTGTACAGATTGAGCGAAGTCGAGTGAAGTTAGTCATGCAATGTTCCATTCCAAAGTTGCTTGTACAATTCACTAGCTTCCATGGAGTTTGTCTTCTAGGAGATAGATCTATTTGGTATCACTTCATGGAACAACCCGAATCTGTCCGCACCAATGGAGAATTAATTCGAACTCCATATTTCTATTCTTGTTTGTTACCCACGGTTCATTCATCATCTTTACCTTCTTTTGAGCATTATTTCCATCCTCACACATGTATTTCCTATGCAGATTTTGAAGGAAAATGTAAAGAGCCATCAATGCAGTCTCAAGTTGAATCGATTGATGGAAGGAATCACGTGTCACGGGGAGTTTTTGCATTTAACTCTTATTCTACACCTTCTTACCACTTAATTAATGACGTTCCATTGCTTATGTATCCAATTTCTGGTTCAAAACAAGCTGAGACTCATTTTGTTTTTGTAGGTTGTAAGGCTGCTCGAAATTTTCCAGCTTTGATTAAAGAGTTGCAACCTGGTTTCATGCTTGTGCCAGCTGCTTGTAATCTTCCATGCATATTCATACATCCAAAAGCTGGTCACCATGAGATCATTTTATCAACTCAAACTGGCGCAAATTCAAGTGACTCGTCTGGAGTGTGACCTTCACTTCATTGCTGCCACTTATGTTGGGTGATGCAGACAAGTGTGTCAATCAAGACCCGAATGTTGTTTTTACCTCACTGGTTCATCCTTCCACGGAAGCGCAACATGAATGGCTCATTGTTCTATCTGCAGATGGGCAAGTAGTGCCAAATCAGCAACAACTAGGGTCGAATTATACTACCTTGCACAATCAGATTCAAGATTTTTCTAAGCTGAATGAGAGTCATCATGAAGATCCCTATCTAGTGCATGTGAAACGTAAGTTGTCAAGTAGTATTAACCCTACATATACTAATTGTGTGATTTGTTTTATGGGTTTGAATTTGACATGCAAACGACCAAGGGTTGATGAGAGAGTTTTGGAGTGCTACATGGAATTTTCACAAGCTTTATACAAGGTGTTTCTTGTCTTGGCGAATGTCCTTGTTCAAGAGCATCATGAGGTTGTCCAAGCGACATGTGACGTGGCTGGTGCTCATTCATCTCGCTCCCACATTGCATGGAGTACCACTTTTTCCCAAGATTTAAGGACAAATCCTTTTCAAGAGGAGGGGAATGATACGAATGAGCAAGCCTCAAAGGGAGGATTGGGCCTCGATTAAGTAGCTCTTGTTGAGCTTAGCTTCGGCCATGTGGGCCTTAGGTCCAATAGTACTTTAGCTAGTCATTAAGCTAGTTAATTAGTAGGTTAGCTTTCGGCCAAGAGAGACCCAATGGGCTGGCCGATTTTCCCTTCATGCTTTCCAAGCTTTATTAGGTTTAGTCAAGGCTATAAATAGCCCTAAAGCTGATGGTACATTTAGTTTTTGCGATGTTATTAATAAAATTCCAGACTTTCGTCTTACATTAAGCCAAATTCCTCTAGCTTGTGAAAGCGAAGTTGAACATCCTAGTGTGGTTCCTAGGTTGTTTATTGACTTATCAATCAAGCAAACACACTTGATTGTGGCATCCTCTGCCGTTGAATTCGTTCTTGAGTGGTCCGAGTTTGGGTTCAACTCCGTCGATTCCGTAACGTGTCCTCTAAGATCCTAAGTTGCTTCCGCGACCGGGCAGCGAGACCCTCGACAGCTCAGCGGAGGTCGAAGACCTGATTGACTAACACCAAAGCAACACCAAAATACCACCAAACCCCCGACCAAAAGGCCGAGGACCAGCACGCTCCGCAAATTCCAGAATTTTGGGTTGTCGGGTAGAGTACTTCTAGGATTTTCAAAAATTCAGCCTTGAAGGCATTTTGTCTTGCCTTCTTTTTCAGTCATTAGTCCTAATCTGAGTTTTAGATCGCGTCTAGGCCTTCATTCACCTCCATTCCTTGCTGCTATCTTGTGTCACTTGTTGACTAGTCAAGAACGTACCTTGCGGTGACGCCTAATTTGTTCAACCCGAGCAACTAGCAAGCCAAGGAATTGCTTGGTGAGACTATTAGAGAGTGATACACTTGAGTGAAACACAAGCGTGAGTGACCTATACATTGTACCAAAAAAAAAAAGAAGGAGAGAAGAGGTCGTTTGCTTATTTTCTTTTGCAGGTTTACCTAAGCATGTCTAGTGGAGTTGGTGACCAAACAATGGACTTTAAACTACACATGGTGGCCATGATGGAAGAATTCAAGCAGAGTTTGGATGAAGCTTTCGAGCCTCTTCATAGACGCCTTGACCGAATGGTGAATAAGGATGTCAAGAGGAGGGGTTCCCCACAATTTCATCCTGACGTCCAACCTACCTCTTCAAAGTCATTATATTCAAGGAGAAGGGAGGAGGTTCATTCGACAACAAAGCATGCAAATACTTTATCCATAGATGAAGGAGTTAGTTGAGTGCAGGAGACATGTCAACAACTCTCCTCCAACAAAAACTTGAAAAAGAGCGAGTTGAGTATGGTGGTGAGAGTGCACTTGAGGTAAAAGTTGAGGAATGTGAGATTGAAAAAGAGGTAAAAAAATCTGAGGAGATGAGTGAAGCATCAAGTGAGCTGATTGTGCATGGGAAGGCGAGTGTTTATAGTTTTCCTAACGAACTTAACTTTTGCCTTGTTTAGTGTTTCTGCTTTTGTACAGATTGAGCGAAGTCGAGTGAAGTTAGTCATGCAATGTTCCATTCCAAAGTTGCTTGTACAATTCACTAGCTTCCATGGAGTTTGTCTTCTAGGAGATAGATCTATTTGGTATCACTTCATGGAACAACCCGAATCTGTCCGCACCAATGGAGAATTAATTCGAACTCCATATTTCTATTCTTGTTTGTTACCCACGGTTCATTCATCATCTTTACCTTCTTTTGAGCATTATTTCCATCCTCACACATGTATTTCCTATGCAGATTTTGAAGGAAAATGTAAAGAGCCATCAATGCAGTCTCAAGTTGAATCGATTGATGGAAGGAATCACGTGTCACGGGGAGTTTTTGCATTTAACTCTTATTCTACACCTTCTTACCACTTAATTAATGACGTTCCATTGCTTATGTATCCAATTTCTGGTTCAAAACAAGCTGAGACTCATTTTGTTTTTGTAGGTTGTAAGGCTGCTCGAAATTTTCCAGCTTTGATTAAAGAGTTGCAACCTGGTTTCATGCTTGTGCCAGCTGCTTGTAATCTTCCATGCATATTCATACATCCAAAAGCTGGTCACCATGAGATCATTTTATCAACTCAAACTGGCGCAAATTCAAGTGACTCGTCTGGAGTGTGACCTTCACTTCATTGCTGCCACTTATGTTGGGTGATGCAGACAAGTGTGTCAATCAAGACCCGAATGTTGTTTTTACCTCACTGGTTCATCCTTCCACGGAAGCGCAACATGAATGGCTCATTGTTCTATCTGCAGATGGGCAAGTAGTGCCAAATCAGCAACAACTAGGGTCGAATTATACTACCTTGCACAATCAGATTCAAGATTTTTCTAAGCTGAATGAGAGTCATCATGAAGATCCCTATCTAGTGCATGTGAAACGTAAGTTGTCAAGTAGTATTAACCCTACATATACTAATTGTGTGATTTGTTTTATGGGTTTGAATTTGACATGCAAACGACCAAGGGTTGATGAGAGAGTTTTGGAGTGCTACATGGAATTTTCACAAGCTTTATACAAGGTGTTTCTTGTCTTGGCGAATGTCCTTGTTCAAGAGCATCATGAGGTTGTCCAAGCGACATGTGACGTGGCTGGTGCTCATTCATCTCGCTCCCACATTGCATGGAGTACCACTTTTTCCCAAGATTTAAGGACAAATCCTTTTCAAGAGGAGGGGAATGATACGAATGAGCAAGCCTCAAAGGGAGGATTGGGCCTCGATTAAGTAGCTCTTGTTGAGCTTAGCTTCGGCCATGTGGGCCTTAGGTCCAATAGTACTTTAGCTAGTCATTAAGCTAGTTAATTAGTAGGTTAGCTTTCGGCCAAGAGAGACCCAATGGGCTGGCCGATTTTCCCTTCATGCTTTCCAAGCTTTATTAGGTTTAGTCAAGGCTATAAATAGCCCTAAAGCTGATGGTACATTTAGTTTTTGCGATGTTATTAATAAAATTCCAGACTTTCGTCTTACATTAAGCCAAATTCCTCTAGCTTGTGAAAGCGAAGTTGAACATCCTAGTGTGGTTCCTAGGTTGTTTATTGACTTATCAATCAAGCAAACACACTTGATTGTGGCATCCTCTGCCGTTGAATTCGTTCTTGAGTGGTCCGAGTTTGGGTTCAACTCCGTCGATTCCGTAACGTGTCCTCTAAGATCCTAAGTTGCTTCCGCGACCGGGCAGCGAGACCCTCGACAGCTCAGCGGAGGTCGAAGACCTGATTGACTAACACCAAAGCAACACCAAAATACCACCAAACCCCCGACCAAAAGGCCGAGGACCAGCACGCTCCGCAAATTCCAGAATTTTGGGTTGTCGGGTAGAGTACTTCTAGGATTTTCAAAAATTCAGCCTTGAAGGCATTTTGTCTTGCCTTCTTTTTCAGTCATTAGTCCTAATCTGAGTTTTAGATCGCGTCTAGGCCTTCATTCACCTCCATTCCTTGCTTGACCGAATGGTGAATAAGGATGTCAAGAGGAGGGGTTCCCCACAATTTCATCCTGACGTCCAACCTACCTCTTCAAAGTCATTATATTCAAGGAGAAGGGAGGAGGTTCATTCGACAACAAAGCATGCAAATACTTTATCCATAGATGAAGGAGTTAGTTGAGTGCAGGAGACATGTCAACAACTCTCCTCCAACAAAAACTTGAAAAAGAGCGAGTTGAGTATGGTGGTGAGAGTGCACTTGAGGTAAAAGTTGAGGAATGTGAGATTGAAAAAGAGGTAAAAAAATCTGAGGAGATGAGTGAAGCATCAAGTGAGCTGATTGTGCATGGGAAGGCGAGTGTTTATAGTTTTCCTAACGAACTTAACTTTTGCCTTGTTTAGTGTTTCTGCTTTTGTACAGATTGAGCGAAGTCGAGTGAAGTTAGTCATGCAATGTTCCATTCCAAAGTTGCTTGTACAATTCACTAGCTTCCATGGAGTTTGTCTTCTAGGAGATAGATCTATTTGGTATCACTTCATGGAACAACCCGAATCTGTCCGCACCAATGGAGAATTAATTCGAACTCCATATTTCTATTCTTGTTTGTTACCCACGGTTCATTCATCATCTTTACCTTCTTTTGAGCATTATTTCCATCCTCACACATGTATTTCCTATGCAGATTTTGAAGGAAAATGTAAAGAGCCATCAATGCAGTCTCAAGTTGAATCGATTGATGGAAGGAATCACGTGTCACGGGGAGTTTTTGCATTTAACTCTTATTCTACACCTTCTTACCACTTAATTAATGACGTTCCATTGCTTATGTATCCAATTTCTGGTTCAAAACAAGCTGAGACTCATTTTGTTTTTGTAGGTTGTAAGGCTGCTCGAAATTTTCCAGCTTTGATTAAAGAGTTGCAACCTGGTTTCATGCTTGTGCCAGCTGCTTGTAATCTTCCATGCATATTCATACATCCAAAAGCTGGTCACCATGAGATCATTTTATCAACTCAAACTGGCGCAAATTCAAGTGACTCGTCTGGAGTGTGACCTTCACTTCATTGCTGCCACTTATGTTGGGTGATGCAGACAAGTGTGTCAATCAAGACCCGAATGTTGTTTTTACCTCACTGGTTCATCCTTCCACGGAAGCGCAACATGAATGGCTCATTGTTCTATCTGCAGATGGGCAAGTAGTGCCAAATCAGCAACAACTAGGGTCGAATTATACTACCTTGCACAATCAGATTCAAGATTTTTCTAAGCTGAATGAGAGTCATCATGAATATCCCTATCTAGTGCATGTGAAACGTAAGTTGTCAAGTAGTATTAACCCTACATATACTAATTGTGTGATTTGTTTTATGGGTTTGAATTTGACATGCAAACGACCAAGGGTTGATGAGAGAGTTTTGGAGTGCTACATGGAATTTTCACAAGCTTTATACAAGGTGTTTCTTGTCTTGGCGAATGTCCTTGTTCAAGAGCATCATGAGGTTGTCCAAGCGACATGTGACGTGGCTGGTGCTCATTCATCTCGCTCCCACATTGCATGGAGTACCACTTTTTCCCAAGATTTAAGGACAAATCCTTTTCAAGAGGAGGGGAATGATACGAATGAGCAAGCCTCAAAGGGAGGATTGGGCCTCGATTAAGTAGCTCTTGTTGAGCTTAGCTTCGGCCATGTGGGCCTTAGGTCCAATAGTACTTTAGCTAGTCATTAAGCTAGTTAATTAGTAGGTTAGCTTTCGGCCAAGAGAGACCCAATGGGCTGGCCGATTTTCCCTTCATGCTTTCCAAGCTTTATTAGGTTTAGTCAAGGCTATAAATAGCCCTAAAGCTGATGGTACATTTAGTTTTTGCGATGTTATTAATAAAATTCCAGACTTTCGTCTTACATTAAGCCAAATTCCTCTAGCTTGTGAAAGCGAAGTTGAACATCCTAGTGTGGTTCCTAGGTTGTTTATTGACTTATCAATCAAGCAAACACACTTGATTGTGGCATCCTCTGCCGTTGAATTCGTTCTTGAGTGGTCCGAGTTTGGGTTCAACTTCGTCGATTCCGTAACGTGTCCTCTAAGATCCTAAGTTGCTTCCGCGACCGGGCAGCGAGACCCTCGACAGCTCAGCGGAGGTCGAAGACCTGATTGACTAACACCAAAGCAACACCAAAATACCACCAAACCCCCGACCAAAAGGCCGAGGACCAGCACGCTCCGCAAATTCCAGAATTTTGGGTTGTCGGGTAGAGTACTTCTAGGATTTTCAAAAATTCAGCCTTGAAGGCATTTTGTCTTGCCTTCTTTTTCAGTCATTAGTCCTAATCTGAGTTTTAGATCGCGTCTAGGCCTTCATTCACCTCCATTCCTTGCTGCTATCTTGTGTCACTTGTTGACTAGTCAAGAACGTACCTTGCGGTGACGCCTAATTTGTTCAACCCGAGCAACTAGCAAGCCAAGGAATTGCTTGGTGAGACTATTAGAGAGTGATACACTTGAGTGAAACACAAGCGTGAGTGACCTATACATTGTACCAAAAAAAAAAGAAGGAGAGAAGAGGTCGTTTGCTTATTTTCTTTTGCAGGTTTACCTAAGCATGTCTAGTGGAGTTGGTGACCAAACAATGGACTTTAAACTACACATGGTGGCCATGATGGAAGAATTCAAGCAGAGTTTGGATGAAGCTTTCGAGCCTCTTCATAGACGCCTTGACCGAATGGTGAATAAGGATGTCAAGAGGAGGGGTTCCCCACAATTTCATCCTGACGTCCAACCTACCTCTTCAAAGTCATTATATTCAAGGAGAAGGGAGGAGGTTCATTCGACAACAAAGCATGCAAATACTTTATCCATAGATGAAGGAGTTAGTTGAGTGCAGGAGACATGTCAACAACTCTCCTCCAACAAAAACTTGAAAAAGAGCGAGTTGAGTATGGTGGTGAGAGTGCACTTGAGGTAAAAGTTGAGGAATGTGAGATTGAAAAAGAGGTAAAAAAATCTGAGGAGATGAGTGAAGCATCAAGTGAGCTGATTGTGCATGGGAAGGCGAGTGTTTATAGTTTTCCTAACGAACTTAACTTTTGCCTTGTTTAGTGTTTCTGCTTTTGTACAGATTGAGCGAAGTCGAGTGAAGTTAGTCATGCAATGTTCCATTCCAAAGTTGCTTGTACAATTCACTAGCTTCCATGGAGTTTGTCTTCTAGGAGATAGATCTATTTGGTATCACTTCATGGAACAACCCGAATCTGTCCGCACCAATGGAGAATTAATTCGAACTCCATATTTCTATTCTTGTTTGTTACCCACGGTTCATTCATCATCTTTACCTTCTTTTGAGCATTATTTCCATCCTCACACATGTATTTCCTATGCAGATTTTGAAGGAAAATGTAAAGAGCCATCAATGCAGTCTCAAGTTGAATCGATTGATGGAAGGAATCACGTGTCACGGGGAGTTTTTGCATTTAACTCTTATTCTACACCTTCTTACCACTTAATTAATGACGTTCCATTGCTTATGTATCCAATTTCTGGTTCAAAACAAGCTGAGACTCATTTTGTTTTTGTAGGTTGTAAGGCTGCTCGAAATTTTCCAGCTTTGATTAAAGAGTTGCAACCTGGTTTCATGCTTGTGCCAGCTGCTTGTAATCTTCCATGCATATTCATACATCCAAAAGCTGGTCACCATGAGATCATTTTATCAACTCAAACTGGCGCAAATTCAAGTGACTCGTCTGGAGTGTGACCTTCACTTCATTGCTGCCACTTATGTTGGGTGATGCAGACAAGTGTGTCAATCAAGACCCGAATGTTGTTTTTACCTCACTGGTTCATCCTTCCACGGAAGCGCAACATGAATGGCTCATTGTTCTATCTGCAGATGGGCAAATAGTGCCAAATCAGCAACAACTAGGGTCGAATTATACTACCTTGCACAATCAGATTCAAGATTTTTCTAAGCTGAATGAGAGTCATCATGAAGATCCCTATCTAGTGCATGTGAAACGTAAGTTGTCAAGTAGTATTAACCCTACATATACTAATTGTGTGATTTGTTTTATGGGTTTGAATTTGACATGCAAACGACCAAGGGTTGATGAGAGAGTTTTGGAGTGCTACATGGAATTTTCACAAGCTTTATACAAGGTGTTTCTTGTCTTGGCGAATGTCCTTGTTCAAGAGCATCATGAGGTTGTCCAAGCGACATGTGACGTGGCTGGTGCTCATTCATCTCGCTCCCACATTGCATGGAGTACCACTTTTTCCCAAGATTTAAGGACAAATCCTTTTCAAGAGGAGGGGAATGATACGAATGAGCAAGCCTCAAAGGGAGGATTGGGCCTCGATTAAGTAGCTCTTGTTGAGCTTAGCTTCGGCCATGTGGGCCTTAGGTCCAATAGTACTTTAGCTAGTCATTAAGCTAGTTAATTAGTAGGTTAGCTTTCGGCCAAGAGAGACCCAATGGGCTGGCCGATTTTCCCTTCATGCTTTCCAAGCTTTATTAGGTTTAGTCAAGGCTATAAATAGCCCTAAAGCTGATGGTACATTTAGTTTTTGCGATGTTATTAATAAAATTCCAGACTTTCG
Source organism: Coffea arabica (assembly GCF_036785885.1). Classification (NCBI taxonomy): domain Eukaryota; kingdom Viridiplantae; phylum Streptophyta; class Magnoliopsida; order Gentianales; family Rubiaceae; genus Coffea; species Coffea arabica. The sequence continues at coordinate 32,952,041 of NC_092323.1, read as the reverse complement.
TCTTACATTAAGCCAAATTCCTCTAGCTTGTGAAAGCGAAGTTGAACATCCTAGTGTGGTTCCTAGGTTGTTTATTGACTTATCAATCAAGCAAACACACTTGATTGTGGCATCCTCTGCCGTTGAATTCGTTCTTGAGTGGTCCGAGTTTGGGTTCAACTTCGTCGATTCCGTAACGTGTCCTCTAAGATCCTAAGTTGCTTCCGCGACCGGGCAGCGAGACCCTCGACAGCTCAGCGGAGGTCGAAGACCTGATTGACTAACACCAAAGCAACACCAAAATACCACCAAACCCCCGACCAAAAGGCCGAGGACCAGCACGCTCCGCAAATTCCAGAATTTTGGGTTGTCGGGTAGAGTACTTCTAGGATTTTCAAAAATTCAGCCTTGAAGGCATTTTGTCTTGCCTTCTTTTTCAGTCATTAGTCCTAATCTGAGTTTTAGATCGCGTCTAGGCCTTCATTCACCTCCATTCCTTGCTGCTATCTTGTGTCACTTGTTGACTAGTCAAGAACGTACCTTGCGGTGACGCCTAATTTGTTCAACCCGAGCAACTAGCAAGCCAAGGAATTGCTTGGTGAGACTATTAGAGAGTGATACACTTGAGTGAAACACAAGCGTGAGTGACCTATACATTGTACCAAAAAAAAAAAGAAGGAGAGAAGAGGTCGTTTGCTTATTTTCTTTTGCAGGTTTACCTAAGCATGTCTAGTGGAGTTGGTGACCAAACAATGGACTTTAAACTACACATGGTGGCCATGATGGAAGAATTCAAGCAGAGTTTGGATGAAGCTTTCGAGCCTCTTCATAGACGCCTTGACCGAATGGTGAATAAGGATGTCAAGAGGAGGGGTTCCCCACAATTTCATCCTGACGTCCAACCTACCTCTTCAAAGTCATTATATTCAAGGAGAAGGGAGGAGGTTCATTCGACAACAAAGCATGCAAATACTTTATCCATAGATGAAGGAGTTAGTTGAGTGCAGGAGACATGTCAACAACTCTCCTCCAACAAAAACTTGAAAAAGAGCGAGTTGAGTATGGTGGTGAGAGTGCACTTGAGGTAAAAGTTGAGGAATGTGAGATTGAAAAAGAGGTAAAAAAATCTGAGGAGATGAGTGAAGCATCAAGTGAGCTGATTGTGCATGGGAAGGCGAGTGTTTATAGTTTTCCTAACGAACTTAACTTTTGCCTTGTTTAGTGTTTCTGCTTTTGTACAGATTGAGCGAAGTCGAGTGAAGTTAGTCATGCAATGTTCCATTCCAAAGTTGCTTGTACAATTCACTAGCTTCCATGGAGTTTGTCTTCTAGGAGATAGATCTATTTGGTATCACTTCATGGAACAACCCGAATCTGTCCGCACCAATGGAGAATTAATTCGAACTCCATATTTCTATTCTTGTTTGTTACCCACGGTTCATTCATCATCTTTACCTTCTTTTGAGCATTATTTCCATCCTCACACATGTATTTCCTATGCAGATTTTGAAGGAAAATGTAAAGAGCCATCAATGCAGTCTCAAGTTGAATCGATTGATGGAAGGAATCACGTGTCACGGGGAGTTTTTGCATTTAACTCTTATTCTACACCTTCTTACCACTTAATTAATGACGTTCCATTGCTTATGTATCCAATTTCTGGTTCAAAACAAGCTGAGACTCATTTTGTTTTTGTAGGTTGTAAGGCTGCTCGAAATTTTCCAGCTTTGATTAAAGAGTTGCAACCTGGTTTCATGCTTGTGCCAGCTGCTTGTAATCTTCCATGCATATTCATACATCCAAAAGCTGGTCACCATGAGATCATTTTATCAACTCAAACTGGCGCAAATTCAAGTGACTCGTCTGGAGTGTGACCTTCACTTCATTGCTGCCACTTATGTTGGGTGATGCAGACAAGTGTGTCAATCAAGACCCGAATGTTGTTTTTACCTCACTGGTTCATCCTTCCACGGAAGCGCAACATGAATGGCTCATTGTTCTATCTGCAGATGGGCAAGTAGTGCCAAATCAGCAACAACTAGGGTCGAATTATACTACCTTGCACAATCAGATTCAAGATTTTTCTAAGCTGAATGAGAGTCATCATGAAGATCCCTATCTAGTGCATGTGAAACGTAAGTTGTCAAGTAGTATTAACCCTACATATACTAATTGTGTGATTTGTTTTATGGGTTTGAATTTGACATGCAAACGACCAAGGGTTGATGAGAGAGTTTTGGAGTGCTACATGGAATTTTCACAAGCTTTATACAAGGTGTTTCTTGTCTTGGCGAATGTCCTTGTTCAAGAGCATCATGAGGTTGTCCAAGCGACATGTGACGTGGCTGGTGCTCATTCATCTCGCTCCCACATTGCATGGAGTACCACTTTTTCCCAAGATTTAAGGACAAATCCTTTTCAAGAGGAGGGGAATGATACGAATGAGCAAGCCTCAAAGGGAGGATTGGGCCTCGATTAAGTAGCTCTTGTTGAGCTTAGCTTCGGCCATGTGGGCCTTAGGTCCAATAGTACTTTAGCTAGTCATTAAGCTAGTTAATTAGTAGGTTAGCTTTCGGCCAAGAGAGACCCAATGGGCTGGCCGATTTTCCCTTCATGCTTTCCAAGCTTTATTAGGTTTAGTCAAGGCTATAAATAGCCCTAAAGCTGATGGTACATTTAGTTTTTGCGATGTTATTAATAAAATTCCAGACTTTCGTCTTACATTAAGCCAAATTCCTCTAGCTTGTGAAAGCGAAGTTGAACATCCTAGTGTGGTTCCTAGGTTGTTTATTGACTTATCAATCAAGCAAACACACTTGATTGTGGCATCCTCTGCCGTTGAATTCGTTCTTGAGTGGTCCGAGTTTGGGTTCAACTCCGTCGATTCCGTAACGTGTCCTCTAAGATCCTAAGTTGCTTCCGCGACCGGGCAGCGAGACCCTCGACAGCTCAGCGGAGGTCGAAGACCTGATTGACTAACACCAAAGCAACACCAAAATACCACCAAACCCCCGACCAAAAGGCCGAGGACCAGCACGCTCCGCAAATTCCAGAATTTTGGGTTGTCGGGTAGAGTACTTCTAGGATTTTCAAAAATTCAGCCTTGAAGGCATTTTGTCTTGCCTTCTTTTTCAGTCATTAGTCCTAATCTGAGTTTTAGATCGCGTCTAGGCCTTCATTCACCTCCATTCCTTGCTGCTATCTTGTGTCACTTGTTGACTAGTCAAGAACGTACCTTGCGGTGACGCCTAATTTGTTCAACCCGAGCAACTAGCAAGCCAAGGAATTGCTTGGTGAGACTATTAGAGAGTGATACACTTGAGTGAAACACAAGCGTGAGTGACCTATACATTGTACCAAAAAAAAAAAGAAGGAGAGAAGAGGTCGTTTGCTTATTTTCTTTTGCAGGTTTACCTAAGCATGTCTAGTGGAGTTGGTGACCAAACAATGGACTTTAAACTACACATGGTGGCCATGATGGAAGAATTCAAGCAGAGTTTGGATGAAGCTTTCGAGCCTCTTCATAGACGCCTTGACCGAATGGTGAATAAGGATGTCAAGAGGAGGGGTTCCCCACAATTTCATCCTGACGTCCAACCTACCTCTTCAAAGTCATTATATTCAAGGAGAAGGGAGGAGGTTCATTCGACAACAAAGCATGCAAATACTTTATCCATAGATGAAGGAGTTAGTTGAGTGCAGGAGACATGTCAACAACTCTCCTCCAACAAAAACTTGAAAAAGAGCGAGTTGAGTATGGTGGTGAGAGTGCACTTGAGGTAAAAGTTGAGGAATGTGAGATTGAAAAAGAGGTAAAAAAATCTGAGGAGATGAGTGAAGCATCAAGTGAGCTGATTGTGCATGGGAAGGCGAGTGTTTATAGTTTTCCTAACGAACTTAACTTTTGCCTTGTTTAGTGTTTCTGCTTTTGTACAGATTGAGCGAAGTCGAGTGAAGTTAGTCATGCAATGTTCCATTCCAAAGTTGCTTGTACAATTCACTAGCTTCCATGGAGTTTGTCTTCTAGGAGATAGATCTATTTGGTATCACTTCATGGAACAACCCGAATCTGTCCGCACCAATGGAGAATTAATTCGAACTCCATATTTCTATTCTTGTTTGTTACCCACGGTTCATTCATCATCTTTACCTTCTTTTGAGCATTATTTCCATCCTCACACATGTATTTCCTATGCAGATTTTGAAGGAAAATGTAAAGAGCCATCAATGCAGTCTCAAGTTGAATCGATTGATGGAAGGAATCACGTGTCACGGGGAGTTTTTGCATTTAACTCTTATTCTACACCTTCTTACCACTTAATTAATGACGTTCCATTGCTTATGTATCCAATTTCTGGTTCAAAACAAGCTGAGACTCATTTTGTTTTTGTAGGTTGTAAGGCTGCTCGAAATTTTCCAGCTTTGATTAAAGAGTTGCAACCTGGTTTCATGCTTGTGCCAGCTGCTTGTAATCTTCCATGCATATTCATACATCCAAAAGCTGGTCACCATGAGATCATTTTATCAACTCAAACTGGCGCAAATTCAAGTGACTCGTCTGGAGTGTGACCTTCACTTCATTGCTGCCACTTATGTTGGGTGATGCAGACAAGTGTGTCAATCAAGACCCGAATGTTGTTTTTACCTCACTGGTTCATCCTTCCACGGAAGCGCAACATGAATGGCTCATTGTTCTATCTGCAGATGGGCAAGTAGTGCCAAATCAGCAACAACTAGGGTCGAATTATACTACCTTGCACAATCAGATTCAAGATTTTTCTAAGCTGAATGAGAGTCATCATGAAGATCCCTATCTAGTGCATGTGAAACGTAAGTTGTCAAGTAGTATTAACCCTACATATACTAATTGTGTGATTTGTTTTATGGGTTTGAATTTGACATGCAAACGACCAAGGGTTGATGAGAGAGTTTTGGAGTGCTACATGGAATTTTCACAAGCTTTATACAAGGTGTTTCTTGTCTTGGCGAATGTCCTTGTTCAAGAGCATCATGAGGTTGTCCAAGCGACATGTGACGTGGCTGGTGCTCATTCATCTCGCTCCCACATTGCATGGAGTACCACTTTTTCCCAAGATTTAAGGACAAATCCTTTTCAAGAGGAGGGGAATGATACGAATGAGCAAGCCTCAAAGGGAGGATTGGGCCTCGATTAAGTAGCTCTTGTTGAGCTTAGCTTCGGCCATGTGGGCCTTAGGTCCAATAGTACTTTAGCTAGTCATTAAGCTAGTTAATTAGTAGGTTAGCTTTCGGCCAAGAGAGACCCAATGGGCTGGCCGATTTTCCCTTCATGCTTTCCAAGCTTTATTAGGTTTAGTCAAGGCTATAAATAGCCCTAAAGCTGATGGTACATTTAGTTTTTGCGATGTTATTAATAAAATTCCAGACTTTCGTCTTACATTAAGCCAAATTCCTCTAGCTTGTGAAAGCGAAGTTGAACATCCTAGTGTGGTTCCTAGGTTGTTTATTGACTTATCAATCAAGCAAACACACTTGATTGTGGCATCCTCTGCCGTTGAATTCGTTCTTGAGTGGTCCGAGTTTGGGTTCAACTCCGTCGATTCCGTAACGTGTCCTCTAAGATCCTAAGTTGCTTCCGCGACCGGGCAGCGAGACCCTCGACAGCTCAGCGGAGGTCGAAGACCTGATTGACTAACACCAAAGCAACACCAAAATACCACCAAACCCCCGACCAAAAGGCCGAGGACCAGCACGCTCCGCAAATTCCAGAATTTTGGGTTGTCGGGTAGAGTACTTCTAGGATTTTCAAAAATTCAGCCTTGAAGGCATTTTGTCTTGCCTTCTTTTTCAGTCATTAGTCCTAATCTGAGTTTTAGATCGCGTCTAGGCCTTCATTCACCTCCATTCCTTGCTGCTATCTTGTGTCACTTGTTGACTAGTCAAGAACGTACCTTGCGGTGACGCCTAATTTGTTCAACCCGAGCAACTAGCAAGCCAAGGAATTGCTTGGTGAGACTATTAGAGAGTGATACACTTGAGTGAAACACAAGCGTGAGTGACCTATACATTGTACCAAAAAAAAAAGAAGGAGAGAAGAGGTCGTTTGCTTATTTTCTTTTGCAGGTTTACCTAAGCATGTCTAGTGGAGTTGGTGACCAAACAATGGACTTTAAACTACACATGGTGGCCATGATGGAAGAATTCAAGCAGAGTTTGGATGAAGCTTTCGAGCCTCTTCATAGACGCCTTGACCGAATGGTGAATAAGGATGTCAAGAGGAGGGGTTCCCCACAATTTCATCCTGACGTCCAACCTACCTCTTCAAAGTCATTATATTCAAGGAGAAGGGAGGAGGTTCATTCGACAACAAAGCATGCAAATACTTTATCCATAGATGAAGGAGTTAGTTGAGTGCAGGAGACATGTCAACAACTCTCCTCCAACAAAAACTTGAAAAAGAGCGAGTTGAGTATGGTGGTGAGAGTGCACTTGAGGTAAAAGTTGAGGAATGTGAGATTGAAAAAGAGGTAAAAAAATCTGAGGAGATGAGTGAAGCATCAAGTGAGCTGATTGTGCATGGGAAGGCGAGTGTTTATAGTTTTCCTAACGAACTTAACTTTTGCCTTGTTTAGTGTTTCTGCTTTTGTACAGATTGAGCGAAGTCGAGTGAAGTTAGTCATGCAATGTTCCATTCCAAAGTTGCTTGTACAATTCACTAGCTTCCATGGAGTTTGTCTTCTAGGAGATAGATCTATTTGGTATCACTTCATGGAACAACCCGAATCTGTCCGCACCAATGGAGAATTAATTCGAACTCCATATTTCTATTCTTGTTTGTTACCCACGGTTCATTCATCATCTTTACCTTCTTTTGAGCATTATTTCCATCCTCACACATGTATTTCCTATGCAGATTTTGAAGGAAAATGTAAAGAGCCATCAATGCAGTCTCAAGTTGAATCGATTGATGGAAGGAATCACGTGTCACGGGGAGTTTTTGCATTTAACTCTTATTCTACACCTTCTTACCACTTAATTAATGACGTTCCATTGCTTATGTATCCAATTTCTGGTTCAAAACAAGCTGAGACTCATTTTGTTTTTGTAGGTTGTAAGGCTGCTCGAAATTTTCCAGCTTTGATTAAAGAGTTGCAACCTGGTTTCATGCTTGTGCCAGCTGCTTGTAATCTTCCATGCATATTCATACATCCAAAAGCTGGTCACCATGAGATCATTTTATCAACTCAAACTGGCGCAAATTCAAGTGACTCGTCTGGAGTGTGACCTTCACTTCATTGCTGCCACTTATGTTGGGTGATGCAGACAAGTGTGTCAATCAAGACCCGAATGTTGTTTTTACCTCACTGGTTCATCCTTCCACGGAAGCGCAACATGAATGGCTCATTGTTCTATCTGCAGATGGGCAAGTAGTGCCAAATCAGCAACAACTAGGGTCGAATTATACTACCTTGCACAATCAGATTCAAGATTTTTCTAAGCTGAATGAGAGTCATCATGAAGATCCCTATCTAGTGCATGTGAAACGTAAGTTGTCAAGTAGTATTAACCCTACATATACTAATTGTGTGATTTGTTTTATGGGTTTGAATTTGACATGCAAACGACCAAGGGTTGATGAGAGAGTTTTGGAGTGCTACATGGAATTTTCACAAGCTTTATACAAGGTGTTTCTTGTCTTGGCGAATGTCCTTGTTCAAGAGCATCATGAGGTTGTCCAAGCGACATGTGACGTGGCTGGTGCTCATTCATCTCGCTCCCACATTGCATGGAGTACCACTTTTTCCCAAGATTTAAGGACAAATCCTTTTCAAGAGGAGGGGAATGATACGAATGAGCAAGCCTCAAAGGGAGGATTGGGCCTCGATTAAGTAGCTCTTGTTGAGCTTAGCTTCGGCCATGTGGGCCTTAGGTCCAATAGTACTTTAGCTAGTCATTAAGCTAGTTAATTAGTAGGTTAGCTTTCGGCCAAGAGAGACCCAATGGGCTGGCCGATTTTCCCTTCATGCTTTCCAAGCTTTATTAGGTTTAGTCAAGGCTATAAATAGCCCTAAAGCTGATGGTACATTTAGTTTTTGCGATGTTATTAATAAAATTCCAGACTTTCGTCTTACATTAAGCCAAATTCCTCTAGCTTGTGAAAGCGAAGTTGAACATCCTAGTGTGGTTCCTAGGTTGTTTATTGACTTATCAATCAAGCAAACACACTTGATTGTGGCATCCTCTGCCGTTGAATTCGTTCTTGAGTGGTCCGAGTTTGGGTTCAACTCCGTCGATTCCGTAACGTGTCCTCTAAGATCCTAAGTTGCTTCCGCGACCGGGCAGCGAGACCCTCGACAGCTCAGCGGAGGTCGAAGACCTGATTGACTAACACCAAAGCAACACCAAAATACCACCAAACCCCCGACCAAAAGGCCGAGGACCAGCACGCTCCGCAAATTCCAGAATTTTGGGTTGTCGGGTAGAGTACTTCTAGGATTTTCAAAAATTCAGCCTTGAAGGCATTTTGTCTTGCCTTCTTTTTCAGTCATTAGTCCTAATCTGAGTTTTAGATCGCGTCTAGGCCTTCATTCACCTCCATTCCTTGCTGCTATCTTGTGTCACTTGTTGACTAGTCAAGAACGTACCTTGCGGTGACGCCTAATTTGTTCAACCCGAGCAACTAGCAAGCCAAGGAATTGCTTGGTGAGACTATTAGAGAGTGATACACTTGAGTGAAACACAAGCGTGAGTGACCTATACATTGTACCAAAAAAAAAAAGAAGGAGAGAAGAGGTCGTTTGCTTATTTTCTTTTGCAGGTTTACCTAAGCATGTCTAGTGGAGTTGGTGACCAAACAATGGACTTTAAACTACACATGGTGGCCATGATGGAAGAATTCAAGCAGAGTTTGGATGAAGCTTTCGAGCCTCTTCATAGACGCCTTGACCGAATGGTGAATAAGGATGTCAAGAGGAGGGGTTCCCCACAATTTCATCCTGACGTCCAACCTACCTCTTCAAAGTCATTATATTCAAGGAGAAGGGAGGAGGTTCATTCGACAACAAAGCATGCAAATACTTTATCCATAGATGAAGGAGTTAGTTGAGTGCAGGAGACATGTCAACAACTCTCCTCCAACAAAAACTTGAAAAAGAGCGAGTTGAGTATGGTGGTGAGAGTGCACTTGAGGTAAAAGTTGAGGAATGTGAGATTGAAAAAGAGGTAAAAAAATCTGAGGAGATGAGTGAAGCATCAAGTGAGCTGATTGTGCATGGGAAGGCGAGTGTTTATAGTTTTCCTAACGAACTTAACTTTTGCCTTGTTTAGTGTTTCTGCTTTTGTACAGATTGAGCGAAGTCGAGTGAAGTTAGTCATGCAATGTTCCATTCCAAAGTTGCTTGTACAATTCACTAGCTTCCATGGAGTTTGTCTTCTAGGAGATAGATCTATTTGGTATCACTTCATGGAACAACCCGAATCTGTCCGCACCAATGGAGAATTAATTCGAACTCCATATTTCTATTCTTGTTTGTTACCCACGGTTCATTCATCATCTTTACCTTCTTTTGAGCATTATTTCCATCCTCACACATGTATTTCCTATGCAGATTTTGAAGGAAAATGTAAAGAGCCATCAATGCAGTCTCAAGTTGAATCGATTGATGGAAGGAATCACGTGTCACGGGGAGTTTTTGCATTTAACTCTTATTCTACACCTTCTTACCACTTAATTAATGACGTTCCATTGCTTATGTATCCAATTTCTGGTTCAAAACAAGCTGAGACTCATTTTGTTTTTGTAGGTTGTAAGGCTGCTCGAAATTTTCCAGCTTTGATTAAAGAGTTGCAACCTGGTTTCATGCTTGTGCCAGCTGCTTGTAATCTTCCATGCATATTCATACATCCAAAAGCTGGTCACCATGAGATCATTTTATCAACTCAAACTGGCGCAAATTCAAGTGACTCGTCTGGAGTGTGACCTTCACTTCATTGCTGCCACTTATGTTGGGTGATGCAGACAAGTGTGTCAATCAAGACCCGAATGTTGTTTTTACCTCACTGGTTCATCCTTCCACGGAAGCGCAACATGAATGGCTCATTGTTCTATCTGCAGATGGGCAAGTAGTGCCAAATCAGCAACAACTAGGGTCGAATTATACTACCTTGCACAATCAGATTCAAGATTTTTCTAAGCTGAATGAGAGTCATCATGAAGATCCCTATCTAGTGCATGTGAAACGTAAGTTGTCAAGTAGTATTAACCCTACATATACTAATTGTGTGATTTGTTTTATGGGTTTGAATTTGACATGCAAACGACCAAGGGTTGATGAGAGAGTTTTGGAGTGCTACATGGAATTTTCACAAGCTTTATACAAGGTGTTTCTTGTCTTGGCGAATGTCCTTGTTCAAGAGCATCATGAGGTTGTCCAAGCGACATGTGACGTGGCTGGTGCTCATTCATCTCGCTCCCACATTGCATGGAGTACCACTTTTTCCCAAGATTTAAGGACAAATCCTTTTCAAGAGGAGGGGAATGATACGAATGAGCAAGCCTCAAAGGGAGGATTGGGCCTCGATTAAGTAGCTCTTGTTGAGCTTAGCTTCGGCCATGTGGGCCTTAGGTCCAATAGTACTTTAGCTAGTCATTAAGCTAGTTAATTAGTAGGTTAGCTTTCGGCCAAGAGAGACCCAATGGGCTGGCCGATTTTCCCTTCATGCTTTCCAAGCTTTATTAGGTTTAGTCAAGGCTATAAATAGCCCTAAAGCTGATGGTACATTTAGTTTTTGCGATGTTATTAATAAAATTCCAGACTTTCGTCTTACATTAAGCCAAATTCCTCTAGCTTGTGAAAGCGAAGTTGAACATCCTAGTGTGGTTCCTAGGTTGTTTATTGACTTATCAATCAAGCAAACACACTTGATTGTGGCATCCTCTGCCGTTGAATTCGTTCTTGAGTGGTCCGAGTTTGGGTTCAACTCCGTCGATTCCGTAACGTGTCCTCTAAGATCCTAAGTTGCTTCCGCGACCGGGCAGCGAGACCCTCGACAGCTCAGCGGAGGTCGAAGACCTGATTGACTAACACCAAAGCAACACCAAAATACCACCAAACCCCCGACCAAAAGGCCGAGGACCAGCACGCTCCGCAAATTCCAGAATTTTGGGTTGTCGGGTAGAGTACTTCTAGGATTTTCAAAAATTCAGCCTTGAAGGCATTTTGTCTTGCCTTCTTTTTCAGTCATTAGTCCTAATCTGAGTTTTAGATCGCGTCTAGGCCTTCATTCACCTCCATTCCTTGCTGCTATCTTGTGTCACTTGTTGACTAGTCAAGAACGTACCTTGCGGTGACGCCTAATTTGTTCAACCCGAGCAACTAGCAAGCCAAGGAATTGCTTGGTGAGACTATTAGAGAGTGATACACTTGAGTGAAACACAAGCGTGAGTGACCTATACATTGTACCAAAAAAAAAAAGAAGGAGAGAAGAGGTCGTTTGCTTATTTTCTTTTGCAGGTTTACCTAAGCATGTCTAGTGGAGTTGGTGACCAAACAATGGACTTTAAACTACACATGGTGGCCATGATGGAAGAATTCAAGCAGAGTTTGGATGAAGCTTTCGAGCCTCTTCATAGACGCCTTGACCGAATGGTGAATAAGGATGTCAAGAGGAGGGGTTCCCCACAATTTCATCCTGACGTCCAACCTACCTCTTCAAAGTCATTATATTCAAGGAGAAGGGAGGAGGTTCATTCGACAACAAAGCATGCAAATACTTTATCCATAGATGAAGGAGTTAGTTGAGTGCAGGAGACATGTCAACAACTCTCCTCCAACAAAAACTTGAAAAAGAGCGAGTTGAGTATGGTGGTGAGAGTGCACTTGAGGTAAAAGTTGAGGAATGTGAGATTGAAAAAGAGGTAAAAAAATCTGAGGAGATGAGTGAAGCATCAAGTGAGCTGATTGTGCATGGGAAGGCGAGTGTTTATAGTTTTCCTAACGAACTTAACTTTTGCCTTGTTTAGTGTTTCTGCTTTTGTACAGATTGAGCGAAGTCGAGTGAAGTTAGTCATGCAATGTTCCATTCCAAAGTTGCTTGTACAATTCACTAGCTTCCATGGAGTTTGTCTTCTAGGAGATAGATCTATTTGGTATCACTTCATGGAACAACCCGAATCTGTCCGCACCAATGGAGAATTAATTCGAACTCCATATTTCTATTCTTGTTTGTTACCCACGGTTCATTCATCATCTTTACCTTCTTTTGAGCATTATTTCCATCCTCACACATGTATTTCCTATGCAGATTTTGAAGGAAAATGTAAAGAGCCATCAATGCAGTCTCAAGTTGAATCGATTGATGGAAGGAATCACGTGTCACGGGGAGTTTTTGCATTTAACTCTTATTCTACACCTTCTTACCACTTAATTAATGACGTTCCATTGCTTATGTATCCAATTTCTGGTTCAAAACAAGCTGAGACTCATTTTGTTTTTGTAGGTTGTAAGGCTGCTCGAAATTTTCCAGCTTTGATTAAAGAGTTGCAACCTGGTTTCATGCTTGTGCCAGCTGCTTGTAATCTTCCATGCATATTCATACATCCAAAAGCTGGTCACCATGAGATCATTTTATCAACTCAAACTGGCGCAAATTCAAGTGACTCGTCTGGAGTGTGACCTTCACTTCATTGCTGCCACTTATGTTGGGTGATGCAGACAAGTGTGTCAATCAAGACCCGAATGTTGTTTTTACCTCACTGGTTCATCCTTCCACGGAAGCGCAACATGAATGGCTCATTGTTCTATCTGCAGATGGGCAAGTAGTGCCAAATCAGCAACAACTAGGGTCGAATTATACTACCTTGCACAATCAGATTCAAGATTTTTCTAAGCTGAATGAGAGTCATCATGAAGATCCCTATCTAGTGCATGTGAAACGTAAGTTGTCAAGTAGTATTAACCCTACATATACTAATTGTGTGATTTGTTTTATGGGTTTGAATTTGACATGCAAACGACCAAGGGTTGATGAGAGAGTTTTGGAGTGCTACATGGAATTTTCACAAGCTTTATACAAGGTGTTTCTTGTCTTGGCGAATGTCCTTGTTCAAGAGCATCATGAGGTTGTCCAAGCGACATGTGACGTGGCTGGTGCTCATTCATCTCGCTCCCACATTGCATGGAGTACCACTTTTTCCCAAGATTTAAGGACAAATCCTTTTCAAGAGGAGGGGAATGATACGAATGAGCAAGCCTCAAAGGGAGGATTGGGCCTCGATTAAGTAGCTCTTGTTGAGCTTAGCTTCGGCCATGTGGGCCTTAGGTCCAATAGTACTTTAGCTAGTCATTAAGCTAGTTAATTAGTAGGTTAGCTTTCGGCCAAGAGAGACCCAATGGGCTGGCCGATTTTCCCTTCATGCTTTCCAAGCTTTATTAGGTTTAGTCAAGGCTATAAATAGCCCTAAAGCTGATGGTACATTTAGTTTTTGCGATGTTATTAATAAAATTCCAGACTTTCGTCTTACATTATGCCAAATTCCTCTAGCTTGTGAAAGCGAAGTTGAACATCCTAGTGTGGTTCCTAGGTTGTTTATTGACTTATCAATCAAGCAAACACACTTGATTGTGGCATCCTCTGCCGTTGAATTCGTTCTTGAGTGGTCCGAGTTTGGGTTCAACTCCGTCGATTCCGTAACGTGTCCTCTAAGATCCTAAGTTGCTTCCGCGACCGGGCAGCGAGACCCTCGACAGCTCAGCGGAGGTCGAAGACCTGATTGACTAACACCAAAGCAACACCAAAATACCACCAAACCCCCGACCAAAAGGCCGAGGACCAGCACGCTCCGCAAATTCCAGAATTTTGGGTTGTCGGGTAGAGTACTTCTAGGATTTTCAAAAATTCAGCCTTGAAGGCATTTTGTCTTGCCTTCTTTTTCAGTCATTAGTCCTAATCTGAGTTTTAGATCGCGTCTAGGCCTTCATTCACCTCCATTCCTTGCTGCTATCTTGTGTCACTTGTTGACTAGTCAAGAACGTACCTTGCGGTGACGCCTAATTTGTTCAACCCGAGCAACTAGCAAGCCAAGGAATTGCTTGGTGAGACTATTAGAGAGTGATACACTTGAGTGAAACACAAGCGTGAGTGACCTATACATTGTACCAAAAAAAAAAGAAGGAGAGAAGAGGTCGTTTGCTTATTTTCTTTTGCAGGTTTACCTAAGCATGTCTAGTGGAGTTGGTGACCAAACAATGGACTTTAAACTACACATGGTGGCCATGATGGAAGAATTCAAGCAGAGTTTGGATGAAGCTTTCGAGCCTCTTCATAGACGCCTTGACCGAATGGTGAATAAGGATGTCAAGAGGAGGGGTTCCCCACAATTTCATCCTGACGTCCAACCTACCTCTTCAAAGTCATTATATTCAAGGAGAAGGGAGGAGGTTCATTCGACAACAAAGCATGCAAATACTTTATCCATAGATGAAGGAGTTAGTTGAGTGCAGGAGACATGTCAACAACTCTCCTCCAACAAAAACTTGAAAAAGAGCGAGTTGAGTATGGTGGTGAGAGTGCACTTGAGGTAAAAGTTGAGGAATGTGAGATTGAAAAAGAGGTAAAAAAATCTGAGGAGATGAGTGAAGCATCAAGTGAGCTGATTGTGCATGGGAAGGCGAGTGTTTATAGTTTTCCTAACGAACTTAACTTTTGCCTTGTTTAGTGTTTCTGCTTTTGTACAGATTGAGCGAAGTCGAGTGAAGTTAGTCATGCAATGTTCCATTCCAAAGTTGCTTGTACAATTCACTAGCTTCCATGGAGTTTGTCTTCTAGGAGATAGATCTATTTGGTATCACTTCATGGAACAACCCGAATCTGTCCGCACCAATGGAGAATTAATTCGAACTCCATATTTCTATTCTTGTTTGTTACCCACGGTTCATTCATCATCTTTACCTTCTTTTGAGCATTATTTCCATCCTCACACATGTATTTCCTATGCAGATTTTGAAGGAAAATGTAAAGAGCCATCAATGCAGTCTCAAGTTGAATCGATTGATGGAAGGAATCACGTGTCACGGGGAGTTTTTGCATTTAACTCTTATTCTACACCTTCTTACCACTTAATTAATGACGTTCCATTGCTTATGTATCCAATTTCTGGTTCAAAACAAGCTGAGACTCATTTTGTTTTTGTAGGTTGTAAGGCTGCTCGAAATTTTCCAGCTTTGATTAAAGAGTTGCAACCTGGTTTCATGCTTGTGCCAGCAGCTTGTAATCTTCCATGCATATTCATACATCCAAAAGCTGGTCACCATGAGATCATTTTATCAACTCAAACTGGCGCAAATTCAAGTGACTCGTCTGGAGTGTGACCTTCACTTCATTGCTGCCACTTATGTTGGGTGATGCAGACAAGTGTGTCAATCAAGACCCGAATGTTGTTTTTACCTCACTGGTTCATCCTTCCACGGAAGCGCAACATGAATGGCTCATTGTTCTATCTGCAGATGGGCAAGTAGTGCCAAATCAGCAACAACTAGGGTCGAATTATACTACCTTGCACAATCAGATTCAAGATTTTTCTAAGCTGAATGAGAGTCATCATGAAGATCCCTATCTAGTGCATGTGAAACGTAAGTTGTCAAGTAGTATTAACCCTACATATACTAATTGTGTGATTTGTTTTATGGGTTTGAATTTGACATGCAAACGACCAAGGGTTGATGAGAGAGTTTTGGAGTGCTACATGGAATTTTCACAAGCTTTATACAAGGTGTTTCTTGTCTTGGCGAATGTCCTTGTTCAAGAGCATCATGAGGTTGTCCAAGCGACATGTGACGTGGCTGGTGCTCATTCATCTCGCTCCCACATTGCATGGAGTACCACTTTTTCCCAAGATTTAAGGACAAATCCTTTTCAAGAGGAGGGGAATGATACGAATGAGCAAGCCTCAAAGGGAGGATTGGGCCTCGATTAAGTAGCTCTTGTTGAGCTTAGCTTCGGCCATGTGGGCCTTAGGTCCAATAGTACTTTAGCTAGTCATTAAGCTAGTTAATTAGTAGGTTAGCTTTCGGCCAAGAGAGACCCAATGGGCTGGCCGATTTTCCCTTCATGCTTTCCAAGCTTTATTAGGTTTAGTCAAGGCTATAAATAGCCCTAAAGCTGATGGTACATTTAGTTTTTGCGATGTTATTAATAAAATTCCAGACTTTCGTCTTACATTATGCCAAATTCCTCTAGCTTGTGAAAGCGAAGTTGAACATCCTAGTGTGGTTCCTAGGTTGTTTATTGACTTATCAATCAAGCAAACACACTTGATTGTGGCATCCTCTGCCGTTGAATTCGTTCTTGAGTGGTCCGAGTTTGGGTTCAACTCCGTCGATTCCGTAACGTGTCCTCTAAGATCCTAAGTTGCTTCCGCGACCGGGCAGCGAGACCCTCGACAGCTCAGCGGAGGTCGAAGACCTGATTGACTAACACCAAAGCAACACCAAAATACCACCAAACCCCCGACCAAAAGGCCGAGGACCAGCACGCTCCGCAAATTCCAGAATTTTGGGTTGTCGGGTAGAGTACTTCTAGGATTTTCAAAAATTCAGCCTTGAAGGCATTTTGTCTTGCCTTCTTTTTCAGTCATTAGTCCTAATCTGAGTTTTAGATCGCGTCTAGGCCTTCATTCACCTCCATTCCTTGCTGCTATCTTGTGTCACTTGTTGACTAGTCAAGAACGTACCTTGCGGTGACGCCTAATTTGTTCAACCCGAGCAACTAGCAAGCCAAGGAATTGCTTGGTGAGACTATTAGAGAGTGATACACTTGAGTGAAACACAAGCGTGAGTGACCTATACATTGTACCAAAAAAAAAAAGAAGGAGAGAAGAGGTCGTTTGCTTATTTTCTTTTGCAGGTTTACCTAAGCATGTCTAGTGGAGTTGGTGACCAAACAATGGACTTTAAACTACACATGGTGGCCATGATGGAAGAATTCAAGCAGAGTTTGGATGAAGCTTTCGAGCCTCTTCATAGACGCCTTGACCGAATGGTGAATAAGGATGTCAAGAGGAGGGGTTCCCCACAATTTCATCCTGACGTCCAACCTACCTCTTCAAAGTCATTATATTCAAGGAGAAGGGAGGAGGTTCATTCGACAACAAAGCATGCAAATACTTTATCCATAGATGAAGGAGTTAGTTGAGTGCAGGAGACATGTCAACAACTCTCCTCCAACAAAAACTTGAAAAAGAGCGAGTTGAGTATGGTGGTGAGAGTGCACTTGAGGTAAAAGTTGAGGAATGTGAGATTGAAAAAGAGGTAAAAAAATCTGAGGAGATGAGTGAAGCATCAAGTGAGCTGATTGTGCATGGGAAGGCGAGTGTTTATAGTTTTCCTAACGAACTTAACTTTTGCCTTGTTTAGTGTTTCTGCTTTTGTACAGATTGAGCGAAGTCGAGTGAAGTTAGTCATGCAATGTTCCATTCCAAAGTTGCTTGTACAATTCACTAGCTTCCATGGAGTTTGTCTTCTAGGAGATAGATCTATTTGGTATCACTTCATGGAACAACCCGAATCTGTCCGCACCAATGGAGAATTAATTCGAACTCCATATTTCTATTCTTGTTTGTTACCCACGGTTCATTCATCATCTTTACCTTCTTTTGAGCATTATTTCCATCCTCACACATGTATTTCCTATGCAGATTTTGAAGGAAAATGTAAAGAGCCATCAATGCAGTCTCAAGTTGAATCGATTGATGGAAGGAATCACGTGTCACGGGGAGTTTTTGCATTTAACTCTTATTCTACACCTTCTTACCACTTAATTAATGACGTTCCATTGCTTATGTATCCAATTTCTGGTTCAAAACAAGCTGAGACTCATTTTGTTTTTGTAGGTTGTAAGGCTGCTCGAAATTTTCCAGCTTTGATTAAAGAGTTGCAACCTGGTTTCATGCTTGTGCCAGCTGCTTGTAATCTTCCATGCATATTCATACATCCAAAAGCTGGTCACCATGAGATCATTTTATCAACTCAAACTGGCGCAAATTCAAGTGACTCGTCTGGAGTGTGACCTTCACTTCATTGCTGCCACTTATGTTGGGTGATGCAGACAAGTGTGTCAATCAAGACCCGAATGTTGTTTTTACCTCACTGGTTCATCCTTCCACGGAAGCGCAACATGAATGGCTCATTGTTCTATCTGCAGATGGGCAAGTAGTGCCAAATCAGCAACAACTAGGGTCGAATTATACTACCTTGCACAATCAGATTCAAGATTTTTCTAAGCTGAATGAGAGTCATCATGAAGATCCCTATCTAGTGCATGTGAAACGTAAGTTGTCAAGTAGTATTAACCCTACATATACTAATTGTGTGATTTGTTTTATGGGTTTGAATTTGACATGCAAACGACCAAGGGTTGATGAGAGAGTTTTGGAGTGCTACATGGAATTTTCACAAGCTTTATACAAGGTGTTTCTTGTCTTGGCGAATGTCCTTGTTCAAGAGCATCATGAGGTTGTCCAAGCGACATGTGACGTGGCTGGTGCTCATTCATCTCGCTCCCACATTGCATGGAGTACCACTTTTTCCCAAGATTTAAGGACAAATCCTTTTCAAGAGGAGGGGAATGATACGAATGAGCAAGCCTCAAAGGGAGGATTGGGCCTCGATTAAGTAGCTCTTGTTGAGCTTAGCTTCGGCCATGTGGGCCTTAGGTCCAATAGTACTTTAGCTAGTCATTAAGCTAGTTAATTAGTAGGTTAGCTTTCGGCCAAGAGAGACCCAATGGGCTGGCCGATTTTCCCTTCATGCTTTCCAAGCTTTATTAGGTTTAGTCAAGGCTATAAATAGCCCTAAAGCTGATGGTACATTTAGTTTTTGCGATGTTATTAATAAAATTCCAGACTTTCGTCTTACATTAAGCCAAATTCCTCTAGCTTGTGAAAGCGAAGTTGAACATCCTAGTGTGGTTCCTAGGTTGTTTATTGACTTATCAATCAAGCAAACACACTTGATTGTGGCATCCTCTGCCGTTGAATTCGTTCTTGAGTGGTCCGAGTTTGGGTTCAACTCCGTCGATTCCGTAACGTGTCCTCTAAGATCCTAAGTTGCTTCCGCGACCGGGCAGCGAGACCCTCGACAGCTCAGCGGAGGTCGAAGACCTGATTGACTAACACCAAAGCAACACCAAAATACCACCAAACCCCCGACCAAAAGGCCGAGGACCAGCACGCTCCGCAAATTCCAGAATTTTGGGTTGTCGGGTAGAGTACTTCTAGGATTTTCAAAAATTCAGCCTTGAAGGCATTTTGTCTTGCCTTCTTTTTCAGTCATTAGTCCTAATCTGAGTTTTAGATCGCGTCTAGGCCTTCATTCACCTCCATTCCTTGCTGCTATCTTGTGTCACTTGTTGACTAGTCAAGAACGTACCTTGCGGTGACGCCTAATTTGTTCAACCCGAGCAACTAGCAAGCCAAGGAATTGCTTGGTGAGACTATTAGAGAGTGATACACTTGAGTGAAACACAAGCGTGAGTGACCTATACATTGTACCAAAAAAAAAAGAAGGAGAGAAGAGGTCGTTTGCTTATTTTCTTTTGCAGGTTTACCTAAGCATGTCTAGTGGAGTTGGTGACCAAACAATGGACTTTAAACTACACATGGTGGCCATGATGGAAGAATTCAAGCAGAGTTTGGATGAAGCTTTCGAGCCTCTTCATAGACGCCTTGACCGAATGGTGAATAAGGATGTCAAGAGGAGGGGTTCCCCACAATTTCATCCTGACGTCCAACCTACCTCTTCAAAGTCATTATATTCAAGGAGAAGGGAGGAGGTTCATTCGACAACAAAGCATGCAAATACTTTATCCATAGATGAAGGAGTTAGTTGAGTGCAGGAGACATGTCAACAACTCTCCTCCAACAAAAACTTGAAAAAGAGCGAGTTGAGTATGGTGGTGAGAGTGCACTTGAGGTAAAAGTTGAGGAATGTGAGATTGAAAAAGAGGTAAAAAAATCTGAGGAGATGAGTGAAGCATCAAGTGAGCTGATTGTGCATGGGAAGGCGAGTGTTTATAGTTTTCCTAACGAACTTAACTTTTGCCTTGTTTAGTGTTTCTGCTTTTGTACAGATTGAGCGAAGTCGAGTGAAGTTAGTCATGCAATGTTCCATTCCAAAGTTGCTTGTACAATTCACTAGCTTCCATGGAGTTTGTCTTCTAGGAGATAGATCTATTTGGTATCACTTCATGGAACAACCCGAATCTGTCCGCACCAATGGAGAATTAATTCGAACTCCATATTTCTATTCTTGTTTGTTACCCACGGTTCATTCATCATCTTTACCTTCTTTTGAGCATTATTTCCATCCTCACACATGTATTTCCTATGCAGATTTTGAAGGAAAATGTAAAGAGCCATCAATGCAGTCTCAAGTTGAATCGATTGATGGAAGGAATCACGTGTCACGGGGAGTTTTTGCATTTAACTCTTATTCTACACCTTCTTACCACTTAATTAATGACGTTCCATTGCTTATGTATCCAATTTCTGGTTCAAAACAAGCTGAGACTCATTTTGTTTTTGTAGGTTGTAAGGCTGCTCGAAATTTTCCAGCTTTGATTAAAGAGTTGCAACCTGGTTTCATGCTTGTGCCAGCTGCTTGTAATCTTCCATGCATATTCATACATCCAAAAGCTGGTCACCATGAGATCATTTTATCAACTCAAACTGGCGCAAATTCAAGTGACTCGTCTGGAGTGTGACCTTCACTTCATTGCTGCCACTTATGTTGGGTGATGCAGACAAGTGTGTCAATCAAGACCCGAATGTTGTTTTTACCTCACTGGTTCATCCTTCCACGGAAGCGCAACATGAATGGCTCATTGTTCTATCTGCAGATGGGCAAGTAGTGCCAAATCAGCAACAACTAGGGTCGAATTATACTACCTTGCACAATCAGATTCAAGATTTTTCTAAGCTGAATGAGAGTCATCATGAAGATCCCTATCTAGTGCATGTGAAACGTAAGTTGTCAAGTAGTATTAACCCTACATATACTAATTGTGTGATTTGTTTTATGGGTTTGAATTTGACATGCAAACGACCAAGGGTTGATGAGAGAGTTTTGGAGTGCTACATGGAATTTTCACAAGCTTTATACAAGGTGTTTCTTGTCTTGGCGAATGTCCTTGTTCAAGAGCATCATGAGGTTGTCCAAGCGACATGTGACGTGGCTGGTGCTCATTCATCTCGCTCCCACATTGCATGGAGTACCACTTTTTCCCAAGATTTAAGGACAAATCCTTTTCAAGAGGAGGGGAATGATACGAATGAGCAAGCCTCAAAGGGAGGATTGGGCCTCGATTAAGTAGCTCTTGTTGAGCTTAGCTTCGGCCATGTGGGCCTTAGGTCCAATAGTACTTTAGCTAGTCATTAAGCTAGTTAATTAGTAGGTTAGCTTTCGGCCAAGAGAGACCCAATGGGCTGGCCGATTTTCCCTTCATGCTTTCCAAGCTTTATTAGGTTTAGTCAAGGCTATAAATAGCCCTAAAGCTGATGGTACATTTAGTTTTTGCGATGTTATTAATAAAATTCCAGACTTTCGTCTTACATTATGCCAAATTCCTCTAGCTTGTGAAAGCGAAGTTGAACATCCTAGTGTGGTTCCTAGGTTGTTTATTGACTTATCAATCAAGCAAACACACTTGATTGTGGCATCCTCTGCCGTTGAATTCGTTCTTGAGTGGTCCGAGTTTGGGTTCAACTCCGTCGATTCCGTAACGTGTCCTCTAAGATCCTAAGTTGCTTCCGCGACCGGGCAGCGAGACCCTCGACAGCTCAGCGGAGGTCGAAGACCTGATTGACTAACACCAAAGCAACACCAAAATACCACCAAACCCCCGACCAAAAGGCCGAGGACCAGCACGCTCCGCAAATTCCAGAATTTTGGGTTGTCGGGTAGAGTACTTCTAGGATTTTCAAAAATTCAGCCTTGAAGGCATTTTGTCTTGCCTTCTTTTTCAGTCATTAGTCCTAATCTGAGTTTTAGATCGCGTCTAGGCCTTCATTCACCTCCATTCCTTGCTGCTATCTTGTGTCACTTGTTGACTAGTCAAGAACGTACCTTGCGGTGACGCCTAATTTGTTCAACCCGAGCAACTAGCAAGCCAAGGAATTGCTTGGTGAGACTATTAGAGAGTGATACACTTGAGTGAAACACAAGCGTGAGTGACCTATACATTGTACCAAAAAAAAAAAGAAGGAGAGAAGAGGTCGTTTGCTTATTTTCTTTTGCAGGTTTACCTAAGCATGTCTAGTGGAGTTGGTGACCAAACAATGGACTTTAAACTACACATGGTGGCCATGATGGAAGAATTCAAGCAGAGTTTGGATGAAGCTTTCGAGCCTCTTCATAGACGCCTTGACCGAATGGTGAATAAGGATGTCAAGAGGAGGGGTTCCCCACAATTTCATCCTGACGTCCAACCTACCTCTTCAAAGTCATTATATTCAAGGAGAAGGGAGGAGGTTCATTCGACAACAAAGCATGCAAATACTTTATCCATAGATGAAGGAGTTAGTTGAGTGCAGGAGACATGTCAACAACTCTCCTCCAACAAAAACTTGAAAAAGAGCGAGTTGAGTATGGTGGTGAGAGTGCACTTGAGGTAAAAGTTGAGGAATGTGAGATTGAAAAAGAGGTAAAAAAATCTGAGGAGATGAGTGAAGCATCAAGTGAGCTGATTGTGCATGGGAAGGCGAGTGTTTATAGTTTTCCTAACGAACTTAACTTTTGCCTTGTTTAGTGTTTCTGCTTTTGTACAGATTGAGCGAAGTCGAGTGAAGTTAGTCATGCAATGTTCCATTCCAAAGTTGCTTGTACAATTCACTAGCTTCCATGGAGTTTGTCTTCTAGGAGATAGATCTATTTGGTATCACTTCATGGAACAACCCGAATCTGTCCGCACCAATGGAGAATTAATTCGAACTCCATATTTCTATTCTTGTTTGTTACCCACGGTTCATTCATCATCTTTACCTTCTTTTGAGCATTATTTCCATCCTCACACATGTATTTCCTATGCAGATTTTGAAGGAAAATGTAAAGAGCCATCAATGCAGTCTCAAGTTGAATCGATTGATGGAAGGAATCACGTGTCACGGGGAGTTTTTGCATTTAACTCTTATTCTACACCTTCTTACCACTTAATTAATGACGTTCCATTGCTTATGTATCCAATTTCTGGTTCAAAACAAGCTGAGACTCATTTTGTTTTTGTAGGTTGTAAGGCTGCTCGAAATTTTCCAGCTTTGATTAAAGAGTTGCAACCTGGTTTCATGCTTGTGCCAGCTGCTTGTAATCTTCCATGCATATTCATACATCCAAAAGCTGGTCACCATGAGATCATTTTATCAACTCAAACTGGCGCAAATTCAAGTGACTCGTCTGGAGTGTGACCTTCACTTCATTGCTGCCACTTATGTTGGGTGATGCAGACAAGTGTGTCAATCAAGACCCGAATGTTGTTTTTACCTCACTGGTTCATCCTTCCACGGAAGCGCAACATGAATGGCTCATTGTTCTATCTGCAGATGGGCAAGTAGTGCCAAATCAGCAACAACTAGGGTCGAATTATACTACCTTGCACAATCAGATTCAAGATTTTTCTAAGCTGAATGAGAGTCATCATGAAGATCCCTATCTAGTGCATGTGAAACGTAAGTTGTCAAGTAGTATTAACCCTACATATACTAATTGTGTGATTTGTTTTATGGGTTTGAATTTGACATGCAAACGACCAAGGGTTGATGAGAGAGTTTTGGAGTGCTACATGGAATTTTCACAAGCTTTATACAAGGTGTTTCTTGTCTTGGCGAATGTCCTTGTTCAAGAGCATCATGAGGTTGTCCAAGCGACATGTGACGTGGCTGGTGCTCATTCATCTCGCTCCCACATTGCATGGAGTACCACTTTTTCCCAAGATTTAAGGACAAATCCTTTTCAAGAGGAGGGGAATGATACGAATGAGCAAGCCTCAAAGGGAGGATTGGGCCTCGATTAAGTAGCTCTTGTTGAGCTTAGCTTCGGCCATGTGGGCCTTAGGTCCAATAGTACTTTAGCTAGTCATTAAGCTAGTTAATTAGTAGGTTAGCTTTCGGCCAAGAGAGACCCAATGGGCTGGCCGATTTTCCCTTCATGCTTTCCAAGCTTTATTAGGTTTAGTCAAGGCTATAAATAGCCCTAAAGCTGATGGTACATTTAGTTTTTGCGATGTTATTAATAAAATTCCAGACTTTCGTCTTACATTAAGCCAAATTCCTCTAGCTTGTGAAAGCTAAGTTGAACATCCTAGTGTGGTTCCTAGGTTGTTTATTGACTTATCAATCAAGCAAACACACTTGATTGTGGCATCCTCTGCCGTTGAATTCGTTCTTGAGTGGTCCGAGTTTGGGTTCAACTTCGTCGATTCCGTAACGTGTCCTCTAAGATCCTAAGTTGCTTCCGCGACCGGGCAGCGAGACCCTCGACAGCTCAGCGGAGGTCGAAGACCTGATTGACTAACACCAAAGCAACACCAAAATACCACCAAACCCCCGACCAAAAGGCCGAGGACCAGCACGCTCCGCAAATTCCAGAATTTTGGGTTGTCGGGTAGAGTACTTCTAGGATTTTCAAAAATTCAGCCTTGAAGGCATTTTGTCTTGCCTTCTTTTTCAGTCATTAGTCCTAATCTGAGTTTTAGATCGCGTCTAGGCCTTCATTCACCTCCATTCCTTGCTGCTATCTTGTGTCACTTGTTGACTAGTCAAGAACGTACCTTGCGGTGACGCCTAATTTGTTCAACCCGAGCAACTAGCAAGCCAAGGAATTGCTTGGTGAGACTATTAGAGAGTGATACACTTGAGTGAAACACAAGCGTGAGTGACCTATACATTGTACCAAAAAAAAAAAGAAGGAGAGAAGAGGTCGTTTGCTTATTTTCTTTTGCAGGTTTACCTAAGCATGTCTAGTGGAGTTGGTGACCAAACAATGGACTTTAAACTACACATGGTGGCCATGATGGAAGAATTCAAGCAGAGTTTGGATGAAGCTTTCGAGCCTCTTCATAGACGCCTTGACCGAATGGTGAATAAGGATGTCAAGAGGAGGGGTTCCCCACAATTTCATCCTGACGTCCAACCTACCTCTTCAAAGTCATTATATTCAAGGAGAAGGGAGGAGGTTCATTCGACAACAAAGCATGCAAATACTTTATCCATAGATGAAGGAGTTAGTTGAGTGCAGGAGACATGTCAACAACTCTCCTCCAACAAAAACTTGAAAAAGAGCGAGTTGAGTATGGTGGTGAGAGTGCACTTGAGGTAAAAGTTGAGGAATGTGAGATTGAAAAAGAGGTAAAAAAATCTGAGGAGATGAGTGAAGCATCAAGTGAGCTGATTGTGCATGGGAAGGCGAGTGTTTATAGTTTTCCTAACGAACTTAACTTTTGCCTTGTTTAGTGTTTCTGCTTTTGTACAGATTGAGCGAAGTCGAGTGAAGTTAGTCATGCAATGTTCCATTCCAAAGTTGCTTGTACAATTCACTAGCTTCCATGGAGTTTGTCTTCTAGGAGATAGATCTATTTGGTATCACTTCATGGAACAACCCGAATCTGTCCGCACCAATGGAGAATTAATTCGAACTCCATATTTCTATTCTTGTTTGTTACCCACGGTTCATTCATCATCTTTACCTTCTTTTGAGCATTATTTCCATCCTCACACATGTATTTCCTATGCAGATTTTGAAGGAAAATGTAAAGAGCCATCAATGCAGTCTCAAGTTGAATCGATTGATGGAAGGAATCACGTGTCACGGGGAGTTTTTGCATTTAACTCTTATTCTACACCTTCTTACCACTTAATTAATGACGTTCCATTGCTTATGTATCCAATTTCTGGTTCAAAACAAGCTGAGACTCATTTTGTTTTTGTAGGTTGTAAGGCTGCTCGAAATTTTCCAGCTTTGATTAAAGAGTTGCAACCTGGTTTCATGCTTGTGCCAGCTGCTTGTAATCTTCCATGCATATTCATACATCCAAAAGCTGGTCACCATGAGATCATTTTATCAACTCAAACTGGCGCAAATTCAAGTGACTCGTCTGGAGTGTGACCTTCACTTCATTGCTGCCACTTATGTTGGGTGATGCAGACAAGTGTGTCAATCAAGACCCGAATGTTGTTTTTACCTCACTGGTTCATCCTTCCACGGAAGCGCAACATGAATGGCTCATTGTTCTATCTGCAGATGGGCAAGTAGTGCCAAATCAGCAACAACTAGGGTCGAATTATACTACCTTGCACAATCAGATTCAAGATTTTTCTAAGCTGAATGAGAGTCATCATGAAGATCCCTATCTAGTGCATGTGAAACGTAAGTTGTCAAGTAGTATTAACCCTACATATACTAATTGTGTGATTTGTTTTATGGGTTTGAATTTGACATGCAAACGACCAAGGGTTGATGAGAGAGTTTTGGAGTGCTACATGGAATTTTCACAAGCTTTATACAAGGTGTTTCTTGTCTTGGCGAATGTCCTTGTTCAAGAGCATCATGAGGTTGTCCAAGCGACATGTGACGTGGCTGGTGCTCATTCATCTCGCTCCCACATTGCATGGAGTACCACTTTTTCCCAAGATTTAAGGACAAATCCTTTTCAAGAGGAGGGGAATGATACGAATGAGCAAGCCTCAAAGGGAGGATTGGGCCTCGATTAAGTAGCTCTTGTTGAGCTTAGCTTCGGCCATGTGGGCCTTAGGTCCAATAGTACTTTAGCTAGTCATTAAGCTAGTTAATTAGTAGGTTAGCTTTCGGCCAAGAGAGACCCAATGGGCTGGCCGATTTTCCCTTCATGCTTTCCAAGCTTTATTAGGTTTAGTCAAGGCTATAAATAGCCCTAAAGCTGATGGTACATTTAGTTTTTGCGATGTTATTAATAAAATTCCAGACTTTCGTCTTACATTAAGCCAAATTCCTCTAGCTTGTGAAAGCTAAGTTGAACATCCTAGTGTGGTTCCTAGGTTGTTTATTGACTTATCAATCAAGCAAACACACTTGATTGTGGCATCCTCTGCCGTTGAATTCGTTCTTGAGTGGTCCGAGTTTGGGTTCAACTTCGTCGATTCCGTAACGTGTCCTCTAAGATCCTAAGTTGCTTCCGCGACCGGGCAGCGAGACCCTCGACAGCTCAGCGGAGGTCGAAGACCTGATTGACTAACACCAAAGCAACACCAAAATACCACCAAACCCCCGACCAAAAGGCCGAGGACCAGCACGCTCCGCAAATTCCAGAATTTTGGGTTGTCGGGTAGAGTACTTCTAGGATTTTCAAAAATTCAGCCTTGAAGGCATTTTGTCTTGCCTTCTTTTTCAGTCATTAGTCCTAATCTGAGTTTTAGATCGCGTCTAGGCCTTCATTCACCTCCATTCCTTGCTGCTATCTTGTGTCACTTGTTGACTAGTCAAGAACGTACCTTGCGGTGACGCCTAATTTGTTCAACCCGAGCAACTAGCAAGCCAAGGAATTGCTTGGTGAGACTATTAGAGAGTGATACACTTGAGTGAAACACAAGCGTGAGTGACCTATACATTGTACCAAAAAAAAAAAGAAGGAGAGAAGAGGTCGTTTGCTTATTTTCTTTTGCAGGTTTACCTAAGCATGTCTAGTGGAGTTGGTGACCAAACAATGGACTTTAAACTACACATGGTGGCCATGATGGAAGAATTCAAGCAGAGTTTGGATGAAGCTTTCGAGCCTCTTCATAGACGCCTTGACCGAATGGTGAATAAGGATGTCAAGAGGAGGGGTTCCCCACAATTTCATCCTGACGTCCAACCTACCTCTTCAAAGTCATTATATTCAAGGAGAAGGGAGGAGGTTCATTCGACAACAAAGCATGCAAATACTTTATCCATAGATGAAGGAGTTAGTTGAGTGCAGGAGACATGTCAACAACTCTCCTCCAACAAAAACTTGAAAAAGAGCGAGTTGAGTATGGTGGTGAGAGTGCACTTGAGGTAAAAGTTGAGGAATGTGAGATTGAAAAAGAGGTAAAAAAATCTGAGGAGATGAGTGAAGCATCAAGTGAGCTGATTGTGCATGGGAAGGCGAGTGTTTATAGTTTTCCTAACGAACTTAACTTTTGCCTTGTTTAGTGTTTCTGCTTTTGTACAGATTGAGCGAAGTCGAGTGAAGTTAGTCATGCAATGTTCCATTCCAAAGTTGCTTGTACAATTCACTAGCTTCCATGGAGTTTGTCTTCTAGGAGATAGATCTATTTGGTATCACTTCATGGAACAACCCGAATCTGTCCGCACCAATGGAGAATTAATTCGAACTCCATATTTCTATTCTTGTTTGTTACCCACGGTTCATTCATCATCTTTACCTTCTTTTGAGCATTATTTCCATCCTCACACATGTATTTCCTATGCAGATTTTGAAGGAAAATGTAAAGAGCCATCAATGCAGTCTCAAGTTGAATCGATTGATGGAAGGAATCACGTGTCACGGGGAGTTTTTGCATTTAACTCTTATTCTACACCTTCTTACCACTTAATTAATGACGTTCCATTGCTTATGTATCCAATTTCTGGTTCAAAACAAGCTGAGACTCATTTTGTTTTTGTAGGTTGTAAGGCTGCTCGAAATTTTCCAGCTTTGATTAAAGAGTTGCAACCTGGTTTCATGCTTGTGCCAGCTGCTTGTAATCTTCCATGCATATTCATACATCCAAAAGCTGGTCACCATGAGATCATTTTATCAACTCAAACTGGCGCAAATTCAAGTGACTCGTCTGGAGTGTGACCTTCACTTCATTGCTGCCACTTATGTTGGGTGATGCAGACAAGTGTGTCAATCAAGACCCGAATGTTGTTTTTACCTCACTGGTTCATCCTTCCACGGAAGCGCAACATGAATGGCTCATTGTTCTATCTGCAGATGGGCAAGTAGTGCCAAATCAGCAACAACTAGGGTCGAATTATACTACCTTGCACAATCAGATTCAAGATTTTTCTAAGCTGAATGAGAGTCATCATGAAGATCCCTATCTAGTGCATGTGAAACGTAAGTTGTCAAGTAGTATTAACCCTACATATACTAATTGTGTGATTTGTTTTATGGGTTTGAATTTGACATGCAAACGACCAAGGGTTGATGAGAGAGTTTTGGAGTGCTACATGGAATTTTCACAAGCTTTATACAAGGTGTTTCTTGTCTTGGCGAATGTCCTTGTTCAAGAGCATCATGAGGTTGTCCAAGCGACATGTGACGTGGCTGGTGCTCATTCATCTCGCTCCCACATTGCATGGAGTACCACTTTTTCCCAAGATTTAAGGACAAATCCTTTTCAAGAGGAGGGGAATGATACGAATGAGCAAGCCTCAAAGGGAGGATTGGGCCTCGATTAAGTAGCTCTTGTTGAGCTTAGCTTCGGCCATGTGGGCCTTAGGTCCAATAGTACTTTAGCTAGTCATTAAGCTAGTTAATTAGTAGGTTAGCTTTCGGCCAAGAGAGACCCAATGGGCTGGCCGATTTTCCCTTCATGCTTTCCAAGCTTTATTAGGTTTAGTCAAGGCTATAAATAGCCCTAAAGCTGATGGTACATTTAGTTTTTGCGATGTTATTAATAAAATTCCAGACTTTCGTCTTACATTATGCCAAATTCCTCTAGCTTGTGAAAGCGAAGTTGAACATCCTAGTGTGGTTCCTAGGTTGTTTATTGACTTATCAATCAAGCAAACACACTTGATTGTGGCATCCTCTGCCGTTGAATTCGTTCTTGAGTGGTCCGAGTTTGGGTTCAACTCCGTCGATTCCGTAACGTGTCCTCTAAGATCCTAAGTTGCTTCCGCGACCGGGCAGCGAGACCCTCGACAGCTCAGCGGAGGTCGAAGACCTGATTGACTAACACCAAAGCAACACCAAAATACCACCAAACCCCCGACCAAAAGGCCGAGGACCAGCACGCTCCGCAAATTCCAGAATTTTGGGTTGTCGGGTAGAGTACTTCTAGGATTTTCAAAAATTCAGCCTTGAAGGCATTTTGTCTTGCCTTCTTTTTCAGTCATTAGTCCTAATCTGAGTTTTAGATCGCGTCTAGGCCTTCATTCACCTCCATTCCTTGCTGCTATCTTGTGTCACTTGTTGACTAGTCAAGAACGTACCTTGCGGTGACGCCTAATTTGTTCAACCCGAGCAACTAGCAAGCCAAGGAATTGCTTGGTGAGACTATTAGAGAGTGATACACTTGAGTGAAACACAAGCGTGAGTGACCTATACATTGTACCAAAAAAAAAAAGAAGGAGAGAAGAGGTCGTTTGCTTATTTTCTTTTGCAGGTTTACCTAAGCATGTCTAGTGGAGTTGGTGACCAAACAATGGACTTTAAACTACACATGGTGGCCATGATGGAAGAATTCAAGCAGAGTTTGGATGAAGCTTTCGAGCCTCTTCATAGACGCCTTGACCGAATGGTGAATAAGGATGTCAAGAGGAGGGGTTCCCCACAATTTCATCCTGACGTCCAACCTACCTCTTCAAAGTCATTATATTCAAGGAGAAGGGAGGAGGTTCATTCGACAACAAAGCATGCAAATACTTTATCCATAGATGAAGGAGTTAGTTGAGTGCAGGAGACATGTCAACAACTCTCCTCCAACAAAAACTTGAAAAAGAGCGAGTTGAGTATGGTGGTGAGAGTGCACTTGAGGTAAAAGTTGAGGAATGTGAGATTGAAAAAGAGGTAAAAAAATCTGAGGAGATGAGTGAAGCATCAAGTGAGCTGATTGTGCATGGGAAGGCGAGTGTTTATAGTTTTCCTAACGAACTTAACTTTTGCCTTGTTTAGTGTTTCTGCTTTTGTACAGATTGAGCGAAGTCGAGTGAAGTTAGTCATGCAATGTTCCATTCCAAAGTTGCTTGTACAATTCACTAGCTTCCATGGAGTTTGTCTTCTAGGAGATAGATCTATTTGGTATCACTTCATGGAACAACCCGAATCTGTCCGCACCAATGGAGAATTAATTCGAACTCCATATTTCTATTCTTGTTTGTTACCCACGGTTCATTCATCATCTTTACCTTCTTTTGAGCATTATTTCCATCCTCACACATGTATTTCCTATGCAGATTTTGAAGGAAAATGTAAAGAGCCATCAATGCAGTCTCAAGTTGAATCGATTGATGGAAGGAATCACGTGTCACGGGGAGTTTTTGCATTTAACTCTTATTCTACACCTTCTTACCACTTAATTAATGACGTTCCATTGCTTATGTATCCAATTTCTGGTTCAAAACAAGCTGAGACTCATTTTGTTTTTGTAGGTTGTAAGGCTGCTCGAAATTTTCCAGCTTTGATTAAAGAGTTGCAACCTGGTTTCATGCTTGTGCCAGCTGCTTGTAATCTTCCATGCATATTCATACATCCAAAAGCTGGTCACCATGAGATCATTTTATCAACTCAAACTGGCGCAAATTCAAGTGACTCGTCTGGAGTGTGACCTTCACTTCATTGCTGCCACTTATGTTGGGTGATGCAGACAAGTGTGTCAATCAAGACCCGAATGTTGTTTTTACCTCACTGGTTCATCCTTCCACGGAAGCGCAACATGAATGGCTCATTGTTCTATCTGCAGATGGGCAAGTAGTGCCAAATCAGCAACAACTAGGGTCGAATTATACTACCTTGCACAATCAGATTCAAGATTTTTCTAAGCTGAATGAGAGTCATCATGAAGATCCCTATCTAGTGCATGTGAAACGTAAGTTGTCAAGTAGTATTAACCCTACATATACTAATTGTGTGATTTGTTTTATGGGTTTGAATTTGACATGCAAACGACCAAGGGTTGATGAGAGAGTTTTGGAGTGCTACATGGAATTTTCACAAGCTTTATACAAGGTGTTTCTTGTCTTGGCGAATGTCCTTGTTCAAGAGCATCATGAGGTTGTCCAAGCGACATGTGACGTGGCTGGTGCTCATTCATCTCGCTCCCACATTGCATGGAGTACCACTTTTTCCCAAGATTTAAGGACAAATCCTTTTCAAGAGGAGGGGAATGATACGAATGAGCAAGCCTCAAAGGGAGGATTGGGCCTCGATTAAGTAGCTCTTGTTGAGCTTAGCTTCGGCCATGTGGGCCTTAGGTCCAATAGTACTTTAGCTAGTCATTAAGCTAGTTAATTAGTAGGTTAGCTTTCGGCCAAGAGAGACCCAATGGGCTGGCCGATTTTCCCTTCATGCTTTCCAAGCTTTATTAGGTTTAGTCAAGGCTATAAATAGCCCTAAAGCTGATGGTACATTTAGTTTTTGCGATGTTATTAATAAAATTCCAGACTTTCGTCTTACATTATGCCAAATTCCTCTAGCTTGTGAAAGCGAAGTTGAACATCCTAGTGTGGTTCCTAGGTTGTTTATTGACTTATCAATCAAGCAAACACACTTGATTGTGGCATCCTCTGCCGTTGAATTCGTTCTTGAGTGGTCCGAGTTTGGGTTCAACTCCGTCGATTCCGTAACGTGTCCTCTAAGATCCTAAGTTGCTTCCGCGACCGGGCAGCGAGACCCTCGACAGCTCAGCGGAGGTCGAAGACCTGATTGACTAACACCAAAGCAACACCAAAATACCACCAAACCCCCGACCAAAAGGCCGAGGACCAGCACGCTCCGCAAATTCCAGAATTTTGGGTTGTCGGGTAGAGTACTTCTAGGATTTTCAAAAATTCAGCCTTGAAGGCATTTTGTCTTGCCTTCTTTTTCAGTCATTAGTCCTAATCTGAGTTTTAGATCGCGTCTAGGCCTTCATTCACCTCCATTCCTTGCTGCTATCTTGTGTCACTTGTTGACTAGTCAAGAACGTACCTTGCGGTGACGCCTAATTTGTTCAACCCGAGCAACTAGCAAGCCAAGGAATTGCTTGGTGAGACTATTAGAGAGTGATACACTTGAGTGAAACACAAGCGTGAGTGACCTATACATTGTACCAAAAAAAAAAAGAAGGAGAGAAGAGGTCGTTTGCTTATTTTCTTTTGCAGGTTTACCTAAGCATGTCTAGTGGAGTTGGTGACCAAACAATGGACTTTAAACTACACATGGTGGCCATGATGGAAGAATTCAAGCAGAGTTTGGATGAAGCTTTCGAGCCTCTTCATAGACGCCTTGACCGAATGGTGAATAAGGATGTCAAGAGGAGGGGTTCCCCACAATTTCATCCTGACGTCCAACCTACCTCTTCAAAGTCATTATATTCAAGGAGAAGGGAGGAGGTTCATTCGACAACAAAGCATGCAAATACTTTATCCATAGATGAAGGAGTTAGTTGAGTGCAGGAGACATGTCAACAACTCTCCTCCAACAAAAACTTGAAAAAGAGCGAGTTGAGTATGGTGGTGAGAGTGCACTTGAGGTAAAAGTTGAGGAATGTGAGATTGAAAAAGAGGTAAAAAAATCTGAGGAGATGAGTGAAGCATCAAGTGAGCTGATTGTGCATGGGAAGGCGAGTGTTTATAGTTTTCCTAACGAACTTAACTTTTGCCTTGTTTAGTGTTTCTGCTTTTGTACAGATTGAGCGAAGTCGAGTGAAGTTAGTCATGCAATGTTCCATTCCAAAGTTGCTTGTACAATTCACTAGCTTCCATGGAGTTTGTCTTCTAGGAGATAGATCTATTTGGTATCACTTCATGGAACAACCCGAATCTGTCCGCACCAATGGAGAATTAATTCGAACTCCATATTTCTATTCTTGTTTGTTACCCACGGTTCATTCATCATCTTTACCTTCTTTTGAGCATTATTTCCATCCTCACACATGTATTTCCTATGCAGATTTTGAAGGAAAATGTAAAGAGCCATCAATGCAGTCTCAAGTTGAATCGATTGATGGAAGGAATCACGTGTCACGGGGAGTTTTTGCATTTAACTCTTATTCTACACCTTCTTACCACTTAATTAATGACGTTCCATTGCTTATGTATCCAATTTCTGGTTCAAAACAAGCTGAGACTCATTTTGTTTTTGTAGGTTGTAAGGCTGCTCGAAATTTTCCAGCTTTGATTAAAGAGTTGCAACCTGGTTTCATGCTTGTGCCAGCTGCTTGTAATCTTCCATGCATATTCATACATCCAAAAGCTGGTCACCATGAGATCATTTTATCAACTCAAACTGGCGCAAATTCAAGTGACTCGTCTGGAGTGTGACCTTCACTTCATTGCTGCCACTTATGTTGGGTGATGCAGACAAGTGTGTCAATCAAGACCCGAATGTTGTTTTTACCTCACTGGTTCATCCTTCCACGGAAGCGCAACATGAATGGCTCATTGTTCTATCTGCAGATGGGCAAGTAGTGCCAAATCAGCAACAACTAGGGTCGAATTATACTACCTTGCACAATCAGATTCAAGATTTTTCTAAGCTGAATGAGAGTCATCATGAAGATCCCTATCTAGTGCATGTGAAACGTAAGTTGTCAAGTAGTATTAACCCTACATATACTAATTGTGTGATTTGTTTTATGGGTTTGAATTTGACATGCAAACGACCAAGGGTTGATGAGAGAGTTTTGGAGTGCTACATGGAATTTTCACAAGCTTTATACAAGGTGTTTCTTGTCTTGGCGAATGTCCTTGTTCAAGAGCATCATGAGGTTGTCCAAGCGACATGTGACGTGGCTGGTGCTCATTCATCTCGCTCCCACATTGCATGGAGTACCACTTTTTCCCAAGATTTAAGGACAAATCCTTTTCAAGAGGAGGGGAATGATACGAATGAGCAAGCCTCAAAGGGAGGATTGGGCCTCGATTAAGTAGCTCTTGTTGAGCTTAGCTTCGGCCATGTGGGCCTTAGGTCCAATAGTACTTTAGCTAGTCATTAAGCTAGTTAATTAGTAGGTTAGCTTTCGGCCAAGAGAGACCCAATGGGCTGGCCGATTTTCCCTTCATGCTTTCCAAGCTTTATTAGGTTTAGTCAAGGCTATAAATAGCCCTAAAGCTGATGGTACATTTAGTTTTTGCGATGTTATTAATAAAATTCCAGACTTTCGTCTTACATTATGCCAAATTCCTCTAGCTTGTGAAAGCGAAGTTGAACATCCTAGTGTGGTTCCTAGGTTGTTTATTGACTTATCAATCAAGCAAACACACTTGATTGTGGCATCCTCTGCCGTTGAATTCGTTCTTGAGTGGTCCGAGTTTGGGTTCAACTCCGTCGATTCCGTAACGTGTCCTCTAAGATCCTAAGTTGCTTCCGCGACCGGGCAGCGAGACCCTCGACAGCTCAGCGGAGGTCGAAGACCTGATTGACTAACACCAAAGCAACACCAAAATACCACCAAACCCCCGACCAAAAGGCCGAGGACCAGCACGCTCCGCAAATTCCAGAATTTTGGGTTGTCGGGTAGAGTACTTCTAGGATTTTCAAAAATTCAGCCTTGAAGGCATTTTGTCTTGCCTTCTTTTTCAGTCATTAGTCCTAATCTGAGTTTTAGATCGCGTCTAGGCCTTCATTCACCTCCATTCCTTGCTGCTATCTTGTGTCACTTGTTGACTAGTCAAGAACGTACCTTGCGGTGACGCCTAATTTGTTCAACCCGAGCAACTAGCAAGCCAAGGAATTGCTTGGTGAGACTATTAGAGAGTGATACACTTGAGTGAAACACAAGCGTGAGTGACCTATACATTGTACCAAAAAAAAAAAGAAGGAGAGAAGAGGTCGTTTGCTTATTTTCTTTTGCAGGTTTACCTAAGCATGTCTAGTGGAGTTGGTGACCAAACAATGGACTTTAAACTACACATGGTGGCCATGATGGAAGAATTCAAGCAGAGTTTGGATGAAGCTTTCGAGCCTCTTCATAGACGCCTTGACCGAATGGTGAATAAGGATGTCAAGAGGAGGGGTTCCCCACAATTTCATCCTGACGTCCAACCTACCTCTTCAAAGTCATTATATTCAAGGAGAAGGGAGGAGGTTCATTCGACAACAAAGCATGCAAATACTTTATCCATAGATGAAGGAGTTAGTTGAGTGCAGGAGACATGTCAACAACTCTCCTCCAACAAAAACTTGAAAAAGAGCGAGTTGAGTATGGTGGTGAGAGTGCACTTGAGGTAAAAGTTGAGGAATGTGAGATTGAAAAAGAGGTAAAAAAATCTGAGGAGATGAGTGAAGCATCAAGTGAGCTGATTGTGCATGGGAAGGCGAGTGTTTATAGTTTTCCTAACGAACTTAACTTTTGCCTTGTTTAGTGTTTCTGCTTTTGTACAGATTGAGCGAAGTCGAGTGAAGTTAGTCATGCAATGTTCCATTCCAAAGTTGCTTGTACAATTCACTAGCTTCCATGGAGTTTGTCTTCTAGGAGATAGATCTATTTGGTATCACTTCATGGAACAACCCGAATCTGTCCGCACCAATGGAGAATTAATTCGAACTCCATATTTCTATTCTTGTTTGTTACCCACGGTTCATTCATCATCTTTACCTTCTTTTGAGCATTATTTCCATCCTCACACATGTATTTCCTATGCAGATTTTGAAGGAAAATGTAAAGAGCCATCAATGCAGTCTCAAGTTGAATCGATTGATGGAAGGAATCACGTGTCACGGGGAGTTTTTGCATTTAACTCTTATTCTACACCTTCTTACCACTTAATTAATGACGTTCCATTGCTTATGTATCCAATTTCTGGTTCAAAACAAGCTGAGACTCATTTTGTTTTTGTAGGTTGTAAGGCTGCTCGAAATTTTCCAGCTTTGATTAAAGAGTTGCAACCTGGTTTCATGCTTGTGCCAGCTGCTTGTAATCTTCCATGCATATTCATACATCCAAAAGCTGGTCACCATGAGATCATTTTATCAACTCAAACTGGCGCAAATTCAAGTGACTCGTCTGGAGTGTGACCTTCACTTCATTGCTGCCACTTATGTTGGGTGATGCAGACAAGTGTGTCAATCAAGACCCGAATGTTGTTTTTACCTCACTGGTTCATCCTTCCACGGAAGCGCAACATGAATGGCTCATTGTTCTATCTGCAGATGGGCAAGTAGTGCCAAATCAGCAACAACTAGGGTCGAATTATACTACCTTGCACAATCAGATTCAAGATTTTTCTAAGCTGAATGAGAGTCATCATGAAGATCCCTATCTAGTGCATGTGAAACGTAAGTTGTCAAGTAGTATTAACCCTACATATACTAATTGTGTGATTTGTTTTATGGGTTTGAATTTGACATGCAAACGACCAAGGGTTGATGAGAGAGTTTTGGAGTGCTACATGGAATTTTCACAAGCTTTATACAAGGTGTTTCTTGTCTTGGCGAATGTCCTTGTTCAAGAGCATCATGAGGTTGTCCAAGCGACATGTGACGTGGCTGGTGCTCATTCATCTCGCTCCCACATTGCATGGAGTACCACTTTTTCCCAAGATTTAAGGACAAATCCTTTTCAAGAGGAGGGGAATGATACGAATGAGCAAGCCTCAAAGGGAGGATTGGGCCTCGATTAAGTAGCTCTTGTTGAGCTTAGCTTCGGCCATGTGGGCCTTAGGTCCAATAGTACTTTAGCTAGTCATTAAGCTAGTTAATTAGTAGGTTAGCTTTCGGCCAAGAGAGACCCAATGGGCTGGCC
Organism: Coffea arabica; assembly: GCF_036785885.1. NCBI lineage: Eukaryota > Viridiplantae > Streptophyta > Magnoliopsida > Gentianales > Rubiaceae > Coffea > Coffea arabica. The sequence goes on along the minus strand of NC_092323.1, from coordinate 32,914,429 downwards.
GATTTTCCCTTCATGCTTTCCAAGCTTTATTAGGTTTAGTCAAGGCTATAAATAGCCCTAAAGCTGATGGTACATTTAGTTTTTGCGATGTTATTAATAAAATTCCAGACTTTCGTCTTACATTAAGCCAAATTCCTCTAGCTTGTGAAAGCGAAGTTGAACATCCTAGTGTGGTTCCTAGGTTGTTTATTGACTTATCAATCAAGCAAACACACTTGATTGTGGCATCCTCTGCCGTTGAATTCGTTCTTGAGTGGTCCGAGTTTGGGTTCAACTCCGTCGATTCCGTAACGTGTCCTCTAAGATCCTAAGTTGCTTCCGCGACCGGGCAGCGAGACCCTCGACAGCTCAGCGGAGGTCGAAGACCTGATTGACTAACACCAAAGCAACACCAAAATACCACCAAACCCCCGACCAAAAGGCCGAGGACCAGCACGCTCCGCAAATTCCAGAATTTTGGGTTGTCGGGTAGAGTACTTCTAGGATTTTCAAAAATTCAGCCTTGAAGGCATTTTGTCTTGCCTTCTTTTTCAGTCATTAGTCCTAATCTGAGTTTTAGATCGCGTCTAGGCCTTCATTCACCTCCATTCCTTGCTGCTATCTTGTGTCACTTGTTGACTAGTCAAGAACGTACCTTGCGGTGACGCCTAATTTGTTCAACCCGAGCAACTAGCAAGCCAAGGAATTGCTTGGTGAGACTATTAGAGAGTGATACACTTGAGTGAAACACAAGCGTGAGTGACCTATACATTGTACCAAAAAAAAAAGAAGGAGAGAAGAGGTCGTTTGCTTATTTTCTTTTGCAGGTTTACCTAAGCATGTCTAGTGGAGTTGGTGACCAAACAATGGACTTTAAACTACACATGGTGGCCATGATGGAAGAATTCAAGCAGAGTTTGGATGAAGCTTTCGAGCCTCTTCATAGACGCCTTGACCGAATGGTGAATAAGGATGTCAAGAGGAGGGGTTCCCCACAATTTCATCCTGACGTCCAACCTACCTCTTCAAAGTCATTATATTCAAGGAGAAGGGAGGAGGTTCATTCGACAACAAAGCATGCAAATACTTTATCCATAGATGAAGGAGTTAGTTGAGTGCAGGAGACATGTCAACAACTCTCCTCCAACAAAAACTTGAAAAAGAGCGAGTTGAGTATGGTGGTGAGAGTGCACTTGAGGTAAAAGTTGAGGAATGTGAGATTGAAAAAGAGGTAAAAAAATCTGAGGAGATGAGTGAAGCATCAAGTGAGCTGATTGTGCATGGGAAGGCGAGTGTTTATAGTTTTCCTAACGAACTTAACTTTTGCCTTGTTTAGTGTTTCTGCTTTTGTACAGATTGAGCGAAGTCGAGTGAAGTTAGTCATGCAATGTTCCATTCCAAAGTTGCTTGTACAATTCACTAGCTTCCATGGAGTTTGTCTTCTAGGAGATAGATCTATTTGGTATCACTTCATGGAACAACCCGAATCTGTCCGCACCAATGGAGAATTAATTCGAACTCCATATTTCTATTCTTGTTTGTTACCCACGGTTCATTCATCATCTTTACCTTCTTTTGAGCATTATTTCCATCCTCACACATGTATTTCCTATGCAGATTTTGAAGGAAAATGTAAAGAGCCATCAATGCAGTCTCAAGTTGAATCGATTGATGGAAGGAATCACGTGTCACGGGGAGTTTTTGCATTTAACTCTTATTCTACACCTTCTTACCACTTAATTAATGACGTTCCATTGCTTATGTATCCAATTTCTGGTTCAAAACAAGCTGAGACTCATTTTGTTTTTGTAGGTTGTAAGGCTGCTCGAAATTTTCCAGCTTTGATTAAAGAGTTGCAACCTGGTTTCATGCTTGTGCCAGCTGCTTGTAATCTTCCATGCATATTCATACATCCAAAAGCTGGTCACCATGAGATCATTTTATCAACTCAAACTGGCGCAAATTCAAGTGACTCGTCTGGAGTGTGACCTTCACTTCATTGCTGCCACTTATGTTGGGTGATGCAGACAAGTGTGTCAATCAAGACCCGAATGTTGTTTTTACCTCACTGGTTCATCCTTCCACGGAAGCGCAACATGAATGGCTCATTGTTCTATCTGCAGATGGGCAAGTAGTGCCAAATCAGCAACAACTAGGGTCGAATTATACTACCTTGCACAATCAGATTCAAGATTTTTCTAAGCTGAATGAGAGTCATCATGAAGATCCCTATCTAGTGCATGTGAAACGTAAGTTGTCAAGTAGTATTAACCCTACATATACTAATTGTGTGATTTGTTTTATGGGTTTGAATTTGACATGCAAACGACCAAGGGTTGATGAGAGAGTTTTGGAGTGCTACATGGAATTTTCACAAGCTTTATACAAGGTGTTTCTTGTCTTGGCGAATGTCCTTGTTCAAGAGCATCATGAGGTTGTCCAAGCGACATGTGACGTGGCTGGTGCTCATTCATCTCGCTCCCACATTGCATGGAGTACCACTTTTTCCCAAGATTTAAGGACAAATCCTTTTCAAGAGGAGGGGAATGATACGAATGAGCAAGCCTCAAAGGGAGGATTGGGCCTCGATTAAGTAGCTCTTGTTGAGCTTAGCTTCGGCCATGTGGGCCTTAGGTCCAATAGTACTTTAGCTAGTCATTAAGCTAGTTAATTAGTAGGTTAGCTTTCGGCCAAGAGAGACCCAATGGGCTGGCCGATTTTCCCTTCATGCTTTCCAAGCTTTATTAGGTTTAGTCAAGGCTATAAATAGCCCTAAAGCTGATGGTACATTTAGTTTTTGCGATGTTATTAATAAAATTCCAGACTTTCGTCTTACATTATGCCAAATTCCTCTAGCTTGTGAAAGCGAAGTTGAACATCCTAGTGTGGTTCCTAGGTTGTTTATTGACTTATCAATCAAGCAAACACACTTGATTGTGGCATCCTCTGCCGTTGAATTCGTTCTTGAGTGGTCCGAGTTTGGGTTCAACTCCGTCGATTCCGTAACGTGTCCTCTAAGATCCTAAGTTGCTTCCGCGACCGGGCAGCGAGACCCTCGACAGCTCAGCGGAGGTCGAAGACCTGATTGACTAACACCAAAGCAACACCAAAATACCACCAAACCCCCGACCAAAAGGCCGAGGACCAGCACGCTCCGCAAATTCCAGAATTTTGGGTTGTCGGGTAGAGTACTTCTAGGATTTTCAAAAATTCAGCCTTGAAGGCATTTTGTCTTGCCTTCTTTTTCAGTCATTAGTCCTAATCTGAGTTTTAGATCGCGTCTAGGCCTTCATTCACCTCCATTCCTTGCTGCTATCTTGTGTCACTTGTTGACTAGTCAAGAACGTACCTTGCGGTGACGCCTAATTTGTTCAACCCGAGCAACTAGCAAGCCAAGGAATTGCTTGGTGAGACTATTAGAGAGTGATACACTTGAGTGAAACACAAGCGTGAGTGACCTATACATTGTACCAAAAAAAAAAAGAAGGAGAGAAGAGGTCGTTTGCTTATTTTCTTTTGCAGGTTTACCTAAGCATGTCTAGTGGAGTTGGTGACCAAACAATGGACTTTAAACTACACATGGTGGCCATGATGGAAGAATTCAAGCAGAGTTTGGATGAAGCTTTCGAGCCTCTTCATAGACGCCTTGACCGAATGGTGAATAAGGATGTCAAGAGGAGGGGTTCCCCACAATTTCATCCTGACGTCCAACCTACCTCTTCAAAGTCATTATATTCAAGGAGAAGGGAGGAGGTTCATTCGACAACAAAGCATGCAAATACTTTATCCATAGATGAAGGAGTTAGTTGAGTGCAGGAGACATGTCAACAACTCTCCTCCAACAAAAACTTGAAAAAGAGCGAGTTGAGTATGGTGGTGAGAGTGCACTTGAGGTAAAAGTTGAGGAATGTGAGATTGAAAAAGAGGTAAAAAAATCTGAGGAGATGAGTGAAGCATCAAGTGAGCTGATTGTGCATGGGAAGGCGAGTGTTTATAGTTTTCCTAACGAACTTAACTTTTGCCTTGTTTAGTGTTTCTGCTTTTGTACAGATTGAGCGAAGTCGAGTGAAGTTAGTCATGCAATGTTCCATTCCAAAGTTGCTTGTACAATTCACTAGCTTCCATGGAGTTTGTCTTCTAGGAGATAGATCTATTTGGTATCACTTCATGGAACAACCCGAATCTGTCCGCACCAATGGAGAATTAATTCGAACTCCATATTTCTATTCTTGTTTGTTACCCACGGTTCATTCATCATCTTTACCTTCTTTTGAGCATTATTTCCATCCTCACACATGTATTTCCTATGCAGATTTTGAAGGAAAATGTAAAGAGCCATCAATGCAGTCTCAAGTTGAATCGATTGATGGAAGGAATCACGTGTCACGGGGAGTTTTTGCATTTAACTCTTATTCTACACCTTCTTACCACTTAATTAATGACGTTCCATTGCTTATGTATCCAATTTCTGGTTCAAAACAAGCTGAGACTCATTTTGTTTTTGTAGGTTGTAAGGCTGCTCGAAATTTTCCAGCTTTGATTAAAGAGTTGCAACCTGGTTTCATGCTTGTGCCAGCTGCTTGTAATCTTCCATGCATATTCATACATCCAAAAGCTGGTCACCATGAGATCATTTTATCAACTCAAACTGGCGCAAATTCAAGTGACTCGTCTGGAGTGTGACCTTCACTTCATTGCTGCCACTTATGTTGGGTGATGCAGACAAGTGTGTCAATCAAGACCCGAATGTTGTTTTTACCTCACTGGTTCATCCTTCCACGGAAGCGCAACATGAATGGCTCATTGTTCTATCTGCAGATGGGCAAGTAGTGCCAAATCAGCAACAACTAGGGTCGAATTATACTACCTTGCACAATCAGATTCAAGATTTTTCTAAGCTGAATGAGAGTCATCATGAAGATCCCTATCTAGTGCATGTGAAACGTAAGTTGTCAAGTAGTATTAACCCTACATATACTAATTGTGTGATTTGTTTTATGGGTTTGAATTTGACATGCAAACGACCAAGGGTTGATGAGAGAGTTTTGGAGTGCTACATGGAATTTTCACAAGCTTTATACAAGGTGTTTCTTGTCTTGGCGAATGTCCTTGTTCAAGAGCATCATGAGGTTGTCCAAGCGACATGTGACGTGGCTGGTGCTCATTCATCTCGCTCCCACATTGCATGGAGTACCACTTTTTCCCAAGATTTAAGGACAAATCCTTTTCAAGAGGAGGGGAATGATACGAATGAGCAAGCCTCAAAGGGAGGATTGGGCCTCGATTAAGTAGCTCTTGTTGAGCTTAGCTTCGGCCATGTGGGCCTTAGGTCCAATAGTACTTTAGCTAGTCATTAAGCTAGTTAATTAGTAGGTTAGCTTTCGGCCAAGAGAGACCCAATGGGCTGGCCGATTTTCCCTTCATGCTTTCCAAGCTTTATTAGGTTTAGTCAAGGCTATAAATAGCCCTAAAGCTGATGGTACATTTAGTTTTTGCGATGTTATTAATAAAATTCCAGACTTTCGTCTTACATTAAGCCAAATTCCTCTAGCTTGTGAAAGCTAAGTTGAACATCCTAGTGTGGTTCCTAGGTTGTTTATTGACTTATCAATCAAGCAAACACACTTGATTGTGGCATCCTCTGCCGTTGAATTCGTTCTTGAGTGGTCCGAGTTTGGGTTCAACTCCGTCGATTCCGTAACGTGTCCTCTAAGATCCTAAGTTGCTTCCGCGACCGGGCAGCGAGACCCTCGACAGCTCAGCGGAGGTCGAAGACCTGATTGACTAACACCAAAGCAACACCAAAATACCACCAAACCCCCGACCAAAAGGCCGAGGACCAGCACGCTCCGCAAATTCCAGAATTTTGGGTTGTCGGGTAGAGTACTTCTAGGATTTTCAAAAATTCAGCCTTGAAGGCATTTTGTCTTGCCTTCTTTTTCAGTCATTAGTCCTAATCTGAGTTTTAGATCGCGTCTAGGCCTTCATTCACCTCCATTCCTTGCTGCTATCTTGTGTCACTTGTTGACTAGTCAAGAACGTACCTTGCGGTGACGCCTAATTTGTTCAACCCGAGCAACTAGCAAGCCAAGGAATTGCTTGGTGAGACTATTAGAGAGTGATACACTTGAGTGAAACACAAGCGTGAGTGACCTATACATTGTACCAAAAAAAAAAAGAAGGAGAGAAGAGGTCGTTTGCTTATTTTCTTTTGCAGGTTTACCTAAGCATGTCTAGTGGAGTTGGTGACCAAACAATGGACTTTAAACTACACATGGTGGCCATGATGGAAGAATTCAAGCAGAGTTTGGATGAAGCTTTCGAGCCTCTTCATAGACGCCTTGACCGAATGGTGAATAAGGATGTCAAGAGGAGGGGTTCCCCACAATTTCATCCTGACGTCCAACCTACCTCTTCAAAGTCATTATATTCAAGGAGAAGGGAGGAGGTTCATTCGACAACAAAGCATGCAAATACTTTATCCATAGATGAAGGAGTTAGTTGAGTGCAGGAGACATGTCAACAACTCTCCTCCAACAAAAACTTGAAAAAGAGCGAGTTGAGTATGGTGGTGAGAGTGCACTTGAGGTAAAAGTTGAGGAATGTGAGATTGAAAAAGAGGTAAAAAAATCTGAGGAGATGAGTGAAGCATCAAGTGAGCTGATTGTGCATGGGAAGGCGAGTGTTTATAGTTTTCCTAACGAACTTAACTTTTGCCTTGTTTAGTGTTTCTGCTTTTGTACAGATTGAGCGAAGTCGAGTGAAGTTAGTCATGCAATGTTCCATTCCAAAGTTGCTTGTACAATTCACTAGCTTCCATGGAGTTTGTCTTCTAGGAGATAGATCTATTTGGTATCACTTCATGGAACAACCCGAATCTGTCCGCACCAATGGAGAATTAATTCGAACTCCATATTTCTATTCTTGTTTGTTACCCACGGTTCATTCATCATCTTTACCTTCTTTTGAGCATTATTTCCATCCTCACACATGTATTTCCTATGCAGATTTTGAAGGAAAATGTAAAGAGCCATCAATGCAGTCTCAAGTTGAATCGATTGATGGAAGGAATCACGTGTCACGGGGAGTTTTTGCATTTAACTCTTATTCTACACCTTCTTACCACTTAATTAATGACGTTCCATTGCTTATGTATCCAATTTCTGGTTCAAAACAAGCTGAGACTCATTTTGTTTTTGTAGGTTGTAAGGCTGCTCGAAATTTTCCAGCTTTGATTAAAGAGTTGCAACCTGGTTTCATGCTTGTGCCAGCTGCTTGTAATCTTCCATGCATATTCATACATCCAAAAGCTGGTCACCATGAGATCATTTTATCAACTCAAACTGGCGCAAATTCAAGTGACTCGTCTGGAGTGTGACCTTCACTTCATTGCTGCCACTTATGTTGGGTGATGCAGACAAGTGTGTCAATCAAGACCCGAATGTTGTTTTTACCTCACTGGTTCATCCTTCCACGGAAGCGCAACATGAATGGCTCATTGTTCTATCTGCAGATGGGCAAGTAGTGCCAAATCAGCAACAACTAGGGTCGAATTATACTACCTTGCACAATCAGATTCAAGATTTTTCTAAGCTGAATGAGAGTCATCATGAAGATCCCTATCTAGTGCATGTGAAACGTAAGTTGTCAAGTAGTATTAACCCTACATATACTAATTGTGTGATTTGTTTTATGGGTTTGAATTTGACATGCAAACGACCAAGGGTTGATGAGAGAGTTTTGGAGTGCTACATGGAATTTTCACAAGCTTTATACAAGGTGTTTCTTGTCTTGGCGAATGTCCTTGTTCAAGAGCATCATGAGGTTGTCCAAGCGACATGTGACGTGGCTGGTGCTCATTCATCTCGCTCCCACATTGCATGGAGTACCACTTTTTCCCAAGATTTAAGGACAAATCCTTTTCAAGAGGAGGGGAATGATACGAATGAGCAAGCCTCAAAGGGAGGATTGGGCCTCGATTAAGTAGCTCTTGTTGAGCTTAGCTTCGGCCATGTGGGCCTTAGGTCCAATAGTACTTTAGCTAGTCATTAAGCTAGTTAATTAGTAGGTTAGCTTTCGGCCAAGAGAGACCCAATGGGCTGGCCGATTTTCCCTTCATGCTTTCCAAGCTTTATTAGGTTTAGTCAAGGCTATAAATAGCCCTAAAGCTGATGGTACATTTAGTTTTTGCGATGTTATTAATAAAATTCCAGACTTTCGTCTTACATTATGCCAAATTCCTCTAGCTTGTGAAAGCGAAGTTGAACATCCTAGTGTGGTTCCTAGGTTGTTTATTGACTTATCAATCAAGCAAACACACTTGATTGTGGCATCCTCTGCCGTTGAATTCGTTCTTGAGTGGTCCGAGTTTGGGTTCAACTCCGTCGATTCCGTAACGTGTCCTCTAAGATCCTAAGTTGCTTCCGCGACCGGGCAGCGAGACCCTCGACAGCTCAGCGGAGGTCGAAGACCTGATTGACTAACACCAAAGCAACACCAAAATACCACCAAACCCCCGACCAAAAGGCCGAGGACCAGCACGCTCCGCAAATTCCAGAATTTTGGGTTGTCGGGTAGAGTACTTCTAGGATTTTCAAAAATTCAGCCTTGAAGGCATTTTGTCTTGCCTTCTTTTTCAGTCATTAGTCCTAATCTGAGTTTTAGATCGCGTCTAGGCCTTCATTCACCTCCATTCCTTGCTGCTATCTTGTGTCACTTGTTGACTAGTCAAGAACGTACCTTGCGGTGACGCCTAATTTGTTCAACCCGAGCAACTAGCAAGCCAAGGAATTGCTTGGTGAGACTATTAGAGAGTGATACACTTGAGTGAAACACAAGCGTGAGTGACCTATACATTGTACCAAAAAAAAAAAGAAGGAGAGAAGAGGTCGTTTGCTTATTTTCTTTTGCAGGTTTACCTAAGCATGTCTAGTGGAGTTGGTGACCAAACAATGGACTTTAAACTACACATGGTGGCCATGATGGAAGAATTCAAGCAGAGTTTGGATGAAGCTTTCGAGCCTCTTCATAGACGCCTTGACCGAATGGTGAATAAGGATGTCAAGAGGAGGGGTTCCCCACAATTTCATCCTGACGTCCAACCTACCTCTTCAAAGTCATTATATTCAAGGAGAAGGGAGGAGGTTCATTCGACAACAAAGCATGCAAATACTTTATCCATAGATGAAGGAGTTAGTTGAGTGCAGGAGACATGTCAACAACTCTCCTCCAACAAAAACTTGAAAAAGAGCGAGTTGAGTATGGTGGTGAGAGTGCACTTGAGGTAAAAGTTGAGGAATGTGAGATTGAAAAAGAGGTAAAAAAATCTGAGGAGATGAGTGAAGCATCAAGTGAGCTGATTGTGCATGGGAAGGCGAGTGTTTATAGTTTTCCTAACGAACTTAACTTTTGCCTTGTTTAGTGTTTCTGCTTTTGTACAGATTGAGCGAAGTCGAGTGAAGTTAGTCATGCAATGTTCCATTCCAAAGTTGCTTGTACAATTCACTAGCTTCCATGGAGTTTGTCTTCTAGGAGATAGATCTATTTGGTATCACTTCATGGAACAACCCGAATCTGTCCGCACCAATGGAGAATTAATTCGAACTCCATATTTCTATTCTTGTTTGTTACCCACGGTTCATTCATCATCTTTACCTTCTTTTGAGCATTATTTCCATCCTCACACATGTATTTCCTATGCAGATTTTGAAGGAAAATGTAAAGAGCCATCAATGCAGTCTCAAGTTGAATCGATTGATGGAAGGAATCACGTGTCACGGGGAGTTTTTGCATTTAACTCTTATTCTACACCTTCTTACCACTTAATTAATGACGTTCCATTGCTTATGTATCCAATTTCTGGTTCAAAACAAGCTGAGACTCATTTTGTTTTTGTAGGTTGTAAGGCTGCTCGAAATTTTCCAGCTTTGATTAAAGAGTTGCAACCTGGTTTCATGCTTGTGCCAGCTGCTTGTAATCTTCCATGCATATTCATACATCCAAAAGCTGGTCACCATGAGATCATTTTATCAACTCAAACTGGCGCAAATTCAAGTGACTCGTCTGGAGTGTGACCTTCACTTCATTGCTGCCACTTATGTTGGGTGATGCAGACAAGTGTGTCAATCAAGACCCGAATGTTGTTTTTACCTCACTGGTTCATCCTTCCACGGAAGCGCAACATGAATGGCTCATTGTTCTATCTGCAGATGGGCAAGTAGTGCCAAATCAGCAACAACTAGGGTCGAATTATACTACCTTGCACAATCAGATTCAAGATTTTTCTAAGCTGAATGAGAGTCATCATGAAGATCCCTATCTAGTGCATGTGAAACGTAAGTTGTCAAGTAGTATTAACCCTACATATACTAATTGTGTGATTTGTTTTATGGGTTTGAATTTGACATGCAAACGACCAAGGGTTGATGAGAGAGTTTTGGAGTGCTACATGGAATTTTCACAAGCTTTATACAAGGTGTTTCTTGTCTTGGCGAATGTCCTTGTTCAAGAGCATCATGAGGTTGTCCAAGCGACATGTGACGTGGCTGGTGCTCATTCATCTCGCTCCCACATTGCATGGAGTACCACTTTTTCCCAAGATTTAAGGACAAATCCTTTTCAAGAGGAGGGGAATGATACGAATGAGCAAGCCTCAAAGGGAGGATTGGGCCTCGATTAAGTAGCTCTTGTTGAGCTTAGCTTCGGCCATGTGGGCCTTAGGTCCAATAGTACTTTAGCTAGTCATTAAGCTAGTTAATTAGTAGGTTAGCTTTCGGCCAAGAGAGACCCAATGGGCTGGCCGATTTTCCCTTCATGCTTTCCAAGCTTTATTAGGTTTAGTCAAGGCTATAAATAGCCCTAAAGCTGATGGTACATTTAGTTTTTGCGATGTTATTAATAAAATTCCAGACTTTCATCTTACATTATGCCAAATTCCTCTAGCTTGTGAAAGCGAAGTTGAACATCCTAGTGTGGTTCCTAGGTTGTTTATTGACTTATCAATCAAGCAAACACACTTGATTGTGGCATCCTCTGCCGTTGAATTCGTTCTTGAGTGGTCCGAGTTTGGGTTCAACTCCGTCGATTCCGTAACGTGTCCTCTAAGATCCTAAGTTGCTTCCGCGACCGGGCAGCGAGACCCTCGACAGCTCAGCGGAGGTCGAAGACCTGATTGACTAACACCAAAGCAACACCAAAATACCACCAAACCCCCGACCAAAAGGCCGAGGACCAGCACGCTCCGCAAATTCCAGAATTTTGGGTTGTCGGGTAGAGTACTTCTAGGATTTTCAAAAATTCAGCCTTGAAGGCATTTTGTCTTGCCTTCTTTTTCAGTCATTAGTCCTAATCTGAGTTTTAGATCGCGTCTAGGCCTTCATTCACCTCCATTCCTTGCTGCTATCTTGTGTCACTTGTTGACTAGTCAAGAACGTACCTTGCGGTGACGCCTAATTTGTTCAACCCGAGCAACTAGCAAGCCAAGGAATTGCTTGGTGAGACTATTAGAGAGTGATACACTTGAGTGAAACACAAGCGTGAGTGACCTATACATTGTACCAAAAAAAAAAAGAAGGAGAGAAGAGGTCGTTTGCTTATTTTCTTTTGCAGGTTTACCTAAGCATGTCTAGTGGAGTTGGTGACCAAACAATGGACTTTAAACTACACATGGTGGCCATGATGGAAGAATTCAAGCAGAGTTTGGATGAAGCTTTCGAGCCTCTTCATAGACGCCTTGACCGAATGGTGAATAAGGATGTCAAGAGGAGGGGTTCCCCACAATTTCATCCTGACGTCCAACCTACCTCTTCAAAGTCATTATATTCAAGGAGAAGGGAGGAGGTTCATTCGACAACAAAGCATGCAAATACTTTATCCATAGATGAAGGAGTTAGTTGAGTGCAGGAGACATGTCAACAACTCTCCTCCAACAAAAACTTGAAAAAGAGCGAGTTGAGTATGGTGGTGAGAGTGCACTTGAGGTAAAAGTTGAGGAATGTGAGATTGAAAAAGAGGTAAAAAAATCTGAGGAGATGAGTGAAGCATCAAGTGAGCTGATTGTGCATGGGAAGGCGAGTGTTTATAGTTTTCCTAACGAACTTAACTTTTGCCTTGTTTAGTGTTTCTGCTTTTGTACAGATTGAGCGAAGTCGAGTGAAGTTAGTCATGCAATGTTCCATTCCAAAGTTGCTTGTACAATTCACTAGCTTCCATGGAGTTTGTCTTCTAGGAGATAGATCTATTTGGTATCACTTCATGGAACAACCCGAATCTGTCCGCACCAATGGAGAATTAATTCGAACTCCATATTTCTATTCTTGTTTGTTACCCACGGTTTATTCATCATCTTTACCTTCTTTTGAGCATTATTTCCATCCTCACACATGTATTTCCTATGCAGATTTTGAAGGAAAATGTAAAGAGCCATCAATGCAGTCTCAAGTTGAATCGATTGATGGAAGGAATCACGTGTCACGGGGAGTTTTTGCATTTAACTCTTATTCTACACCTTCTTACCACTTAATTAATGACGTTCCATTGCTTATGTATCCAATTTCTGGTTCAAAACAAGCTGAGACTCATTTTGTTTTTGTAGGTTGTAAGGCTGCTCGAAATTTTCCAGCTTTGATTAAAGAGTTGCAACCTGGTTTCATGCTTGTGCCAGCTGCTTGTAATCTTCCATGCATATTCATACATCCAAAAGCTGGTCACCATGAGATCATTTTATCAACTCAAACTGGCGCAAATTCAAGTGACTCGTCTGGAGTGTGACCTTCACTTCATTGCTGCCACTTATGTTGGGTGATGCAGACAAGTGTGTCAATCAAGACCCGAATGTTGTTTTTACCTCACTGGTTCATCCTTCCACGGAAGCGCAACATGAATGGCTCATTGTTCTATCTGCAGATGGGCAAGTAGTGCCAAATCAGCAACAACTAGGGTCGAATTATACTACCTTGCACAATCAGATTCAAGATTTTTCTAAGCTGAATGAGAGTCATCATGAAGATCCCTATCTAGTGCATGTGAAACGTAAGTTGTCAAGTAGTATTAACCCTACATATACTAATTGTGTGATTTGTTTTATGGGTTTGAATTTGACATGCAAACGACCAAGGGTTGATGAGAGAGTTTTGGAGTGCTACATGGAATTTTCACAAGCTTTATACAAGGTGTTTCTTGTCTTGGCGAATGTCCTTGTTCAAGAGCATCATGAGGTTGTCCAAGCGACATGTGACGTGGCTGGTGCTCATTCATCTCGCTCCCACATTGCATGGAGTACCACTTTTTCCCAAGATTTAAGGACAAATCCTTTTCAAGAGGAGGGGAATGATACGAATGAGCAAGCCTCAAAGGGAGGATTGGGCCTCGATTAAGTAGCTCTTGTTGAGCTTAGCTTCGGCCATGTGGGCCTTAGGTCCAATAGTACTTTAGCTAGTCATTAAGCTAGTTAATTAGTAGGTTAGCTTTCGGCCAAGAGAGACCCAATGGGCTGGCCGATTTTCCCTTCATGCTTTCCAAGCTTTATTAGGTTTAGTCAAGGCTATAAATAGCCCTAAAGCTGATGGTACATTTAGTTTTTGCGATGTTATTAATAAAATTCCAGACTTTCGTCTTACATTATGCCAAATTCCTCTAGCTTGTGAAAGCGAAGTTGAACATCCTAGTGTGGTTCCTAGGTTGTTTATTGACTTATCAATCAAGCAAACACACTTGATTGTGGCATCCTCTGCCGTTGAATTCGTTCTTGAGTGGTCCGAGTTTGGGTTCAACTCCGTCGATTCCGTAACGTGTCCTCTAAGATCCTAAGTTGCTTCCGCGACCGGGCAGCGAGACCCTCGACAGCTCAGCGGAGGTCGAAGACCTGATTGACTAACACCAAAGCAACACCAAAATACCACCAAACCCCCGACCAAAAGGCCGAGGACCAGCACGCTCCGCAAATTCCAGAATTTTGGGTTGTCGGGTAGAGTACTTCTAGGATTTTCAAAAATTCAGCCTTGAAGGCATTTTGTCTTGCCTTCTTTTTCAGTCATTAGTCCTAATCTGAGTTTTAGATCGCGTCTAGGCCTTCATTCACCTCCATTCCTTGCTGCTATCTTGTGTCACTTGTTGACTAGTCAAGAACGTACCTTGCGGTGACGCCTAATTTGTTCAACCCGAGCAACTAGCAAGCCAAGGAATTGCTTGGTGAGACTATTAGAGAGTGATACACTTGAGTGAAACACAAGCGTGAGTGACCTATACATTGTACCAAAAAAAAAAAAGAAGGAGAGAAGAGGTCGTTTGCTTATTTTCTTTTGCAGGTTTACCTAAGCATGTCTAGTGGAGTTGGTGACCAAACAATGGACTTTAAACTACACATGGTGGCCATGATGGAAGAATTCAAGCAGAGTTTGGATGAAGCTTTCGAGCCTCTTCATAGACGCCTTGACCGAATGGTGAATAAGGATGTCAAGAGGAGGGGTTCCCCACAATTTCATCCTGACGTCCAACCTACCTCTTCAAAGTCATTATATTCAAGGAGAAGGGAGGAGGTTCATTCGACAACAAAGCATGCAAATACTTTATCCATAGATGAAGGAGTTAGTTGAGTGCAGGAGACATGTCAACAACTCTCCTCCAACAAAAACTTGAAAAAGAGCGAGTTGAGTATGGTGGTGAGAGTGCACTTGAGGTAAAAGTTGAGGAATGTGAGATTGAAAAAGAGGTAAAAAAATCTGAGGAGATGAGTGAAGCATCAAGTGAGCTGATTGTGCATGGGAAGGCGAGTGTTTATAGTTTTCCTAACGAACTTAACTTTTGCCTTGTTTAGTGTTTCTGCTTTTGTACAGATTGAGCGAAGTCGAGTGAAGTTAGTCATGCAATGTTCCATTCCAAAGTTGCTTGTACAATTCACTAGCTTCCATGGAGTTTGTCTTCTAGGAGATAGATCTATTTGGTATCACTTCATGGAACAACCCGAATCTGTCCGCACCAATGGAGAATTAATTCGAACTCCATATTTCTATTCTTGTTTGTTACCCACGGTTCATTCATCATCTTTACCTTCTTTTGAGCATTATTTCCATCCTCACACATGTATTTCCTATGCAGATTTTGAAGGAAAATGTAAAGAGCCATCAATGCAGTCTCAAGTTGAATCGATTGATGGAAGGAATCACGTGTCACGGGGAGTTTTTGCATTTAACTCTTATTCTACACCTTCTTACCACTTAATTAATGACGTTCCATTGCTTATGTATCCAATTTCTGGTTCAAAACAAGCTGAGACTCATTTTGTTTTTGTAGGTTGTAAGGCTGCTCGAAATTTTCCAGCTTTGATTAAAGAGTTGCAACCTGGTTTCATGCTTGTGCCAGCTGCTTGTAATCTTCCATGCATATTCATACATCCAAAAGCTGGTCACCATGAGATCATTTTATCAACTCAAACTGGCGCAAATTCAAGTGACTCGTCTGGAGTGTGACCTTCACTTCATTGCTGCCACTTATGTTGGGTGATGCAGACAAGTGTGTCAATCAAGACCCGAATGTTGTTTTTACCTCACTGGTTCATCCTTCCACGGAAGCGCAACATGAATGGCTCATTGTTCTATCTGCAGATGGGCAAGTAGTGCCAAATCAGCAACAACTAGGGTCGAATTATACTACCTTGCACAATCAGATTCAAGATTTTTCTAAGCTGAATGAGAGTCATCATGAAGATCCCTATCTAGTGCATGTGAAACGTAAGTTGTCAAGTAGTATTAACCCTACATATACTAATTGTGTGATTTGTTTTATGGGTTTGAATTTGACATGCAAACGACCAAGGGTTGATGAGAGAGTTTTGGAGTGCTACATGGAATTTTCACAAGCTTTATACAAGGTGTTTCTTGTCTTGGCGAATGTCCTTGTTCAAGAGCATCATGAGGTTGTCCAAGCGACATGTGACGTGGCTGGTGCTCATTCATCTCGCTCCCACATTGCATGGAGTACCACTTTTTCCCAAGATTTAAGGACAAATCCTTTTCAAGAGGAGGGGAATGATACGAATGAGCAAGCCTCAAAGGGAGGATTGGGCCTCGATTAAGTAGCTCTTGTTGAGCTTAGCTTCGGCCATGTGGGCCTTAGGTCCAATAGTACTTTAGCTAGTCATTAAGCTAGTTAATTAGTAGGTTAGCTTTCGGCCAAGAGAGACCCAATGGGCTGGCCGATTTTCCCTTCATGCTTTCCAAGCTTTATTAGGTTTAGTCAAGGCTATAAATAGCCCTAAAGCTGATGGTACATTTAGTTTTTGCGATGTTATTAATAAAATTCCAGACTTTCGTCTTACATTAAGCCAAATTCCTCTAGCTTGTGAAAGCGAAGTTGAACATCCTAGTGTGGTTCCTAGGTTGTTTATTGACTTATCAATCAAGCAAACACACTTGATTGTGGCATCCTCTGCCGTTGAATTCGTTCTTGAGTGGTCCGAGTTTGGGTTCAACTCCGTCGATTCCGTAACGTGTCCTCTAAGATCCTAAGTTGCTTCCGCGACCGGGCAGCGAGACCCTCGACAGCTCAGCGGAGGTCGAAGACCTGATTGACTAACACCAAAGCAACACCAAAATACCACCAAACCCCCGACCAAAAGGCCGAGGACCAGCACGCTCCGCAAATTCCAGAATTTTGGGTTGTCGGGTAGAGTACTTCTAGGATTTTCAAAAATTCAGCCTTGAAGGCATTTTGTCTTGCCTTCTTTTTCAGTCATTAGTCCTAATCTGAGTTTTAGATCGCGTCTAGGCCTTCATTCACCTCCATTCCTTGCTGCTATCTTGTGTCACTTGTTGACTAGTCAAGAACGTACCTTGCGGTGACGCCTAATTTGTTCAACCCGAGCAACTAGCAAGCCAAGGAATTGCTTGGTGAGACTATTAGAGAGTGATACACTTGAGTGAAACACAAGCGTGAGTGACCTATACATTGTACCAAAAAAAAAAGAAGGAGAGAAGAGGTCGTTTGCTTATTTTCTTTTGCAGGTTTACCTAAGCATGTCCAGTGGAGTTGGTGACCAAACAATGGACTTTAAACTACACATGGTGGCCATGATGGAAGAATTCAAGCAGAGTTTGGATGAAGCTTTCGAGCCTCTTCATAGACGCCTTGACCGAATGGTGAATAAGGATGTCAAGAGGAGGGGTTCCCCACAATTTCATCCTGACGTCCAACCTACCTCTTCAAAGTCATTATATTCAAGGAGAAGGGAGGAGGTTCATTCGACAACAAAGCATGCAAATACTTTATCCATAGATGAAGGAGTTAGTTGAGTGCAGGAGACATGTCAACAACTCTCCTCCAACAAAAACTTGAAAAAGAGCGAGTTGAGTATGGTGGTGAGAGTGCACTTGAGGTAAAAGTTGAGGAATGTGAGATTGAAAAAGAGGTAAAAAAATCTGAGGAGATGAGTGAAGCATCAAGTGAGCTGATTGTGCATGGGAAGGCGAGTGTTTATAGTTTTCCTAACGAACTTAACTTTTGCCTTGTTTAGTGTTTCTGCTTTTGTACAGATTGAGCGAAGTCGAGTGAAGTTAGTCATGCAATGTTCCATTCCAAAGTTGCTTGTACAATTCACTAGCTTCCATGGAGTTTGTCTTCTAGGAGATAGATCTATTTGGTATCACTTCATGGAACAACCCGAATCTGTCCGCACCAATGGAGAATTAATTCGAACTCCATATTTCTATTCTTGTTTGTTACCCACGGTTCATTCATCATCTTTACCTTCTTTTGAGCATTATTTCCATCCTCACACATGTATTTCCTATGCAGATTTTGAAGGAAAATGTAAAGAGCCATCAATGCAGTCTCAAGTTGAATCGATTGATGGAAGGAATCACGTGTCACGGGGAGTTTTTGCATTTAACTCTTATTCTACACCTTCTTACCACTTAATTAATGACGTTCCATTGCTTATGTATCCAATTTCTGGTTCAAAACAAGCTGAGACTCATTTTGTTTTTGTAGGTTGTAAGGCTGCTCGAAATTTTCCAGCTTTGATTAAAGAGTTGCAACCTGGTTTCATGCTTGTGCCAGCTGCTTGTAATCTTCCATGCATATTCATACATCCAAAAGCTGGTCACCATGAGATCATTTTATCAACTCAAACTGGCGCAAATTCAAGTGACTCGTCTGGAGTGTGACCTTCACTTCATTGCTGCCACTTATGTTGGGTGATGCAGACAAGTGTGTCAATCAAGACCCGAATGTTGTTTTTACCTCACTGGTTCATCCTTCCACGGAAGCGCAACATGAATGGCTCATTGTTCTATCTGCAGATGGGCAAGTAGTGCCAAATCAGCAACAACTAGGGTCGAATTATACTACCTTGCACAATCAGATTCAAGATTTTTCTAAGCTGAATGAGAGTCATCATGAAGATCCCTATCTAGTGCATGTGAAACGTAAGTTGTCAAGTAGTATTAACCCTACATATACTAATTGTGTGATTTGTTTTATGGGTTTGAATTTGACATGCAAACGACCAAGGGTTGATGAGAGAGTTTTGGAGTGCTACATGGAATTTTCACAAGCTTTATACAAGGTGTTTCTTGTCTTGGCGAATGTCCTTGTTCAAGAGCATCATGAGGTTGTCCAAGCGACATGTGACGTGGCTGGTGCTCATTCATCTCGCTCCCACATTGCATGGAGTACCACTTTTTCCCAAGATTTAAGGACAAATCCTTTTCAAGAGGAGGGGAATGATACGAATGAGCAAGCCTCAAAGGGAGGATTGGGCCTCGATTAAGTAGCTCTTGTTGAGCTTAGCTTCGGCCATGTGGGCCTTAGGTCCAATAGTACTTTAGCTAGTCATTAAGCTAGTTAATTAGTAGGTTAGCTTTCGGCCAAGAGAGACCCAATGGGCTGGCCGATTTTCCCTTCATGCTTTCCAAGCTTTATTAGGTTTAGTCAAGGCTATAAATAGCCCTAAAGCTGATGGTACATTTAGTTTTTGCGATGTTATTAATAAAATTCCAGACTTTCGTCTTACATTAAGCCAAATTCCTCTAGCTTGTGAAAGCGAAGTTGAACATCCTAGTGTGGTTCCTAGGTTGTTTATTGACTTATCAATCAAGCAAACACACTTGATTGTGGCATCCTCTGCCGTTGAATTCGTTCTTGAGTGGTCCGAGTTTGGGTTCAACTCCGTCGATTCCGTAACGTGTCCTCTAAGATCCTAAGTTGCTTCCGCGACCGGGCAGCGAGACCCTCGACAGCTCAGCGGAGGTCGAAGACCTGATTGACTAACACCAAAGCAACACCAAAATACCACCAAACCCCCGACCAAAAGGCCGAGGACCAGCACGCTCCGCAAATTCCAGAATTTTGGGTTGTCGGGTAGAGTACTTCTAGGATTTTCAAAAATTCAGCCTTGAAGGCATTTTGTCTTGCCTTCTTTTTCAGTCATTAGTCCTAATCTGAGTTTTAGATCGCGTCTAGGCCTTCATTCACCTCCATTCCTTGCTGCTATCTTGTGTCACTTGTTGACTAGTCAAGAACGTACCTTGCGGTGACGCCTAATTTGTTCAACCCGAGCAACTAGCAAGCCAAGGAATTGCTTGGTGAGACTATTAGAGAGTGATACACTTGAGTGAAACACAAGCGTGAGTGACCTATACATTGTACCAAAAAAAAAAAGAAGGAGAGAAGAGGTCGTTTGCTTATTTTCTTTTGCAGGTTTACCTAAGCATGTCTAGTGGAGTTGGTGACCAAACAATGGACTTTAAACTACACATGGTGGCCATGATGGAAGAATTCAAGCAGAGTTTGGATGAAGCTTTCGAGCCTCTTCATAGACGCCTTGACCGAATGGTGAATAAGGATGTCAAGAGGAGGGGTTCCCCACAATTTCATCCTGACGTCCAACCTACCTCTTCAAAGTCATTATATTCAAGGAGAAGGGAGGAGGTTCATTCGACAACAAAGCATGCAAATACTTTATCCATAGATGAAGGAGTTAGTTGAGTGCAGGAGACATGTCAACAACTCTCCTCCAACAAAAACTTGAAAAAGAGCGAGTTGAGTATGGTGGTGAGAGTGCACTTGAGGTAAAAGTTGAGGAATGTGAGATTGAAAAAGAGGTAAAAAAATCTGAGGAGATGAGTGAAGCATCAAGTGAGCTGATTGTGCATGGGAAGGCGAGTGTTTATAGTTTTCCTAACGAACTTAACTTTTGCCTTGTTTAGTGTTTCTGCTTTTGTACAGATTGAGCGAAGTCGAGTGAAGTTAGTCATGCAATGTTCCATTCCAAAGTTGCTTGTACAATTCACTAGCTTCCATGGAGTTTGTCTTCTAGGAGATAGATCTATTTGGTATCACTTCATGGAACAACCCGAATCTGTCCGCACCAATGGAGAATTAATTCGAACTCCATATTTCTATTCTTGTTTGTTACCCACGGTTCATTCATCATCTTTACCTTCTTTTGAGCATTATTTCCATCCTCACACATGTATTTCCTATGCAGATTTTGAAGGAAAATGTAAAGAGCCATCAATGCAGTCTCAAGTTGAATCGATTGATGGAAGGAATCACGTGTCACGGGGAGTTTTTGCATTTAACTCTTATTCTACACCTTCTTACCACTTAATTAATGACGTTCCATTGCTTATGTATCCAATTTCTGGTTCAAAACAAGCTGAGACTCATTTTGTTTTTGTAGGTTGTAAGGCTGCTCGAAATTTTCCAGCTTTGATTAAAGAGTTGCAACCTGGTTTCATGCTTGTGCCAGCTGCTTGTAATCTTCCATGCATATTCATACATCCAAAAGCTGGTCACCATGAGATCATTTTATCAACTCAAACTGGCGCAAATTCAAGTGACTCGTCTGGAGTGTGACCTTCACTTCATTGCTGCCACTTATGTTGGGTGATGCAGACAAGTGTGTCAATCAAGACCCGAATGTTGTTTTTACCTCACTGGTTCATCCTTCCACGGAAGCGCAACATGAATGGCTCATTGTTCTATCTGCAGATGGGCAAGTAGTGCCAAATCAGCAACAACTAGGGTCGAATTATACTACCTTGCACAATCAGATTCAAGATTTTTCTAAGCTGAATGAGAGTCATCATGAAGATCCCTATCTAGTGCATGTGAAACGTAAGTTGTCAAGTAGTATTAACCCTACATATACTAATTGTGTGATTTGTTTTATGGGTTTGAATTTGACATGCAAACGACCAAGGGTTGATGAGAGAGTTTTGGAGTGCTACATGGAATTTTCACAAGCTTTATACAAGGTGTTTCTTGTCTTGGCGAATGTCCTTGTTCAAGAGCATCATGAGGTTGTCCAAGCGACATGTGACGTGGCTGGTGCTCATTCATCTCGCTCCCACATTGCATGGAGTACCACTTTTTCCCAAGATTTAAGGACAAATCCTTTTCAAGAGGAGGGGAATGATACGAATGAGCAAGCCTCAAAGGGAGGATTGGGCCTCGATTAAGTAGCTCTTGTTGAGCTTAGCTTCGGCCATGTGGGCCTTAGGTCCAATAGTACTTTAGCTAGTCATTAAGCTAGTTAATTAGTAGGTTAGCTTTCGGCCAAGAGAGACCCAATGGGCTGGCCGATTTTCCCTTCATGCTTTCCAAGCTTTATTAGGTTTAGTCAAGGCTATAAATAGCCCTAAAGCTGATGGTACATTTAGTTTTTGCGATGTTATTAATAAAATTCCAGACTTTCGTCTTACATTATGCCAAATTCCTCTAGCTTGTGAAAGCGAAGTTGAACATCCTAGTGTGGTTCCTAGGTTGTTTATTGACTTATCAATCAAGCAAACACACTTGATTGTGGCATCCTCTGCCGTTGAATTCGTTCTTGAGTGGTCCGAGTTTGGGTTCAACTCCGTCGATTCCGTAACGTGTCCTCTAAGATCCTAAGTTGCTTCCGCGACCGGGCAGCGAGACCCTCGACAGCTCAGCGGAGGTCGAAGACCTGATTGACTAACACCAAAGCAACACCAAAATACCACCAAACCCCCGACCAAAAGGCCGAGGACCAGCACGCTCCGCAAATTCCAGAATTTTGGGTTGTCGGGTAGAGTACTTCTAGGATTTTCAAAAATTCAGCCTTGAAGGCATTTTGTCTTGCCTTCTTTTTCAGTCATTAGTCCTAATCTGAGTTTTAGATCGCGTCTAGGCCTTCATTCACCTCCATTCCTTGCTGCTATCTTGTGTCACTTGTTGACTAGTCAAGAACGTACCTTGCGGTGACGCCTAATTTGTTCAACCCGAGCAACTAGCAAGCCAAGGAATTGCTTGGTGAGACTATTAGAGAGTGATACACTTGAGTGAAACACAAGCGTGAGTGACCTATACATTGTACCAAAAAAAAAAAGAAGGAGAGAAGAGGTCGTTTGCTTATTTTCTTTTGCAGGTTTACCTAAGCATGTCTAGTGGAGTTGGTGACCAAACAATGGACTTTAAACTACACATGGTGGCCATGATGGAAGAATTCAAGCAGAGTTTGGATGAAGCTTTCGAGCCTCTTCATAGACGCCTTGACCGAATGGTGAATAAGGATGTCAAGAGGAGGGGTTCCCCACAATTTCATCCTGACGTCCAACCTACCTCTTCAAAGTCATTATATTCAAGGAGAAGGGAGGAGGTTCATTCGACAACAAAGCATGCAAATACTTTATCCATAGATGAAGGAGTTAGTTGAGTGCAGGAGACATGTCAACAACTCTCCTCCAACAAAAACTTGAAAAAGAGCGAGTTGAGTATGGTGGTGAGAGTGCACTTGAGGTAAAAGTTGAGGAATGTGAGATTGAAAAAGAGGTAAAAAAATCTGAGGAGATGAGTGAAGCATCAAGTGAGCTGATTGTGCATGGGAAGGCGAGTGTTTATAGTTTTCCTAACGAACTTAACTTTTGCCTTGTTTAGTGTTTCTGCTTTTGTACAGATTGAGCGAAGTCGAGTGAAGTTAGTCATGCAATGTTCCATTCCAAAGTTGCTTGTACAATTCACTAGCTTCCATGGAGTTTGTCTTCTAGGAGATAGATCTATTTGGTATCACTTCATGGAACAACCCGAATCTGTCCGCACCAATGGAGAATTAATTCGAACTCCATATTTCTATTCTTGTTTGTTACCCACGGTTCATTCATCATCTTTACCTTCTTTTGAGCATTATTTCCATCCTCACACATGTATTTCCTATGCAGATTTTGAAGGAAAATGTAAAGAGCCATCAATGCAGTCTCAAGTTGAATCGATTGATGGAAGGAATCACGTGTCACGGGGAGTTTTTGCATTTAACTCTTATTCTACACCTTCTTACCACTTAATTAATGACGTTCCATTGCTTATGTATCCAATTTCTGGTTCAAAACAAGCTGAGACTCATTTTGTTTTTGTAGGTTGTAAGGCTGCTCGAAATTTTCCAGCTTTGATTAAAGAGTTGCAACCTGGTTTCATGCTTGTGCCAGCTGCTTGTAATCTTCCATGCATATTCATACATCCAAAAGCTGGTCACCATGAGATCATTTTATCAACTCAAACTGGCGCAAATTCAAGTGACTCGTCTGGAGTGTGACCTTCACTTCATTGCTGCCACTTATGTTGGGTGATGCAGACAAGTGTGTCAATCAAGACCCGAATGTTGTTTTTACCTCACTGGTTCATCCTTCCACGGAAGCGCAACATGAATGGCTCATTGTTCTATCTGCAGATGGGCAAGTAGTGCCAAATCAGCAACAACTAGGGTCGAATTATACTACCTTGCACAATCAGATTCAAGATTTTTCTAAGCTGAATGAGAGTCATCATGAAGATCCCTATCTAGTGCATGTGAAACGTAAGTTGTCAAGTAGTATTAACCCTACATATACTAATTGTGTGATTTGTTTTATGGGTTTGAATTTGACATGCAAACGACCAAGGGTTGATGAGAGAGTTTTGGAGTGCTACATGGAATTTTCACAAGCTTTATACAAGGTGTTTCTTGTCTTGGCGAATGTCCTTGTTCAAGAGCATCATGAGGTTGTCCAAGCGACATGTGACGTGGCTGGTGCTCATTCATCTCGCTCCCACATTGCATGGAGTACCACTTTTTCCCAAGATTTAAGGACAAATCCTTTTCAAGAGGAGGGGAATGATACGAATGAGCAAGCCTCAAAGGGAGGATTGGGCCTCGATTAAGTAGCTCTTGTTGAGCTTAGCTTCGGCCATGTGGGCCTTAGGTCCAATAGTACTTTAGCTAGTCATTAAGCTAGTTAATTAGTAGGTTAGCTTTCGGCCAAGAGAGACCCAATGGGCTGGCCGATTTTCCCTTCATGCTTTCCAAGCTTTATTAGGTTTAGTCAAGGCTATAAATAGCCCTAAAGCTGATGGTACATTTAGTTTTTGCGATGTTATTAATAAAATTCCAGACTTTCGTCTTACATTAAGCCAAATTCCTCTAGCTTGTGAAAGCGAAGTTGAACATCCTAGTGTGGTTCCTAGGTTGTTTATTGACTTATCAATCAAGCAAACACACTTGATTGTGGCATCCTCTGCCGTTGAATTCGTTCTTGAGTGGTCCGAGTTTGGGTTCAACTCCGTCGATTCCGTAACGTGTCCTCTAAGATCCTAAGTTGCTTCCGCGACCGGGCAGCGAGACCCTCGACAGCTCAGCGGAGGTCGAAGACCTGATTGACTAACACCAAAGCAACACCAAAATACCACCAAACCCCCGACCAAAAGGCCGAGGACCAGCACGCTCCGCAAATTCCAGAATTTTGGGTTGTCGGGTAGAGTACTTCTAGGATTTTCAAAAATTCAGCCTTGAAGGCATTTTGTCTTGCCTTCTTTTTCAGTCATTAGTCCTAATCTGAGTTTTAGATCGCGTCTAGGCCTTCATTCACCTCCATTCCTTGCTGCTATCTTGTGTCACTTGTTGACTAGTCAAGAACGTACCTTGCGGTGACGCCTAATTTGTTCAACCCGAGCAACTAGCAAGCCAAGGAATTGCTTGGTGAGACTATTAGAGAGTGATACACTTGAGTGAAACACAAGCGTGAGTGACCTATACATTGTACCAAAAAAAAAAGAAGGAGAGAAGAGGTCGTTTGCTTATTTTCTTTTGCAGGTTTACCTAAGCATGTCTAGTGGAGTTGGTGACCAAACAATGGACTTTAAACTACACATGGTGGCCATGATGGAAGAATTCAAGCAGAGTTTGGATGAAGCTTTCGAGCCTCTTCATAGACGCCTTGACCGAATGGTGAATAAGGATGTCAAGAGGAGGGGTTCCCCACAATTTCATCCTGACGTCCAACCTACCTCTTCAAAGTCATTATATTCAAGGAGAAGGGAGGAGGTTCATTCGACAACAAAGCATGCAAATACTTTATCCATAGATGAAGGAGTTAGTTGAGTGCAGGAGACATGTCAACAACTCTCCTCCAACAAAAACTTGAAAAAGAGCGAGTTGAGTATGGTGGTGAGAGTGCACTTGAGGTAAAAGTTGAGGAATGTGAGATTGAAAAAGAGGTAAAAAAATCTGAGGAGATGAGTGAAGCATCAAGTGAGCTGATTGTGCATGGGAAGGCGAGTGTTTATAGTTTTCCTAACGAACTTAACTTTTGCCTTGTTTAGTGTTTCTGCTTTTGTACAGATTGAGCGAAGTCGAGTGAAGTTAGTCATGCAATGTTCCATTCCAAAGTTGCTTGTACAATTCACTAGCTTCCATGGAGTTTGTCTTCTAGGAGATAGATCTATTTGGTATCACTTCATGGAACAACCCGAATCTGTCCGCACCAATGGAGAATTAATTCGAACTCCATATTTCTATTCTTGTTTGTTACCCACGGTTCATTCATCATCTTTACCTTCTTTTGAGCATTATTTCCATCCTCACACATGTATTTCCTATGCAGATTTTGAAGGAAAATGTAAAGAGCCATCAATGCAGTCTCAAGTTGAATCGATTGATGGAAGGAATCACGTGTCACGGGGAGTTTTTGCATTTAACTCTTATTCTACACCTTCTTACCACTTAATTAATGACGTTCCATTGCTTATGTATCCAATTTCTGGTTCAAAACAAGCTGAGACTCATTTTGTTTTTGTAGGTTGTAAGGCTGCTCGAAATTTTCCAGCTTTGATTAAAGAGTTGCAACCTGGTTTCATGCTTGTGCCAGCTGCTTGTAATCTTCCATGCATATTCATACATCCAAAAGCTGGTCACCATGAGATCATTTTATCAACTCAAACTGGCGCAAATTCAAGTGACTCGTCTGGAGTGTGACCTTCACTTCATTGCTGCCACTTATGTTGGGTGATGCAGACAAGTGTGTCAATCAAGACCCGAATGTTGTTTTTACCTCACTGGTTCATCCTTCCACGGAAGCGCAACATGAATGGCTCATTGTTCTATCTGCAGATGGGCAAGTAGTGCCAAATCAGCAACAACTAGGGTCGAATTATACTACCTTGCACAATCAGATTCAAGATTTTTCTAAGCTGAATGAGAGTCATCATGAAGATCCCTATCTAGTGCATGTGAAACGTAAGTTGTCAAGTAGTATTAACCCTACATATACTAATTGTGTGATTTGTTTTATGGGTTTGAATTTGACATGCAAACGACCAAGGGTTGATGAGAGAGTTTTGGAGTGCTACATGGAATTTTCACAAGCTTTATACAAGGTGTTTCTTGTCTTGGCGAATGTCCTTGTTCAAGAGCATCATGAGGTTGTCCAAGCGACATGTGACGTGGCTGGTGCTCATTCATCTCGCTCCCACATTGCATGGAGTACCACTTTTTCCCAAGATTTAAGGACAAATCCTTTTCAAGAGGAGGGGAATGATACGAATGAGCAAGCCTCAAAGGGAGGATTGGGCCTCGATTAAGTAGCTCTTGTTGAGCTTAGCTTCGGCCATGTGGGCCTTAGGTCCAATAGTACTTTAGCTAGTCATTAAGCTAGTTAATTAGTAGGTTAGCTTTCGGCCAAGAGAGACCCAATGGGCTGGCCGATTTTCCCTTCATGCTTTCCAAGCTTTATTAGGTTTAGTCAAGGCTATAAATAGCCCTAAAGCTGATGGTACATTTAGTTTTTGCGATGTTATTAATAAAATTCCAGACTTTCGTCTTACATTATGCCAAATTCCTCTAGCTTGTGAAAGCGAAGTTGAACATCCTAGTGTGGTTCCTAGGTTGTTTATTGACTTATCAATCAAGCAAACACACTTGATTGTGGCATCCTCTGCCGTTGAATTCGTTCTTGAGTGGTCCGAGTTTGGGTTCAACTCCGTCGATTCCGTAACGTGTCCTCTAAGATCCTAAGTTGCTTCCGCGACCGGGCAGCGAGACCCTCGACAGCTCAGCGGAGGTCGAAGACCTGATTGACTAACACCAAAGCAACACCAAAATACCACCAAACCCCCGACCAAAAGGCCGAGGACCAGCACGCTCCGCAAATTCCAGAATTTTGGGTTGTCGGGTAGAGTACTTCTAGGATTTTCAAAAATTCAGCCTTGAAGGCATTTTGTCTTGCCTTCTTTTTCAGTCATTAGTCCTAATCTGAGTTTTAGATCGCGTCTAGGCCTTCATTCACCTCCATTCCTTGCTGCTATCTTGTGTCACTTGTTGACTAGTCAAGAACGTACCTTGCGGTGACGCCTAATTTGTTCAACCCGAGCAACTAGCAAGCCAAGGAATTGCTTGGTGAGACTATTAGAGAGTGATACACTTGAGTGAAACACAAGCGTGAGTGACCTATACATTGTACCAAAAAAAAAAAGAAGGAGAGAAGAGGTCGTTTGCTTATTTTCTTTTGCAGGTTTACCTAAGCATGTCTAGTGGAGTTGGTGACCAAACAATGGACTTTAAACTACACATGGTGGCCATGATGGAAGAATTCAAGCAGAGTTTGGATGAAGCTTTCGAGCCTCTTCATAGACGCCTTGACCGAATGGTGAATAAGGATGTCAAGAGGAGGGGTTCCCCACAATTTCATCCTGACGTCCAACCTACCTCTTCAAAGTCATTATATTCAAGGAGAAGGGAGGAGGTTCATTCGACAACAAAGCATGCAAATACTTTATCCATAGATGAAGGAGTTAGTTGAGTGCAGGAGACATGTCAACAACTCTCCTCCAACAAAAACTTGAAAAAGAGCGAGTTGAGTATGGTGGTGAGAGTGCACTTGAGGTAAAAGTTGAGGAATGTGAGATTGAAAAAGAGGTAAAAAAATCTGAGGAGATGAGTGAAGCATCAAGTGAGCTGATTGTGCATGGGAAGGCGAGTGTTTATAGTTTTCCTAACGAACTTAACTTTTGCCTTGTTTAGTGTTTCTGCTTTTGTACAGATTGAGCGAAGTCGAGTGAAGTTAGTCATGCAATGTTCCATTCCAAAGTTGCTTGTACAATTCACTAGCTTCCATGGAGTTTGTCTTCTAGGAGATAGATCTATTTGGTATCACTTCATGGA
Organism: Coffea arabica; assembly: GCF_036785885.1. NCBI lineage: Eukaryota > Viridiplantae > Streptophyta > Magnoliopsida > Gentianales > Rubiaceae > Coffea > Coffea arabica. The sequence goes on along the minus strand of NC_092323.1, from coordinate 32,886,024 downwards.
ACAACCCGAATCTGTCCGCACCAATGGAGAATTAATTCGAACTCCATATTTCTATTCTTGTTTGTTACCCACGGTTCATTCATCATCTTTACCTTCTTTTGAGCATTATTTCCATCCTCACACATGTATTTCCTATGCAGATTTTGAAGGAAAATGTAAAGAGCCATCAATGCAGTCTCAAGTTGAATCGATTGATGGAAGGAATCACGTGTCACGGGGAGTTTTTGCATTTAACTCTTATTCTACACCTTCTTACCACTTAATTAATGACGTTCCATTGCTTATGTATCCAATTTCTGGTTCAAAACAAGCTGAGACTCATTTTGTTTTTGTAGGTTGTAAGGCTGCTCGAAATTTTCCAGCTTTGATTAAAGAGTTGCAACCTGGTTTCATGCTTGTGCCAGCTGCTTGTAATCTTCCATGCATATTCATACATCCAAAAGCTGGTCACCATGAGATCATTTTATCAACTCAAACTGGCGCAAATTCAAGTGACTCGTCTGGAGTGTGACCTTCACTTCATTGCTGCCACTTATGTTGGGTGATGCAGACAAGTGTGTCAATCAAGACCCGAATGTTGTTTTTACCTCACTGGTTCATCCTTCCACGGAAGCGCAACATGAATGGCTCATTGTTCTATCTGCAGATGGGCAAGTAGTGCCAAATCAGCAACAACTAGGGTCGAATTATACTACCTTGCACAATCAGATTCAAGATTTTTCTAAGCTGAATGAGAGTCATCATGAAGATCCCTATCTAGTGCATGTGAAACGTAAGTTGTCAAGTAGTATTAACCCTACATATACTAATTGTGTGATTTGTTTTATGGGTTTGAATTTGACATGCAAACGACCAAGGGTTGATGAGAGAGTTTTGGAGTGCTACATGGAATTTTCACAAGCTTTATACAAGGTGTTTCTTGTCTTGGCGAATGTCCTTGTTCAAGAGCATCATGAGGTTGTCCAAGCGACATGTGACGTGGCTGGTGCTCATTCATCTCGCTCCCACATTGCATGGAGTACCACTTTTTCCCAAGATTTAAGGACAAATCCTTTTCAAGAGGAGGGGAATGATACGAATGAGCAAGCCTCAAAGGGAGGATTGGGCCTCGATTAAGTAGCTCTTGTTGAGCTTAGCTTCGGCCATGTGGGCCTTAGGTCCAATAGTACTTTAGCTAGTCATTAAGCTAGTTAATTAGTAGGTTAGCTTTCGGCCAAGAGAGACCCAATGGGCTGGCCGATTTTCCCTTCATGCTTTCCAAGCTTTATTAGGTTTAGTCAAGGCTATAAATAGCCCTAAAGCTGATGGTACATTTAGTTTTTGCGATGTTATTAATAAAATTCCAGACTTTCGTCTTACATTATGCCAAATTCCTCTAGCTTGTGAAAGCGAAGTTGAACATCCTAGTGTGGTTCCTAGGTTGTTTATTGACTTATCAATCAAGCAAACACACTTGATTGTGGCATCCTCTGCCGTTGAATTCGTTCTTGAGTGGTCCGAGTTTGGGTTCAACTCCGTCGATTCCGTAACGTGTCCTCTAAGATCCTAAGTTGCTTCCGCGACCGGGCAGCGAGACCCTCGACAGCTCAGCGGAGGTCGAAGACCTGATTGACTAACACCAAAGCAACACCAAAATACCACCAAACCCCCGACCAAAAGGCCGAGGACCAGCACGCTCCGCAAATTCCAGAATTTTGGGTTGTCGGGTAGAGTACTTCTAGGATTTTCAAAAATTCAGCCTTGAAGGCATTTTGTCTTGCCTTCTTTTTCAGTCATTAGTCCTAATCTGAGTTTTAGATCGCGTCTAGGCCTTCATTCACCTCCATTCCTTGCTGCTATCTTGTGTCACTTGTTGACTAGTCAAGAACGTACCTTGCGGTGACGCCTAATTTGTTCAACCCGAGCAACTAGCAAGCCAAGGAATTGCTTGGTGAGACTATTAGAGAGTGATACACTTGAGTGAAACACAAGCGTGAGTGACCTATACATTGTACCAAAAAAAAAAAGAAGGAGAGAAGAGGTCGTTTGCTTATTTTCTTTTGCAGGTTTACCTAAGCATGTCTAGTGGAGTTGGTGACCAAACAATGGACTTTAAACTACACATGGTGGCCATGATGGAAGAATTCAAGCAGAGTTTGGATGAAGCTTTCGAGCCTCTTCATAGACGCCTTGACCGAATGGTGAATAAGGATGTCAAGAGGAGGGGTTCCCCACAATTTCATCCTGACGTCCAACCTACCTCTTCAAAGTCATTATATTCAAGGAGAAGGGAGGAGGTTCATTCGACAACAAAGCATGCAAATACTTTATCCATAGATGAAGGAGTTAGTTGAGTGCAGGAGACATGTCAACAACTCTCCTCCAACAAAAACTTGAAAAAGAGCGAGTTGAGTATGGTGGTGAGAGTGCACTTGAGGTAAAAGTTGAGGAATGTGAGATTGAAAAAGAGGTAAAAAAATCTGAGGAGATGAGTGAAGCATCAAGTGAGCTGATTGTGCATGGGAAGGCGAGTGTTTATAGTTTTCCTAACGAACTTAACTTTTGCCTTGTTTAGTGTTTCTGCTTTTGTACAGATTGAGCGAAGTCGAGTGAAGTTAGTCATGCAATGTTCCATTCCAAAGTTGCTTGTACAATTCACTAGCTTCCATGGAGTTTGTCTTCTAGGAGATAGATCTATTTGGTATCACTTCATGGAACAACCCGAATCTGTCCGCACCAATGGAGAATTAATTCGAACTCCATATTTCTATTCTTGTTTGTTACCCACGGTTCATTCATCATCTTTACCTTCTTTTGAGCATTATTTCCATCCTCACACATGTATTTCCTATGCAGATTTTGAAGGAAAATGTAAAGAGCCATCAATGCAGTCTCAAGTTGAATCGATTGATGGAAGGAATCACGTGTCACGGGGAGTTTTTGCATTTAACTCTTATTCTACACCTTCTTACCACTTAATTAATGACGTTCCATTGCTTATGTATCCAATTTCTGGTTCAAAACAAGCTGAGACTCATTTTGTTTTTGTAGGTTGTAAGGCTGCTCGAAATTTTCCAGCTTTGATTAAAGAGTTGCAACCTGGTTTCATGCTTGTGCCAGCTGCTTGTAATCTTCCATGCATATTCATACATCCAAAAGCTGGTCACCATGAGATCATTTTATCAACTCAAACTGGCGCAAATTCAAGTGACTCGTCTGGAGTGTGACCTTCACTTCATTGCTGCCACTTATGTTGGGTGATGCAGACAAGTGTGTCAATCAAGACCCGAATGTTGTTTTTACCTCACTGGTTCATCCTTCCACGGAAGCGCAACATGAATGGCTCATTGTTCTATCTGCAGATGGGCAAGTAGTGCCAAATCAGCAACAACTAGGGTCGAATTATACTACCTTGCACAATCAGATTCAAGATTTTTCTAAGCTGAATGAGAGTCATCATGAAGATCCCTATCTAGTGCATGTGAAACGTAAGTTGTCAAGTAGTATTAACCCTACATATACTAATTGTGTGATTTGTTTTATGGGTTTGAATTTGACATGCAAACGACCAAGGGTTGATGAGAGAGTTTTGGAGTGCTACATGGAATTTTCACAAGCTTTATACAAGGTGTTTCTTGTCTTGGCGAATGTCCTTGTTCAAGAGCATCATGAGGTTGTCCAAGCGACATGTGACGTGGCTGGTGCTCATTCATCTCGCTCCCACATTGCATGGAGTACCACTTTTTCCCAAGATTTAAGGACAAATCCTTTTCAAGAGGAGGGGAATGATACGAATGAGCAAGCCTCAAAGGGAGGATTGGGCCTCGATTAAGTAGCTCTTGTTGAGCTTAGCTTCGGCCATGTGGGCCTTAGGTCCAATAGTACTTTAGCTAGTCATTAAGCTAGTTAATTAGTAGGTTAGCTTTCGGCCAAGAGAGACCCAATGGGCTGGCCGATTTTCCCTTCATGCTTTCCAAGCTTTATTAGGTTTAGTCAAGGCTATAAATAGCCCTAAAGCTGATGGTACATTTAGTTTTTGCGATGTTATTAATAAAATTCCAGACTTTCGTCTTACATTATGCCAAATTCCTCTAGCTTGTGAAAGCGAAGTTGAACATCCTAGTGTGGTTCCTAGGTTGTTTATTGACTTATCAATCAAGCAAACACACTTGATTGTGGCATCCTCTGCCGTTGAATTCGTTCTTGAGTGGTCCGAGTTTGGGTTCAACTCCGTCGATTCCGTAACGTGTCCTCTAAGATCCTAAGTTGCTTCCGCGACCGGGCAGCGAGACCCTCGACAGCTCAGCGGAGGTCGAAGACCTGATTGACTAACACCAAAGCAACACCAAAATACCACCAAACCCCCGACCAAAAGGCCGAGGACCAGCACGCTCCGCAAATTCCAGAATTTTGGGTTGTCGGGTAGAGTACTTCTAGGATTTTCAAAAATTCAGCCTTGAAGGCATTTTGTCTTGCCTTCTTTTTCAGTCATTAGTCCTAATCTGAGTTTTAGATCGCGTCTAGGCCTTCATTCACCTCCATTCCTTGCTGCTATCTTGTGTCACTTGTTGACTAGTCAAGAACGTACCTTGCGGTGACGCCTAATTTGTTCAACCCGAGCAACTAGCAAGCCAAGGAATTGCTTGGTGAGACTATTAGAGAGTGATACACTTGAGTGAAACACAAGCGTGAGTGACCTATACATTGTACCAAAAAAAAAAAGAAGGAGAGAAGAGGTCGTTTGCTTATTTTCTTTTGCAGGTTTACCTAAGCATGTCTAGTGGAGTTGGTGACCAAACAATGGACTTTAAACTACACATGGTGGCCATGATGGAAGAATTCAAGCAGAGTTTGGATGAAGCTTTCGAGCCTCTTCATAGACGCCTTGACCGAATGGTGAATAAGGATGTCAAGAGGAGGGGTTCCCCACAATTTCATCCTGACGTCCAACCTACCTCTTCAAAGTCATTATATTCAAGGAGAAGGGAGGAGGTTCATTCGACAACAAAGCATGCAAATACTTTATCCATAGATGAAGGAGTTAGTTGAGTGCAGGAGACATGTCAACAACTCTCCTCCAACAAAAACTTGAAAAAGAGCGAGTTGAGTATGGTGGTGAGAGTGCACTTGAGGTAAAAGTTGAGGAATGTGAGATTGAAAAAGAGGTAAAAAAATCTGAGGAGATGAGTGAAGCATCAAGTGAGCTGATTGTGCATGGGAAGGCGAGTGTTTATAGTTTTCCTAACGAACTTAACTTTTGCCTTGTTTAGTGTTTCTGCTTTTGTACAGATTGAGCGAAGTCGAGTGAAGTTAGTCATGCAATGTTCCATTCCAAAGTTGCTTGTACAATTCACTAGCTTCCATGGAGTTTGTCTTCTAGGAGATAGATCTATTTGGTATCACTTCATGGAACAACCCGAATCTGTCCGCACCAATGGAGAATTAATTCGAACTCCATATTTCTATTCTTGTTTGTTACCCACGGTTCATTCATCATCTTTACCTTCTTTTGAGCATTATTTCCATCCTCACACATGTATTTCCTATGCAGATTTTGAAGGAAAATGTAAAGAGCCATCAATGCAGTCTCAAGTTGAATCGATTGATGGAAGGAATCACGTGTCACGGGGAGTTTTTGCATTTAACTCTTATTCTACACCTTCTTACCACTTAATTAATGACGTTCCATTGCTTATGTATCCAATTTCTGGTTCAAAACAAGCTGAGACTCATTTTGTTTTTGTAGGTTGTAAGGCTGCTCGAAATTTTCCAGCTTTGATTAAAGAGTTGCAACCTGGTTTCATGCTTGTGCCAGCTGCTTGTAATCTTCCATGCATATTCATACATCCAAAAGCTGGTCACCATGAGATCATTTTATCAACTCAAACTGGCGCAAATTCAAGTGACTCGTCTGGAGTGTGACCTTCACTTCATTGCTGCCACTTATGTTGGGTGATGCAGACAAGTGTGTCAATCAAGACCCGAATGTTGTTTTTACCTCACTGGTTCATCCTTCCACGGAAGCGCAACATGAATGGCTCATTGTTCTATCTGCAGATGGGCAAGTAGTGCCAAATCAGCAACAACTAGGGTCGAATTATACTACCTTGCACAATCAGATTCAAGATTTTTCTAAGCTGAATGAGAGTCATCATGAAGATCCCTATCTAGTGCATGTGAAACGTAAGTTGTCAAGTAGTATTAACCCTACATATACTAATTGTGTGATTTGTTTTATGGGTTTGAATTTGACATGCAAACGACCAAGGGTTGATGAGAGAGTTTTGGAGTGCTACATGGAATTTTCACAAGCTTTATACAAGGTGTTTCTTGTCTTGGCGAATGTCCTTGTTCAAGAGCATCATGAGGTTGTCCAAGCGACATGTGACGTGGCTGGTGCTCATTCATCTCGCTCCCACATTGCATGGAGTACCACTTTTTCCCAAGATTTAAGGACAAATCCTTTTCAAGAGGAGGGGAATGATACGAATGAGCAAGCCTCAAAGGGAGGATTGGGCCTCGATTAAGTAGCTCTTGTTGAGCTTAGCTTCGGCCATGTGGGCCTTAGGTCCAATAGTACTTTAGCTAGTCATTAAGCTAGTTAATTAGTAGGTTAGCTTTCGGCCAAGAGAGACCCAATGGGCTGGCCGATTTTCCCTTCATGCTTTCCAAGCTTTATTAGGTTTAGTCAAGGCTATAAATAGCCCTAAAGCTGATGGTACATTTAGTTTTTGCGATGTTATTAATAAAATTCCAGACTTTCGTCTTACATTATGCCAAATTCCTCTAGCTTGTGAAAGCGAAGTTGAACATCCTAGTGTGGTTCCTAGGTTGTTTATTGACTTATCAATCAAGCAAACACACTTGATTGTGGCATCCTCTGCCGTTGAATTCGTTCTTGAGTGGTCCGAGTTTGGGTTCAACTCCGTCGATTCCGTAACGTGTCCTCTAAGATCCTAAGTTGCTTCCGCGACCGGGCAGCGAGACCCTCGACAGCTCAGCGGAGGTCGAAGACCTGATTGACTAACACCAAAGCAACACCAAAATACCACCAAACCCCCGACCAAAAGGCCGAGGACCAGCACGCTCCGCAAATTCCAGAATTTTGGGTTGTCGGGTAGAGTACTTCTAGGATTTTCAAAAATTCAGCCTTGAAGGCATTTTGTCTTGCCTTCTTTTTCAGTCATTAGTCCTAATCTGAGTTTTAGATCGCGTCTAGGCCTTCATTCACCTCCATTCCTTGCTGCTATCTTGTGTCACTTGTTGACTAGTCAAGAACGTACCTTGCGGTGACGCCTAATTTGTTCAACCCGAGCAACTAGCAAGCCAAGGAATTGCTTGGTGAGACTATTAGAGAGTGATACACTTGAGTGAAACACAAGCGTGAGTGACCTATACATTGTACCAAAAAAAAAAAGAAGGAGAGAAGAGGTCGTTTGCTTATTTTCTTTTGCAGGTTTACCTAAGCATGTCTAGTGGAGTTGGTGACCAAACAATGGACTTTAAACTACACATGGTGGCCATGATGGAAGAATTCAAGCAGAGTTTGGATGAAGCTTTCGAGCCTCTTCATAGACGCCTTGACCGAATGGTGAATAAGGATGTCAAGAGGAGGGGTTCCCCACAATTTCATCCTGACGTCCAACCTACCTCTTCAAAGTCATTATATTCAAGGAGAAGGGAGGAGGTTCATTCGACAACAAAGCATGCAAATACTTTATCCATAGATGAAGGAGTTAGTTGAGTGCAGGAGACATGTCAACAACTCTCCTCCAACAAAAACTTGAAAAAGAGCGAGTTGAGTATGGTGGTGAGAGTGCACTTGAGGTAAAAGTTGAGGAATGTGAGATTGAAAAAGAGGTAAAAAAATCTGAGGAGATGAGTGAAGCATCAAGTGAGCTGATTGTGCATGGGAAGGCGAGTGTTTATAGTTTTCCTAACGAACTTAACTTTTGCCTTGTTTAGTGTTTCTGCTTTTGTACAGATTGAGCGAAGTCGAGTGAAGTTAGTCATGCAATGTTCCATTCCAAAGTTGCTTGTACAATTCACTAGCTTCCATGGAGTTTGTCTTCTAGGAGATAGATCTATTTGGTATCACTTCATGGAACAACCCGAATCTGTCCGCACCAATGGAGAATTAATTCGAACTCCATATTTCTATTCTTGTTTGTTACCCACGGTTCATTCATCATCTTTACCTTCTTTTGAGCATTATTTCCATCCTCACACATGTATTTCCTATGCAGATTTTGAAGGAAAATGTAAAGAGCCATCAATGCAGTCTCAAGTTGAATCGATTGATGGAAGGAATCACGTGTCACGGGGAGTTTTTGCATTTAACTCTTATTCTACACCTTCTTACCACTTAATTAATGACGTTCCATTGCTTATGTATCCAATTTCTGGTTCAAAACAAGCTGAGACTCATTTTGTTTTTGTAGGTTGTAAGGCTGCTCGAAATTTTCCAGCTTTGATTAAAGAGTTGCAACCTGGTTTCATGCTTGTGCCAGCTGCTTGTAATCTTCCATGCATATTCATACATCCAAAAGCTGGTCACCATGAGATCATTTTATCAACTCAAACTGGCGCAAATTCAAGTGACTCGTCTGGAGTGTGACCTTCACTTCATTGCTGCCACTTATGTTGGGTGATGCAGACAAGTGTGTCAATCAAGACCCGAATGTTGTTTTTACCTCACTGGTTCATCCTTCCACGGAAGCGCAACATGAATGGCTCATTGTTCTATCTGCAGATGGGCAAGTAGTGCCAAATCAGCAACAACTAGGGTCGAATTATACTACCTTGCACAATCAGATTCAAGATTTTTCTAAGCTGAATGAGAGTCATCATGAAGATCCCTATCTAGTGCATGTGAAACGTAAGTTGTCAAGTAGTATTAACCCTACATATACTAATTGTGTGATTTGTTTTATGGGTTTGAATTTGACATGCAAACGACCAAGGGTTGATGAGAGAGTTTTGGAGTGCTACATGGAATTTTCACAAGCTTTATACAAGGTGTTTCTTGTCTTGGCGAATGTCCTTGTTCAAGAGCATCATGAGGTTGTCCAAGCGACATGTGACGTGGCTGGTGCTCATTCATCTCGCTCCCACATTGCATGGAGTACCACTTTTTCCCAAGATTTAAGGACAAATCCTTTTCAAGAGGAGGGGAATGATACGAATGAGCAAGCCTCAAAGGGAGGATTGGGCCTCGATTAAGTAGCTCTTGTTGAGCTTAGCTTCGGCCATGTGGGCCTTAGGTCCAATAGTACTTTAGCTAGTCATTAAGCTAGTTAATTAGTAGGTTAGCTTTCGGCCAAGAGAGACCCAATGGGCTGGCCGATTTTCCCTTCATGCTTTCCAAGCTTTATTAGGTTTAGTCAAGGCTATAAATAGCCCTAAAGCTGATGGTACATTTAGTTTTTGCGATGTTATTAATAAAATTCCAGACTTTCGTCTTACATTAAGCCAAATTCCTCTAGCTTGTGAAAGCGAAGTTGAACATCCTAGTGTGGTTCCTAGGTTGTTTATTGACTTATCAATCAAGCAAACACACTTGATTGTGGCATCCTCTGCCGTTGAATTCGTTCTTGAGTGGTCCGAGTTTGGGTTCAACTCCGTCGATTCCGTAACGTGTCCTCTAAGATCCTAAGTTGCTTCCGCGACCGGGCAGCGAGACCCTCGACAGCTCAGCGGAGGTCGAAGACCTGATTGACTAACACCAAAGCAACACCAAAATACCACCAAACCCCCGACCAAAAGGCCGAGGACCAGCACGCTCCGCAAATTCCAGAATTTTGGGTTGTCGGGTAGAGTACTTCTAGGATTTTCAAAAATTCAGCCTTGAAGGCATTTTGTCTTGCCTTCTTTTTCAGTCATTAGTCCTAATCTGAGTTTTAGATCGCGTCTAGGCCTTCATTCACCTCCATTCCTTGCTGCTATCTTGTGTCACTTGTTGACTAGTCAAGAACGTACCTTGCGGTGACGCCTAATTTGTTCAACCCGAGCAACTAGCAAGCCAAGGAATTGCTTGGTGAGACTATTAGAGAGTGATACACTTGAGTGAAACACAAGCGTGAGTGACCTATACATTGTACCAAAAAAAAAAAAGAAGGAGAGAAGAGGTCGTTTGCTTATTTTCTTTTGCAGGTTTACCTAAGCATGTCTAGTGGAGTTGGTGACCAAACAATGGACTTTAAACTACACATGGTGGCCATGATGGAAGAATTCAAGCAGAGTTTGGATGAAGCTTTCGAGCCTCTTCATAGACGCCTTGACCGAATGGTGAATAAGGATGTCAAGAGGAGGGGTTCCCCACAATTTCATCCTGACGTCCAACCTACCTCTTCAAAGTCATTATATTCAAGGAGAAGGGAGGAGGTTCATTCGACAACAAAGCATGCAAATACTTTATCCATAGATGAAGGAGTTAGTTGAGTGCAGGAGACATGTCAACAACTCTCCTCCAACAAAAACTTGAAAAAGAGCGAGTTGAGTATGGTGGTGAGAGTGCACTTGAGGTAAAAGTTGAGGAATGTGAGATTGAAAAAGAGGTAAAAAAAATCTGAGGAGATGAGTGAAGCATCAAGTGAGCTGATTGTGCATGGGAAGGCGAGTGTTTATAGTTTTCCTAACGAACTTAACTTTTGCCTTGTTTAGTGTTTCTGCTTTTGTACAGATTGAGCGAAGTCGAGTGAAGTTAGTCATGCAATGTTCCATTCCAAAGTTGCTTGTACAATTCACTAGCTTCCATGGAGTTTGTCTTCTAGGAGATAGATCTATTTGGTATCACTTCATGGAACAACCCGAATCTGTCCGCACCAATGGAGAATTAATTCGAACTCCATATTTCTATTCTTGTTTGTTACCCACGGTTCATTCATCATCTTTACCTTCTTTTGAGCATTATTTCCATCCTCACACATGTATTTCCTATGCAGATTTTGAAGGAAAATGTAAAGAGCCATCAATGCAGTCTCAAGTTGAATCGATTGATGGAAGGAATCACGTGTCACGGGGAGTTTTTGCATTTAACTCTTATTCTACACCTTCTTACCACTTAATTAATGACGTTCCATTGCTTATGTATCCAATTTCTGGTTCAAAACAAGCTGAGACTCATTTTGTTTTTGTAGGTTGTAAGGCTGCTCGAAATTTTCCAGCTTTGATTAAAGAGTTGCAACCTGGTTTCATGCTTGTGCCAGCTGCTTGTAATCTTCCATGCATATTCATACATCCAAAAGCTGGTCACCATGAGATCATTTTATCAACTCAAACTGGCGCAAATTCAAGTGACTCGTCTGGAGTGTGACCTTCACTTCATTGCTGCCACTTATGTTGGGTGATGCAGACAAGTGTGTCAATCAAGACCCGAATGTTGTTTTTACCTCACTGGTTCATCCTTCCACGGAAGCGCAACATGAATGGCTCATTGTTCTATCTGCAGATGGGCAAGTAGTGCCAAATCAGCAACAACTAGGGTCGAATTATACTACCTTGCACAATCAGATTCAAGATTTTTCTAAGCTGAATGAGAGTCATCATGAAGATCCCTATCTAGTGCATGTGAAACGTAAGTTGTCAAGTAGTATTAACCCTACATATACTAATTGTGTGATTTGTTTTATGGGTTTGAATTTGACATGCAAACGACCAAGGGTTGATGAGAGAGTTTTGGAGTGCTACATGGAATTTTCACAAGCTTTATACAAGGTGTTTCTTGTCTTGGCGAATGTCCTTGTTGAAGAGCATCATGAGGTTGTCCAAGCGACATGTGACGTGGCTGGTGCTCATTCATCTCGCTCCCACATTGCATGGAGTACCACTTTTTCCCAAGATTTAAGGACAAATCCTTTTCAAGAGGAGGGGAATGATACGAATGAGCAAGCCTCAAAGGGAGGATTGGGCCTCGATTAAGTAGCTCTTGTTGAGCTTAGCTTCGGCCATGTGGGCCTTAGGTCCAATAGTACTTTAGCTAGTCATTAAGCTAGTTAATTAGTAGGTTAGCTTTCGGCCAAGAGAGACCCAATGGGCTGGCCGATTTTCCCTTCATGCTTTCCAAGCTTTATTAGGTTTAGTCAAGGCTATAAATAGCCCTAAAGCTGATGGTACATTTAGTTTTTGCGATGTTATTAATAAAATTCCAGACTTTCGTCTTACATTAAGCCAAATTCCTCTAGCTTGTGAAAGCGAAGTTGAACATCCTAGTGTGGTTCCTAGGTTGTTTATTGACTTATCAATCAAGCAAACACACTTGATTGTGGCATCCTCTGCCGTTGAATTCGTTCTTGAGTGGTCCGAGTTTGGGTTCAACTCCGTCGATTCCGTAACGTGTCCTCTAAGATCCTAAGTTGCTTCCGCGACCGGGCAGCGAGACCCTCGACAGCTCAGCGGAGGTCGAAGACCTGATTGACTAACACCAAAGCAACACCAAAATACCACCAAACCCCCGACCAAAAGGCCGAGGACCAGCACGCTCCGCAAATTCCAGAATTTTGGGTTGTCGGGTAGAGTACTTCTAGGATTTTCAAAAATTCAGCCTTGAAGGCATTTTGTCTTGCCTTCTTTTTCAGTCATTAGTCCTAATCTGAGTTTTAGATCGCGTCTAGGCCTTCATTCACCTCCATTCCTTGCTGCTATCTTGTGTCACTTGTTGACTAGTCAAGAACGTACCTTGCGGTGACGCCTAATTTGTTCAACCCGAGCAACTAGCAAGCCAAGGAATTGCTTGGTGAGACTATTAGAGAGTGATACACTTGAGTGAAACACAAGCGTGAGTGACCTATACATTGTACCAAAAAAAAAAAAGAAGGAGAGAAGAGGTCGTTTGCTTATTTTCTTTTGCAGGTTTACCTAAGCATGTCTAGTGGAGTTGGTGACCAAACAATGGACTTTAAACTACACATGGTGGCCATGATGGAAGAATTCAAGCAGAGTTTGGATGAAGCTTTCGAGCCTCTTCATAGACGCCTTGACCGAATGGTGAATAAGGATGTCAAGAGGAGGGGTTCCCCACAATTTCATCCTGACGTCCAACCTACCTCTTCAAAGTCATTATATTCAAGGAGAAGGGAGGAGGTTCATTCGACAACAAAGCATGCAAATACTTTATCCATAGATGAAGGAGTTAGTTGAGTGCAGGAGACATGTCAACAACTCTCCTCCAACAAAAACTTGAAAAAGAGCGAGTTGAGTATGGTGGTGAGAGTGCACTTGAGGTAAAAGTTGAGGAATGTGAGATTGAAAAAGAGGTAAAAAAAATCTGAGGAGATGAGTGAAGCATCAAGTGAGCTGATTGTGCATGGGAAGGCGAGTGTTTATAGTTTTCCTAACGAACTTAACTTTTGCCTTGTTTAGTGTTTCTGCTTTTGTACAGATTGAGCGAAGTCGAGTGAAGTTAGTCATGCAATGTTCCATTCCAAAGTTGCTTGTACAATTCACTAGCTTCCATGGAGTTTGTCTTCTAGGAGATAGATCTATTTGGTATCACTTCATGGAACAACCCGAATCTGTCCGCACCAATGGAGAATTAATTCGAACTCCATATTTCTATTCTTGTTTGTTACCCACGGTTCATTCATCATCTTTACCTTCTTTTGAGCATTATTTCCATCCTCACACATGTATTTCCTATGCAGATTTTGAAGGAAAATGTAAAGAGCCATCAATGCAGTCTCAAGTTGAATCGATTGATGGAAGGAATCACGTGTCACGGGGAGTTTTTGCATTTAACTCTTATTCTACACCTTCTTACCACTTAATTAATGACGTTCCATTGCTTATGTATCCAATTTCTGGTTCAAAACAAGCTGAGACTCATTTTGTTTTTGTAGGTTGTAAGGCTGCTCGAAATTTTCCAGCTTTGATTAAAGAGTTGCAACCTGGTTTCATGCTTGTGCCAGCTGCTTGTAATCTTCCATGCATATTCATACATCCAAAAGCTGGTCACCATGAGATCATTTTATCAACTCAAACTGGCGCAAATTCAAGTGACTCGTCTGGAGTGTGACCTTCACTTCATTGCTGCCACTTATGTTGGGTGATGCAGACAAGTGTGTCAATCAAGACCCGAATGTTGTTTTTACCTCACTGGTTCATCCTTCCACGGAAGCGCAACATGAATGGCTCATTGTTCTATCTGCAGATGGGCAAGTAGTGCCAAATCAGCAACAACTAGGGTCGAATTATACTACCTTGCACAATCAGATTCAAGATTTTTCTAAGCTGAATGAGAGTCATCATGAAGATCCCTATCTAGTGCATGTGAAACGTAAGTTGTCAAGTAGTATTAACCCTACATATACTAATTGTGTGATTTGTTTTATGGGTTTGAATTTGACATGCAAACGACCAAGGGTTGATGAGAGAGTTTTGGAGTGCTACATGGAATTTTCACAAGCTTTATACAAGGTGTTTCTTGTCTTGGCGAATGTCCTTGTTCAAGAGCATCATGAGGTTGTCCAAGCGACATGTGACGTGGCTGGTGCTCATTCATCTCGCTCCCACATTGCATGGAGTACCACTTTTTCCCAAGATTTAAGGACAAATCCTTTTCAAGAGGAGGGGAATGATACGAATGAGCAAGCCTCAAAGGGAGGATTGGGCCTCGATTAAGTAGCTCTTGTTGAGCTTAGCTTCGGCCATGTGGGCCTTAGGTCCAATAGTACTTTAGCTAGTCATTAAGCTAGTTAATTAGTAGGTTAGCTTTCGGCCAAGAGAGACCCAATGGGCTGGCCGATTTTCCCTTCATGCTTTCCAAGCTTTATTAGGTTTAGTCAAGGCTATAAATAGCCCTAAAGCTGATGGTACATTTAGTTTTTGCGATGTTATTAATAAAATTCCAGACTTTCGTCTTACATTAAGCCAAATTCCTCTAGCTTGTGAAAGCGAAGTTGAACATCCTAGTGTGGTTCCTAGGTTGTTTATTGACTTATCAATCAAGCAAACACACTTGATTGTGGCATCCTCTGCCGTTGAATTCGTTCTTGAGTGGTCCGAGTTTGGGTTCAACTCCGTCGATTCCGTAACGTGTCCTCTAAGATCCTAAGTTGCTTCCGCGACCGGGCAGCGAGACCCTCGACAGCTCAGCGGAGGTCGAAGACCTGATTGACTAACACCAAAGCAACACCAAAATACCACCAAACCCCCGACCAAAAGGCCGAGGACCAGCACGCTCCGCAAATTCCAGAATTTTGGGTTGTCGGGTAGAGTACTTCTAGGATTTTCAAAAATTCAGCCTTGAAGGCATTTTGTCTTGCCTTCTTTTTCAGTCATTAGTCCTAATCTGAGTTTTAGATCGCGTCTAGGCCTTCATTCACCTCCATTCCTTGCTGCTATCTTGTGTCACTTGTTGACTAGTCAAGAACGTACCTTGCGGTGACGCCTAATTTGTTCAACCCGAGCAACTAGCAAGCCAAGGAATTGCTTGGTGAGACTATTAGAGAGTGATACACTTGAGTGAAACACAAGCGTGAGTGACCTATACATTGTACCAAAAAAAAAAAAGAAGGAGAGAAGAGGTCGTTTGCTTATTTTCTTTTGCAGGTTTACCTAAGCATGTCTAGTGGAGTTGGTGACCAAACAATGGACTTTAAACTACACATGGTGGCCATGATGGAAGAATTCAAGCAGAGTTTGGATGAAGCTTTCGAGCCTCTTCATAGACGCCTTGACCGAATGGTGAATAAGGATGTCAAGAGGAGGGGTTCCCCACAATTTCATCCTGACGTCCAACCTACCTCTTCAAAGTCATTATATTCAAGGAGAAGGGAGGAGGTTCATTCGACAACAAAGCATGCAAATACTTTATCCATAGATGAAGGAGTTAGTTGAGTGCAGGAGACATGTCAACAACTCTCCTCCAACAAAAACTTGAAAAAGAGCGAGTTGAGTATGGTGGTGAGAGTGCACTTGAGGTAAAAGTTGAGGAATGTGAGATTGAAAAAGAGGTAAAAAAATCTGAGGAGATGAGTGAAGCATCAAGTGAGCTGATTGTGCATGGGAAGGCGAGTGTTTATAGTTTTCCTAACGAACTTAACTTTTGCCTTGTTTAGTGTTTCTGCTTTTGTACAGATTGAGCGAAGTCGAGTGAAGTTAGTCATGCAATGTTCCATTCCAAAGTTGCTTGTACAATTCACTAGCTTCCATGGAGTTTGTCTTCTAGGAGATAGATCTATTTGGTATCACTTCATGGAACAACCCGAATCTGTCCGCACCAATGGAGAATTAATTCGAACTCCATATTTCTATTCTTGTTTGTTACCCACGGTTCATTCATCATCTTTACCTTCTTTTGAGCATTATTTCCATCCTCACACATGTATTTCCTATGCAGATTTTGAAGGAAAATGTAAAGAGCCATCAATGCAGTCTCAAGTTGAATCGATTGATGGAAGGAATCACGTGTCACGGGGAGTTTTTGCATTCACCATGAGATCATTTTATCAACTCAAACTGGCGCAAATTCAAGTGACTCGTCTGGAGTGTGACCTTCACTTCATTGCTGCCACTTATGTTGGGTGATGCAGACAAGTGTGTCAATCAAGACCCGAATGTTGTTTTTACCTCACTGGTTCATCCTTCCACGGAAGCGCAACATGAATGGCTCATTGTTCTATCTGCAGATGGGCAAGTAGTGCCAAATCAGCAACAACTAGGGTCGAATTATACTACCTTGCACAATCAGATTCAAGATTTTTCTAAGCTGAATGAGAGTCATCATGAAGATCCCTATCTAGTGCATGTGAAACGTAAGTTGTCAAGTAGTATTAACCCTACATATACTAATTGTGTGATTTGTTTTATGGGTTTGAATTTGACATGCAAACGACCAAGGGTTGATGAGAGAGTTTTGGAGTGCTACATGGAATTTTCACAAGCTTTATACAAGGTGTTTCTTGTCTTGGCGAATGTCCTTGTTCAAGAGCATCATGAGGTTGTCCAAGCGACATGTGACGTGGCTGGTGCTCATTCATCTCGCTCCCACATTGCATGGAGTACCACTTTTTCCCAAGATTTAAGGACAAATCCTTTTCAAGAGGAGGGGAATGATACGAATGAGCAAGCCTCAAAGGGAGGATTGGGCCTCGATTAAGTAGCTCTTGTTGAGCTTAGCTTCGGCCATGTGGGCCTTAGGTCCAATAGTACTTTAGCTAGTCATTAAGCTAGTTAATTAGTAGGTTAGCTTTCGGCCAAGAGAGACCCAATGGGCTGGCCGATTTTCCCTTCATGCTTTCCAAGCTTTATTAGGTTTAGTCAAGGCTATAAATAGCCCTAAAGCTGATGGTACATTTAGTTTTTGCGATGTTATTAATAAAATTCCAGACTTTCGTCTTACATTAAGCCAAATTCCTCTAGCTTGTGAAAGCGAAGTTGAACATCCTAGTGTGGTTCCTAGGTTGTTTATTGACTTATCAATCAAGCAAACACACTTGATTGTGGCATCCTCTGCCGTTGAATTCGTTCTTGAGTGGTCCGAGTTTGGGTTCAACTCCGTCGATTCCGTAACGTGTCCTCTAAGATCCTAAGTTGCTTCCGCGACCGGGCAGCGAGACCCTCGACAGCTCAGCGGAGGTCGAAGACCTGATTGACTAACACCAAAGCAACACCAAAATACCACCAAACCCCCGACCAAAAGGCCGAGGACCAGCACGCTCCGCAAATTCCAGAATTTTGGGTTGTCGGGTAGAGTACTTCTAGGATTTTCAAAAATTCAGCCTTGAAGGCATTTTGTCTTGCCTTCTTTTTCAGTCATTAGTCCTAATCTGAGTTTTAGATCGCGTCTAGGCCTTCATTCACCTCCATTCCTTGCTGCTATCTTGTGTCACTTGTTGACTAGTCAAGAACGTACCTTGCGGTGACGCCTAATTTGTTCAACCCGAGCAACTAGCAAGCCAAGGAATTGCTTGGTGAGACTATTAGAGAGTGATACACTTGAGTGAAACACAAGCGTGAGTGACCTATACATTGTACCAAAAAAAAAAAGAAGGAGAGAAGAGGTCGTTTGCTTATTTTCTTTTGCAGGTTTACCTAAGCATGTCTAGTGGAGTTGGTGACCAAACAATGGACTTTAAACTACACATGGTGGCCATGATGGAAGAATTCAAGCAGAGTTTGGATGAAGCTTTCGAGCCTCTTCATAGACGCCTTGACCGAATGGTGAATAAGGATGTCAAGAGGAGGGGTTCCCCACAATTTCATCCTGACGTCCAACCTACCTCTTCAAAGTCATTATATTCAAGGAGAAGGGAGGAGGTTCATTCGACAACAAAGCATGCAAATACTTTATCCATAGATGAAGGAGTTAGTTGAGTGCAGGAGACATGTCAACAACTCTCCTCCAACAAAAACTTGAAAAAGAGCGAGTTGAGTATGGTGGTGAGAGTGCACTTGAGGTAAAAGTTGAGGAATGTGAGATTGAAAAAGAGGTAAAAAAAATCTGAGGAGATGAGTGAAGCATCAAGTGAGCTGATTGTGCATGGGAAGGCGAGTGTTTATAGTTTTCCTAACGAACTTAACTTTTGCCTTGTTTAGTGTTTCTGCTTTTGTACAGATTGAGCGAAGTCGAGTGAAGTTAGTCATGCAATGTTCCATTCCAAAGTTGCTTGTACAATTCACTAGCTTCCATGGAGTTTGTCTTCTAGGAGATAGATCTATTTGGTATCACTTCATGGAACAACCCGAATCTGTCCGCACCAATGGAGAATTAATTCGAACTCCATATTTCTATTCTTGTTTGTTACCCACGGTTCATTCATCATCTTTACCTTCTTTTGAGCATTATTTCCATCCTCACACATGTATTTCCTATGCAGATTTTGAAGGAAAATGTAAAGAGCCATCAATGCAGTCTCAAGTTGAATCGATTGATGGAAGGAATCACGTGTCACGGGGAGTTTTTGCATTTAACTCTTATTCTACACCTTCTTACCACTTAATTAATGACGTTCCATTGCTTATGTATCCAATTTCTGGTTCAAAACAAGCTGAGACTCATTTTGTTTTTGTAGGTTGTAAGGCTGCTCGAAATTTTCCAGCTTTGATTAAAGAGTTGCAACCTGGTTTCATGCTTGTGCCAGCTGCTTGTAATCTTCCATGCATATTCATACATCCAAAAGCTGGTCACCATGAGATCATTTTATCAACTCAAACTGGCGCAAATTCAAGTGACTCGTCTGGAGTGTGACCTTCACTTCATTGCTGCCACTTATGTTGGGTGATGCAGACAAGTGTGTCAATCAAGACCCGAATGTTGTTTTTACCTCACTGGTTCATCCTTCCACGGAAGCGCAACATGAATGGCTCATTGTTCTATCTGCAGATGGGCAAGTAGTGCCAAATCAGCAACAACTAGGGTCGAATTATACTACCTTGCACAATCAGATTCAAGATTTTTCTAAGCTGAATGAGAGTCATCATGAAGATCCCTATCTAGTGCATGTGAAACGTAAGTTGTCAAGTAGTATTAACCCTACATATACTAATTGTGTGATTTGTTTTATGGGTTTGAATTTGACATGCAAACGACCAAGGGTTGATGAGAGAGTTTTGGAGTGCTACATGGAATTTTCACAAGCTTTATACAAGGTGTTTCTTGTCTTGGCGAATGTCCTTGTTCAAGAGCATCATGAGGTTGTCCAAGCGACATGTGACGTGGCTGGTGCTCATTCATCTCGCTCCCACATTGCATGGAGTACCACTTTTTCCCAAGATTTAAGGACAAATCCTTTTCAAGAGGAGGGGAATGATACGAATGAGCAAGCCTCAAAGGGAGGATTGGGCCTCGATTAAGTAGCTCTTGTTGAGCTTAGCTTCGGCCATGTGGGCCTTAGGTCCAATAGTACTTTAGCTAGTCATTAAGCTAGTTAATTAGTAGGTTAGCTTTCGGCCAAGAGAGACCCAATGGGCTGGCCGATTTTCCCTTCATGCTTTCCAAGCTTTATTAGGTTTAGTCAAGGCTATAAATAGCCCTAAAGCTGATGGTACATTTAGTTTTTGCGATGTTATTAATAAAATTCCAGACTTTCGTCTTACATTAAGCCAAATTCCTCTAGCTTGTGAAAGCGAAGTTGAACATCCTAGTGTGGTTCCTAGGTTGTTTATTGACTTATCAATCAAGCAAACACACTTGATTGTGGCATCCTCTGCCGTTGAATTCGTTCTTGAGTGGTCCGAGTTTGGGTTCAACTCCGTCGATTCCGTAACGTGTCCTCTAAGATCCTAAGTTGCTTCCGCGACCGGGCAGCGAGACCCTCGACAGCTCAGCGGAGGTCGAAGACCTGATTGACTAACACCAAAGCAACACCAAAATACCACCAAACCCCCGACCAAAAGGCCGAGGACCAGCACGCTCCGCAAATTCCAGAATTTTGGGTTGTCGGGTAGAGTACTTCTAGGATTTTCAAAAATTCAGCCTTGAAGGCATTTTGTCTTGCCTTCTTTTTCAGTCATTAGTCCTAATCTGAGTTTTAGATCGCGTCTAGGCCTTCATTCACCTCCATTCCTTGCTGCTATCTTGTGTCACTTGTTGACTAGTCAAGAACGTACCTTGCGGTGACGCCTAATTTGTTCAACCCGAGCAACTAGCAAGCCAAGGAATTGCTTGGTGAGACTATTAGAGAGTGATACACTTGAGTGAAACACAAGCGTGAGTGACCTATACATTGTACCAAAAAAAAAAAGAAGGAGAGAAGAGGTCGTTTGCTTATTTTCTTTTGCAGGTTTACCTAAGCATGTCTAGTGGAGTTGGTGACCAAACAATGGACTTTAAACTACACATGGTGGCCATGATGGAAGAATTCAAGCAGAGTTTGGATGAAGCTTTCGAGCCTCTTCATAGACGCCTTGACCGAATGGTGAATAAGGATGTCAAGAGGAGGGGTTCCCCACAATTTCATCCTGACGTCCAACCTACCTCTTCAAAGTCATTATATTCAAGGAGAAGGGAGGAGGTTCATTCGACAACAAAGCATGCAAATACTTTATCCATAGATGAAGGAGTTAGTTGAGTGCAGGAGACATGTCAACAACTCTCCTCCAACAAAAACTTGAAAAAGAGCGAGTTGAGTATGGTGGTGAGAGTGCACTTGAGGTAAAAGTTGAGGAATGTGAGATTGAAAAAGAGGTAAAAAAAATCTGAGGAGATGAGTGAAGCATCAAGTGAGCTGATTGTGCATGGGAAGGCGAGTGTTTATAGTTTTCCTAACGAACTTAACTTTTGCCTTGTTTAGTGTTTCTGCTTTTGTACAGATTGAGCGAAGTCGAGTGAAGTTAGTCATGCAATGTTCCATTCCAAAGTTGCTTGTACAATTCACTAGCTTCCATGGAGTTTGTCTTCTAGGAGATAGATCTATTTGGTATCACTTCATGGAACAACCCGAATCTGTCCGCACCAATGGAGAATTAATTCGAACTCCATATTTCTATTCTTGTTTGTTACCCACGGTTCATTCATCATCTTTACCTTCTTTTGAGCATTATTTCCATCCTCACACATGTATTTCCTATGCAGATTTTGAAGGAAAATGTAAAGAGCCATCAATGCAGTCTCAAGTTGAATCGATTGATGGAAGGAATCACGTGTCACGGGGAGTTTTTGCATTTAACTCTTATTCTACACCTTCTTACCACTTAATTAATGACGTTCCATTGCTTATGTATCCAATTTCTGGTTCAAAACAAGCTGAGACTCATTTTGTTTTTGTAGGTTGTAAGGCTGCTCGAAATTTTCCAGCTTTGATTAAAGAGTTGCAACCTGGTTTCATGCTTGTGCCAGCTGCTTGTAATCTTCCATGCATATTCATACATCCAAAAGCTGGTCACCATGAGATCATTTTATCAACTCAAACTGGCGCAAATTCAAGTGACTCGTCTGGAGTGTGACCTTCACTTCATTGCTGCCACTTATGTTGGGTGATGCAGACAAGTGTGTCAATCAAGACCCGAATGTTGTTTTTACCTCACTGGTTCATCCTTCCACGGAAGCGCAACATGAATGGCTCATTGTTCTATCTGCAGATGGGCAAGTAGTGCCAAATCAGCAACAACTAGGGTCGAATTATACTACCTTGCACAATCAGATTCAAGATTTTTCTAAGCTGAATGAGAGTCATCATGAAGATCCCTATCTAGTGCATGTGAAACGTAAGTTGTCAAGTAGTATTAACCCTACATATACTAATTGTGTGATTTGTTTTATGGGTTTGAATTTGACATGCAAACGACCAAGGGTTGATGAGAGAGTTTTGGAGTGCTACATGGAATTTT
Source organism: Coffea arabica (assembly GCF_036785885.1). Taxonomy (NCBI): domain Eukaryota; kingdom Viridiplantae; phylum Streptophyta; class Magnoliopsida; order Gentianales; family Rubiaceae; genus Coffea; species Coffea arabica. The sequence continues at coordinate 32,863,779 of NC_092323.1, read as the reverse complement.
CACAAGCTTTATACAAGGTGTTTCTTGTCTTGGCGAATGTCCTTGTTCAAGAGCATCATGAGGTTGTCCAAGCGACATGTGACGTGGCTGGTGCTCATTCATCTCGCTCCCACATTGCATGGAGTACCACTTTTTCCCAAGATTTAAGGACAAATCCTTTTCAAGAGGAGGGGAATGATACGAATGAGCAAGCCTCAAAGGGAGGATTGGGCCTCGATTAAGTAGCTCTTGTTGAGCTTAGCTTCGGCCATGTGGGCCTTAGGTCCAATAGTACTTTAGCTAGTCATTAAGCTAGTTAATTAGTAGGTTAGCTTTCGGCCAAGAGAGACCCAATGGGCTGGCCGATTTTCCCTTCATGCTTTCCAAGCTTTATTAGGTTTAGTCAAGGCTATAAATAGCCCTAAAGCTGATGGTACATTTAGTTTTTGCGATGTTATTAATAAAATTCCAGACTTTCGTCTTACATTAAGCCAAATTCCTCTAGCTTGTGAAAGCGAAGTTGAACATCCTAGTGTGGTTCCTAGGTTGTTTATTGACTTATCAATCAAGCAAACACACTTGATTGTGGCATCCTCTGCCGTTGAATTCGTTCTTGAGTGGTCCGAGTTTGGGTTCAACTCCGTCGATTCCGTAACGTGTCCTCTAAGATCCTAAGTTGCTTCCGCGACCGGGCAGCGAGACCCTCGACAGCTCAGCGGAGGTCGAAGACCTGATTGACTAACACCAAAGCAACACCAAAATACCACCAAACCCCCGACCAAAAGGCCGAGGACCAGCACGCTCCGCAAATTCCAGAATTTTGGGTTGTCGGGTAGAGTACTTCTAGGATTTTCAAAAATTCAGCCTTGAAGGCATTTTGTCTTGCCTTCTTTTTCAGTCATTAGTCCTAATCTGAGTTTTAGATCGCGTCTAGGCCTTCATTCACCTCCATTCCTTGCTGCTATCTTGTGTCACTTGTTGACTAGTCAAGAACGTACCTTGCGGTGACGCCTAATTTGTTCAACCCGAGCAACTAGCAAGCCAAGGAATTGCTTGGTGAGACTATTAGAGAGTGATACACTTGAGTGAAACACAAGCGTGAGTGACCTATACATTGTACCAAAAAAAAAAAGAAGGAGAGAAGAGGTCGTTTGCTTATTTTCTTTTGCAGGTTTACCTAAGCATGTCTAGTGGAGTTGGTGACCAAACAATGGACTTTAAACTACACATGGTGGCCATGATGGAAGAATTCAAGCAGAGTTTGGATGAAGCTTTCGAGCCTCTTCATAGACGCCTTGACCGAATGGTGAATAAGGATGTCAAGAGGAGGGGTTCCCCACAATTTCATCCTGACGTCCAACCTACCTCTTCAAAGTCATTATATTCAAGGAGAAGGGAGGAGGTTCATTCGACAACAAAGCATGCAAATACTTTATCCATAGATGAAGGAGTTAGTTGAGTGCAGGAGACATGTCAACAACTCTCCTCCAACAAAAACTTGAAAAAGAGCGAGTTGAGTATGGTGGTGAGAGTGCACTTGAGGTAAAAGTTGAGGAATGTGAGATTGAAAAAGAGGTAAAAAAAATCTGAGGAGATGAGTGAAGCATCAAGTGAGCTGATTGTGCATGGGAAGGCGAGTGTTTATAGTTTTCCTAACGAACTTAACTTTTGCCTTGTTTAGTGTTTCTGCTTTTGTACAGATTGAGCGAAGTCGAGTGAAGTTAGTCATGCAATGTTCCATTCCAAAGTTGCTTGTACAATTCACTAGCTTCCATGGAGTTTGTCTTCTAGGAGATAGATCTATTTGGTATCACTTCATGGAACAACCCGAATCTGTCCGCACCAATGGAGAATTAATTCGAACTCCATATTTCTATTCTTGTTTGTTACCCACGGTTCATTCATCATCTTTACCTTCTTTTGAGCATTATTTCCATCCTCACACATGTATTTCCTATGCAGATTTTGAAGGAAAATGTAAAGAGCCATCAATGCAGTCTCAAGTTGAATCGATTGATGGAAGGAATCACGTGTCACGGGGAGTTTTTGCATTTAACTCTTATTCTACACCTTCTTACCACTTAATTAATGACGTTCCATTGCTTATGTATCCAATTTCTGGTTCAAAACAAGCTGAGACTCATTTTGTTTTTGTAGGTTGTAAGGCTGCTCGAAATTTTCCAGCTTTGATTAAAGAGTTGCAACCTGGTTTCATGCTTGTGCCAGCTGCTTGTAATCTTCCATGCATATTCATACATCCAAAAGCTGGTCACCATGAGATCATTTTATCAACTCAAACTGGCGCAAATTCAAGTGACTCGTCTGGAGTGTGACCTTCACTTCATTGCTGCCACTTATGTTGGGTGATGCAGACAAGTGTGTCAATCAAGACCCGAATGTTGTTTTTACCTCACTGGTTCATCCTTCCACGGAAGCGCAACATGAATGGCTCATTGTTCTATCTGCAGATGGGCAAGTAGTGCCAAATCAGCAACAACTAGGGTCGAATTATACTACCTTGCACAATCAGATTCAAGATTTTTCTAAGCTGAATGAGAGTCATCATGAAGATCCCTATCTAGTGCATGTGAAACGTAAGTTGTCAAGTAGTATTAACCCTACATATACTAATTGTGTGATTTGTTTTATGGGTTTGAATTTGACATGCAAACGACCAAGGGTTGATGAGAGAGTTTTGGAGTGCTACATGGAATTTTCACAAGCTTTATACAAGGTGTTTCTTGTCTTGGCGAATGTCCTTGTTCAAGAGCATCATGAGGTTGTCCAAGCGACATGTGACGTGGCTGGTGCTCATTCATCTCGCTCCCACATTGCATGGAGTACCACTTTTTCCCAAGATTTAAGGACAAATCCTTTTCAAGAGGAGGGGAATGATACGAATGAGCAAGCCTCAAAGGGAGGATTGGGCCTCGATTAAGTAGCTCTTGTTGAGCTTAGCTTCGGCCATGTGGGCCTTAGGTCCAATAGTACTTTAGCTAGTCATTAAGCTAGTTAATTAGTAGGTTAGCTTTCGGCCAAGAGAGACCCAATGGGCTGGCCGATTTTCCCTTCATGCTTTCCAAGCTTTATTAGGTTTAGTCAAGGCTATAAATAGCCCTAAAGCTGATGGTACATTTAGTTTTTGCGATGTTATTAATAAAATTCCAGACTTTCGTCTTACATTAAGCCAAATTCCTCTAGCTTGTGAAAGCGAAGTTGAACATCCTAGTGTGGTTCCTAGGTTGTTTATTGACTTATCAATCAAGCAAACACACTTGATTGTGGCATCCTCTGCCGTTGAATTCGTTCTTGAGTGGTCCGAGTTTGGGTTCAACTCCGTCGATTCCGTAACGTGTCCTCTAAGATCCTAAGTTGCTTCCGCGACCGGGCAGCGAGACCCTCGACAGCTCAGCGGAGGTCGAAGACCTGATTGACTAACACCAAAGCAACACCAAAATACCACCAAACCCCCGACCAAAAGGCCGAGGACCAGCACGCTCCGCAAATTCCAGAATTTTGGGTTGTCGGGTAGAGTACTTCTAGGATTTTCAAAAATTCAGCCTTGAAGGCATTTTGTCTTGCCTTCTTTTTCAGTCATTAGTCCTAATCTGAGTTTTAGATCGCGTCTAGGCCTTCATTCACCTCCATTCCTTGCTGCTATCTTGTGTCACTTGTTGACTAGTCAAGAACGTACCTTGCGGTGACGCCTAATTTGTTCAACCCGAGCAACTAGCAAGCCAAGGAATTGCTTGGTGAGACTATTAGAGAGTGATACACTTGAGTGAAACACAAGCGTGAGTGACCTATACATTGTACCAAAAAAAAAAAGAAGGAGAGAAGAGGTCGTTTGCTTATTTTCTTTTGCAGGTTTACCTAAGCATGTCTAGTGGAGTTGGTGACCAAACAATGGACTTTAAACTACACATGGTGGCCATGATGGAAGAATTCAAGCAGAGTTTGGATGAAGCTTTCGAGCCTCTTCATAGACGCCTTGACCGAATGGTGAATAAGGATGTCAAGAGGAGGGGTTCCCCACAATTTCATCCTGACGTCCAACCTACCTCTTCAAAGTCATTATATTCAAGGAGAAGGGAGGAGGTTCATTCGACAACAAAGCATGCAAATACTTTATCCATAGATGAAGGAGTTAGTTGAGTGCAGGAGACATGTCAACAACTCTCCTCCAACAAAAACTTGAAAAAGAGCGAGTTGAGTATGGTGGTGAGAGTGCACTTGAGGTAAAAGTTGAGGAATGTGAGATTGAAAAAGAGGTAAAAAAAATCTGAGGAGATGAGTGAAGCATCAAGTGAGCTGATTGTGCATGGGAAGGCGAGTGTTTATAGTTTTCCTAACGAACTTAACTTTTGCCTTGTTTAGTGTTTCTGCTTTTGTACAGATTGAGCGAAGTCGAGTGAAGTTAGTCATGCAATGTTCCATTCCAAAGTTGCTTGTACAATTCACTAGCTTCCATGGAGTTTGTCTTCTAGGAGATAGATCTATTTGGTATCACTTCATGGAACAACCCGAATCTGTCCGCACCAATGGAGAATTAATTCGAACTCCATATTTCTATTCTTGTTTGTTACCCACGGTTCATTCATCATCTTTACCTTCTTTTGAGCATTATTTCCATCCTCACACATGTATTTCCTATGCAGATTTTGAAGGAAAATGTAAAGAGCCATCAATGCAGTCTCAAGTTGAATCGATTGATGGAAGGAATCACGTGTCACGGGGAGTTTTTGCATTTAACTCTTATTCTACACCTTCTTACCACTTAATTAATGACGTTCCATTGCTTATGTATCCAATTTCTGGTTCAAAACAAGCTGAGACTCATTTTGTTTTTGTAGGTTGTAAGGCTGCTCGAAATTTTCCAGCTTTGATTAAAGAGTTGCAACCTGGTTTCATGCTTGTGCCAGCTGCTTGTAATCTTCCATGCATATTCATACATCCAAAAGCTGGTCACCATGAGATCATTTTATCAACTCAAACTGGCGCAAATTCAAGTGACTCGTCTGGAGTGTGACCTTCACTTCATTGCTGCCACTTATGTTGGGTGATGCAGACAAGTGTGTCAATCAAGACCCGAATGTTGTTTTTACCTCACTGGTTCATCCTTCCACGGAAGCGCAACATGAATGGCTCATTGTTCTATCTGCAGATGGGCAAGTAGTGCCAAATCAGCAACAACTAGGGTCGAATTATACTACCTTGCACAATCAGATTCAAGATTTTTCTAAGCTGAATGAGAGTCATCATGAAGATCCCTATCTAGTGCATGTGAAACGTAAGTTGTCAAGTAGTATTAACCCTACATATACTAATTGTGTGATTTGTTTTATGGGTTTGAATTTGACATGCAAACGACCAAGGGTTGATGAGAGAGTTTTGGAGTGCTACATGGAATTTTCACAAGCTTTATACAAGGTGTTTCTTGTCTTGGCGAATGTCCTTGTTCAAGAGCATCATGAGGTTGTCCAAGCGACATGTGACGTGGCTGGTGCTCATTCATCTCGCTCCCACATTGCATGGAGTACCACTTTTTCCCAAGATTTAAGGACAAATCCTTTTCAAGAGGAGGGGAATGATACGAATGAGCAAGCCTCAAAGGGAGGATTGGGCCTCGATTAAGTAGCTCTTGTTGAGCTTAGCTTCGGCCATGTGGGCCTTAGGTCCAATAGTACTTTAGCTAGTCATTAAGCTAGTTAATTAGTAGGTTAGCTTTCGGCCAAGAGAGACCCAATGGGCTGGCCGATTTTCCCTTCATGCTTTCCAAGCTTTATTAGGTTTAGTCAAGGCTATAAATAGCCCTAAAGCTGATGGTACATTTAGTTTTTGCGATGTTATTAATAAAATTCCAGACTTTCGTCTTACATTAAGCCAAATTCCTCTAGCTTGTGAAAGCGAAGTTGAACATCCTAGTGTGGTTCCTAGGTTGTTTATTGACTTATCAATCAAGCAAACACACTTGATTGTGGCATCCTCTGCCGTTGAATTCGTTCTTGAGTGGTCCGAGTTTGGGTTCAACTCCGTCGATTCCGTAACGTGTCCTCTAAGATCCTAAGTTGCTTCCGCGACCGGGCAGCGAGACCCTCGACAGCTCAGCGGAGGTCGAAGACCTGATTGACTAACACCAAAGCAACACCAAAATACCACCAAACCCCCGACCAAAAGGCCGAGGACCAGCACGCTCCGCAAATTCCAGAATTTTGGGTTGTCGGGTAGAGTACTTCTAGGATTTTCAAAAATTCAGCCTTGAAGGCATTTTGTCTTGCCTTCTTTTTCAGTCATTAGTCCTAATCTGAGTTTTAGATCGCGTCTAGGCCTTCATTCACCTCCATTCCTTGCTGCTATCTTGTGTCACTTGTTGACTAGTCAAGAACGTACCTTGCGGTGACGCCTAATTTGTTCAACCCGAGCAACTAGCAAGCCAAGGAATTGCTTGGTGAGACTATTAGAGAGTGATACACTTGAGTGAAACACAAGCGTGAGTGACCTATACATTGTACCAAAAAAAAAAAGAAGGAGAGAAGAGGTCGTTTGCTTATTTTCTTTTGCAGGTTTACCTAAGCATGTCTAGTGGAGTTGGTGACCAAACAATGGACTTTAAACTACACATGGTGGCCATGATGGAAGAATTCAAGCAGAGTTTGGATGAAGCTTTCGAGCCTCTTCATAGACGCCTTGACCGAATGGTGAATAAGGATGTCAAGAGGAGGGGTTCCCCACAATTTCATCCTGACGTCCAACCTACCTCTTCAAAGTCATTATATTCAAGGAGAAGGGAGGAGGTTCATTCGACAACAAAGCATGCAAATACTTTATCCATAGATGAAGGAGTTAGTTGAGTGCAGGAGACATGTCAACAACTCTCCTCCAACAAAAACTTGAAAAAGAGCGAGTTGAGTATGGTGGTGAGAGTGCACTTGAGGTAAAAGTTGAGGAATGTGAGATTGAAAAAGAGGTAAAAAAAATCTGAGGAGATGAGTGAAGCATCAAGTGAGCTGATTGTGCATGGGAAGGCGAGTGTTTATAGTTTTCCTAACGAACTTAACTTTTGCCTTGTTTAGTGTTTCTGCTTTTGTACAGATTGAGCGAAGTCGAGTGAAGTTAGTCATGCAATGTTCCATTCCAAAGTTGCTTGTACAATTCACTAGCTTCCATGGAGTTTGTCTTCTAGGAGATAGATCTATTTGGTATCACTTCATGGAACAACCCGAATCTGTCCGCACCAATGGAGAATTAATTCGAACTCCATATTTCTATTCTTGTTTGTTACCCACGGTTCATTCATCATCTTTACCTTCTTTTGAGCATTATTTCCATCCTCACACATGTATTTCCTATGCAGATTTTGAAGGAAAATGTAAAGAGCCATCAATGCAGTCTCAAGTTGAATCGATTGATGGAAGGAATCACGTGTCACGGGGAGTTTTTGCATTTAACTCTTATTCTACACCTTCTTACCACTTAATTAATGACGTTCCATTGCTTATGTATCCAATTTCTGGTTCAAAACAAGCTGAGACTCATTTTGTTTTTGTAGGTTGTAAGGCTGCTCGAAATTTTCCAGCTTTGATTAAAGAGTTGCAACCTGGTTTCATGCTTGTGCCAGCTGCTTGTAATCTTCCATGCATATTCATACATCCAAAAGCTGGTCACCATGAGATCATTTTATCAACTCAAACTGGCGCAAATTCAAGTGACTCGTCTGGAGTGTGACCTTCACTTCATTGCTGCCACTTATGTTGGGTGATGCAGACAAGTGTGTCAATCAAGACCCGAATGTTGTTTTTACCTCACTGGTTCATCCTTCCACGGAAGCGCAACATGAATGGCTCATTGTTCTATCTGCAGATGGGCAAGTAGTGCCAAATCAGCAACAACTAGGGTCGAATTATACTACCTTGCACAATCAGATTCAAGATTTTTCTAAGCTGAATGAGAGTCATCATGAAGATCCCTATCTAGTGCATGTGAAACGTAAGTTGTCAAGTAGTATTAACCCTACATATACTAATTGTGTGATTTGTTTTATGGGTTTGAATTTGACATGCAAACGACCAAGGGTTGATGAGAGAGTTTTGGAGTGCTACATGGAATTTTCACAAGCTTTATACAAGGTGTTTCTTGTCTTGGCGAATGTCCTTGTTCAAGAGCATCATGAGGTTGTCCAAGCGACATGTGACGTGGCTGGTGCTCATTCATCTCGCTCCCACATTGCATGGAGTACCACTTTTTCCCAAGATTTAAGGACAAATCCTTTTCAAGAGGAGGGGAATGATACGAATGAGCAAGCCTCAAAGGGAGGATTGGGCCTCGATTAAGTAGCTCTTGTTGAGCTTAGCTTCGGCCATGTGGGCCTTAGGTCCAATAGTACTTTAGCTAGTCATTAAGCTAGTTAATTAGTAGGTTAGCTTTCGGCCAAGAGAGACCCAATGGGCTGGCCGATTTTCCCTTCATGCTTTCCAAGCTTTATTAGGTTTAGTCAAGGCTATAAATAGCCCTAAAGCTGATGGTACATTTAGTTTTTGCGATGTTATTAATAAAATTCCAGACTTTCGTCTTACATTAAGCCAAATTCCTCTAGCTTGTGAAAGCGAAGTTGAACATCCTAGTGTGGTTCCTAGGTTGTTTATTGACTTATCAATCAAGCAAACACACTTGATTGTGGCATCCTCTGCCGTTGAATTCGTTCTTGAGTGGTCCGAGTTTGGGTTCAACTCCGTCGATTCCGTAACGTGTCCTCTAAGATCCTAAGTTGCTTCCGCGACCGGGCAGCGAGACCCTCGACAGCTCAGCGGAGGTCGAAGACCTGATTGACTAACACCAAAGCAACACCAAAATACCACCAAACCCCCGACCAAAAGGCCGAGGACCAGCACGCTCCGCAAATTCCAGAATTTTGGGTTGTCGGGTAGAGTACTTCTAGGATTTTCAAAAATTCAGCCTTGAAGGCATTTTGTCTTGCCTTCTTTTTCAGTCATTAGTCCTAATCTGAGTTTTAGATCGCGTCTAGGCCTTCATTCACCTCCATTCCTTGCTGCTATCTTGTGTCACTTGTTGACTAGTCAAGAACGTACCTTGCGGTGACGCCTAATTTGTTCAACCCGAGCAACTAGCAAGCCAAGGAATTGCTTGGTGAGACTATTAGAGAGTGATACACTTGAGTGAAACACAAGCGTGAGTGACCTATACATTGTACCAAAAAAAAAAAGAAGGAGAGAAGAGGTCGTTTGCTTATTTTCTTTTGCAGGTTTACCTAAGCATGTCTAGTGGAGTTGGTGACCAAACAATGGACTTTAAACTACACATGGTGGCCATGATGGAAGAATTCAAGCAGAGTTTGGATGAAGCTTTCGAGCCTCTTCATAGACGCCTTGACCGAATGGTGAATAAGGATGTCAAGAGGAGGGGTTCCCCACAATTTCATCCTGACGTCCAACCTACCTCTTCAAAGTCATTATATTCAAGGAGAAGGGAGGAGGTTCATTCGACAACAAAGCATGCAAATACTTTATCCATAGATGAAGGAGTTAGTTGAGTGCAGGAGACATGTCAACAACTCTCCTCCAACAAAAACTTGAAAAAGAGCGAGTTGAGTATGGTGGTGAGAGTGCACTTGAGGTAAAAGTTGAGGAATGTGAGATTGAAAAAGAGGTAAAAAAAATCTGAGGAGATGAGTGAAGCATCAAGTGAGCTGATTGTGCATGGGAAGGCGAGTGTTTATAGTTTTCCTAACGAACTTAACTTTTGCCTTGTTTAGTGTTTCTGCTTTTGTACAGATTGAGCGAAGTCGAGTGAAGTTAGTCATGCAATGTTCCATTCCAAAGTTGCTTGTACAATTCACTAGCTTCCATGGAGTTTGTCTTCTAGGAGATAGATCTATTTGGTATCACTTCATGGAACAACCCGAATCTGTCCGCACCAATGGAGAATTAATTCGAACTCCATATTTCTATTCTTGTTTGTTACCCACGGTTCATTCATCATCTTTACCTTCTTTTGAGCATTATTTCCATCCTCACACATGTATTTCCTATGCAGATTTTGAAGGAAAATGTAAAGAGCCATCAATGCAGTCTCAAGTTGAATCGATTGATGGAAGGAATCACGTGTCACGGGGAGTTTTTGCATTTAACTCTTATTCTACACCTTCTTACCACTTAATTAATGACGTTCCATTGCTTATGTATCCAATTTCTGGTTCAAAACAAGCTGAGACTCATTTTGTTTTTGTAGGTTGTAAGGCTGCTCGAAATTTTCCAGCTTTGATTAAAGAGTTGCAACCTGGTTTCATGCTTGTGCCAGCTGCTTGTAATCTTCCATGCATATTCATACATCCAAAAGCTGGTCACCATGAGATCATTTTATCAACTCAAACTGGCGCAAATTCAAGTGACTCGTCTGGAGTGTGACCTTCACTTCATTGCTGCCACTTATGTTGGGTGATGCAGACAAGTGTGTCAATCAAGACCCGAATGTTGTTTTTACCTCACTGGTTCATCCTTCCACGGAAGCGCAACATGAATGGCTCATTGTTCTATCTGCAGATGGGCAAGTAGTGCCAAATCAGCAACAACTAGGGTCGAATTATACTACCTTGCACAATCAGATTCAAGATTTTTCTAAGCTGAATGAGAGTCATCATGAAGATCCCTATCTAGTGCATGTGAAACGTAAGTTGTCAAGTAGTATTAACCCTACATATACTAATTGTGTGATTTGTTTTATGGGTTTGAATTTGACATGCAAACGACCAAGGGTTGATGAGAGAGTTTTGGAGTGCTACATGGAATTTTCACAAGCTTTATACAAGGTGTTTCTTGTCTTGGCGAATGTCCTTGTTCAAGAGCATCATGAGGTTGTCCAAGCGACATGTGACGTGGCTGGTGCTCATTCATCTCGCTCCCACATTGCATGGAGTACCACTTTTTCCCAAGATTTAAGGACAAATCCTTTTCAAGAGGAGGGGAATGATACGAATGAGCAAGCCTCAAAGGGAGGATTGGGCCTCGATTAAGTAGCTCTTGTTGAGCTTAGCTTCGGCCATGTGGGCCTTAGGTCCAATAGTACTTTAGCTAGTCATTAAGCTAGTTAATTAGTAGGTTAGCTTTCGGCCAAGAGAGACCCAATGGGCTGGCCGATTTTCCCTTCATGCTTTCCAAGCTTTATTAGGTTTAGTCAAGGCTATAAATAGCCCTAAAGCTGATGGTACATTTAGTTTTTGCGATGTTATTAATAAAATTCCAGACTTTCGTCTTACATTAAGCCAAATTCCTCTAGCTTGTGAAAGCGAAGTTGAACATCCTAGTGTGGTTCCTAGGTTGTTTATTGACTTATCAATCAAGCAAACACACTTGATTGTGGCATCCTCTGCCGTTGAATTCGTTCTTGAGTGGTCCGAGTTTGGGTTCAACTCCGTCGATTCCGTAACGTGTCCTCTAAGATCCTAAGTTGCTTCCGCGACCGGGCAGCGAGACCCTCGACAGCTCAGCGGAGGTCGAAGACCTGATTGACTAACACCAAAGCAACACCAAAATACCACCAAACCCCCGACCAAAAGGCCGAGGACCAGCACGCTCCGCAAATTCCAGAATTTTGGGTTGTCGGGTAGAGTACTTCTAGGATTTTCAAAAATTCAGCCTTGAAGGCATTTTGTCTTGCCTTCTTTTTCAGTCATTAGTCCTAATCTGAGTTTTAGATCGCGTCTAGGCCTTCATTCACCTCCATTCCTTGCTGCTATCTTGTGTCACTTGTTGACTAGTCAAGAACGTACCTTGCGGTGACGCCTAATTTGTTCAACCCGAGCAACTAGCAAGCCAAGGAATTGCTTGGTGAGACTATTAGAGAGTGATACACTTGAGTGAAACACAAGCGTGAGTGACCTATACATTGTACCAAAAAAAAAAAGAAGGAGAGAAGAGGTCGTTTGCTTATTTTCTTTTGCAGGTTTACCTAAGCATGTCTAGTGGAGTTGGTGACCAAACAATGGACTTTAAACTACACATGGTGGCCATGATGGAAGAATTCAAGCAGAGTTTGGATGAAGCTTTCGAGCCTCTTCATAGACGCCTTGACCGAATGGTGAATAAGGATGTCAAGAGGAGGGGTTCCCCACAATTTCATCCTGACGTCCAACCTACCTCTTCAAAGTCATTATATTCAAGGAGAAGGGAGGAGGTTCATTCGACAACAAAGCATGCAAATACTTTATCCATAGATGAAGGAGTTAGTTGAGTGCAGGAGACATGTCAACAACTCTCCTCCAACAAAAACTTGAAAAAGAGCGAGTTGAGTATGGTGGTGAGAGTGCACTTGAGGTAAAAGTTGAGGAATGTGAGATTGAAAAAGAGGTAAAAAAATCTGAGGAGATGAGTGAAGCATCAAGTGAGCTGATTGTGCATGGGAAGGCGAGTGTTTATAGTTTTCCTAACGAACTTAACTTTTGCCTTGTTTAGTGTTTCTGCTTTTGTACAGATTGAGCGAAGTCGAGTGAAGTTAGTCATGCAATGTTCCATTCCAAAGTTGCTTGTACAATTCACTAGCTTCCATGGAGTTTGTCTTCTAGGAGATAGATCTATTTGGTATCACTTCATGGAACAACCCGAATCTGTCCGCACCAATGGAGAATTAATTCGAACTCCATATTTCTATTCTTGTTTGTTACCCACGGTTCATTCATCATCTTTACCTTCTTTTGAGCATTATTTCCATCCTCACACATGTATTTCCTATGCAGATTTTGAAGGAAAATGTAAAGAGCCATCAATGCAGTCTCAAGTTGAATCGATTGATGGAAGGAATCACGTGTCACGGGGAGTTTTTGCATTTAACTCTTATTCTACACCTTCTTACCACTTAATTAATGACGTTCCATTGCTTATGTATCCAATTTCTGGTTCAAAACAAGCTGAGACTCATTTTGTTTTTGTAGGTTGTAAGGCTGCTCGAAATTTTCCAGCTTTGATTAAAGAGTTGCAACCTGGTTTCATGCTTGTGCCAGCTGCTTGTAATCTTCCATGCATATTCATACATCCAAAAGCTGGTCACCATGAGATCATTTTATCAACTCAAACTGGCGCAAATTCAAGTGACTCGTCTGGAGTGTGACCTTCACTTCATTGCTGCCACTTATGTTGGGTGATGCAGACAAGTGTGTCAATCAAGACCCGAATGTTGTTTTTACCTCACTGGTTCATCCTTCCACGGAAGCGCAACATGAATGGCTCATTGTTCTATCTGCAGATGGGCAAGTAGTGCCAAATCAGCAACAACTAGGGTCGAATTATACTACCTTGCACAATCAGATTCAAGATTTTTCTAAGCTGAATGAGAGTCATCATGAAGATCCCTATCTAGTGCATGTGAAACGTAAGTTGTCAAGTAGTATTAACCCTACATATACTAATTGTGTGATTTGTTTTATGGGTTTGAATTTGACATGCAAACGACCAAGGGTTGATGAGAGAGTTTTGGAGTGCTACATGGAATTTTCACAAGCTTTATACAAGGTGTTTCTTGTCTTGGCGAATGTCCTTGTTCAAGAGCATCATGAGGTTGTCCAAGCGACATGTGACGTGGCTGGTGCTCATTCATCTCGCTCCCACATTGCATGGAGTACCACTTTTTCCCAAGATTTAAGGACAAATCCTTTTCAAGAGGAGGGGAATGATACGAATGAGCAAGCCTCAAAGGGAGGATTGGGCCTCGATTAAGTAGCTCTTGTTGAGCTTAGCTTCGGCCATGTGGGCCTTAGGTCCAATAGTACTTTAGCTAGTCATTAAGCTAGTTAATTAGTAGGTTAGCTTTCGGCCAAGAGAGACCCAATGGGCTGGCCGATTTTCCCTTCATGCTTTCCAAGCTTTATTAGGTTTAGTCAAGGCTATAAATAGCCCTAAAGCTGATGGTACATTTAGTTTTTGCGATGTTATTAATAAAATTCCAGACTTTCGTCTTACATTAAGCCAAATTCCTCTAGCTTGTGAAAGCGAAGTTGAACATCCTAGTGTGGTTCCTAGGTTGTTTATTGACTTATCAATCAAGCAAACACACTTGATTGTGGCATCCTCTGCCGTTGAATTCGTTCTTGAGTGGTCCGAGTTTGGGTTCAACTCCGTCGATTCCGTAACGTGTCCTCTAAGATCCTAAGTTGCTTCCGCGACCGGGCAGCGAGACCCTCGACAGCTCAGCGGAGGTCGAAGACCTGATTGACTAACACCAAAGCAACACCAAAATACCACCAAACCCCCGACCAAAAGGCCGAGGACCAGCACGCTCCGCAAATTCCAGAATTTTGGGTTGTCGGGTAGAGTACTTCTAGGATTTTCAAAAATTCAGCCTTGAAGGCATTTTGTCTTGCCTTCTTTTTCAGTCATTAGTCCTAATCTGAGTTTTAGATCGCGTCTAGGCCTTCATTCACCTCCATTCCTTGCTGCTATCTTGTGTCACTTGTTGACTAGTCAAGAACGTACCTTGCGGTGACGCCTAATTTGTTCAACCCGAGCAACTAGCAAGCCAAGGAATTGCTTGGTGAGACTATTAGAGAGTGATACACTTGAGTGAAACACAAGCGTGAGTGACCTATACATTGTACCAAAAAAAAAAAGAAGGAGAGAAGAGGTCGTTTGCTTATTTTCTTTTGCAGGTTTACCTAAGCATGTCTAGTGGAGTTGGTGACCAAACAATGGACTTTAAACTACACATGGTGGCCATGATGGAAGAATTCAAGCAGAGTTTGGATGAAGCTTTCGAGCCTCTTCATAGACGCCTTGACCGAATGGTGAATAAGGATGTCAAGAGGAGGGGTTCCCCACAATTTCATCCTGACGTCCAACCTACCTCTTCAAAGTCATTATATTCAAGGAGAAGGGAGGAGGTTCATTCGACAACAAAGCATGCAAATACTTTATCCATAGATGAAGGAGTTAGTTGAGTGCAGGAGACATGTCAACAACTCTCCTCCAACAAAAACTTGAAAAAGAGCGAGTTGAGTATGGTGGTGAGAGTGCACTTGAGGTAAAAGTTGAGGAATGTGAGATTGAAAAAGAGGTAAAAAAATCTGAGGAGATGAGTGAAGCATCAAGTGAGCTGATTGTGCATGGGAAGGCGAGTGTTTATAGTTTTCCTAACGAACTTAACTTTTGCCTTGTTTAGTGTTTCTGCTTTTGTACAGATTGAGCGAAGTCGAGTGAAGTTAGTCATGCAATGTTCCATTCCAAAGTTGCTTGTACAATTCACTAGCTTCCATGGAGTTTGTCTTCTAGGAGATAGATCTATTTGGTATCACTTCATGGAACAACCCGAATCTGTCCGCACCAATGGAGAATTAATTCGAACTCCATATTTCTATTCTTGTTTGTTACCCACGGTTCATTCATCATCTTTACCTTCTTTTGAGCATTATTTCCATCCTCACACATGTATTTCCTATGCAGATTTTGAAGGAAAATGTAAAGAGCCATCAATGCAGTCTCAAGTTGAATCGATTGATGGAAGGAATCACGTGTCACGGGGAGTTTTTGCATTTAACTCTTATTCTACACCTTCTTACCACTTAATTAATGACGTTCCATTGCTTATGTATCCAATTTCTGGTTCAAAACAAGCTGAGACTCATTTTGTTTTTGTAGGTTGTAAGGCTGCTCGAAATTTTCCAGCTTTGATTAAAGAGTTGCAACCTGGTTTCATGCTTGTGCCAGCTGCTTGTAATCTTCCATGCATATTCATACATCCAAAAGCTGGTCACCATGAGATCATTTTATCAACTCAAACTGGCGCAAATTCAAGTGACTCGTCTGGAGTGTGACCTTCACTTCATTGCTGCCACTTATGTTGGGTGATGCAGACAAGTGTGTCAATCAAGACCCGAATGTTGTTTTTACCTCACTGGTTCATCCTTCCACGGAAGCGCAACATGAATGGCTCATTGTTCTATCTGCAGATGGGCAAGTAGTGCCAAATCAGCAACAACTAGGGTCGAATTATACTACCTTGCACAATCAGATTCAAGATTTTTCTAAGCTGAATGAGAGTCATCATGAAGATCCCTATCTAGTGCATGTGAAACGTAAGTTGTCAAGTAGTATTAACCCTACATATACTAATTGTGTGATTTGTTTTATGGGTTTGAATTTGACATGCAAACGACCAAGGGTTGATGAGAGAGTTTTGGAGTGCTACATGGAATTTTCACAAGCTTTATACAAGGTGTTTCTTGTCTTGGCGAATGTCCTTGTTCAAGAGCATCATGAGGTTGTCCAAGCGACATGTGACGTGGCTGGTGCTCATTCATCTCGCTCCCACATTGCATGGAGTACCACTTTTTCCCAAGATTTAAGGACAAATCCTTTTCAAGAGGAGGGGAATGATACGAATGAGCAAGCCTCAAAGGGAGGATTGGGCCTCGATTAAGTAGCTCTTGTTGAGCTTAGCTTCGGCCATGTGGGCCTTAGGTCCAATAGTACTTTAGCTAGTCATTAAGCTAGTTAATTAGTAGGTTAGCTTTCGGCCAAGAGAGACCCAATGGGCTGGCCGATTTTCCCTTCATGCTTTCCAAGCTTTATTAGGTTTAGTCAAGGCTATAAATAGCCCTAAAGCTGATGGTACATTTAGTTTTTGCGATGTTATTAATAAAATTCCAGACTTTCGTCTTACATTAAGCCAAATTCCTCTAGCTTGTGAAAGCGAAGTTGAACATCCTAGTGTGGTTCCTAGGTTGTTTATTGACTTATCAATCAAGCAAACACACTTGATTGTGGCATCCTCTGCCGTTGAATTCGTTCTTGAGTGGTCCGAGTTTGGGTTCAACTCCGTCGATTCCGTAACGTGTCCTCTAAGATCCTAAGTTGCTTCCGCGACCGGGCAGCGAGACCCTCGACAGCTCAGCGGAGGTCGAAGACCTGATTGACTAACACCAAAGCAACACCAAAATACCACCAAACCCCCGACCAAAAGGCCGAGGACCAGCACGCTCCGCAAATTCCAGAATTTTGGGTTGTCGGGTAGAGTACTTCTAGGATTTTCAAAAATTCAGCCTTGAAGGCATTTTGTCTTGCCTTCTTTTTCAGTCATTAGTCCTAATCTGAGTTTTAGATCGCGTCTAGGCCTTCATTCACCTCCATTCCTTGCTGCTATCTTGTGTCACTTGTTGACTAGTCAAGAACGTACCTTGCGGTGACGCCTAATTTGTTCAACCCGAGCAACTAGCAAGCCAAGGAATTGCTTGGTGAGACTATTAGAGAGTGATACACTTGAGTGAAACACAAGCGTGAGTGACCTATACATTGTACCAAAAAAAAAAAGAAGGAGAGAAGAGGTCGTTTGCTTATTTTCTTTTGCAGGTTTACCTAAGCATGTCTAGTGGAGTTGGTGACCAAACAATGGACTTTAAACTACACATGGTGGCCATGATGGAAGAATTCAAGCAGAGTTTGGATGAAGCTTTCGAGCCTCTTCATAGACGCCTTGACCGAATGGTGAATAAGGATGTCAAGAGGAGGGGTTCCCCACAATTTCATCCTGACGTCCAACCTACCTCTTCAAAGTCATTATATTCAAGGAGAAGGGAGGAGGTTCATTCGACAACAAAGCATGCAAATACTTTATCCATAGATGAAGGAGTTAGTTGAGTGCAGGAGACATGTCAACAACTCTCCTCCAACAAAAACTTGAAAAAGAGCGAGTTGAGTATGGTGGTGAGAGTGCACTTGAGGTAAAAGTTGAGGAATGTGAGATTGAAAAAGAGGTAAAAAAATCTGAGGAGATGAGTGAAGCATCAAGTGAGCTGATTGTGCATGGGAAGGCGAGTGTTTATAGTTTTCCTAACGAACTTAACTTTTGCCTTGTTTAGTGTTTCTGCTTTTGTACAGATTGAGCGAAGTCGAGTGAAGTTAGTCATGCAATGTTCCATTCCAAAGTTGCTTGTACAATTCACTAGCTTCCATGGAGTTTGTCTTCTAGGAGATAGATCTATTTGGTATCACTTCATGGAACAACCCGAATCTGTCCGCACCAATGGAGAATTAATTCGAACTCCATATTTCTATTCTTGTTTGTTACCCACGGTTCATTCATCATCTTTACCTTCTTTTGAGCATTATTTCCATCCTCACACATGTATTTCCTATGCAGATTTTGAAGGAAAATGTAAAGAGCCATCAATGCAGTCTCAAGTTGAATCGATTGATGGAAGGAATCACGTGTCACGGGGAGTTTTTGCATTTAACTCTTATTCTACACCTTCTTACCACTTAATTAATGACGTTCCATTGCTTATGTATCCAATTTCTGGTTCAAAACAAGCTGAGACTCATTTTGTTTTTGTAGGTTGTAAGGCTGCTCGAAATTTTCCAGCTTTGATTAAAGAGTTGCAACCTGGTTTCATGCTTGTGCCAGCTGCTTGTAATCTTCCATGCATATTCATACATCCAAAAGCTGGTCACCATGAGATCATTTTATCAACTCAAACTGGCGCAAATTCAAGTGACTCGTCTGGAGTGTGACCTTCACTTCATTGCTGCCACTTATGTTGGGTGATGCAGACAAGTGTGTCAATCAAGACCCGAATGTTGTTTTTACCTCACTGGTTCATCCTTCCACGGAAGCGCAACATGAATGGCTCATTGTTCTATCTGCAGATGGGCAAGTAGTGCCAAATCAGCAACAACTAGGGTCGAATTATACTACCTTGCACAATCAGATTCAAGATTTTTCTAAGCTGAATGAGAGTCATCATGAAGATCCCTATCTAGTGCATGTGAAACGTAAGTTGTCAAGTAGTATTAACCCTACATATACTAATTGTGTGATTTGTTTTATGGGTTTGAATTTGACATGCAAACGACCAAGGGTTGATGAGAGAGTTTTGGAGTGCTACATGGAATTTTCACAAGCTTTATACAAGGTGTTTCTTGTCTTGGCGAATGTCCTTGTTCAAGAGCATCATGAGGTTGTCCAAGCGACATGTGACGTGGCTGGTGCTCATTCATCTCGCTCCCACATTGCATGGAGTACCACTTTTTCCCAAGATTTAAGGACAAATCCTTTTCAAGAGGAGGGGAATGATACGAATGAGCAAGCCTCAAAGGGAGGATTGGGCCTCGATTAAGTAGCTCTTGTTGAGCTTAGCTTCGGCCATGTGGGCCTTAGGTCCAATAGTACTTTAGCTAGTCATTAAGCTAGTTAATTAGTAGGTTAGCTTTCGGCCAAGAGAGACCCAATGGGCTGGCCGATTTTCCCTTCATGCTTTCCAAGCTTTATTAGGTTTAGTCAAGGCTATAAATAGCCCTAAAGCTGATGGTACATTTAGTTTTTGCGATGTTATTAATAAAATTCCAGACTTTCGTCTTACATTAAGCCAAATTCCTCTAGCTTGTGAAAGCGAAGTTGAACATCCTAGTGTGGTTCCTAGGTTGTTTATTGACTTATCAATCAAGCAAACACACTTGATTGTGGCATCCTCTGCCGTTGAATTCGTTCTTGAGTGGTCCGAGTTTGGGTTCAACTCCGTCGATTCCGTAACGTGTCCTCTAAGATCCTAAGTTGCTTCCGCGACCGGGCAGCGAGACCCTCGACAGCTCAGCGGAGGTCGAAGACCTGATTGACTAACACCAAAGCAACACCAAAATACCACCAAACCCCCGACCAAAAGGCCGAGGACCAGCACGCTCCGCAAATTCCAGAATTTTGGGTTGTCGGGTAGAGTACTTCTAGGATTTTCAAAAATTCAGCCTTGAAGGCATTTTGTCTTGCCTTCTTTTTCAGTCATTAGTCCTAATCTGAGTTTTAGATCGCGTCTAGGCCTTCATTCACCTCCATTCCTTGCTGCTATCTTGTGTCACTTGTTGACTAGTCAAGAACGTACCTTGCGGTGACGCCTAATTTGTTCAACCCGAGCAACTAGCAAGCCAAGGAATTGCTTGGTGAGACTATTAGAGAGTGATACACTTGAGTGAAACACAAGCGTGAGTGACCTATACATTGTACCAAAAAAAAAAAGAAGGAGAGAAGAGGTCGTTTGCTTATTTTCTTTTGCAGGTTTACCTAAGCATGTCTAGTGGAGTTGGTGACCAAACAATGGACTTTAAACTACACATGGTGGCCATGATGGAAGAATTCAAGCAGAGTTTGGATGAAGCTTTCGAGCCTCTTCATAGACGCCTTGACCGAATGGTGAATAAGGATGTCAAGAGGAGGGGTTCCCCACAATTTCATCCTGACGTCCAACCTACCTCTTCAAAGTCATTATATTCAAGGAGAAGGGAGGAGGTTCATTCGACAACAAAGCATGCAAATACTTTATCCATAGATGAAGGAGTTAGTTGAGTGCAGGAGACATGTCAACAACTCTCCTCCAACAAAAACTTGAAAAAGAGCGAGTTGAGTATGGTGGTGAGAGTGCACTTGAGGTAAAAGTTGAGGAATGTGAGATTGAAAAAGAGGTAAAAAAATCTGAGGAGATGAGTGAAGCATCAAGTGAGCTGATTGTGCATGGGAAGGCGAGTGTTTATAGTTTTCCTAACGAACTTAACTTTTGCCTTGTTTAGTGTTTCTGCTTTTGTACAGATTGAGCGAAGTCGAGTGAAGTTAGTCATGCAATGTTCCATTCCAAAGTTGCTTGTACAATTCACTAGCTTCCATGGAGTTTGTCTTCTAGGAGATAGATCTATTTGGTATCACTTCATGGAACAACCCGAATCTGTCCGCACCAATGGAGAATTAATTCGAACTCCATATTTCTATTCTTGTTTGTTACCCACGGTTCATTCATCATCTTTACCTTCTTTTGAGCATTATTTCCATCCTCACACATGTATTTCCTATGCAGATTTTGAAGGAAAATGTAAAGAGCCATCAATGCAGTCTCAAGTTGAATCGATTGATGGAAGGAATCACGTGTCACGGGGAGTTTTTGCATTTAACTCTTATTCTACACCTTCTTACCACTTAATTAATGACGTTCCATTGCTTATGTATCCAATTTCTGGTTCAAAACAAGCTGAGACTCATTTTGTTTTTGTAGGTTGTAAGGCTGCTCGAAATTTTCCAGCTTTGATTAAAGAGTTGCAACCTGGTTTCATGCTTGTGCCAGCTGCTTGTAATCTTCCATGCATATTCATACATCCAAAAGCTGGTCACCATGAGATCATTTTATCAACTCAAACTGGCGCAAATTCAAGTGACTCGTCTGGAGTGTGACCTTCACTTCATTGCTGCCACTTATGTTGGGTGATGCAGACAAGTGTGTCAATCAAGACCCGAATGTTGTTTTTACCTCACTGGTTCATCCTTCCACGGAAGCGCAACATGAATGGCTCATTGTTCTATCTGCAGATGGGCAAGTAGTGCCAAATCAGCAACAACTAGGGTCGAATTATACTACCTTGCACAATCAGATTCAAGATTTTTCTAAGCTGAATGAGAGTCATCATGAAGATCCCTATCTAGTGCATGTGAAACGTAAGTTGTCAAGTAGTATTAACCCTACATATACTAATTGTGTGATTTGTTTTATGGGTTTGAATTTGACATGCAAACGACCAAGGGTTGATGAGAGAGTTTTGGAGTGCTACATGGAATTTTCACAAGCTTTATACAAGGTGTTTCTTGTCTTGGCGAATGTCCTTGTTCAAGAGCATCATGAGGTTGTCCAAGCGACATGTGACGTGGCTGGTGCTCATTCATCTCGCTCCCACATTGCATGGAGTACCACTTTTTCCCAAGATTTAAGGACAAATCCTTTTCAAGAGGAGGGGAATGATACGAATGAGCAAGCCTCAAAGGGAGGATTGGGCCTCGATTAAGTAGCTCTTGTTGAGCTTAGCTTCGGCCATGTGGGCCTTAGGTCCAATAGTACTTTAGCTAGTCATTAAGCTAGTTAATTAGTAGGTTAGCTTTCGGCCAAGAGAGACCCAATGGGCTGGCCGATTTTCCCTTCATGCTTTCCAAGCTTTATTAGGTTTAGTCAAGGCTATAAATAGCCCTAAAGCTGATGGTACATTTAGTTTTTGCGATGTTATTAATAAAATTCCAGACTTTCGTCTTACATTAAGCCAAATTCCTCTAGCTTGTGAAAGCGAAGTTGAACATCCTAGTGTGGTTCCTAGGTTGTTTATTGACTTATCAATCAAGCAAACACACTTGATTGTGGCATCCTCTGCCGTTGAATTCGTTCTTGAGTGGTCCGAGTTTGGGTTCAACTCCGTCGATTCCGTAACGTGTCCTCTAAGATCCTAAGTTGCTTCCGCGACCGGGCAGCGAGACCCTCGACAGCTCAGCGGAGGTCGAAGACCTGATTGACTAACACCAAAGCAACACCAAAATACCACCAAACCCCCGACCAAAAGGCCGAGGACCAGCACGCTCCGCAAATTCCAGAATTTTGGGTTGTCGGGTAGAGTACTTCTAGGATTTTCAAAAATTCAGCCTTGAAGGCATTTTGTCTTGCCTTCTTTTTCAGTCATTAGTCCTAATCTGAGTTTTAGATCGCGTCTAGGCCTTCATTCACCTCCATTCCTTGCTGCTATCTTGTGTCACTTGTTGACTAGTCAAGAACGTACCTTGCGGTGACGCCTAATTTGTTCAACCCGAGCAACTAGCAAGCCAAGGAATTGCTTGGTGAGACTATTAGAGAGTGATACACTTGAGTGAAACACAAGCGTGAGTGACCTATACATTGTACCAAAAAAAAAAAGAAGGAGAGAAGAGGTCGTTTGCTTATTTTCTTTTGCAGGTTTACCTAAGCATGTCTAGTGGAGTTGGTGACCAAACAATGGACTTTAAACTACACATGGTGGCCATGATGGAAGAATTCAAGCAGAGTTTGGATGAAGCTTTCGAGCCTCTTCATAGACGCCTTGACCGAATGGTGAATAAGGATGTCAAGAGGAGGGGTTCCCCACAATTTCATCCTGACGTCCAACCTACCTCTTCAAAGTCATTATATTCAAGGAGAAGGGAGGAGGTTCATTCGACAACAAAGCATGCAAATACTTTATCCATAGATGAAGGAGTTAGTTGAGTGCAGGAGACATGTCAACAACTCTCCTCCAACAAAAACTTGAAAAAGAGCGAGTTGAGTATGGTGGTGAGAGTGCACTTGAGGTAAAAGTTGAGGAATGTGAGATTGAAAAAGAGGTAAAAAAATCTGAGGAGATGAGTGAAGCATCAAGTGAGCTGATTGTGCATGGGAAGGCGAGTGTTTATAGTTTTCCTAACGAACTTAACTTTTGCCTTGTTTAGTGTTTCTGCTTTTGTACAGATTGAGCGAAGTCGAGTGAAGTTAGTCATGCAATGTTCCATTCCAAAGTTGCTTGTACAATTCACTAGCTTCCATGGAGTTTGTCTTCTAGGAGATAGATCTATTTGGTATCACTTCATGGAACAACCCGAATCTGTCCGCACCAATGGAGAATTAATTCGAACTCCATATTTCTATTCTTGTTTGTTACCCACGGTTCATTCATCATCTTTACCTTCTTTTGAGCATTATTTCCATCCTCACACATGTATTTCCTATGCAGATTTTGAAGGAAAATGTAAAGAGCCATCAATGCAGTCTCAAGTTGAATCGATTGATGGAAGGAATCACGTGTCACGGGGAGTTTTTGCATTTAACTCTTATTCTACACCTTCTTACCACTTAATTAATGACGTTCCATTGCTTATGTATCCAATTTCTGGTTCAAAACAAGCTGAGACTCATTTTGTTTTTGTAGGTTGTAAGGCTGCTCGAAATTTTCCAGCTTTGATTAAAGAGTTGCAACCTGGTTTCATGCTTGTGCCAGCTGCTTGTAATCTTCCATGCATATTCATACATCCAAAAGCTGGTCACCATGAGATCATTTTATCAACTCAAACTGGCGCAAATTCAAGTGACTCGTCTGGAGTGTGACCTTCACTTCATTGCTGCCACTTATGTTGGGTGATGCAGACAAGTGTGTCAATCAAGACCCGAATGTTGTTTTTACCTCACTGGTTCATCCTTCCACGGAAGCGCAACATGAATGGCTCATTGTTCTATCTGCAGATGGGCAAGTAGTGCCAAATCAGCAACAACTAGGGTCGAATTATACTACCTTGCACAATCAGATTCAAGATTTTTCTAAGCTGAATGAGAGTCATCATGAAGATCCCTATCTAGTGCATGTGAAACGTAAGTTGTCAAGTAGTATTAACCCTACATATACTAATTGTGTGATTTGTTTTATGGGTTTGAATTTGACATGCAAACGACCAAGGGTTGATGAGAGAGTTTTGGAGTGCTACATGGAATTTTCACAAGCTTTATACAAGGTGTTTCTTGTCTTGGCGAATGTCCTTGTTCAAGAGCATCATGAGGTTGTCCAAGCGACATGTGACGTGGCTGGTGCTCATTCATCTCGCTCCCACATTGCATGGAGTACCACTTTTTCCCAAGATTTAAGGACAAATCCTTTTCAAGAGGAGGGGAATGATACGAATGAGCAAGCCTCAAAGGGAGGATTGGGCCTCGATTAAGTAGCTCTTGTTGAGCTTAGCTTCGGCCATGTGGGCCTTAGGTCCAATAGTACTTTAGCTAGTCATTAAGCTAGTTAATTAGTAGGTTAGCTTTCGGCCAAGAGAGACCCAATGGGCTGGCCGATTTTCCCTTCATGCTTTCCAAGCTTTATTAGGTTTAGTCAAGGCTATAAATAGCCCTAAAGCTGATGGTACATTTAGTTTTTGCGATGTTATTAATAAAATTCCAGACTTTCGTCTTACATTAAGCCAAATTCCTCTAGCTTGTGAAAGCGAAGTTGAACATCCTAGTGTGGTTCCTAGGTTGTTTATTGACTTATCAATCAAGCAAACACACTTGATTGTGGCATCCTCTGCCGTTGAATTCGTTCTTGAGTGGTCCGAGTTTGGGTTCAACTCCGTCGATTCCGTAACGTGTCCTCTAAGATCCTAAGTTGCTTCCGCGACCGGGCAGCGAGACCCTCGACAGCTCAGCGGAGGTCGAAGACCTGATTGACTAACACCAAAGCAACACCAAAATACCACCAAACCCCCGACCAAAAGGCCGAGGACCAGCACGCTCCGCAAATTCCAGAATTTTGGGTTGTCGGGTAGAGTACTTCTAGGATTTTCAAAAATTCAGCCTTGAAGGCATTTTGTCTTGCCTTCTTTTTCAGTCATTAGTCCTAATCTGAGTTTTAGATCGCGTCTAGGCCTTCATTCACCTCCATTCCTTGCTGCTATCTTGTGTCACTTGTTGACTAGTCAAGAACGTACCTTGCGGTGACGCCTAATTTGTTCAACCCGAGCAACTAGCAAGCCAAGGAATTGCTTGGTGAGACTATTAGAGAGTGATACACTTGAGTGAAACACAAGCGTGAGTGACCTATACATTGTACCAAAAAAAAAAAGAAGGAGAGAAGAGGTCGTTTGCTTATTTTCTTTTGCAGGTTTACCTAAGCATGTCTAGTGGAGTTGGTGACCAAACAATGGACTTTAAACTACACATGGTGGCCATGATGGAAGAATTCAAGCAGAGTTTGGATGAAGCTTTCGAGCCTCTTCATAGACGCCTTGACCGAATGGTGAATAAGGATGTCAAGAGGAGGGGTTCCCCACAATTTCATCCTGACGTCCAACCTACCTCTTCAAAGTCATTATATTCAAGGAGAAGGGAGGAGGTTCATTCGACAACAAAGCATGCAAATACTTTATCCATAGATGAAGGAGTTAGTTGAGTGCAGGAGACATGTCAACAACTCTCCTCCAACAAAAACTTGAAAAAGAGCGAGTTGAGTATGGTGGTGAGAGTGCACTTGAGGTAAAAGTTGAGGAATGTGAGATTGAAAAAGAGGTAAAAAAATCTGAGGAGATGAGTGAAGCATCAAGTGAGCTGATTGTGCATGGGAAGGCGAGTGTTTATAGTTTTCCTAACGAACTTAACTTTTGCCTTGTTTAGTGTTTCTGCTTTTGTACAGATTGAGCGAAGTCGAGTGAAGTTAGTCATGCAATGTTCCATTCCAAAGTTGCTTGTACAATTCACTAGCTTCCATGGAGTTTGTCTTCTAGGAGATAGATCTATTTGGTATCACTTCATGGAACAACCCGAATCTGTCCGCACCAATGGAGAATTAATTCGAACTCCATATTTCTATTCTTGTTTGTTACCCACGGTTCATTCATCATCTTTACCTTCTTTTGAGCATTATTTCCATCCTCACACATGTATTTCCTATGCAGATTTTGAAGGAAAATGTAAAGAGCCATCAATGCAGTCTCAAGTTGAATCGATTGATGGAAGGAATCACGTGTCACGGGGAGTTTTTGCATTTAACTCTTATTCTACACCTTCTTACCACTTAATTAATGACGTTCCATTGCTTATGTATCCAATTTCTGGTTCAAAACAAGCTGAGACTCATTTTGTTTTTGTAGGTTGTAAGGCTGCTCGAAATTTTCCAGCTTTGATTAAAGAGTTGCAACCTGGTTTCATGCTTGTGCCAGCTGCTTGTAATCTTCCATGCATATTCATACATCCAAAAGCTGGTCACCATGAGATCATTTTATCAACTCAAACTGGCGCAAATTCAAGTGACTCGTCTGGAGTGTGACCTTCACTTCATTGCTGCCACTTATGTTGGGTGATGCAGACAAGTGTGTCAATCAAGACCCGAATGTTGTTTTTACCTCACTGGTTCATCCTTCCACGGAAGCGCAACATGAATGGCTCATTGTTCTATCTGCAGATGGGCAAGTAGTGCCAAATCAGCAACAACTAGGGTCGAATTATACTACCTTGCACAATCAGATTCAAGATTTTTCTAAGCTGAATGAGAGTCATCATGAAGATCCCTATCTAGTGCATGTGAAACGTAAGTTGTCAAGTAGTATTAACCCTACATATACTAATTGTGTGATTTGTTTTATGGGTTTGAATTTGACATGCAAACGACCAAGGGTTGATGAGAGAGTTTTGGAGTGCTACATGGAATTTTCACAAGCTTTATACAAGGTGTTTCTTGTCTTGGCGAATGTCCTTGTTCAAGAGCATCATGAGGTTGTCCAAGCGACATGTGACGTGGCTGGTGCTCATTCATCTCGCTCCCACATTGCATGGAGTACCACTTTTTCCCAAGATTTAAGGACAAATCCTTTTCAAGAGGAGGGGAATGATACGAATGAGCAAGCCTCAAAGGGAGGATTGGGCCTCGATTAAGTAGCTCTTGTTGAGCTTAGCTTCGGCCATGTGGGCCTTAGGTCCAATAGTACTTTAGCTAGTCATTAAGCTAGTTAATTAGTAGGTTAGCTTTCGGCCAAGAGAGACCCAATGGGCTGGCCGATTTTCCCTTCATGCTTTCCAAGCTTTATTAGGTTTAGTCAAGGCTATAAATAGCCCTAAAGCTGATGGTACATTTAGTTTTTGCGATGTTATTAATAAAATTCCAGACTTTCGTCTTACATTAAGCCAAATTCCTCTAGCTTGTGAAAGCGAAGTTGAACATCCTAGTGTGGTTCCTAGGTTGTTTATTGACTTATCAATCAAGCAAACACACTTGATTGTGGCATCCTCTGCCGTTGAATTCGTTCTTGAGTGGTCCGAGTTTGGGTTCAACTCCGTCGATTCCGTAACGTGTCCTCTAAGATCCTAAGTTGCTTCCGCGACCGGGCAGCGAGACCCTCGACAGCTCAGCGGAGGTCGAAGACCTGATTGACTAACACCAAAGCAACACCAAAATACCACCAAACCCCCGACCAAAAGGCCGAGGACCAGCACGCTCCGCAAATTCCAGAATTTTGGGTTGTCGGGTAGAGTACTTCTAGGATTTTCAAAAATTCAGCCTTGAAGGCATTTTGTCTTGCCTTCTTTTTCAGTCATTAGTCCTAATCTGAGTTTTAGATCGCGTCTAGGCCTTCATTCACCTCCATTCCTTGCTGCTATCTTGTGTCACTTGTTGACTAGTCAAGAACGTACCTTGCGGTGACGCCTAATTTGTTCAACCCGAGCAACTAGCAAGCCAAGGAATTGCTTGGTGAGACTATTAGAGAGTGATACACTTGAGTGAAACACAAGCGTGAGTGACCTATACATTGTACCAAAAAAAAAAAGAAGGAGAGAAGAGGTCGTTTGCTTATTTTCTTTTGCAGGTTTACCTAAGCATGTCTAGTGGAGTTGGTGACCAAACAATGGACTTTAAACTACACATGGTGGCCATGATGGAAGAATTCAAGCAGAGTTTGGATGAAGCTTTCGAGCCTCTTCATAGACGCCTTGACCGAATGGTGAATAAGGATGTCAAGAGGAGGGGTTCCCCACAATTTCATCCTGACGTCCAACCTACCTCTTCAAAGTCATTATATTCAAGGAGAAGGGAGGAGGTTCATTCGACAACAAAGCATGCAAATACTTTATCCATAGATGAAGGAGTTAGTTGAGTGCAGGAGACATGTCAACAACTCTCCTCCAACAAAAACTTGAAAAAGAGCGAGTTGAGTATGGTGGTGAGAGTGCACTTGAGGTAAAAGTTGAGGAATGTGAGATTGAAAAAGAGGTAAAAAAATCTGAGGAGATGAGTGAAGCATCAAGTGAGCTGATTGTGCATGGGAAGGCGAGTGTTTATAGTTTTCCTAACGAACTTAACTTTTGCCTTGTTTAGTGTTTCTGCTTTTGTACAGATTGAGCGAAGTCGAGTGAAGTTAGTCATGCAATGTTCCATTCCAAAGTTGCTTGTACAATTCACTAGCTTCCATGGAGTTTGTCTTCTAGGAGATAGATCTATTTGGTATCACTTCATGGAACAACCCGAATCTGTCCGCACCAATGGAGAATTAATTCGAACTCCATATTTCTATTCTTGTTTGTTACCCACGGTTCATTCATCATCTTTACCTTCTTTTGAGCATTATTTCCATCCTCACACATGTATTTCCTATGCAGATTTTGAAGGAAAATGTAAAGAGCCATCAATGCAGTCTCAAGTTGAATCGATTGATGGAAGGAATCACGTGTCACGGGGAGTTTTTGCATTTAACTCTTATTCTACACCTTCTTACCACTTAATTAATGACGTTCCATTGCTTATGTATCCAATTTCTGGTTCAAAACAAGCTGAGACTCATTTTGTTTTTGTAGGTTGTAAGGCTGCTCGAAATTTTCCAGCTTTGATTAAAGAGTTGCAACCTGGTTTCATGCTTGTGCCAGCTGCTTGTAATCTTCCATGCATATTCATACATCCAAAAGCTGGTCACCATGAGATCATTTTATCAACTCAAACTGGCGCAAATTCAAGTGACTCGTCTGGAGTGTGACCTTCACTTCATTGCTGCCACTTATGTTGGGTGATGCAGACAAGTGTGTCAATCAAGACCCGAATGTTGTTTTTACCTCACTGGTTCATCCTTCCACGGAAGCGCAACATGAATGGCTCATTGTTCTATCTGCAGATGGGCAAGTAGTGCCAAATCAGCAACAACTAGGGTCGAATTATACTACCTTGCACAATCAGATTCAAGATTTTTCTAAGCTGAATGAGAGTCATCATGAAGATCCCTATCTAGTGCATGTGAAACGTAAGTTGTCAAGTAGTATTAACCCTACATATACTAATTGTGTGATTTGTTTTATGGGTTTGAATTTGACATGCAAACGACCAAGGGTTGATGAGAGAGTTTTGGAGTGCTACATGGAATTTTCACAAGCTTTATACAAGGTGTTTCTTGTCTTGGCGAATGTCCTTGTTCAAGAGCATCATGAGGTTGTCCAAGCGACATGTGACGTGGCTGGTGCTCATTCATCTCGCTCCCACATTGCATGGAGTACCACTTTTTCCCAAGATTTAAGGACAAATCCTTTTCAAGAGGAGGGGAATGATACGAATGAGCAAGCCTCAAAGGGAGGATTGGGCCTCGATTAAGTAGCTCTTGTTGAGCTTAGCTTCGGCCATGTGGGCCTTAGGTCCAATAGTACTTTAGCTAGTCATTAAGCTAGTTAATTAGTAGGTTAGCTTTCGGCCAAGAGAGACCCAATGGGCTGGCCGATTTTCCCTTCATGCTTTCCAAGCTTTATTAGGTTTAGTCAAGGCTATAAATAGCCCTAAAGCTGATGGTACATTTAGTTTTTGCGATGTTATTAATAAAATTCCAGACTTTCGTCTTACATTAAGCCAAATTCCTCTAGCTTGTGAAAGCGAAGTTGAACATCCTAGTGTGGTTCCTAGGTTGTTTATTGACTTATCAATCAAGCAAACACACTTGATTGTGGCATCCTCTGCCGTTGAATTCGTTCTTGAGTGGTCCGAGTTTGGGTTCAACTCCGTCGATTCCGTAACGTGTCCTCTAAGATCCTAAGTTGCTTCCGCGACCGGGCAGCGAGACCCTCGACAGCTCAGCGGAGGTCGAAGACCTGATTGACTAACACCAAAGCAACACCAAAATACCACCAAACCCCCGACCAAAAGGCCGAGGACCAGCACGCTCCGCAAATTCCAGAATTTTGGGTTGTCGGGTAGAGTACTTCTAGGATTTTCAAAAATTCAGCCTTGAAGGCATTTTGTCTTGCCTTCTTTTTCAGTCATTAGTCCTAATCTGAGTTTTAGATCGCGTCTAGGCCTTCATTCACCTCCATTCCTTGCTGCTATCTTGTGTCACTTGTTGACTAGTCAAGAACGTACCTTGCGGTGACGCCTAATTTGTTCAACCCGAGCAACTAGCAAGCCAAGGAATTGCTTGGTGAGACTATTAGAGAGTGATACACTTGAGTGAAACACAAGCGTGAGTGACCTATACATTGTACCAAAAAAAAAAAGAAGGAGAGAAGAGGTCGTTTGCTTATTTTCTTTTGCAGGTTTACCTAAGCATGTCTAGTGGAGTTGGTGACCAAACAATGGACTTTAAACTACACATGGTGGCCATGATGGAAGAATTCAAGCAGAGTTTGGATGAAGCTTTCGAGCCTCTTCATAGACGCCTTGACCGAATGGTGAATAAGGATGTCAAGAGGAGGGGTTCCCCACAATTTCATCCTGACGTCCAACCTACCTCTTCAAAGTCATTATATTCAAGGAGAAGGGAGGAGGTTCATTCGACAACAAAGCATGCAAATACTTTATCCATAGATGAAGGAGTTAGTTGAGTGCAGGAGACATGTCAACAACTCTCCTCCAACAAAAACTTGAAAAAGAGCGAGTTGAGTATGGTGGTGAGAGTGCACTTGAGGTAAAAGTTGAGGAATGTGAGATTGAAAAAGAGGTAAAAAAATCTGAGGAGATGAGTGAAGCATCAAGTGAGCTGATTGTGCATGGGAAGGCGAGTGTTTATAGTTTTCCTAACGAACTTAACTTTTGCCTTGTTTAGTGTTTCTGCTTTTGTACAGATTGAGCGAAGTCGAGTGAAGTTAGTCATGCAATGTTCCATTCCAAAGTTGCTTGTACAATTCACTAGCTTCCATGGAGTTTGTCTTCTAGGAGATAGATCTATTTGGTATCACTTCATGGAACAACCCGAATCTGTCCGCACCAATGGAGAATTAATTCGAACTCCATATTTCTATTCTTGTTTGTTACCCACGGTTCATTCATCATCTTTACCTTCTTTTGAGCATTATTTCCATCCTCACACATGTATTTCCTATGCAGATTTTGAAGGAAAATGTAAAGAGCCATCAATGCAGTCTCAAGTTGAATCGATTGATGGAAGGAATCACGTGTCACGGGGAGTTTTTGCATTTAACTCTTATTCTACACCTTCTTACCACTTAATTAATGACGTTCCATTGCTTATGTATCCAATTTCTGGTTCAAAACAAGCTGAGACTCATTTTGTTTTTGTAGGTTGTAAGGCTGCTCGAAATTTTCCAGCTTTGATTAAAGAGTTGCAACCTGGTTTCATGCTTGTGCCAGCTGCTTGTAATCTTCCATGCATATTCATACATCCAAAAGCTGGTCACCATGAGATCATTTTATCAACTCAAACTGGCGCAAATTCAAGTGACTCGTCTGGAGTGTGACCTTCACTTCATTGCTGCCACTTATGTTGGGTGATGCAGACAAGTGTGTCAATCAAGACCCGAATGTTGTTTTTACCTCACTGGTTCATCCTTCCACGGAAGCGCAACATGAATGGCTCATTGTTCTATCTGCAGATGGGCAAGTAGTGCCAAATCAGCAACAACTAGGGTCGAATTATACTACCTTGCACAATCAGATTCAAGATTTTTCTAAGCTGAATGAGCATGAGGTTGTCCAAGCGACATGTGACGTGGCTGGTGCTCATTCATCTCGCTCCCACATTGCATGGAGTACCACTTTTTCCCAAGATTTAAGGACAAATCCTTTTCAAGAGGAGGGGAATGATACGAATGAGCAAGCCTCAAAGGGAGGATTGGGCCTCGATTAAGTAGCTCTTGTTGAGCTTAGCTTCGGCCATGTGGGCCTTAGGTCCAATAGTACTTTAGCTAGTCATTAAGCTAGTTAATTAGTAGGTTAGCTTTCGGCCAAGAGAGACCCAATGGGCTGGCCGATTTTCCCTTCATGCTTTCCAAGCTTTATTAGGTTTAGTCAAGGCTATAAATAGCCCTAAAGCTGATGGTACATTTAGTTTTTGCGATGTTATTAATAAAATTCCAGACTTTCGTCTTACATTAAGCCAAATTCCTCTAGCTTGTGAAAGCGAAGTTGAACATCCTAGTGTGGTTCCTAGGTTGTTTATTGACTTATCAATCAAGCAAACACACTTGATTGTGGCATCCTCTGCCGTTGAATTCGTTCTTGAGTGGTCCGAGTTTGGGTTCAACTCCGTCGATTCCGTAACGTGTCCTCTAAGATCCTAAGTTGCTTCCGCGACCGGGCAGCGAGACCCTCGACAGCTCAGCGGAGGTCGAAGACCTGATTGACTAACACCAAAGCAACACCAAAATACCACCAAACCCCCGACCAAAAGGCCGAGGACCAGCACGCTCCGCAAATTCCAGAATTTTGGGTTGTCGGGTAGAGTACTTCTAGGATTTTCAAAAATTCAGCCTTGAAGGCATTTTGTCTTGCCTTCTTTTTCAGTCATTAGTCCTAATCTGAGTTTTAGATCGCGTCTAGGCCTTCATTCACCTCCATTCCTTGCTGCTATCTTGTGTCACTTGTTGACTAGTCAAGAACGTACCTTGCGGTGACGCCTAATTTGTTCAACCCGAGCAACTAGCAAGCCAAGGAATTGCTTGGTGAGACTATTAGAGAGTGATACACTTGAGTGAAACACAAGCGTGAGTGACCTATACATTGTACCAAAAAAAAAAAGAAGGAGAGAAGAGGTCGTTTGCTTATTTTCTTTTGCAGGTTTACCTAAGCATGTCTAGTGGAGTTGGTGACCAAACAATGGACTTTAAACTACACATGGTGGCCATGATGGAAGAATTCAAGCAGAGTTTGGATGAAGCTTTCGAGCCTCTTCATAGACGCCTTGACCGAATGGTGAATAAGGATGTCAAGAGGAGGGGTTCCCCACAATTTCATCCTGACGTCCAACCTACCTCTTCAAAGTCATTATATTCAAGGAGAAGGGAGGAGGTTCATTCGACAACAAAGCATGCAAATACTTTATCCATAGATGAAGGAGTTAGTTGAGTGCAGGAGACATGTCAACAACTCTCCTCCAACAAAAACTTGAAAAAGAGCGAGTTGAGTATGGTGGTGAGAGTGCACTTGAGGTAAAAGTTGAGGAATGTGAGATTGAAAAAGAGGTAAAAAAAATCTGAGGAGATGAGTGAAGCATCAAGTGAGCTGATTGTGCATGGGAAGGCGAGTGTTTATAGTTTTCCTAACGAACTTAACTTTTGCCTTGTTTAGTGTTTCTGCTTTTGTACAGATTGAGCGAAGTCGAGTGAAGTTAGTCATGCAATGTTCCATTCCAAAGTTGCTTGTACAATTCACTAGCTTCCATGGAGTTTGTCTTCTAGGAGATAGATCTATTTGGTATCACTTCATGGAACAACCCGAATCTGTCCGCACCAATGGAGAATTAATTCGAACTCCATATTTCTATTCTTGTTTGTTACCCACGGTTCATTCATCATCTTTACCTTCTTTTGAGCATTATTTCCATCCTCACACATGTATTTCCTATGCAGATTTTGAAGGAAAATGTAAAGAGCCATCAATGCAGTCTCAAGTTGAATCGATTGATGGAAGGAATCACGTGTCACGGGGAGTTTTTGCATTTAACTCTTATTCTACACCTTCTTACCACTTAATTAATGACGTTCCATTGCTTATGTATCCAATTTCTGGTTCAAAACAAGCTGAGACTCATTTTGTTTTTGTAGGTTGTAAGGCTGCTCGAAATTTTCCAGCTTTGATTAAAGAGTTGCAACCTGGTTTCATGCTTGTGCCAGCTGCTTGTAATCTTCCATGCATATTCATACATCCAAAAGCTGGTCACCATGAGATCATTTTATCAACTCAAACTGGCGCAAATTCAAGTGACTCGTCTGGAGTGTGACCTTCACTTCATTGCTGCCACTTATGTTGGGTGATGCAGACAAGTGTGTCAATCAAGACCCGAATGTTGTTTTTACCTCACTGGTTCATCCTTCCACGGAAGCGCAACATGAATGGCTCATTGTTCTATCTGCAGATGGGCAAGTAGTGCCAAATCAGCAACAACTAGGGTCGAATTATACTACCTTGCACAATCAGATTCAAGATTTTTCTAAGCTGAATGAGAGTCATCATGAAGATCCCTATCTAGTGCATGTGAAACGTAAGTTGTCAAGTAGTATTAACCCTACATATACTAATTGTGTGATTTGTTTTATGGGTTTGAATTTGACATGCAAACGACCAAGGGTTGATGAGAGAGTTTTGGAGTGCTACATGGAATTTTCACAAGCTTTATACAAGGTGTTTCTTGTCTTGGCGAATGTCCTTGTTCAAGAGCATCATGAGGTTGTCCAAGCGACATGTGACGTGGCTGGTGCTCATTCATCTCGCTCCCACATTGCATGGAGTACCACTTTTTCCCAAGATTTAAGGACAAATCCTTTTCAAGAGGAGGGGAATGATACGAATGAGCAAGCCTCAAAGGGAGGATTGGGCCTCGATTAAGTAGCTCTTGTTGAGCTTAGCTTCGGCCATGTGGGCCTTAGGTCCAATAGTACTTTAGCTAGTCATTAAGCTAGTTAATTAGTAGGTTAGCTTTCGGCCAAGAGAGACCCAATGGGCTGGCCGATTTTCCCTTCATGCTTTCCAAGCTTTATTAGGTTTAGTCAAGGCTATAAATAGCCCTAAAGCTGATGGTACATTTAGTTTTTGCGATGTTATTAATAAAATTCCAGACTTTCGTCTTACATTAAGCCAAATTCCTCTAGCTTGTGAAAGCGAAGTTGAACATCCTAGTGTGGTTCCTAGGTTGTTTATTGACTTATCAATCAAGCAAACACACTTGATTGTGGCATCCTCTGCCGTTGAATTCGTTCTTGAGTGGTCCGAGTTTGGGTTCAACTCCGTCGATTCCGTAACGTGTCCTCTAAGATCCTAAGTTGCTTCCGCGACCGGGCAGCGAGACCCTCGACAGCTCAGCGGAGGTCGAAGACCTGATTGACTAACACCAAAGCAACACCAAAATACCACCAAACCCCCGACCAAAAGGCCGAGGACCAGCACGCTCCGCAAATTCCAGAATTTTGGGTTGTCGGGTAGAGTACTTCTAGGATTTTCAAAAATTCAGCCTTGAAGGCATTTTGTCTTGCCTTCTTTTTCAGTCATTAGTCCTAATCTGAGTTTTAGATCGCGTCTAGGCCTTCATTCACCTCCATTCCTTGCTGCTATCTTGTGTCACTTGTTGACTAGTCAAGAACGTACCTTGCGGTGACGCCTAATTTGTTCAACCCGAGCAACTAGCAAGCCAAGGAATTGCTTGGTGAGACTATTAGAGAGTGATACACTTGAGTGAAACACAAGCGTGAGTGACCTATACATTGTACCAAAAAAAAAAAGAAGGAGAGAAGAGGTCGTTTGCTTATTTTCTTTTGCAGGTTTACCTAAGCATGTCTAGTGGAGTTGGTGACCAAACAATGGACTTTAAACTACACATGGTGGCCATGATGGAAGAATTCAAGCAGAGTTTGGATGAAGCTTTCGAGCCTCTTCATAGACGCCTTGACCGAATGGTGAATAAGGATGTCAAGAGGAGGGGTTCCCCACAATTTCATCCTGACGTCCAACCTACCTCTTCAAAGTCATTATATTCAAGGAGAAGGGAGGAGGTTCATTCGACAACAAAGCATGCAAATACTTTATCCATAGATGAAGGAGTTAGTTGAGTGCAGGAGACATGTCAACAACTCTCCTCCAACAAAAACTTGAAAAAGAGCGAGTTGAGTATGGTGGTGAGAGTGCACTTGAGGTAAAAGTTGAGGAATGTGAGATTGAAAAAGAGGTAAAAAAAATCTGAGGAGATGAGTGAAGCATCAAGTGAGCTGATTGTGCATGGGAAGGCGAGTGTTTATAGTTTTCCTAACGAACTTAACTTTTGCCTTGTTTAGTGTTTCTGCTTTTGTACAGATTGAGCGAAGTCGAGTGAAGTTAGTCATGCAATGTTCCATTCCAAAGTTGCTTGTACAATTCACTAGCTTCCATGGAGTTTGTCTTCTAGGAGATAGATCTATTTGGTATCACTTCATGGAACAACCCGAATCTGTCCGCACCAATGGAGAATTAATTCGAACTCCATATTTCTATTCTTGTTTGTTACCCACGGTTCATTCATCATCTTTACCTTCTTTTGAGCATTATTTCCATCCTCACACATGTATTTCCTATGCAGATTTTGAAGGAAAATGTAAAGAGCCATCAATGCAGTCTCAAGTTGAATCGATTGATGGAAGGAATCACGTGTCACGGGGAGTTTTTGCATTTAACTCTTATTCTACACCTTCTTACCACTTAATTAATGACGTTCCATTGCTTATGTATCCAATTTCTGGTTCAAAACAAGCTGAGACTCATTTTGTTTTTGTAGGTTGTAAGGCTGCTCGAAATTTTCCAGCTTTGATTAAAGAGTTGCAACCTGGTTTCATGCTTGTGCCAGCTGCTTGTAATCTTCCATGCATATTCATACATCCAAAAGCTGGTCACCATGAGATCATTTTATCAACTCAAACTGGCGCAAATTCAAGTGACTCGTCTGGAGTGTGACCTTCACTTCATTGCTGCCACTTATGTTGGGTGATGCAGACAAGTGTGTCAATCAAGACCCGAATGTTGTTTTTACCTCACTGGTTCATCCTTCCACGGAAGCGCAACATGAATGGCTCATTGTTCTATCTGCAGATGGGCAAGTAGTGCCAAATCAGCAACAACTAGGGTCGAATTATACTACCTTGCACAATCAGATTCAAGATTTTTCTAAGCTGAATGAGAGTCATCATGAAGATCCCTATCTAGTGCATGTGAAACGTAAGTTGTCAAGTAGTATTAACCCTACATATACTAATTGTGTGATTTGTTTTATGGGTTTGAATTTGACATGCAAACGACCAAGGGTTGATGAGAGAGTTTTGGAGTGCTACATGGAATTTTCACAAGCTTTATACAAGGTGTTTCTTGTCTTGGCGAATGTCCTTGTTCAAGAGCATCATGAGGTTGTCCAAGCGACATGTGACGTGGCTGGTGCTCATTCATCTCGCTCCCACATTGCATGGAGTACCACTTTTTCCCAAGATTTAAGGACAAATCCTTTTCAAGAGGAGGGGAATGATACGAATGAGCAAGCCTCAAAGGGAGGATTGGGCCTCGATTAAGTAGCTCTTGTTGAGCTTAGCTTCGGCCATGTGGGCCTTAGGTCCAATAGTACTTTAGCTAGTCATTAAGCTAGTTAATTAGTAGGTTAGCTTTCGGCCAAGAGAGACCCAATGGGCTGGCCGATTTTCCCTTCATGCTTTCCAAGCTTTATTAGGTTTAGTCAAGGCTATAAATAGCCCTAAAGCTGATGGTACATTTAGTTTTTGCGATGTTATTAATAAAATTCCAGACTTTCGTCTTACATTAAGCCAAATTCCTCTAGCTTGTGAAAGCGAAGTTGAACATCCTAGTGTGGTTCCTAGGTTGTTTATTGACTTATCAATCAAGCAAACACACTTGATTGTGGCATCCTCTGCCGTTGAATTCGTTCTTGAGTGGTCCGAGTTTGGGTTCAACTCCGTCGATTCCGTAACGTGTCCTCTAAGATCCTAAGTTGCTTCCGCGACCGGGCAGCGAGACCCTCGACAGCTCAGCGGAGGTCGAAGACCTGATTGACTAACACCAAAGCAACACCAAAATACCACCAAACCCCCGACCAAAAGGCCGAGGACCAGCACGCTCCGCAAATTCCAGAATTTTGGGTTGTCGGGTAGAGTACTTCTAGGATTTTCAAAAATTCAGCCTTGAAGGCATTTTGTCTTGCCTTCTTTTTCAGTCATTAGTCCTAATCTGAGTTTTAGATCGCGTCTAGGCCTTCATTCACCTCCATTCCTTGCTGCTATCTTGTGTCACTTGTTGACTAGTCAAGAACGTACCTTGCGGTGACGCCTAATTTGTTCAACCCGAGCAACTAGCAAGCCAAGGAATTGCTTGGTGAGACTATTAGAGAGTGATACACTTGAGTGAAACACAAGCGTGAGTGACCTATACATTGTACCAAAAAAAAAAAGAAGGAGAGAAGAGGTCGTTTGCTTATTTTCTTTTGCAGGTTTACCTAAGCATGTCTAGTGGAGTTGGTGACCAAACAATGGACTTTAAACTACACATGGTGGCCATGATGGAAGAATTCAAGCAGAGTTTGGATGAAGCTTTCGAGCCTCTTCATAGACGCCTTGACCGAATGGTGAATAAGGATGTCAAGAGGAGGGGTTCCCCACAATTTCATCCTGACGTCCAACCTACCTCTTCAAAGTCATTATATTCAAGGAGAAGGGAGGAGGTTCATTCGACAACAAAGCATGCAAATACTTTATCCATAGATGAAGGAGTTAGTTGAGTGCAGGAGACATGTCAACAACTCTCCTCCAACAAAAACTTGAAAAAGAGCGAGTTGAGTATGGTGGTGAGAGTGCACTTGAGGTAAAAGTTGAGGAATGTGAGATTGAAAAAGAGGTAAAAAAAATCTGAGGAGATGAGTGAAGCATCAAGTGAGCTGATTGTGCATGGGAAGGCGAGTGTTTATAGTTTTCCTAACGAACTTAACTTTTGCCTTGTTTAGTGTTTCTGCTTTTGTACAGATTGAGCGAAGTCGAGTGAAGTTAGTCATGCAATGTTCCATTCCAAAGTTGCTTGTACAATTCACTAGCTTCCATGGAGTTTGTCTTCTAGGAGATAGATCTATTTGGTATCACTTCATGGAACAACCCGAATCTGTCCGCACCAATGGAGAATTAATTCGAACTCCATATTTCTATTCTTGTTTGTTACCCACGGTTCATTCATCATCTTTACCTTCTTTTGAGCATTATTTCCATCCTCACACATGTATTTCCTATGCAGATTTTGAAGGAAAATGTAAAGAGCCATCAATGCAGTCTCAAGTTGAATCGATTGATGGAAGGAATCACGTGTCACGGGGAGTTTTTGCATTTAACTCTTATTCTACACCTTCTTACCACTTAATTAATGACGTTCCATTGCTTATGTATCCAATTTCTGGTTCAAAACAAGCTGAGACTCATTTTGTTTTTGTAGGTTGTAAGGCTGCTCGAAATTTTCCAGCTTTGATTAAAGAGTTGCAACCTGGTTTCATGCTTGTGCCAGCTGCTTGTAATCTTCCATGCATATTCATACATCCAAAAGCTGGTCACCATGAGATCATTTTATCAACTCAAACTGGCGCAAATTCAAGTGACTCGTCTGGAGTGTGACCTTCACTTCATTGCTGCCACTTATGTTGGGTGATGCAGACAAGTGTGTCAATCAAGACCCGAATGTTGTTTTTACCTCACTGGTTCATCCTTCCACGGAAGCGCAACATGAATGGCTCATTGTTCTATCTGCAGATGGGCAAGTAGTGCCAAATCAGCAACAACTAGGGTCGAATTATACTACCTTGCACAATCAGATTCAAGATTTTTCTAAGCTGAATGAGAGTCATCATGAAGATCCCTATCTAGTGCATGTGAAACGTAAGTTGTCAAGTAGTATTAACCCTACATATACTAATTGTGTGATTTGTTTTATGGGTTTGAATTTGACATGCAAACGACCAAGGGTTGATGAGAGAGTTTTGGAGTGCTACATGGAATTTTCACAAGCTTTATACAAGGTGTTTCTTGTCTTGGCGAATGTCCTTGTTCAAGAGCATCATGAGGTTGTCCAAGCGACATGTGACGTGGCTGGTGCTCATTCATCTCGCTCCCACATTGCATGGAGTACCACTTTTTCCCAAGATTTAAGGACAAATCCTTTTCAAGAGGAGGGGAATGATACGAATGAGCAAGCCTCAAAGGGAGGATTGGGCCTCGATTAAGTAGCTCTTGTTGAGCTTAGCTTCGGCCATGTGGGCCTTAGGTCCAATAGTACTTTAGCTAGTCATTAAGCTAGTTAATTAGTAGGTTAGCTTTCGGCCAAGAGAGACCCAATGGGCTGGCCGATTTTCCCTTCATGCTTTCCAAGCTTTATTAGGTTTAGTCAAGGCTATAAATAGCCCTAAAGCTGATGGTACATTTAGTTTTTGCGATGTTATTAATAAAATTCCAGAATTTCGTCTTCCATTAAGCCAAATTCCTCTAGCTTGTGAAAGCTAAGTTGAACATCCTAGTGTGGTTCCTAGGTTGTTTATTGACTTATCAATCAAGCAAACACACTTGATTGTGGCATCCTCTGCCGTTGAATTCGTTCTTGAGTGGTCCGAGTTTGGGTTCAACTCCGTCGATTCCGTAACGTGTCCTCTAAGATCCTAAGTTGCTTCCGCGACCGGGCAGCGAGACCCTCGACAGCTCAGCGGAGGTCGAAGACCTGATTGACTAACACCAAAGCAACACCAAAATACCACCAAACCCCCGACCAAAAGGCCGAGGACCAGCACGCTCCGCAAATTCCAGAATTTTGGGTTGTCGGGTAGAGTACTTCTAGGATTTTCAAAAATTCAGCCTTGAAGGCATTTTGTCTTGCCTTCTTTTTCAGTCATTAGTCCTAATCTGAGTTTTAGATCGCGTCTAGGCCTTCATTCACCTCCATTCCTTGCTGCTATCTTGTGTCACTTGTTGACTAGTCAAGAACGTACCTTGCGGTGACGCCTAATTTGTTCAACCCGAGCAACTAGCAAGCCAAGGAATTGCTTGGTGAGACTATTAGAGAGTGATACACTTGAGTGAAACACAAGCGTGAGTGACCTATACATTGTACCAAAAAAAAAAAGAAGGAGAGAAGAGGTCGTTTGCTTATTTTCTTTTGCAGGTTTACCTAAGCATGTCTAGTGGAGTTGGTGACCAAACAATGGACTTTAAACTACACATGGTGGCCATGATGGAAGAATTCAAGCAGAGTTTGGATGAAGCTTTCGAGCCTCTTCATAGACGCCTTGACCGAATGGTGAATAAGGATGTCAAGAGGAGGGGTTCCCCACAATTTCATCCTGACGTCCAACCTACCTCTTCAAAGTCATTATATTCAAGGAGAAGGGAGGAGGTTCATTCGACAACAAAGCATGCAAATACTTTATCCATAGATGAAGGAGTTAGTTGAGTGCAGGAGACATGTCAACAACTCTCCTCCAACAAAAACTTGAAAAAGAGCGAGTTGAGTATGGTGGTGAGAGTGCACTTGAGGTAAAAGTTGAGGAATGTGAGATTGAAAAAGAGGTAAAAAAATCCGAGGAGATGAGTGAAGCATCAAGTGAGCTGATTGTGCATGGGAAGGCGAGTGTTTATAGTTTTCCTAACGAACTTAACTTTTGCCTTGTTTAGTGTTTCTGCTTTTGTACAGATTGAGCGAAGTCGAGTGAAGTTAGTCATGCAATGTTCCATTCCAAAGTTGCTTGTACAATTCACTAGCTTCCATGGAGTTTGTCTTCTAGGAGATAGATCTATTTGGTATCACTTCATGGAACAACCCGAATCTGTCCGCACCAATGGAGAATTAATTCGAACTCCATATTTCTATTCTTGTTTGTTACCCACGGTTCATTCATCATCTTTACCTTCTTTTGAGCATTATTTCCATCCTCACACATGTATTTCCTATGCAGATTTTGAAGGAAAATGTAAAGAGCCATCAATGCAGTCTCAAGTTGAATCGATTGATGGAAGGAATCACGTGTCACGGGGAGTTTTTGCATTTAACTCTTATTCTACACCTTCTTACCACTTAATTAATGACGTTCCATTGCTTATGTATCCAATTTCTGGTTCAAAACAAGCTGAGACTCATTTTGTTTTTGTAGGTTGTAAGGCTGCTCGAAATTTTCCAGCTTTGATTAAAGAGTTGCAACCTGGTTTCATGCTTGTGCCAGCTGCTTGTAATCTTCCATGCATATTCATACATCCAAAAGCTGGTCACCATGAGATCATTTTATCAACTCAAACTGGCGCAAATTCAAGTGACTCGTCTGGAGTGTGACCTTCACTTCATTGCTGCCACTTATGTTGGGTGATGCAGACAAGTGTGTCAATCAAGACCCGAATGTTGTTTTTACCTCACTGGTTCATCCTTCCACGGAAGCGCAACATGAATGGCTCATTGTTCTATCTGCAGATGGGCAAGTAGTGCCAAATCAGCAACAACTAGGGTCGAATTATACTACCTTGCACAATCAGATTCAAGATTTTTCTAAGCTGAATGAGAGTCATCATGAAGATCCCTATCTAGTGCATGTGAAACGTAAGTTGTCAAGTAGTATTAACCCTACATATACTAATTGTGTGATTTGTTTTATGGGTTTGAATTTGACATGCAAACGACCAAGGGTTGATGAGAGAGTTTTGGAGTGCTACATGGAATTTTCACAAGCTTTATACAAGGTGTTTCTTGTCTTGGCGAATGTCCTTGTTCAAGAGCATCATGAGGTTGTCCAAGCGACATGTGACGTGGCTGGTGCTCATTCATCTCGCTCCCACATTGCATGGAGTACCACTTTTTCCCAAGATTTAAGGACAAATCCTTTTCAAGAGGAGGGGAATGATACGAATGAGCAAGCCTCAAAGGGAGGATTGGGCCTCGATTAAGTAGCTCTTGTTGAGCTTAGCTTCGGCCATGTGGGCCTTAGGTCCAATAGTACTTTAGCTAGTCATTAAGCTAGTTAATTAGTAGGTTAGCTTTCGGCCAAGAGAGACCCAATGGGCTGGCCGATTTTCCCTTCATGCTTTCCAAGCTTTATTAGGTTTAGTCAAGGCTATAAATAGCCCTAAAGCTGATGGTACATTTAGTTTTTGCGATGTTATTAATAAAATTCCAGACTTTCGTCTTACATTAAGCCAAATTCCTCTAGCTTGTGAAAGCGAAGTTGAACATCCTAGTGTGGTTCCTAGGTTGTTTATTGACTTATCAATCAAGCAAACACACTTGATTGTGGCATCCTCTGCCGTTGAATTCGTTCTTGAGTGGTCCGAGTTTGGGTTCAACTCCGTCGATTCCGTAACGTGTCCTCTAAGATCCTAAGTTGCTTCCGCGACCGGGCAGCGAGACCCTCGACAGCTCAGCGGAGGTCGAAGACCTGATTGACTAACACCAAAGCAACACCAAAATACCACCAAACCCCCGACCAAAAGGCCGAGGACCAGCACGCTCCGCAAATTCCAGAATTTTGGGTTGTCGGGTAGAGTACTTCTAGGATTTTCAAAAATTCAGCCTTGAAGGCATTTTGTCTTGCCTTCTTTTTCAGTCATTAGTCCTAATCTGAGTTTTAGATCGCGTCTAGGCCTTCATTCACCTCCATTCCTTGCTGCTATCTTGTGTCACTTGTTGACTAGTCAAGAACGTACCTTGCGGTGACGCCTAATTTGTTCAACCCGAGCAACTAGCAAGCCAAGGAATTGCTTGGTGAGACTATTAGAGAGTGATACACTTGAGTGAAACACAAGCGTGAGTGACCTATACATTGTACCAAAAAAAAAAAGAAGGAGAGAAGAGGTCGTTTGCTTATTTTCTTTTGCAGGTTTACCTAAGCATGTCTAGTGGAGTTGGTGACCAAACAATGGACTTTAAACTACACATGG
Organism: Coffea arabica; assembly: GCF_036785885.1. Classification (NCBI taxonomy): domain Eukaryota; kingdom Viridiplantae; phylum Streptophyta; class Magnoliopsida; order Gentianales; family Rubiaceae; genus Coffea; species Coffea arabica. Next base: position 32,819,657 of record NC_092323.1, on the reverse strand, counting down.
TGGCCATGATGGAAGAATTCAAGCAGAGTTTGGATGAAGCTTTCGAGCCTCTTCATAGACGCCTTGACCGAATGGTGAATAAGGATGTCAAGAGGAGGGGTTCCCCACAATTTCATCCTGACGTCCAACCTACCTCTTCAAAGTCATTATATTCAAGGAGAAGGGAGGAGGTTCATTCGACAACAAAGCATGCAAATACTTTATCCATAGATGAAGGAGTTAGTTGAGTGCAGGAGACATGTCAACAACTCTCCTCCAACAAAAACTTGAAAAAGAGCGAGTTGAGTATGGTGGTGAGAGTGCACTTGAGGTAAAAGTTGAGGAATGTGAGATTGAAAAAGAGGTAAAAAAATCCGAGGAGATGAGTGAAGCATCAAGTGAGCTGATTGTGCATGGGAAGGCGAGTGTTTATAGTTTTCCTAACGAACTTAACTTTTGCCTTGTTTAGTGTTTCTGCTTTTGTACAGATTGAGCGAAGTCGAGTGAAGTTAGTCATGCAATGTTCCATTCCAAAGTTGCTTGTACAATTCACTAGCTTCCATGGAGTTTGTCTTCTAGGAGATAGATCTATTTGGTATCACTTCATGGAACAACCCGAATCTGTCCGCACCAATGGAGAATTAATTCGAACTCCATATTTCTATTCTTGTTTGTTACCCACGGTTCATTCATCATCTTTACCTTCTTTTGAGCATTATTTCCATCCTCACACATGTATTTCCTATGCAGATTTTGAAGGAAAATGTAAAGAGCCATCAATGCAGTCTCAAGTTGAATCGATTGATGGAAGGAATCACGTGTCACGGGGAGTTTTTGCATTTAACTCTTATTCTACACCTTCTTACCACTTAATTAATGACGTTCCATTGCTTATGTATCCAATTTCTGGTTCAAAACAAGCTGAGACTCATTTTGTTTTTGTAGGTTGTAAGGCTGCTCGAAATTTTCCAGCTTTGATTAAAGAGTTGCAACCTGGTTTCATGCTTGTGCCAGCTGCTTGTAATCTTCCATGCATATTCATACATCCAAAAGCTGGTCACCATGAGATCATTTTATCAACTCAAACTGGCGCAAATTCAAGTGACTCGTCTGGAGTGTGACCTTCACTTCATTGCTGCCACTTATGTTGGGTGATGCAGACAAGTGTGTCAATCAAGACCCGAATGTTGTTTTTACCTCACTGGTTCATCCTTCCACGGAAGCGCAACATGAATGGCTCATTGTTCTATCTGCAGATGGGCAAGTAGTGCCAAATCAGCAACAACTAGGGTCGAATTATACTACCTTGCACAATCAGATTCAAGATTTTTCTAAGCTGAATGAGAGTCATCATGAAGATCCCTATCTAGTGCATGTGAAACGTAAGTTGTCAAGTAGTATTAACCCTACATATACTAATTGTGTGATTTGTTTTATGGGTTTGAATTTGACATGCAAACGACCAAGGGTTGATGAGAGAGTTTTGGAGTGCTACATGGAATTTTCACAAGCTTTATACAAGGTGTTTCTTGTCTTGGCGAATGTCCTTGTTCAAGAGCATCATGAGGTTGTCCAAGCGACATGTGACGTGGCTGGTGCTCATTCATCTCGCTCCCACATTGCATGGAGTACCACTTTTTCCCAAGATTTAAGGACAAATCCTTTTCAAGAGGAGGGGAATGATACGAATGAGCAAGCCTCAAAGGGAGGATTGGGCCTCGATTAAGTAGCTCTTGTTGAGCTTAGCTTCGGCCATGTGGGCCTTAGGTCCAATAGTACTTTAGCTAGTCATTAAGCTAGTTAATTAGTAGGTTAGCTTTCGGCCAAGAGAGACCCAATGGGCTGGCCGATTTTCCCTTCATGCTTTCCAAGCTTTATTAGGTTTAGTCAAGGCTATAAATAGCCCTAAAGCTGATGGTACATTTAGTTTTTGCGATGTTATTAATAAAATTCCAGAATTTCGTCTTCCATTAAGCCAAATTCCTCTAGCTTGTGAAAGCTAAGTTGAACATCCTAGTGTGGTTCCTAGGTTGTTTATTGACTTATCAATCAAGCAAACACACTTGATTGTGGCATCCTCTGCCGTTGAATTCGTTCTTGAGTGGTCCGAGTTTGGGTTCAACTCCGTCGATTCCGTAACGTGTCCTCTAAGATCCTAAGTTGCTTCCGCGACCGGGCAGCGAGACCCTCGACAGCTCAGCGGAGGTCGAAGACCTGATTGACTAACACCAAAGCAACACCAAAATACCACCAAACCCCCGACCAAAAGGCCGAGGACCAGCACGCTCCGCAAATTCCAGAATTTTGGGTTGTCGGGTAGAGTACTTCTAGGATTTTCAAAAATTCAGCCTTGAAGGCATTTTGTCTTGCCTTCTTTTTCAGTCATTAGTCCTAATCTGAGTTTTAGATCGCGTCTAGGCCTTCATTCACCTCCATTCCTTGCTGCTATCTTGTGTCACTTGTTGACTAGTCAAGAACGTACCTTGCGGTGACGCCTAATTTGTTCAACCCGAGCAACTAGCAAGCCAAGGAATTGCTTGGTGAGACTATTAGAGAGTGATACACTTGAGTGAAACACAAGCGTGAGTGACCTATACATTGTACCAAAAAAAAAAAGAAGGAGAGAAGAGGTCGTTTGCTTATTTTCTTTTGCAGGTTTACCTAAGCATGTCTAGTGGAGTTGGTGACCAAACAATGGACTTTAAACTACACATGGTGGCCATGATGGAAGAATTCAAGCAGAGTTTGGATGAAGCTTTCGAGCCTCTTCATAGACGCCTTGACCGAATGGTGAATAAGGATGTCAAGAGGAGGGGTTCCCCACAATTTCATCCTGACGTCCAACCTACCTCTTCAAAGTCATTATATTCAAGGAGAAGGGAGGAGGTTCATTCGACAACAAAGCATGCAAATACTTTATCCATAGATGAAGGAGTTAGTTGAGTGCAGGAGACATGTCAACAACTCTCCTCCAACAAAAACTTGAAAAAGAGCGAGTTGAGTATGGTGGTGAGAGTGCACTTGAGGTAAAAGTTGAGGAATGTGAGATTGAAAAAGAGGTAAAAAAATCTGAGGAGATGAGTGAAGCATCAAGTGAGCTGATTGTGCATGGGAAGGCGAGTGTTTATAGTTTTCCTAACGAACTTAACTTTTGCCTTGTTTAGTGTTTCTGCTTTTGTACAGATTGAGCGAAGTCGAGTGAAGTTAGTCATGCAATGTTCCATTCCAAAGTTGCTTGTACAATTCACTAGCTTCCATGGAGTTTGTCTTCTAGGAGATAGATCTATTTGGTATCACTTCATGGAACAACCCGAATCTGTCCGCACCAATGGAGAATTAATTCGAACTCCATATTTCTATTCTTGTTTGTTACCCACGGTTCATTCATCATCTTTACCTTCTTTTGAGCATTATTTCCATCCTCACACATGTATTTCCTATGCAGATTTTGAAGGAAAATGTAAAGAGCCATCAATGCAGTCTCAAGTTGAATCGATTGATGGAAGGAATCACGTGTCACGGGGAGTTTTTGCATTTAACTCTTATTCTACACCTTCTTACCACTTAATTAATGACGTTCCATTGCTTATGTATCCAATTTCTGGTTCAAAACAAGCTGAGACTCATTTTGTTTTTGTAGGTTGTAAGGCTGCTCGAAATTTTCCAGCTTTGATTAAAGAGTTGCAACCTGGTTTCATGCTTGTGCCAGCTGCTTGTAATCTTCCATGCATATTCATACATCCAAAAGCTGGTCACCATGAGATCATTTTATCAACTCAAACTGGCGCAAATTCAAGTGACTCGTCTGGAGTGTGACCTTCACTTCATTGCTGCCACTTATGTTGGGTGATGCAGACAAGTGTGTCAATCAAGACCCGAATGTTGTTTTTACCTCACTGGTTCATCCTTCCACGGAAGCGCAACATGAATGGCTCATTGTTCTATCTGCAGATGGGCAAGTAGTGCCAAATCAGCAACAACTAGGGTCGAATTATACTACCTTGCACAATCAGATTCAAGATTTTTCTAAGCTGAATGAGAGTCATCATGAAGATCCCTATCTAGTGCATGTGAAACGTAAGTTGTCAAGTAGTATTAACCCTACATATACTAATTGTGTGATTTGTTTTATGGGTTTGAATTTGACATGCAAACGACCAAGGGTTGATGAGAGAGTTTTGGAGTGCTACATGGAATTTTCACAAGCTTTATACAAGGTGTTTCTTGTCTTGGCGAATGTCCTTGTTCAAGAGCATCATGAGGTTGTCCAAGCGACATGTGACGTGGCTGGTGCTCATTCATCTCGCTCCCACATTGCATGGAGTACCACTTTTTCCCAAGATTTAAGGACAAATCCTTTTCAAGAGGAGGGGAATGATACGAATGAGCAAGCCTCAAAGGGAGGATTGGGCCTCGATTAAGTAGCTCTTGTTGAGCTTAGCTTCGGCCATGTGGGCCTTAGGTCCAATAGTACTTTAGCTAGTCATTAAGCTAGTTAATTAGTAGGTTAGCTTTCGGCCAAGAGAGACCCAATGGGCTGGCCGATTTTCCCTTCATGCTTTCCAAGCTTTATTAGGTTTAGTCAAGGCTATAAATAGCCCTAAAGCTGATGGTACATTTAGTTTTTGCGATGTTATTAATAAAATTCCAGACTTTCGTCTTACATTAAGCCAAATTCCTCTAGCTTGTGAAAGCGAAGTTGAACATCCTAGTGTGGTTCCTAGGTTGTTTATTGACTTATCAATCAAGCAAACACACTTGATTGTGGCATCCTCTGCCGTTGAATTCGTTCTTGAGTGGTCCGAGTTTGGGTTCAACTCCGTCGATTCCGTAACGTGTCCTCTAAGATCCTAAGTTGCTTCCGCGACCGGGCAGCGAGACCCTCGACAGCTCAGCGGAGGTCGAAGACCTGATTGACTAACACCAAAGCAACACCAAAATACCACCAAACCCCCGACCAAAAGGCCGAGGACCAGCACGCTCCGCAAATTCCAGAATTTTGGGTTGTCGGGTAGAGTACTTCTAGGATTTTCAAAAATTCAGCCTTGAAGGCATTTTGTCTTGCCTTCTTTTTCAGTCATTAGTCCTAATCTGAGTTTTAGATCGCGTCTAGGCCTTCATTCACCTCCATTCCTTGCTGCTATCTTGTGTCACTTGTTGACTAGTCAAGAACGTACCTTGCGGTGACGCCTAATTTGTTCAACCCGAGCAACTAGCAAGCCAAGGAATTGCTTGGTGAGACTATTAGAGAGTGATACACTTGAGTGAAACACAAGCGTGAGTGACCTATACATTGTACCAAAAAAAAAAAGAAGGAGAGAAGAGGTCGTTTGCTTATTTTCTTTTGCAGGTTTACCTAAGCATGTCTAGTGGAGTTGGTGACCAAACAATGGACTTTAAACTACACATGGTGGCCATGATGGAAGAATTCAAGCAGAGTTTGGATGAAGCTTTCGAGCCTCTTCATAGACGCCTTGACCGAATGGTGAATAAGGATGTCAAGAGGAGGGGTTCCCCACAATTTCATCCTGACGTCCAACCTACCTCTTCAAAGTCATTATATTCAAGGAGAAGGGAGGAGGTTCATTCGACAACAAAGCATGCAAATACTTTATCCATAGATGAAGGAGTTAGTTGAGTGCAGGAGACATGTCAACAACTCTCCTCCAACAAAAACTTGAAAAAGAGCGAGTTGAGTATGGTGGTGAGAGTGCACTTGAGGTAAAAGTTGAGGAATGTGAGATTGAAAAAGAGGTAAAAAAATCCGAGGAGATGAGTGAAGCATCAAGTGAGCTGATTGTGCATGGGAAGGCGAGTGTTTATAGTTTTCCTAACGAACTTAACTTTTGCCTTGTTTAGTGTTTCTGCTTTTGTACAGATTGAGCGAAGTCGAGTGAAGTTAGTCATGCAATGTTCCATTCCAAAGTTGCTTGTACAATTCACTAGCTTCCATGGAGTTTGTCTTCTAGGAGATAGATCTATTTGGTATCACTTCATGGAACAACCCGAATCTGTCCGCACCAATGGAGAATTAATTCGAACTCCATATTTCTATTCTTGTTTGTTACCCACGGTTCATTCATCATCTTTACCTTCTTTTGAGCATTATTTCCATCCTCACACATGTATTTCCTATGCAGATTTTGAAGGAAAATGTAAAGAGCCATCAATGCAGTCTCAAGTTGAATCGATTGATGGAAGGAATCACGTGTCACGGGGAGTTTTTGCATTTAACTCTTATTCTACACCTTCTTACCACTTAATTAATGACGTTCCATTGCTTATGTATCCAATTTCTGGTTCAAAACAAGCTGAGACTCATTTTGTTTTTGTAGGTTGTAAGGCTGCTCGAAATTTTCCAGCTTTGATTAAAGAGTTGCAACCTGGTTTCATGCTTGTGCCAGCTGCTTGTAATCTTCCATGCATATTCATACATCCAAAAGCTGGTCACCATGAGATCATTTTATCAACTCAAACTGGCGCAAATTCAAGTGACTCGTCTGGAGTGTGACCTTCACTTCATTGCTGCCACTTATGTTGGGTGATGCAGACAAGTGTGTCAATCAAGACCCGAATGTTGTTTTTACCTCACTGGTTCATCCTTCCACGGAAGCGCAACATGAATGGCTCATTGTTCTATCTGCAGATGGGCAAGTAGTGCCAAATCAGCAACAACTAGGGTCGAATTATACTACCTTGCACAATCAGATTCAAGATTTTTCTAAGCTGAATGAGAGTCATCATGAAGATCCCTATCTAGTGCATGTGAAACGTAAGTTGTCAAGTAGTATTAACCCTACATATACTAATTGTGTGATTTGTTTTATGGGTTTGAATTTGACATGCAAACGACCAAGGGTTGATGAGAGAGTTTTGGAGTGCTACATGGAATTTTCACAAGCTTTATACAAGGTGTTTCTTGTCTTGGCGAATGTCCTTGTTCAAGAGCATCATGAGGTTGTCCAAGCGACATGTGACGTGGCTGGTGCTCATTCATCTCGCTCCCACATTGCATGGAGTACCACTTTTTCCCAAGATTTAAGGACAAATCCTTTTCAAGAGGAGGGGAATGATACGAATGAGCAAGCCTCAAAGGGAGGATTGGGCCTCGATTAAGTAGCTCTTGTTGAGCTTAGCTTCGGCCATGTGGGCCTTAGGTCCAATAGTACTTTAGCTAGTCATTAAGCTAGTTAATTAGTAGGTTAGCTTTCGGCCAAGAGAGACCCAATGGGCTGGCCGATTTTCCCTTCATGCTTTCCAAGCTTTATTAGGTTTAGTCAAGGCTATAAATAGCCCTAAAGCTGATGGTACATTTAGTTTTTGCGATGTTATTAATAAAATTCCAGAATTTCGTCTTCCATTAAGCCAAATTCCTCTAGCTTGTGAAAGCTAAGTTGAACATCCTAGTGTGGTTCCTAGGTTGTTTATTGACTTATCAATCAAGCAAACACACTTGATTGTGGCATCCTCTGCCGTTGAATTCGTTCTTGAGTGGTCCGAGTTTGGGTTCAACTCCGTCGATTCCGTAACGTGTCCTCTAAGATCCTAAGTTGCTTCCGCGACCGGGCAGCGAGACCCTCGACAGCTCAGCGGAGGTCGAAGACCTGATTGACTAACACCAAAGCAACACCAAAATACCACCAAACCCCCGACCAAAAGGCCGAGGACCAGCACGCTCCGCAAATTCCAGAATTTTGGGTTGTCGGGTAGAGTACTTCTAGGATTTTCAAAAATTCAGCCTTGAAGGCATTTTGTCTTGCCTTCTTTTTCAGTCATTAGTCCTAATCTGAGTTTTAGATCGCGTCTAGGCCTTCATTCACCTCCATTCCTTGCTGCTATCTTGTGTCACTTGTTGACTAGTCAAGAACGTACCTTGCGGTGACGCCTAATTTGTTCAACCCGAGCAACTAGCAAGCCAAGGAATTGCTTGGTGAGACTATTAGAGAGTGATACACTTGAGTGAAACACAAGCGTGAGTGACCTATACATTGTACCAAAAAAAAAAAGAAGGAGAGAAGAGGTCGTTTGCTTATTTTCTTTTGCAGGTTTACCTAAGCATGTCTAGTGGAGTTGGTGACCAAACAATGGACTTTAAACTACACATGGTGGCCATGATGGAAGAATTCAAGCAGAGTTTGGATGAAGCTTTCGAGCCTCTTCATAGACGCCTTGACCGAATGGTGAATAAGGATGTCAAGAGGAGGGGTTCCCCACAATTTCATCCTGACGTCCAACCTACCTCTTCAAAGTCATTATATTCAAGGAGAAGGGAGGAGGTTCATTCGACAACAAAGCATGCAAATACTTTATCCATAGATGAAGGAGTTAGTTGAGTGCAGGAGACATGTCAACAACTCTCCTCCAACAAAAACTTGAAAAAGAGCGAGTTGAGTATGGTGGTGAGAGTGCACTTGAGGTAAAAGTTGAGGAATGTGAGATTGAAAAAGAGGTAAAAAAAATCTGAGGAGATGAGTGAAGCATCAAGTGAGCTGATTGTGCATGGGAAGGCGAGTGTTTATAGTTTTCCTAACGAACTTAACTTTTGCCTTGTTTAGTGTTTCTGCTTTTGTACAGATTGAGCGAAGTCGAGTGAAGTTAGTCATGCAATGTTCCATTCCAAAGTTGCTTGTACAATTCACTAGCTTCCATGGAGTTTGTCTTCTAGGAGATAGATCTATTTGGTATCACTTCATGGAACAACCCGAATCTGTCCGCACCAATGGAGAATTAATTCGAACTCCATATTTCTATTCTTGTTTGTTACCCACGGTTCATTCATCATCTTTACCTTCTTTTGAGCATTATTTCCATCCTCACACATGTATTTCCTATGCAGATTTTGAAGGAAAATGTAAAGAGCCATCAATGCAGTCTCAAGTTGAATCGATTGATGGAAGGAATCACGTGTCACGGGGAGTTTTTGCATTTAACTCTTATTCTACACCTTCTTACCACTTAATTAATGACGTTCCATTGCTTATGTATCCAATTTCTGGTTCAAAACAAGCTGAGACTCATTTTGTTTTTGTAGGTTGTAAGGCTGCTCGAAATTTTCCAGCTTTGATTAAAGAGTTGCAACCTGGTTTCATGCTTGTGCCAGCTGCTTGTAATCTTCCATGCATATTCATACATCCAAAAGCTGGTCACCATGAGATCATTTTATCAACTCAAACTGGCGCAAATTCAAGTGACTCGTCTGGAGTGTGACCTTCACTTCATTGCTGCCACTTATGTTGGGTGATGCAGACAAGTGTGTCAATCAAGACCCGAATGTTGTTTTTACCTCACTGGTTCATCCTTCCACGGAAGCGCAACATGAATGGCTCATTGTTCTATCTGCAGATGGGCAAGTAGTGCCAAATCAGCAACAACTAGGGTCGAATTATACTACCTTGCACAATCAGATTCAAGATTTTTCTAAGCTGAATGAGAGTCATCATGAAGATCCCTATCTAGTGCATGTGAAACGTAAGTTGTCAAGTAGTATTAACCCTACATATACTAATTGTGTGATTTGTTTTATGGGTTTGAATTTGACATGCAAACGACCAAGGGTTGATGAGAGAGTTTTGGAGTGCTACATGGAATTTTCACAAGCTTTATACAAGGTGTTTCTTGTCTTGGCGAATGTCCTTGTTCAAGAGCATCATGAGGTTGTCCAAGCGACATGTGACGTGGCTGGTGCTCATTCATCTCGCTCCCACATTGCATGGAGTACCACTTTTTCCCAAGATTTAAGGACAAATCCTTTTCAAGAGGAGGGGAATGATACGAATGAGCAAGCCTCAAAGGGAGGATTGGGCCTCGATTAAGTAGCTCTTGTTGAGCTTAGCTTCGGCCATGTGGGCCTTAGGTCCAATAGTACTTTAGCTAGTCATTAAGCTAGTTAATTAGTAGGTTAGCTTTCGGCCAAGAGAGACCCAATGGGCTGGCCGATTTTCCCTTCATGCTTTCCAAGCTTTATTAGGTTTAGTCAAGGCTATAAATAGCCCTAAAGCTGATGGTACATTTAGTTTTTGCGATGTTATTAATAAAATTCCAGACTTTCGTCTTACATTAAGCCAAATTCCTCTAGCTTGTGAAAGCGAAGTTGAACATCCTAGTGTGGTTCCTAGGTTGTTTATTGACTTATCAATCAAGCAAACACACTTGATTGTGGCATCCTCTGCCGTTGAATTCGTTCTTGAGTGGTCCGAGTTTGGGTTCAACTCCGTCGATTCCGTAACGTGTCCTCTAAGATCCTAAGTTGCTTCCGCGACCGGGCAGCGAGACCCTCGACAGCTCAGCGGAGGTCGAAGACCTGATTGACTAACACCAAAGCAACACCAAAATACCACCAAACCCCCGACCAAAAGGCCGAGGACCAGCACGCTCCGCAAATTCCAGAATTTTGGGTTGTCGGGTAGAGTACTTCTAGGATTTTCAAAAATTCAGCCTTGAAGGCATTTTGTCTTGCCTTCTTTTTCAGTCATTAGTCCTAATCTGAGTTTTAGATCGCGTCTAGGCCTTCATTCACCTCCATTCCTTGCTGCTATCTTGTGTCACTTGTTGACTAGTCAAGAACGTACCTTGCGGTGACGCCTAATTTGTTCAACCCGAGCAACTAGCAAGCCAAGGAATTGCTTGGTGAGACTATTAGAGAGTGATACACTTGAGTGAAACACAAGCGTGAGTGACCTATACATTGTACCAAAAAAAAAAAGAAGGAGAGAAGAGGTCGTTTGCTTATTTTCTTTTGCAGGTTTACCTAAGCATGTCTAGTGGAGTTGGTGACCAAACAATGGACTTTAAACTACACATGGTGGCCATGATGGAAGAATTCAAGCAGAGTTTGGATGAAGCTTTCGAGCCTCTTCATAGACGCCTTGACCGAATGGTGAATAAGGATGTCAAGAGGAGGGGTTCCCCACAATTTCATCCTGACGTCCAACCTACCTCTTCAAAGTCATTATATTCAAGGAGAAGGGAGGAGGTTCATTCGACAACAAAGCATGCAAATACTTTATCCATAGATGAAGGAGTTAGTTGAGTGCAGGAGACATGTCAACAACTCTCCTCCAACAAAAACTTGAAAAAGAGCGAGTTGAGTATGGTGGTGAGAGTGCACTTGAGGTAAAAGTTGAGGAATGTGAGATTGAAAAAGAGGTAAAAAAATCCGAGGAGATGAGTGAAGCATCAAGTGAGCTGATTGTGCATGGGAAGGCGAGTGTTTATAGTTTTCCTAACGAACTTAACTTTTGCCTTGTTTAGTGTTTCTGCTTTTGTACAGATTGAGCGAAGTCGAGTGAAGTTAGTCATGCAATGTTCCATTCCAAAGTTGCTTGTACAATTCACTAGCTTCCATGGAGTTTGTCTTCTAGGAGATAGATCTATTTGGTATCACTTCATGGAACAACCCGAATCTGTCCGCACCAATGGAGAATTAATTCGAACTCCATATTTCTATTCTTGTTTGTTACCCACGGTTCATTCATCATCTTTACCTTCTTTTGAGCATTATTTCCATCCTCACACATGTATTTCCTATGCAGATTTTGAAGGAAAATGTAAAGAGCCATCAATGCAGTCTCAAGTTGAATCGATTGATGGAAGGAATCACGTGTCACGGGGAGTTTTTGCATTTAACTCTTATTCTACACCTTCTTACCACTTAATTAATGACGTTCCATTGCTTATGTATCCAATTTCTGGTTCAAAACAAGCTGAGACTCATTTTGTTTTTGTAGGTTGTAAGGCTGCTCGAAATTTTCCAGCTTTGATTAAAGAGTTGCAACCTGGTTTCATGCTTGTGCCAGCTGCTTGTAATCTTCCATGCATATTCATACATCCAAAAGCTGGTCACCATGAGATCATTTTATCAACTCAAACTGGCGCAAATTCAAGTGACTCGTCTGGAGTGTGACCTTCACTTCATTGCTGCCACTTATGTTGGGTGATGCAGACAAGTGTGTCAATCAAGACCCGAATGTTGTTTTTACCTCACTGGTTCATCCTTCCACGGAAGCGCAACATGAATGGCTCATTGTTCTATCTGCAGATGGGCAAGTAGTGCCAAATCAGCAACAACTAGGGTCGAATTATACTACCTTGCACAATCAGATTCAAGATTTTTCTAAGCTGAATGAGAGTCATCATGAAGATCCCTATCTAGTGCATGTGAAACGTAAGTTGTCAAGTAGTATTAACCCTACATATACTAATTGTGTGATTTGTTTTATGGGTTTGAATTTGACATGCAAACGACCAAGGGTTGATGAGAGAGTTTTGGAGTGCTACATGGAATTTTCACAAGCTTTATACAAGGTGTTTCTTGTCTTGGCGAATGTCCTTGTTCAAGAGCATCATGAGGTTGTCCAAGCGACATGTGACGTGGCTGGTGCTCATTCATCTCGCTCCCACATTGCATGGAGTACCACTTTTTCCCAAGATTTAAGGACAAATCCTTTTCAAGAGGAGGGGAATGATACGAATGAGCAAGCCTCAAAGGGAGGATTGGGCCTCGATTAAGTAGCTCTTGTTGAGCTTAGCTTCGGCCATGTGGGCCTTAGGTCCAATAGTACTTTAGCTAGTCATTAAGCTAGTTAATTAGTAGGTTAGCTTTCGGCCAAGAGAGACCCAATGGGCTGGCCGATTTTCCCTTCATGCTTTCCAAGCTTTATTAGGTTTAGTCAAGGCTATAAATAGCCCTAAAGCTGATGGTACATTTAGTTTTTGCGATGTTATTAATAAAATTCCAGAATTTCGTCTTCCATTAAGCCAAATTCCTCTAGCTTGTGAAAGCTAAGTTGAACATCCTAGTGTGGTTCCTAGGTTGTTTATTGACTTATCAATCAAGCAAACACACTTGATTGTGGCATCCTCTGCCGTTGAATTCGTTCTTGAGTGGTCCGAGTTTGGGTTCAACTCCGTCGATTCCGTAACGTGTCCTCTAAGATCCTAAGTTGCTTCCGCGACCGGGCAGCGAGACCCTCGACAGCTCAGCGGAGGTCGAAGACCTGATTGACTAACACCAAAGCAACACCAAAATACCACCAAACCCCCGACCAAAAGGCCCAGGACCAGCACGCTCCGCAAATTCCAGAATTTTGGGTTGTCGGGTAGAGTACTTCTAGGATTTTCAAAAATTCAGCCTTGAAGGCATTTTGTCTTGCCTTCTTTTTCAGTCATTAGTCCTAATCTGAGTTTTAGATCGCGTCTAGGCCTTCATTCACCTCCATTCCTTGCTGCTATCTTGTGTCACTTGTTGACTAGTCAAGAACGTACCTTGCGGTGACGCCTAATTTGTTCAACCCGAGCAACTAGCAAGCCAAGGAATTGCTTGGTGAGACTATTAGAGAGTGATACACTTGAGTGAAACACAAGCGTGAGTGACCTATACATTGTACCAAAAAAAAAAAGAAGGAGAGAAGAGGTCGTTTGCTTATTTTCTTTTGCAGGTTTACCTAAGCATGTCTAGTGGAGTTGGTGACCAAACAATGGACTTTAAACTACACGTGGTGGCCATGATGGAAGAATTCAAGCAGAGTTTGGATGAAGCTTTCGAGCCTCTTCATAGACGCCTTGACCGAATGGTGAATAAGGATGTCAAGAGGAGGGGTTCCCCACAATTTCATCCTGACGTCCAACCTACCTCTTCAAAGTCATTATATTCAAGGAGAAGGGAGGAGGTTCATTCGACAACAAAGCATGCAAATACTTTATCCATAGATGAAGGAGTTAGTTGAGTGCAGGAGACATGTCAACAACTCTCCTCCAACAAAAACTTGAAAAAGAGCGAGTTGAGTATGGTGGTGAGAGTGCACTTGAGGTAAAAGTTGAGGAATGTGAGATTGAAAAAGAGGTAAAAAAAATCTGAGGAGATGAGTGAAGCATCAAGTGAGCTGATTGTGCATGGGAAGGCGAGTGTTTATAGTTTTCCTAACGAACTTAACTTTTGCCTTGTTTAGTGTTTCTGCTTTTGTACAGATTGAGCGAAGTCGAGTGAAGTTAGTCATGCAATGTTCCATTCCAAAGTTGCTTGTACAATTCACTAGCTTCCATGGAGTTTGTCTTCTAGGAGATAGATCTATTTGGTATCACTTCATGGAACAACCCGAATCTGTCCGCACCAATGGAGAATTAATTCGAACTCCATATTTCTATTCTTGTTTGTTACCCACGGTTCATTCATCATCTTTACCTTCTTTTGAGCATTATTTCCATCCTCACACATGTATTTCCTATGCAGATTTTGAAGGAAAATGTAAAGAGCCATCAATGCAGTCTCAAGTTGAATCGATTGATGGAAGGAATCACGTGTCACGGGGAGTTTTTGCATTTAACTCTTATTCTACACCTTCTTACCACTTAATTAATGACGTTCCATTGCTTATGTATCCAATTTCTGGTTCAAAACAAGCTGAGACTCATTTTGTTTTTGTAGGTTGTAAGGCTGCTCGAAATTTTCCAGCTTTGATTAAAGAGTTGCAACCTGGTTTCATGCTTGTGCCAGCTGCTTGTAATCTTCCATGCATATTCATACATCCAAAAGCTGGTCACCATGAGATCATTTTATCAACTCAAACTGGCGCAAATTCAAGTGACTCGTCTGGAGTGTGACCTTCACTTCATTGCTGCCACTTATGTTGGGTGATGCAGACAAGTGTGTCAATCAAGACCCGAATGTTGTTTTTACCTCACTGGTTCATCCTTCCACGGAAGCGCAACATGAATGGCTCATTGTTCTATCTCCAGATGGGCAAGTAGTGCCAAATCAGCAACAACTAGGGTCGAATTATACTACCTTGCACAATCAGATTCAAGATTTTTCTAAGCTGAATGAGAGTCATCATGAAGATCCCTATCTAGTGCATGTGAAACGTAAGTTGTCAAGTAGTATTAACCCTACATATACTAATTGTGTGATTTGTTTTATGGGTTTGAATTTGACATGCAAACGACCAAGGGTTGATGAGAGAGTTTTGGAGTGCTACATGGAATTTTCACAAGCTTTATACAAGGTGTTTCTTGTCTTGGCGAATGTCCTTGTTCAAGAGCATCATGAGGTTGTCCAAGCGACATGTGACGTGGCTGGTGCTCATTCATCTCGCTCCCACATTGCATGGAGTACCACTTTTTCCCAAGATTTAAGGACAAATCCTTTTCAAGAGGAGGGGAATGATACGAATGAGCAAGCCTCAAAGGGAGGATTGGGCCTCGATTAAG
The DNA here is from genome assembly GCF_036785885.1 of Coffea arabica. Classification (NCBI taxonomy): domain Eukaryota; kingdom Viridiplantae; phylum Streptophyta; class Magnoliopsida; order Gentianales; family Rubiaceae; genus Coffea; species Coffea arabica. Next base: position 32,804,474 of record NC_092323.1, on the reverse strand, counting down.
TAGCTCTTGTTGAGCTTAGCTTCGGCCATGTGGGCCTTAGGTCCAATAGTACTTTAGCTAGTCATTAAGCTAGTTAATTAGTAGGTTAGCTTTCGGCCAAGAGAGACCCAATGGGCTGGCCGATTTTCCCTTCATGCTTTCCAAGCTTTATTAGGTTTAGTCAAGGCTATAAATAGCCCTAAAGCTGATGGTACATTTAGTTTTTGCGATGTTATTAATAAAATTCCAGACTTTCGTCTTACATTAAGCCAAATTCCTCTAGCTTGTGAAAGCGAAGTTGAACATCCTAGTGTGGTTCCTAGGTTGTTTATTGACTTATCAATCAAGCAAACACACTTGATTGTGGCATCCTCTGCCGTTGAATTCGTTCTTGAGTGGTCCGAGTTTGGGTTCAACTCCGTCGATTCCGTAACGTGTCCTCTAAGATCCTAAGTTGCTTCCGCGACCGGGCAGCGAGACCCTCGACAGCTCAGCGGAGGTCGAAGACCTGATTGACTAACACCAAAGCAACACCAAAATACCACCAAACCCCCGACCAAAAGGCCGAGGACCAGCACGCTCCGCAAATTCCAGAATTTTGGGTTGTCGGGTAGAGTACTTCTAGGATTTTCAAAAATTCAGCCTTGAAGGCATTTTGTCTTGCCTTCTTTTTCAGTCATTAGTCCTAATCTGAGTTTTAGATCGCGTCTAGGCCTTCATTCACCTCCATTCCTTGCTGCTATCTTGTGTCACTTGTTGACTAGTCAAGAACGTACCTTGCGGTGACGCCTAATTTGTTCAACCCGAGCAACTAGCAAGCCAAGGAATTGCTTGGTGAGACTATTAGAGAGTGATACACTTGAGTGAAACACAAGCGTGAGTGACCTATACATTGTACCAAAAAAAAAAAGAAGGAGAGAAGAGGTCGTTTGCTTATTTTCTTTTGCAGGTTTACCTAAGCATGTCTAGTGGAGTTGGTGACCAAACAATGGACTTTAAACTACACATGGTGGCCATGATGGAAGAATTCAAGCAGAGTTTGGATGAAGCTTTCGAGCCTCTTCATAGACGCCTTGACCGAATGGTGAATAAGGATGTCAAGAGGAGGGGTTCCCCACAATTTCATCCTGACGTCCAACCTACCTCTTCAAAGTCATTATATTCAAGGAGAAGGGAGGAGGTTCATTCGACAACAAAGCATGCAAATACTTTATCCATAGATGAAGGAGTTAGTTGAGTGCAGGAGACATGTCAACAACTCTCCTCCAACAAAAACTTGAAAAAGAGCGAGTTGAGTATGGTGGTGAGAGTGCACTTGAGGTAAAAGTTGAGGAATGTGAGATTGAAAAAGAGGTAAAAAAATCCGAGGAGATGAGTGAAGCATCAAGTGAGCTGATTGTGCATGGGAAGGCGAGTGTTTATAGTTTTCCTAACGAACTTAACTTTTGCCTTGTTTAGTGTTTCTGCTTTTGTACAGATTGAGCGAAGTCGAGTGAAGTTAGTCATGCAATGTTCCATTCCAAAGTTGCTTGTACAATTCACTAGCTTCCATGGAGTTTGTCTTCTAGGAGATAGATCTATTTGGTATCACTTCATGGAACAACCCGAATCTGTCCGCACCAATGGAGAATTAATTCGAACTCCATATTTCTATTCTTGTTTGTTACCCACGGTTCATTCATCATCTTTACCTTCTTTTGAGCATTATTTCCATCCTCACACATGTATTTCCTATGCAGATTTTGAAGGAAAATGTAAAGAGCCATCAATGCAGTCTCAAGTTGAATCGATTGATGGAAGGAATCACGTGTCACGGGGAGTTTTTGCATTTAACTCTTATTCTACACCTTCTTACCACTTAATTAATGACGTTCCATTGCTTATGTATCCAATTTCTGGTTCAAAACAAGCTGAGACTCATTTTGTTTTTGTAGGTTGTAAGGCTGCTCGAAATTTTCCAGCTTTGATTAAAGAGTTGCAACCTGGTTTCATGCTTGTGCCAGCTGCTTGTAATCTTCCATGCATATTCATACATCCAAAAGCTGGTCACCATGAGATCATTTTATCAACTCAAACTGGCGCAAATTCAAGTGACTCGTCTGGAGTGTGACCTTCACTTCATTGCTGCCACTTATGTTGGGTGATGCAGACAAGTGTGTCAATCAAGACCCGAATGTTGTTTTTACCTCACTGGTTCATCCTTCCACGGAAGCGCAACATGAATGGCTCATTGTTCTATCTGCAGATGGGCAAGTAGTGCCAAATCAGCAACAACTAGGGTCGAATTATACTACCTTGCACAATCAGATTCAAGATTTTTCTAAGCTGAATGAGAGTCATCATGAAGATCCCTATCTAGTGCATGTGAAACGTAAGTTGTCAAGTAGTATTAACCCTACATATACTAATTGTGTGATTTGTTTTATGGGTTTGAATTTGACATGCAAACGACCAAGGGTTGATGAGAGAGTTTTGGAGTGCTACATGGAATTTTCACAAGCTTTATACAAGGTGTTTCTTGTCTTGGCGAATGTCCTTGTTCAAGAGCATCATGAGGTTGTCCAAGCGACATGTGACGTGGCTGGTGCTCATTCATCTCGCTCCCACATTGCATGGAGTACCACTTTTTCCCAAGATTTAAGGACAAATCCTTTTCAAGAGGAGGGGAATGATACGAATGAGCAAGCCTCAAAGGGAGGATTGGGCCTCGATTAAGTAGCTCTTGTTGAGCTTAGCTTCGGCCATGTGGGCCTTAGGTCCAATAGTACTTTAGCTAGTCATTAAGCTAGTTAATTAGTAGGTTAGCTTTCGGCCAAGAGAGACCCAATGGGCTGGCCGATTTTCCCTTCATGCTTTCCAAGCTTTATTAGGTTTAGTCAAGGCTATAAATAGCCCTAAAGCTGATGGTACATTTAGTTTTTGCGATGTTATTAATAAAATTCCAGAATTTCGTCTTCCATTAAGCCAAATTCCTCTAGCTTGTGAAAGCTAAGTTGAACATCCTAGTGTGGTTCCTAGGTTGTTTATTGACTTATCAATCAAGCAAACACACTTGATTGTGGCATCCTCTGCCGTTGAATTCGTTCTTGAGTGGTCCGAGTTTGGGTTCAACTCCGTCGATTCCGTAACGTGTCCTCTAAGATCCTAAGTTGCTTCCGCGACCGGGCAGCGAGACCCTCGACAGCTCAGCGGAGGTCGAAGACCTGATTGACTAACACCAAAGCAACACCAAAATACCACCAAACCCCCGACCAAAAGGCCCAGGACCAGCACGCTCCGCAAATTCCAGAATTTTGGGTTGTCGGGTAGAGTACTTCTAGGATTTTCAAAAATTCAGCCTTGAAGGCATTTTGTCTTGCCTTCTTTTTCAGTCATTAGTCCTAATCTGAGTTTTAGATCGCGTCTAGGCCTTCATTCACCTCCATTCCTTGCTGCTATCTTGTGTCACTTGTTGACTAGTCAAGAACGTACCTTGCGGTGACGCCTAATTTGTTCAACCCGAGCAACTAGCAAGCCAAGGAATTGCTTGGTGAGACTATTAGAGAGTGATACACTTGAGTGAAACACAAGCGTGAGTGACCTATACATTGTACCAAAAAAAAAAGAAGGAGAGAAGAGGTCGTTTGCTTATTTTCTTTTGCAGGTTTACCTAAGCATGTCTAGTGGAGTTGGTGACCAAACAATGGACTTTAAACTACACGTGGTGGCCATGATGGAAGAATTCAAGCAGAGTTTGGATGAAGCTTTCGAGCCTCTTCATAGACGCCTTGACCGAATGGTGAATAAGGATGTCAAGAGGAGGGGTTCCCCACAATTTCATCCTGACGTCCAACCTACCTCTTCAAAGTCATTATATTCAAGGAGAAGGGAGGAGGTTCATTCGACAACAAAGCATGCAAATACTTTATCCATAGATGAAGGAGTTAGTTGAGTGCAGGAGACATGTCAACAACTCTCCTCCAACAAAAACTTGAAAAAGAGCGAGTTGAGTATGGTGGTGAGAGTGCACTTGAGGTAAAAGTTGAGGAATGTGAGATTGAAAAAGAGGTAAAAAAAATCTGAGGAGATGAGTGAAGCATCAAGTGAGCTGATTGTGCATGGGAAGGCGAGTGTTTATAGTTTTCCTAACGAACTTAACTTTTGCCTTGTTTAGTGTTTCTGCTTTTGTACAGATTGAGCGAAGTCGAGTGAAGTTAGTCATGCAATGTTCCATTCCAAAGTTGCTTGTACAATTCACTAGCTTCCATGGAGTTTGTCTTCTAGGAGATAGATCTATTTGGTATCACTTCATGGAACAACCCGAATCTGTCCGCACCAATGGAGAATTAATTCGAACTCCATATTTCTATTCTTGTTTGTTACCCACGGTTCATTCATCATCTTTACCTTCTTTTGAGCATTATTTCCATCCTCACACATGTATTTCCTATGCAGATTTTGAAGGAAAATGTAAAGAGCCATCAATGCAGTCTCAAGTTGAATCGATTGATGGAAGGAATCACGTGTCACGGGGAGTTTTTGCATTTAACTCTTATTCTACACCTTCTTACCACTTAATTAATGACGTTCCATTGCTTATGTATCCAATTTCTGGTTCAAAACAAGCTGAGACTCATTTTGTTTTTGTAGGTTGTAAGGCTGCTCGAAATTTTCCAGCTTTGATTAAAGAGTTGCAACCTGGTTTCATGCTTGTGCCAGCTGCTTGTAATCTTCCATGCATATTCATACATCCAAAAGCTGGTCACCATGAGATCATTTTATCAACTCAAACTGGCGCAAATTCAAGTGACTCGTCTGGAGTGTGACCTTCACTTCATTGCTGCCACTTATGTTGGGTGATGCAGACAAGTGTGTCAATCAAGACCCGAATGTTGTTTTTACCTCACTGGTTCATCCTTCCACGGAAGCGCAACATGAATGGCTCATTGTTCTATCTCCAGATGGGCAAGTAGTGCCAAATCAGCAACAACTAGGGTCGAATTATACTACCTTGCACAATCAGATTCAAGATTTTTCTAAGCTGAATGAGAGTCATCATGAAGATCCCTATCTAGTGCATGTGAAACGTAAGTTGTCAAGTAGTATTAACCCTACATATACTAATTGTGTGATTTGTTTTATGGGTTTGAATTTGACATGCAAACGACCAAGGGTTGATGAGAGAGTTTTGGAGTGCTACATGGAATTTTCACAAGCTTTATACAAGGTGTTTCTTGTCTTGGCGAATGTCCTTGTTCAAGAGCATCATGAGGTTGTCCAAGCGACATGTGACGTGGCTGGTGCTCATTCATCTCGCTCCCACATTGCATGGAGTACCACTTTTTCCCAAGATTTAAGGACAAATCCTTTTCAAGAGGAGGGGAATGATACGAATGAGCAAGCCTCAAAGGGAGGATTGGGCCTCGATTAAGTAGCTCTTGTTGAGCTTAGCTTCGGCCATGTGGGCCTTAGGTCCAATAGTACTTTAGCTAGTCATTAAGCTAGTTAATTAGTAGGTTAGCTTTCGGCCAAGAGAGACCCAATGGGCTGGCCGATTTTCCCTTCATGCTTTCCAAGCTTTATTAGGTTTAGTCAAGGCTATAAATAGCCCTAAAGCTGATGGTACATTTAGTTTTTGCGATGTTATTAATAAAATTCCTGACTTTCGTCTTACATTAAGCCAAATTCCTCTAGCTTGTGAAAGCGAAGTTGAACATCCTAGTGTGGTTCCTAGGTTGTTTATTGACTTATCAATCAAGCAAACACACTTGATTGTGGCATCCTCTGCCGTTGAATTCGTTCTTGAGTGGTCCGAGTTTGGGTTCAACTCCGTCGATTCCGTAACGTGTCCTCTAAGATCCTAAGTTGCTTCCGCGACCGGGCAGCGAGACCCTCGACAGCTCAGCGGAGGTCGAAGACCTGATTGACTAACACCAAAGCAACACCAAAATACCACCAAACCCCCGACCAAAAGGCCGAGGACCAGCACGCTCCGCAAATTCCAGAATTTTGGGTTGTCGGGTAGAGTACTTCTAGGATTTTCAAAAATTCAGCCTTGAAGGCATTTTGTCTTGCCTTCTTTTTCAGTCATTAGTCCTAATCTGAGTTTTAGATCGCGTCTAGGCCTTCATTCACCTCCATTCCTTGCTGCTATCTTGTGTCACTTGTTGACTAGTCAAGAACGTACCTTGCGGTGACGCCTAATTTGTTCAACCCGAGCAACTAGCAAGCCAAGGAATTGCTTGGTGAGACTATTAGAGAGTGATACACTTGAGTGAAACACAAGCGTGAGTGACCTATACATTGTACCAAAAAAAAAAAGAAGGAGAGAAGAGGTCGTTTGCTTATTTTCTTTTGCAGGTTTACCTAAGCATGTCTAGTGGAGTTGGTGACCAAACAATGGACTTTAAACTACACATGGTGGCCATGATGGAAGAATTCAAGCAGAGTTTGGATGAAGCTTTCGAGCCTCTTCATAGACGCCTTGACCGAATGGTGAATAAGGATGTCAAGAGGAGGGGTTCCCCACAATTTCATCCTGACGTCCAACCTACCTCTTCAAAGTCATTATATTCAAGGAGAAGGGAGGAGGTTCATTCGACAACAAAGCATGCAAATACTTTATCCATAGATGAAGGAGTTAGTTGAGTGCAGGAGACATGTCAACAACTCTCCTCCAACAAAAACTTGAAAAAGAGCGAGTTGAGTATGGTGGTGAGAGTGCACTTGAGGTAAAAGTTGAGGAATGTGAGATTGAAAAAGAGGTAAAAAAAATCTGAGGAGATGAGTGAAGCATCAAGTGAGCTGATTGTGCATGGGAAGGCGAGTGTTTATAGTTTTCCTAACGAACTTAACTTTTGCCTTGTTTAGTGTTTCTGCTTTTGTACAGATTGAGCGAAGTCGAGTGAAGTTAGTCATGTAATGTTCCATTCCAAAGTTGCTTGTACAATTCACTAGCTTCCATGGAGTTTGTCTTCTAGGAGATAGATCTATTTGGTATCACTTCATGGAACAACCCGAATCTGTCCGCACCAATGGAGAATTAATTCGAACTCCATATTTCTATTCTTGTTTGTTACCCACGGTTCATTCATCATCTTTACCTTCTTTTGAGCATTATTTCCATCCTCACACATGTATTTCCTATGCAGATTTTGAAGGAAAATGTAAAGAGCCATCAATGCAGTCTCAAGTTGAATCGATTGATGGAAGGAATCACGTGTCACGGGGAGTTTTTGCATTTAACTCTTATTCTACACCTTCTTACCACTTAATTAATGACGTTCCATTGCTTATGTATCCAATTTCTGGTTCAAAACAAGCTGAGACTCATTTTGTTTTTGTAGGTTGTAAGGCTGCTCGAAATTTTCCAGCTTTGATTAAAGAGTTGCAACCTGGTTTCATGCTTGTGCCAGCTGCTTGTAATCTTCCATGCATATTCATACATCCAAAAGCTGGTCACCATGAGATCATTTTATCAACTCAAACTGGCGCAAATTCAAGTGACTCGTCTGGAGTGTGACCTTCACTTCATTGCTGCCACTTATGTTGGGTGATGCAGACAAGTGTGTCAATCAAGACCCGAATGTTGTTTTTACCTCACTGGTTCATCCTTCCACGGAAGCGCAACATGAATGGCTCATTGTTCTATCTCCAGATGGGCAAGTAGTGCCAAATCAGCAACAACTAGGGTCGAATTATACTACCTTGCACAATCAGATTCAAGATTTTTCTAAGCTGAATGAGAGTCATCATGAAGATCCCTATCTAGTGCATGTGAAACGTAAGTTGTCAAGTAGTATTAACCCTACATATACTAATTGTGTGATTTGTTTTATGGGTTTGAATTTGACATGCAAACGACCAAGGGTTGATGAGAGAGTTTTGGAGTGCTACATGGAATTTTCACAAGCTTTATACAAGGTGTTTCTTGTCTTGGCGAATGTCCTTGTTCAAGAGCATCATGAGGTTGTCCAAGCGACATGTGACGTGGCTGGTGCTCATTCATCTCGCTCCCACATTGCATGGAGTACCACTTTTTCCCAAGATTTAAGGACAAATCCTTTTCAAGAGGAGGGGAATGATACGAATGAGCAAGCCTCAAAGGGAGGATTGGGCCTCGATTAAGTAGCTCTTGTTGAGCTTAGCTTCGGCCATGTGGGCCTTAGGTCCAATAGTACTTTAGCTAGTCATTAAGCTAGTTAATTAGTAGGTTAGCTTTCGGCCAAGAGAGACCCAATGGGCTGGCCGATTTTCCCTTCATGCTTTCCAAGCTTTATTAGGTTTAGTCAAGGCTATAAATAGCCCTAAAGCTGATGGTACATTTAGTTTTTGCGATGTTATTAATAAAATTCCAGACTTTCGTCTTACATTAAGCCAAATTCCTCTAGCTTGTGAAAGCTAAGTTGAACATCCTAGTGTGGTTCCTAGGTTGTTTATTGACTTATCAATCAAGCAAACACACTTGATTGTGGCATCCTCTGCCGTTGAATTCGTTCTTGAGTGGTCCGAGTTTGGGTTCAACTCCGTCGATTCCGTAACGTGTCCTCTAAGATCCTAAGTTGCTTCCGCGACCGGGCAGCGAGACCCTCGACAGCTCAGCGGAGGTCGAAGACCTGATTGACTAACACCAAAGCAACACCAAAATACCACCAAACCCCCGACCAAAAGGCCGAGGACCAGCACGCTCCGCAAATTCCAGAATTTTGGGTTGTCGGGTAGAGTACTTCTAGGATTTTCAAAAATTCAGCCTTGAAGGCATTTTGTCTTGCCTTCTTTTTCAGTCATTAGTCCTAATCTGAGTTTTAGATCGCGTCTAGGCCTTCATTCACCTCCATTCCTTGCTGCTATCTTGTGTCACTTGTTGACTAGTCAAGAACGTACCTTGCGGTGACGCCTAATTTGTTCAACCCGAGCAACTAGCAAGCCAAGGAATTGCTTGGTGAGACTATTAGAGAGTGATACACTTGAGTGAAACACAAGCGTGAGTGACCTATACATTGTACCAAAAAAAAAAAGAAGGAGAGAAGAGGTCGTTTGCTTATTTTCTTTTGCAGGTTTACCTAAGCATGTCTAGTGGAGTTGGTGACCAAACAATGGACTTTAAACTACACATGGTGGCCATGATGGAAGAATTCAAGCAGAGTTTGGATGAAGCTTTCGAGCCTCTTCATAGACGCCTTGACCGAATGGTGAATAAGGATGTCAAGAGGAGGGGTTCCCCACAATTTCATCCTGACGTCCAACCTACCTCTTCAAAGTCATTATATTCAAGGAGAAGGGAGGAGGTTCATTCGACAACAAAGCATGCAAATACTTTATCCATAGATGAAGGAGTTAGTTGAGTGCAGGAGACATGTCAACAACTCTCCTCCAACAAAAACTTGAAAAAGAGCGAGTTGAGTATGGTGGTGAGAGTGCACTTGAGGTAAAAGTTGAGGAATGTGAGATTGAAAAAGAGGTAAAAAAAATCTGAGGAGATGAGTGAAGCATCAAGTGAGCTGATTGTGCATGGGAAGGCGAGTGTTTATAGTTTTCCTAACGAACTTAACTTTTGCCTTGTTTAGTGTTTCTGCTTTTGTACAGATTGAGCGAAGTCGAGTGAAGTTAGTCATGCAATGTTCCATTCCAAAGTTGCTTGTACAATTCACTAGCTTCCATGGAGTTTGTCTTCTAGGAGATAGATCTATTTGGTATCACTTCATGGAACAACCCGAATCTGTCCGCACCAATGGAGAATTAATTCGAACTCCATATTTCTATTCTTGTTTGTTACCCACGGTTCATTCATCATCTTTACCTTCTTTTGAGCATTATTTCCATCCTCACACATGTATTTCCTATGCAGATTTTGAAGGAAAATGTAAAGAGCCACCAATGCAGTCTCAAGTTGAATCGATTGATGGAAGGAATCACGTGTCACGGGGAGTTTTTGCATTTAACTCTTATTCTACACCTTCTTACCACTTAATTAATGACGTTCCATTGCTTATGTATCCAATTTCTGGTTCAAAACAAGCTGAGACTCATTTTGTTTTTGTAGGTTGTAAGGCTGCTCGAAATTTTCCAGCTTTGATTAAAGAGTTGCAACCTGGTTTCATGCTTGTGCCAGCTGCTTGTAATCTTCCATGCATATTCATACATCCAAAAGCTGGTCACCACGAGATCATTTTATCAACTCAAACTGGCGCAAATTCAAGTGACTCGTCTGGAGTGTGACCTTCACTTCATTGCTGCCACTTATGTTGGGTGATGCAGACAAGTGTGTCAATCAAGACCCGAATGTTGTTTTTACCTCACTGGTTCATCCTTCCACGGAAGCGCAACATGAATGGCTCATTGTTCTATCTCCAGATGGGCAAGTAGTGCCAAATCAGCAACAACTAGGGTCGAATTATACTACCTTGCACAATCAGATTCAAGATTTTTCTAAGCTGAATGAGAGTCATCATGAAGATCCCTATCTAGTGCATGTGAAACGTAAGTTGTCAAGTAGTATTAACCCTACATATACTAATTGTGTGATTTGTTTTATGGGTTTGAATTTGACATGCAAACGACCAAGGGTTGATGAGAGAGTTTTGGAGTGCTACATGGAATTTTCACAAGCTTTATACAAGGTGTTTCTTGTCTTGGCGAATGTCCTTGTTCAAGAGCATCATGAGGTTGTCCAAGCGACATGTGACGTGGCTGGTGCTCATTCATCTCGCTCCCACATTGCATGGAGTACCACTTTTTCCCAAGATTTAAGGACAAATCCTTTTCAAGAGGAGGGGAATGATACGAATGAGCAAGCCTCAAAGGGAGGATTGGGCCTCGATTAAGTAGCTCTTGTTGAGCTTAGCTTCGGCCATGTGGGCCTTAGGTCCAATAGTACTTTAGCTAGTCATTAAGCTAGTTAATTAGTAGGTTAGCTTTCGGCCAAGAGAGACCCAATGGGCTGGCCGATTTTCCCTTCATGCTTTCCAAGCTTTATTAGGTTTAGTCAAGGCTATAAATAGCCCTAAAGCTGATGGTACATTTAGTTTTTGCGATGTTATTAATAAAATTCCTGACTTTCGTCTTACATTAAGCCAAATTCCTCTAGCTTGTGAAAGCTAAGTTGAACATCCTAGTGTGGTTCCTAGGTTGTTTATTGACTTATCAATCAAGCAAACACACTTGATTGTGGCATCCTCTGCCGTTGAATTCGTTCTTGAGTGGTCCGAGTTTGGGTTCAACTCCGTCGATTCCGTAACGTGTCCTCTAAGATCCTAAGTTGCTTCCGCGACCGGGCAGCGAGACCCTCGACAGCTCAGCGGAGGTCGAAGACCTGATTGACTAACACCAAAGCAACACCAAAATACCACCAAACCCCCGACCAAAAGGCCGAGGACCAGCACGCTCCGCAAATTCCAGAATTTTGGGTTGTCGGGTAGAGTACTTCTAGGATTTTCAAAAATTCAGCCTTGAAGGCATTTTGTCTTGCCTTCTTTTTCAGTCATTAGTCCTAATCTGAGTTTTAGATCGCGTCTAGGCCTTCATTCACCTCCATTCCTTGCTGCTATCTTGTGTCACTTGTTGACTAGTCAAGAACGTACCTTGCGGTGACGCCTAATTTGTTCAACCCGAGCAACTAGCAAGCCAAGGAATTGCTTGGTGAGACTATTAGAGAGTGATACACTTGAGTGAAACACAAGCGTGAGTGACCTATACATTGTACCAAAAAAAAAAAGAAGGAGAGAAGAGGTCGTTTGCTTATTTTCTTTTGCAGGTTTACCTAAGCATGTCTAGTGGAGTTGGTGACCAAACAATGGACTTTAAACTACACATGGTGGCCATGATGGAAGAATTCAAGCAGAGTTTGGATGAAGCTTTCGAGCCTCTTCATAGACGCCTTGACCGAATGGTGAATAAGGATGTCAAGAGGAGGGGTTCCCCACAATTTCATCCTGACGTCCAACCTACCTCTTCAAAGTCATTATATTCAAGGAGAAGGGAGGAGGTTCATTCGACAACAAAGCATGCAAATACTTTATCCATAGATGAAGGAGTTAGTTGAGTGCAGGAGACATGTCAACAACTCTCCTCCAACAAAAACTTGAAAAAGAGCGAGTTGAGTATGGTGGTGAGAGTGCACTTGAGGTAAAAGTTGAGGAATGTGAGATTGAAAAAGAGGTAAAAAAAATCTGAGGAGATGAGTGAAGCATCAAGTGAGCTGATTGTGCATGGGAAGGCGAGTGTTTATAGTTTTCCTAACGAACTTAACTTTTGCCTTGTTTAGTGTTTCTGCTTTTGTACAGATTGAGCGAAGTCGAGTGAAGTTAGTCATGCAATGTTCCATTCCAAAGTTGCTTGTACAATTCACTAGCTTCCATGGAGTTTGTCTTCTAGGAGATAGATCTATTTGGTATCACTTCATGGAACAACCCGAATCTGTCCGCACCAATGGAGAATTAATTCGAACTCCATATTTCTATTCTTGTTTGTTACCCACGGTTCATTCATCATCTTTACCTTCTTTTGAGCATTATTTCCATCCTCACACATGTATTTCCTATGCAGATTTTGAAGGAAAATGTAAAGAGCCATCAATGCAGTCTCAAGTTGAATCGATTGATGGAAGGAATCACGTGTCACAGGGAGTTTTTGCATTTAACTCTTATTCTACACCTTCTTACCACTTAATTAATGACGTTCCATTGCTTATGTATCCAATTTCTGGTTCAAAACAAGCTGAGACTCATTTTGTTTTTGTAGGTTGTAAGGCTGCTCGAAATTTTCCAGCTTTGATTAAAGAGTTGCAACCTGGTTTCATGCTTGTGCCAGCTGCTTGTAATCTTCCATGCATATTCATACATCCAAAAGCTGGTCACCATGAGATCATTTTATCAACTCAAACTGGCGCAAATTCAAGTGACTCGTCTGGAGTGTGACCTTCACTTCATTGCTGCCACTTATGTTGGGTGATGCAGACAAGTGTGTCAATCAAGACCCGAATGTTGTTTTTACCTCACTGGTTCATCCTTCCACGGAAGCGCAACATGAATGGCTCATTGTTCTATCTCCAGATGGGCAAGTAGTGCCAAATCAGCAACAACTAGGGTCGAATTATACTACCTTGCACAATCAGATTCAAGATTTTTCTAAGCTGAATGAGAGTCATCATGAAGATCCCTATCTAGTGCATGTGAAACGTAAGTTGTCAAGTAGTATTAACCCTACATATACTAATTGTGTGATTTGTTTTATGGGTTTGAATTTGACATGCAAACGACCAAGGGTTGATGAGAGAGTTTTGGAGTGCTACATGGAATTTTCACAAGCTTTATACAAGGTGTTTCTTGTCTTGGCGAATGTCCTTGTTCAAGAGCATCATGAGGTTGTCCAAGCGACATGTGACGTGGCTGGTGCTCATTCATCTCGCTCCCACATTGCATGGAGTACCACTTTTTCCCAAGATTTAAGGACAAATCCTTTTCAAGAGGAGGGGAATGATACGAATGAGCAAGCCTCAAAGGGAGGATTGGGCCTCGATTAAGTAGCTCTTGTTGAGCTTAGCTTCGGCCATGTGGGCCTTAGGTCCAATAGTACTTTAGCTAGTCATTAAGCTAGTTAATTAGTAGGTTAGCTTTCGGCCAAGAGAGACCCAATGGGCTGGCCGATTTTCCCTTCATGCTTTCCAAGCTTTATTAGGTTTAGTCAAGGCTATAAATAGCCCTAAAGCTGATGGTACATTTAGTTTTTGCGATGTTATTAATAAAATTCCAGACTTTCGTCTTACATTAAGCCAAATTCCTCTAGCTTGTGAAAGCTAAGTTGAACATCCTAGTGTGGTTCCTAGGTTGTTTATTGACTTATCAATCAAGCAAACACACTTGATTGTGGCATCCTCTGCCGTTGAATTCGTTCTTGAGTGGTCCGAGTTTGGGTTCAACTCCGTCGATTCCGTAACGTGTCCTCTAAGATCCTAAGTTGCTTCCGCGACCGGGCAGCGAGACCCTCGACAGCTCAGCGGAGGTCGAAGACCTGATTGACTAACACCAAAGCAACACCAAAATACCACCAAACCCCCGACCAAAAGGCCGAGGACCAGCACGCTCCGCAAATTCCAGAATTTTGGGTTGTCGGGTAGAGTACTTCTAGGATTTTCAAAAATTCAGCCTTGAAGGCATTTTGTCTTGCCTTCTTTTTCAGTCATTAGTCCTAATCTGAGTTTTAGATCGCGTCTAGGCCTTCATTCACCTCCATTCCTTGCTGCTATCTTGTGTCACTTGTTGACTAGTCAAGAACGTACCTTGCGGTGACGCCTAATTTGTTCAACCCGAGCAACTAGCAAGCCAAGGAATTGCTTGGTGAGACTATTAGAGAGTGATACACTTGAGTGAAACACAAGCGTGAGTGACCTATACATTGTACCAAAAAAAAAAAGAAGGAGAGAAGAGGTCGTTTGCTTATTTTCTTTTGCAGGTTTACCTAAGCATGTCTAGTGGAGTTGGTGACCAAACAATGGACTTTAAACTACACATGGTGGCCATGATGGAAGAATTCAAGCAGAGTTTGGATGAAGCTTTCGAGCCTCTTCATAGACGCCTTGACCGAATGGTGAATAAGGATGTCAAGAGGAGGGGTTCCCCACAATTTCATCCTGACGTCCAACCTACCTCTTCAAAGTCATTATATTCAAGGAGAAGGGAGGAGGTTCATTCGACAACAAAGCATGCAAATACTTTATCCATAGATGAAGGAGTTAGTTGAGTGCAGGAGACATGTCAACAACTCTCCTCCAACAAAAACTTGAAAAAGAGCGAGTTGAGTATGGTGGTGAGAGTGCACTTGAGGTAAAAGTTGAGGAATGTGAGATTGAAAAAGAGGTAAAAAAAATCTGAGGAGATGAGTGAAGCATCAAGTGAGCTGATTGTGCATGGGAAGGCGAGTGTTTATAGTTTTCCTAACGAACTTAACTTTTGCCTTGTTTAGTGTTTCTGCTTTTGTACAGATTGAGCGAAGTCGAGTGAAGTTAGTCATGCAATGTTCCATTCCAAAGTTGCTTGTACAATTCACTAGCTTCCATGGAGTTTGTCTTCTAGGAGATAGATCTATTTGGTATCACTTCATGGAACAACCCGAATCTGTCCGCACCAATGGAGAATTAATTCGAACTCCATATTTCTATTCTTGTTTGTTACCCACGGTTCATTCATCATCTTTACCTTCTTTTGAGCATTATTTCCATCCTCACACATGTATTTCCTATGCAGATTTTGAAGGAAAATGTAAAGAGCCATCAATGCAGTCTCAAGTTGAATCGATTGATGGAAGGAATCACGTGTCACGGGGAGTTTTTGCATTTAACTCTTATTCTACACCTTCTTACCACTTAATTAATGACGTTCCATTGCTTATGTATCCAATTTCTGGTTCAAAACAAGCTGAGACTCATTTTGTTTTTGTAGGTTGTAAGGCTGCTCGAAATTTTCCAGCTTTGATTAAAGAGTTGCAACCTGGTTTCATGCTTGTGCCAGCTGCTTGTAATCTTCCATGCATATTCATACATCCAAAAGCTGGTCACCATGAGATCATTTTATCAACTCAAACTGGCGCAAATTCAAGTGACTCGTCTGGAGTGTGACCTTCACTTCATTGCTGCCACTTATGTTGGGTGATGCAGACAAGTGTGTCAATCAAGACCCGAATGTTGTTTTTACCTCACTGGTTCATCCTTCCACGGAAGCGCAACATGAATGGCTCATTGTTCTATCTCCAGATGGGCAAGTAGTGCCAAATCAGCAACAACTAGGGTCGAATTATACTACCTTGCACAATCAGATTCAAGATTTTTCTAAGCTGAATGAGAGTCATCATGAAGATCCCTATCTAGTGCATGTGAAACGTAAGTTGTCAAGTAGTATTAACCCTACATATACTAATTGTGTGATTTGTTTTATGGGTTTGAATTTGACATGCAAACGACCAAGGGTTGATGAGAGAGTTTTGGAGTGCTACACGGAATTTTCACAAGCTTTATACAAGGTGTTTCTTGTCTTGGCGAATGTCCTTGTTCAAGAGCATCATGAGGTTGTCCAAGCGACATGTGACGTGGCTGGTGCTCATTCATCTCGCTCCCACATTGCATGGAGTACAACTTTCTCTCAAGATTTAAGGACAAATCCTTTTCAAGAGGAGGGGAATGATACGAATGAGCAAGCCTCAAAGGGAGGATTGGGCCTCGATTAAGTAGCTCTTGTTGAGCTTAGCTTCGGCCATGTGGGCCTTAGGTCCAATAGTACTTTAGCTAGTCATTAAGCTAGTTAATTAGTAGGTTAGCTTTCGGCCAAGAGAGACCCAATGGGCTGGCCGATTTTCCCTTCATGCTTTCCAAGCTTTATTAGGTTTAGTCAAGGCTATAAATAGCCCTAAAGCTGATGGTACATTTAGTTTTTGCGATGTTATTAATAAAATTCCAGAATTTCGTCTTCCATTAAGCCAAATTCCTCTAGCTTGTGAAAGCTAAGTTGAACATCCTAGTGTGGTTCCTAGGTTGTTTATTGACTTATCAATCAAGCAAACACACTTGATTGTGGCATCCTCTGCCGTTGAATTCGTTCTTGAGTGGTCCGAGTTTGGGTTCAACTCCGTCGATTCCGTAACGTGTCCTCTAAGATCCTAAGTTGCTTCCGCGACCGGGCAGCGAGACCCTCGACAGCTCAGCGGAGGTCGAAGACCTGATTGACTAACACCAAAGCAACACCAAAATACCACCAAACCCCCGACCAAAAGGCCGAGGACCAGCACGCTCCGCAAATTCCAGAATTTTGGGTTGTCGGGTAGAGTACTTCTAGGATTTTCAAAAATTCAGCCTTGAAGGCATTTTGTCTTGCCTTCTTTTTCAGTCATTAGTCCTAATCTGAGTTTTAGATCGCGTCTAGGCCTTCATTCACCTCCATTCCTTGCTGCTATCTTGTGTCACTTGTTGACTAGTCAAGAACGTACCTTGCGGTGACGCCTAATTTGTTCAACCCGAGCAACTAGCAAGCCAAGGAATTGCTTGGTGAGACTATTAGAGAGTGATACACTTGAGTGAAACACAAGCGTGAGTGACCTATACATTGTACCAAAAAAAAAAAAGAAGGAGAGAAGAGGTCGTTTGCTTATTTTCTTTTGCAGGTTTACCTAAGCATGTCTAGTGGAGTTGGTGACCAAACAATGGACTTTAAACTACACATGGTGGCCATGATGGAAGAATTCAAGCAGAGTTTGGATGAAGCTTTCGAGCCTCTTCATAGACGCCTTGACCGAATGGTGAATAAGGATGTCAAGAGGAGGGGTTCCCCACAATTTCATCCTGACGTCCAACCTACCTCTTCAAAGTCATTATATTCAAGGAGAAGGGAGGAGGTTCATTCGACAACAAAGCATGCAAATACTTTATCCATAGATGAAGGAGTTAGTTGAGTGCAGGAGACATGTCAACAACTCTCCTCCAACAAAAACTTGAAAAAGAGCGAGTTGAGTATGGTGGTGAGAGTGCACTTGAGGTAAAAGTTGAGGAATGTGAGATTGAAAAAGAGGTAAAAAAATCTGAGGAGATGAGTGAAGCATCAAGTGAGCTGATTGTGCATGGGAAGGCGAGTGTTTATAGTTTTCCTAACGAACTTAACTTTTGCCTTGTTTAGTGTTTCTGCTTTTGTACAGATTGAGCGAAGTCGAGTGAAGTTAGTCATGCAATGTTCCATTCCAAAGTTGCTTGTACAATTCACTAGCTTCCATGGAGTTTGTCTTCTAGGAGATAGATCTATTTGGTATCACTTCATGGAACAACCCGAATCTGTCCGCACCAATGGAGAATTAATTCGAACTCCATATTTCTATTCTTGTTTGTTACCCACGGTTCATTCATCATCTTTACCTTCTTTTGAGCATTATTTCCATCCTCACACATGTATTTCCTATGCAGATTTTGAAGGAAAATGTAAAGAGCCATCAATGCAGTCTCAAGTTGAATCGATTGATGGAAGGAATCACGTGTCACGGGGAGTTTTTGCATTTAACTCTTATTCTACACCTTCTTACCACTTAATTAATGACGTTCCATTGCTTATGTATCCAATTTCTGGTTCAAAACAAGCTGAGACTCATTTTGTTTTTGTAGGTTGTAAGGCTGCTCGAAATTTTCCAGCTTTGATTAAAGAGTTGCAACCTGGTTTCATGCTTGTGCCAGCTGCTTGTAATCTTCCATGCATATTCATACATCCAAAAGCTGGTCACCATGAGATCATTTTATCAACTCAAACTGGCGCAAATTCAAGTGACTCGTCTGGAGTGTGACCTTCACTTCATTGCTGCCACTTATGTTGGGTGATGCAGACAAGTGTGTCAATCAAGACCCGAATGTTGTTTTTACCTCACTGGTTCATCCTTCCACGGAAGCGCAACATGAATGGCTCATTGTTCTATCTGCAGATGGGCAAGTAGTGCCAAATCAGCAACAACTAGGGTCGAATTATACTACCTTGCACAATCAGATTCAAGATTTTTCTAAGCTGAATGAGAGTCATCATGAAGATCCCTATCTAGTGCATGTGAAACGTAAGTTGTCAAGTAGTATTAACCCTACATATACTAATTGTGTGATTTGTTTTATGGGTTTGAATTTGACATGCAAACGACCAAGGGTTGATGAGAGAGTTTTGGAGTGCTACATGGAATTTTCACAAGCTTTATACAAGGTGTTTCTTGTCTTGGCGAATGTCCTTGTTCAAGAGCATCATGAGGTTGTCCAAGCGACATGTGACGTGGCTGGTGCTCATTCATCTCGCTCCCACATTGCATGGAGTACCACTTTTTCCCAAGATTTAAGGACAAATCCTTTTCAAGAGGAGGGGAATGATACGAATGAGCAAGCCTCAAAGGGAGGATTGGGCCTCGATTAAGTAGCTCTTGTTGAGCTTAGCTTCGGCCATGTGGGCCTTAGGTCCAATAGTACTTTAGCTAGTCATTAAGCTAGTTAATTAGTAGGTTAGCTTTCGGCCAAGAGAGACCCAATGGGCTGGCCGATTTTCCCTTCATGCTTTCCAAGCTTTATTAGGTTTAGTCAAGGCTATAAATAGCCCTAAAGCTGATGGTACATTTAGTTTTTGCGATGTTATTAATAAAATTCCAGACTTTCGTCTTACATTAAGCCAAATTCCTCTAGCTTGTGAAAGCGAAGTTGAACATCCTAGTGTGGTTCCTAGGTTGTTTATTGACTTATCAATCAAGCAAACACACTTGATTGTGGCATCCTCTGCCGTTGAATTCGTTCTTGAGTGGTCCGAGTTTGGGTTCAACTCCGTCGATTCCGTAACGTGTCCTCTAAGATCCTAAGTTGCTTCCGCGACCGGGCAGCGAGACCCTCGACAGCTCAGCGGAGGTCGAAGACCTGATTGACTAACACCAAAGCAACACCAAAATACCACCAAACCCCCGACCAAAAGGCCGAGGACCAGCACGCTCCGCAAATTCCAGAATTTTGGGTTGTCGGGTAGAGTACTTCTAGGATTTTCAAAAATTCAGCCTTGAAGGCATTTTGTCTTGCCTTCTTTTTCAGTCATTAGTCCTAATCTGAGTTTTAGATCGCGTCTAGGCCTTCATTCACCTCCATTCCTTGCTGCTATCTTGTGTCACTTGTTGACTAGTCAAGAACGTACCTTGCGGTGACGCCTAATTTGTTCAACCCGAGCAACTAGCAAGCCAAGGAATTGCTTGGTGAGACTATTAGAGAGTGATACACTTGAGTGAAACACAAGCGTGAGTGACCTATACATTGTACCAAAAAAAAAAAGAAGGAGAGAAGAGGTCGTTTGCTTATTTTCTTTTGCAGGTTTACCTAAGCATGTCTAGTGGAGTTGGTGACCAAACAATGGACTTTAAACTACACATGGTGGCCATGATGGAAGAATTCAAGCAGAGTTTGGATGAAGCTTTCGAGCCTCTTCATAGACGCCTTGACCGAATGGTGAATAAGGATGTCAAGAGGAGGGGTTCCCCACAATTTCATCCTGACGTCCAACCTACCTCTTCAAAGTCATTATATTCAAGGAGAAGGGAGGAGGTTCATTCGACAACAAAGCATGCAAATACTTTATCCATAGATGAAGGAGTTAGTTGAGTGCAGGAGACATGTCAACAACTCTCCTCCAACAAAAACTTGAAAAAGAGCGAGTTGAGTATGGTGGTGAGAGTGCACTTGAGGTAAAAGTTGAGGAATGTGAGATTGAAAAAGAGGTAAAAAAAATCTGAGGAGATGAGTGAAGCATCAAGTGAGCTGATTGTGCATGGGAAGGCGAGTGTTTATAGTTTTCCTAACGAACTTAACTTTTGCCTTGTTTAGTGTTTCTGCTTTTGTACAGATTGAGCGAAGTCGAGTGAAGTTAGTCATGCAATGTTCCATTCCAAAGTTGCTTGTACAATTCACTAGCTTCCATGGAGTTTGTCTTCTAGGAGATAGATCTATTTGGTATCACTTCATGGAACAACCCGAATCTGTCCGCACCAATGGAGAATTAATTCGAACTCCATATTTCTATTCTTGTTTGTTACCCACGGTTCATTCATCATCTTTACCTTCTTTTGAGCATTATTTCCATCCTCACACATGTATTTCCTATGCAGATTTTGAAGGAAAATGTAAAGAGCCATCAATGCAGTCTCAAGTTGAATCGATTGATGGAAGGAATCACGTGTCACGGGGAGTTTTTGCATTTAACTCTTATTCTACACCTTCTTACCACTTAATTAATGACGTTCCATTGCTTATGTATCCAATTTCTGGTTCAAAACAAGCTGAGACTCATTTTGTTTTTGTAGGTTGTAAGGCTGCTCGAAATTTTCCAGCTTTGATTAAAGAGTTGCAACCTGGTTTCATGCTTGTGCCAGCTGCTTGTAATCTTCCATGCATATTCATACATCCAAAAGCTGGTCACCATGAGATCATTTTATCAACTCAAACTGGCGCAAATTCAAGTGACTCGTCTGGAGTGTGACCTTCACTTCATTGCTGCCACTTATGTTGGGTGATGCAGACAAGTGTGTCAATCAAGACCCGAATGTTGTTTTTACCTCACTGGTTCATCCTTCCACGGAAGCGCAACATGAATGGCTCATTGTTCTATCTCCAGATGGGCAAGTAGTGCCAAATCAGCAACAACTAGGGTCGAATTATACTACCTTGCACAATCAGATTCAAGATTTTTCTAAGCTGAATGAGAGTCATCATGAAGATCCCTATCTAGTGCATGTGAAACGTAAGTTGTCAAGTAGTATTAACCCTACATATACTAATTGTGTGATTTGTTTTATGGGTTTGAATTTGACATGCAAACGACCAAGGGTTGATGAGAGAGTTTTGGAGTGCTACACGGAATTTTCACAAGCTTTATACAAGGTGTTTCTTGTCTTGGCGAATGTCCTTGTTCAAGAGCATCATGAGGTTGTCCAAGCGACATGTGACGTGGCTGGTGCTCATTCATCTCGCTCCCACATTGCATGGAGTACAACTTTCTCTCAAGATTTAAGGACAAATCCTTTTCAAGAGGAGGGGAATGATACGAATGAGCAAGCCTCAAAGGGAGGATTGGGCCTCGATTAAGTAGCTCTTGTTGAGCTTAGCTTCGGCCATGTGGGCCTTAGGTCCAATAGTACTTTAGCTAGTCATTAAGCTAGTTAATTAGTAGGTTAGCTTTCGGCCAAGAGAGACCCAATGGGCTGGCCGATTTTCCCTTCATGCTTTCCAAGCTTTATTAGGTTTAGTCAAGGCTATAAATAGCCCTAAAGCTGATGGTACATTTAGTTTTTGCGATGTTATTAATAAAATTCCAGAATTTCGTCTTCCATTAAGCCAAATTCCTCTAGCTTGTGAAAGCTAAGTTGAACATCCTAGTGTGGTTCCTAGGTTGTTTATTGACTTATCAATCAAGCAAACACACTTGATTGTGGCATCCTCTGCCGTTGAATTCGTTCTTGAGTGGTCCGAGTTTGGGTTCAACTCCGTCGATTCCGTAACGTGTCCTCTAAGATCCTAAGTTGCTTCCGCGACCGGGCAGCGAGACCCTCGACAGCTCAGCGGAGGTCGAAGACCTGATTGACTAACACCAAAGCAACACCAAAATACCACCAAAGCCCCGACCAAAAGGCCGAGGACCAGCACGCTCCGCAAATTCCAGAATTTTGGGTTGTCGGGTAGAGTACTTCTAGGATTTTCAAAAATTCAGCCTTGAAGGCATTTTGTCTTGCCTTCTTTTTCAGTCATTAGTCCTAATCTGAGTTTTAGATCGCGTCTAGGCCTTCATTCACCTCCATTCCTTGCTGCTATCTTGTGTCACTTGTTGACTAGTCAAGAACGTACCTTGCGGTGACGCCTAATTTGTTCAACCCGAGCAACTAGCAAGCCAAGGAATTGCTTGGTGAGACTATTAGAGAGTGATACACTTGAGTGAAACACAAGCGTGAGTGACCTATACATTGTACCAAAAAAAAAAAAGAAGGAGAGAAGAGGTCGTTTGCTTATTTTCTTTTGCAGGTTTACCTAAGCATGTCTAGTGGAGTTGGTGACCAAACAATGGACTTTAAACTACACATGGTGGCCATGATGGAAGAATTCAAGCAGAGTTTGGATGAAGCTTTCGAGCCTCTTCATAGACGCCTTGACCGAATGGTGAATAAGGATGTCAAGAGGAGGGGTTCCCCACAATTTCATCCTGACGTCCAACCTACCTCTTCAAAGTCATTATATTCAAGGAGAAGGGAGGAGGTTCATTTGACAACAAAGCATGCAAATACTTTATCCATAGATGAAGGAGTTAGTTGAGTGCAGGAGACATGTCAACAACTCTCCTCCAACAAAAACTTGAAAAAGAGCGAGTTGAGTATGGTGGTGAGAGTGCACTTGAGGTAAAAGTTGAGGAATGTGAGATTGAAAAAGAGGTAAAAAAATCTGAGGAGATGAGTGAAGCATCAAGTGAGCTGATTGTGCATGGGAAGGCGAGTGTTTATAGTTTTCCTAACGAACTTAACTTTTGCCTTGTTTAGTGTTTCTGCTTTTGTACAGATTGAGCGAAGTCGAGTGAAGTTAGTCATGCAATGTTCCATTCCAAAGTTGCTTGTACAATTCACTAGCTTCCATGGAGTTTGTCTTCTAGGAGATAGATCTATTTGGTATCACTTCATGGAACAACCCGAATCTGTCCGCACCAATGGAGAATTAATTCGAACTCCATATTTCTATTCTTGTTTGTTACCCACGGTTCATTCATCATCTTTACCTTCTTTTGAGCATTATTTCCATCCTCACACATGTATTTCCTATGCAGATTTTGAAGGAAAATGTAAAGAGCCATCAATGCAGTCTCAAGTTGAATCGATTGATGGAAGGAATCACGTGTCACGGGGAGTTTTTGCATTTAACTCTTATTCTACACCTTCTTACCACTTAATTAATGACGTTCCATTGCTTATGTATCCAATTTCTGGTTCAAAACAAGCTGAGACTCATTTTGTTTTTGTAGGTTGTAAGGCTGCTCGAAATTTTCCAGCTTTGATTAAAGAGTTGCAACCTGGTTTCATGCTTGTGCCAGCTGCTTGTAATCTTCCATGCATATTCATACATCCAAAAGCTGGTCACCATGAGATCATTTTATCAACTCAAACTGGCGCAAATTCAAGTGACTCGTCTGGAGTGTGACCTTCACTTCATTGCTGCCACTTATGTTGGGTGATGCAGACAAGTGTGTCAATCAAGACCCGAATGTTGTTTTTACCTCACTGGTTCATCCTTCCACGGAAGCGCAACATGAATGGCTCATTGTTCTATCTGCAGATGGGCAAGTAGTGCCAAATCAGCAACAACTAGGGTCGAATTATACTACCTTGCACAATCAGATTCAAGATTTTTCTAAGCTGAATGAGAGTCATCATGAAGATCCCTATCTAGTGCATGTGAAACGTAAGTTGTCAAGTAGTATTAACCCTACATATACTAATTGTGTGATTTGTTTTATGGGTTTGAATTTGACATGCAAACGACCAAGGGTTGATGAGAGAGTTTTGGAGTGCTACATGGAATTTTCACAAGCTTTATACAAGGTGTTTCTTGTCTTGGCGAATGTCCTTGTTCAAGAGCATCATGAGGTTGTCCAAGCGACATGTGACGTGGCTGGTGCTCATTCATCTCGCTCCCACATTGCATGGAGTACCACTTTTTCCCAAGATTTAAGGACAAATCCTTTTCAAGAGGAGGGGAATGATACGAATGAGCAAGCCTCAAAGGGAGGATTGGGCCTCGATTAAGTAGCTCTTGTTGAGCTTAGCTTCGGCCATGTGGGCCTTAGGTCCAATAGTACTTTAGCTAGTCATTAAGCTAGTTAATTAGTAGGTTAGCTTTCGGCCAAGAGAGACCCAATGGGCTGGCCGATTTTCCCTTCATGCTTTCCAAGCTTTATTAGGTTTAGTCAAGGCTATAAATAGCCCTAAAGCTGATGGTACATTTAGTTTTTGCGATGTTATTAATAAAATTCCAGACTTTCGTCTTACATTAAGCCAAATTCCTCTAGCTTGTGAAAGCGAAGTTGAACATCCTAGTGTGGTTCCTAGGTTGTTTATTGACTTATCAATCAAGCAAACACACTTGATTGTGGCATCCTCTGCCGTTGAATTCGTTCTTGAGTGGTCCGAGTTTGGGTTCAACTCCGTCGATTCCGTAACGTGTCCTCTAAGATCCTAAGTTGCTTCCGCGACCGGGCAGCGAGACCCTCGACAGCTCAGCGGAGGTCGAAGACCTGATTGACTAACACCAAAGCAACACCAAAATACCACCAAACCCCCGACCAAAAGGCCGAGGACCAGCACGCTCCGCAAATTCCAGAATTTTGGGTTGTCGGGTAGAGTACTTCTAGGATTTTCAAAAATTCAGCCTTGAAGGCATTTTGTCTTGCCTTCTTTTTCAGTCATTAGTCCTAATCTGAGTTTTAGATCGCGTCTAGGCCTTCATTCACCTCCATTCCTTGCTGCTATCTTGTGTCACTTGTTGACTAGTCAAGAACGTACCTTGCGGTGACGCCTAATTTGTTCAACCCGAGCAACTAGCAAGCCAAGGAATTGCTTGGTGAGACTATTAGAGAGTGATACACTTGAGTGAAACACAAGCGTGAGTGACCTATACATTGTACCAAAAAAAAAAAGAAGGAGAGAAGAGGTCGTTTGCTTATTTTCTTTTGCAGGTTTACCTAAGCATGTCTAGTGGAGTTGGTGACCAAACAATGGACTTTAAACTACACATGGTGGCCATGATGGAAGAATTCAAGCAGAGTTTGGATGAAGCTTTCGAGCCTCTTCATAGACGCCTTGACCGAATGGTGAATAAGGATGTCAAGAGGAGGGGTTCCCCACAATTTCATCCTGACGTCCAACCTACCTCTTCAAAGTCATTATATTCAAGGAGAAGGGAGGAG
The DNA here is from genome assembly GCF_036785885.1 of Coffea arabica. Classification (NCBI taxonomy): domain Eukaryota; kingdom Viridiplantae; phylum Streptophyta; class Magnoliopsida; order Gentianales; family Rubiaceae; genus Coffea; species Coffea arabica. Next base: position 32,779,053 of record NC_092323.1, on the reverse strand, counting down.
GTTCATTCGACAACAAAGCATGCAAATACTTTATCCATAGATGAAGGAGTTAGTTGAGTGCAGGAGACATGTCAACAACTCTCCTCCAACAAAAACTTGAAAAAGAGCGAGTTGAGTATGGTGGTGAGAGTGCACTTGAGGTAAAAGTTGAGGAATGTGAGATTGAAAAAGAGGTAAAAAAAATCTGAGGAGATGAGTGAAGCATCAAGTGAGCTGATTGTGCATGGGAAGGCGAGTGTTTATAGTTTTCCTAACGAACTTAACTTTTGCCTTGTTTAGTGTTTCTGCTTTTGTACAGATTGAGCGAAGTCGAGTGAAGTTAGTCATGCAATGTTCCATTCCAAAGTTGCTTGTACAATTCACTAGCTTCCATGGAGTTTGTCTTCTAGGAGATAGATCTATTTGGTATCACTTCATGGAACAACCCGAATCTGTCCGCACCAATGGAGAATTAATTCGAACTCCATATTTCTATTCTTGTTTGTTACCCACGGTTCATTCATCATCTTTACCTTCTTTTGAGCATTATTTCCATCCTCACACATGTATTTCCTATGCAGATTTTGAAGGAAAATGTAAAGAGCCATCAATGCAGTCTCAAGTTGAATCGATTGATGGAAGGAATCACGTGTCACGGGGAGTTTTTGCATTTAACTCTTATTCTACACCTTCTTACCACTTAATTAATGACGTTCCATTGCTTATGTATCCAATTTCTGGTTCAAAACAAGCTGAGACTCATTTTGTTTTTGTAGGTTGTAAGGCTGCTCGAAATTTTCCAGCTTTGATTAAAGAGTTGCAACCTGGTTTCATGCTTGTGCCAGCTGCTTGTAATCTTCCATGCATATTCATACATCCAAAAGCTGGTCACCATGAGATCATTTTATCAACTCAAACTGGCGCAAATTCAAGTGACTCGTCTGGAGTGTGACCTTCACTTCATTGCTGCCACTTATGTTGGGTGATGCAGACAAGTGTGTCAATCAAGACCCGAATGTTGTTTTTACCTCACTGGTTCATCCTTCCACGGAAGCGCAACATGAATGGCTCATTGTTCTATCTCCAGATGGGCAAGTAGTGCCAAATCAGCAACAACTAGGGTCGAATTATACTACCTTGCACAATCAGATTCAAGATTTTTCTAAGCTGAATGAGAGTCATCATGAAGATCCCTATCTAGTGCATGTGAAACGTAAGTTGTCAAGTAGTATTAACCCTACATATACTAATTGTGTGATTTGTTTTATGGGTTTGAATTTGACATGCAAACGACCAAGGGTTGATGAGAGAGTTTTGGAGTGCTACACGGAATTTTCACAAGCTTTATACAAGGTGTTTCTTGTCTTGGCGAATGTCCTTGTTCAAGAGCATCATGAGGTTGTCCAAGCGACATGTGACGTGGCTGGTGCTCATTCATCTCGCTCCCACATTGCATGGAGTACAACTTTCTCTCAAGATTTAAGGACAAATCCTTTTCAAGAGGAGGGGAATGATACGAATGAGCAAGCCTCAAAGGGAGGATTGGGCCTCGATTAAGTAGCTCTTGTTGAGCTTAGCTTCGGCCATGTGGGCCTTAGGTCCAATAGTACTTTAGCTAGTCATTAAGCTAGTTAATTAGTAGGTTAGCTTTCGGCCAAGAGAGACCCAATGGGCTGGCCGATTTTCCCTTCATGCTTTCCAAGCTTTATTAGGTTTAGTCAAGGCTATAAATAGCCCTAAAGCTGATGGTACATTTAGTTTTTGCGATGTTATTAATAAAATTCCAGAATTTCGTCTTCCATTAAGCCAAATTCCTCTAGCTTGTGAAAGCTAAGTTGAACATCCTAGTGTGGTTCCTAGGTTGTTTATTGACTTATCAATCAAGCAAACACACTTGATTGTGGCATCCTCTGCCGTTGAATTCGTTCTTGAGTGGTCCGAGTTTGGGTTCAACTCCGTCGATTCCGTAACGTGTCCTCTAAGATCCTAAGTTGCTTCCGCGACCGGGCAGCGAGACCCTCGACAGCTCAGCGGAGGTCGAAGACCTGATTGACTAACACCAAAGCAACACCAAAATACCACCAAACCCCCGACCAAAAGGCCGAGGACCAGCACGCTCCGCAAATTCCAGAATTTTGGGTTGTCGGGTAGAGTACTTCTAGGATTTTCAAAAATTCAGCCTTGAAGGCATTTTGTCTTGCCTTCTTTTTCAGTCATTAGTCCTAATCTGAGTTTTAGATCGCGTCTAGGCCTTCATTCACCTCCATTCCTTGCTGCTATCTTGTGTCACTTGTTGACTAGTCAAGAACGTACCTTGCGGTGACGCCTAATTTGTTCAACCCGAGCAACTAGCAAGCCAAGGAATTGCTTGGTGAGACTATTAGAGAGTGATACACTTGAGTGAAACACAAGCGTGAGTGACCTATACATTGTACCAAAAAAAAAAAAGAAGGAGAGAAGAGGTCGTTTGCTTATTTTCTTTTGCAGGTTTACCTAAGCATGTCTAGTGGAGTTGGTGACCAAACAATGGACTTTAAACTACACATGGTGGCCATGATGGAAGAATTCAAGCAGAGTTTGGATGAAGCTTTCGAGCCTCTTCATAGACGCCTTGACCGAATGGTGAATAAGGATGTCAAGAGGAGGGGTTCCCCACAATTTCATCCTGACGTCCAACCTACCTCTTCAAAGTCATTATATTCAAGGAGAAGGGAGGAGGTTCATTCGACAACAAAGCATGCAAATACTTTATCCATAGATGAAGGAGTTAGTTGAGTGCAGGAGACAAGTCAACAACTCTCCTCCAACAAAAACTTGAAAAAGAGCGAGTTGAGTATGGTGGTGAGAGTGCACTTGAGGTAAAAGTTGAGGAATGTGAGATTGAAAAAGAGGTAAAAAAATCTGAGGAGATGAGTGAAGCATCAAGTGAGCTGATTGTGCATGGGAAGGCGAGTGTTTATAGTTTTCCTAACGAACTTAACTTTTGCCTTGTTTAGTGTTTCTGCTTTTGTACAGATTGAGCGAAGTCGAGTGAAGTTAGTCATGCAATGTTCCATTCCAAAGTTGCTTGTACAATTCACTAGCTTCCATGGAGTTTGTCTTCTAGGAGATAGATCTATTTGGTATCACTTCATGGAACAACCCGAATCTGTCCGCACCAATGGAGAATTAATTCGAACTCCATATTTCTATTCTTGTTTGTTACCCACGGTTCATTCATCATCTTTACCTTCTTTTGAGCATTATTTCCATCCTCACACATGTATTTCCTATGCAGATTTTGAAGGAAAATGTAAAGAGCCATCAATGCAGTCTCAAGTTGAATCGATTGATGGAAGGAATCACGTGTCACGGGGAGTTTTTGCATTTAACTCTTATTCTACACCTTCTTACCACTTAATTAATGACGTTCCATTGCTTATGTATCCAATTTCTGGTTCAAAACAAGCTGAGACTCATTTTGTTTTTGTAGGTTGTAAGGCTGCTCGAAATTTTCCAGCTTTGATTAAAGAGTTGCAACCTGGTTTCATGCTTGTGCCAGCTGCTTGTAATCTTCCATGCATATTCATACATCCAAAAGCTGGTCACCATGAGATCATTTTATCAACTCAAACTGGCGCAAATTCAAGTGACTCGTCTGGAGTGTGACCTTCACTTCATTGCTGCCACTTATGTTGGGTGATGCAGACAAGTGTGTCAATCAAGACCCGAATGTTGTTTTTACCTCACTGGTTCATCCTTCCACGGAAGCGCAACATGAATGGCTCATTGTTCTATCTCCAGATGGGCAAGTAGTGCCAAATCGGCAACAACTAGGGTCGAATTATACTACCTTGCACAATCAGATTCAAGATTTTTCTAAGCTGAATGAGAGTCATCATGAAGATCCCTATCTAGTGCATGTGAAACGTAAGTTGTCAAGTAGTATTAACCCTACATATACTAATTGTGTGATTTGTTTTATGGGTTTGAATTTGACATGCAAACGACCAAGGGTTGATGAGAGAGTTTTGGAGTGCTACACGGAATTTTCACAAGCTTTATACAAGGTGTTTCTTGTCTTGGCGAATGTCCTTGTTCAAGAGCATCATGAGGTTGTCCAAGCGACATGTGACGTGGCTGGTGCTCATTCATTTCGCTCCCACATTGCATGGAGTACAACTTTCTCTCAAGATTTAAGGACAAATCCTTTTCAAGAGGAGGGGAATGATACGAATGAGCAAGCCTCAAAGGGAGGATTGGGCCTCGATTAAGTAGCTCTTGTTGAGCTTAGCTTCGGCCATGTGGGCCTTAGGTCCAATAGTACTTTAGCTAGTCATTAAGCTAGTTAATTAGTAGGTTAGCTTTCGGCCAAGAGAGACCCAATGGGCTGGCCGATTTTCCCTTCATGCTTTCCAAGCTTTATTAGGTTTAGTCAAGGCTATAAATAGCCCTAAAGCTGATGGTACATTTAGTTTTTGCGATGTTATTAATAAAATTCCAGAATTTCGTCTTCCATTAAGCCAAATTCCTCTAGCTTGTGAAAGCTAAGTTGAACATCCTAGTGTGGTTCCTAGGTTGTTTATTGACTTATCAATCAAGCAAACACACTTGATTGTGGCATCCTCTGCCGTTGAATTCGTTCTTGAGTGGTCCGAGTTTGGGTTCAACTCCGTCGATTCCGTAACGTGTCCTCTAAGATCCTAAGTTGCTTCCGCGACCGGGCAGCGAGACCCTCGACAGCTCAGCGGAGGTCGAAGACCTGATTGACTAACACCAAAGCAACACCAAAATACCACCAAACCCCCGACCAAAAGGCCGAGGACCAGCACGCTCCGCAAATTCCAGAATTTTGGGTTGTCGGGTAGAGTACTTCTAGGATTTTCAAAAATTCAGCCTTGAAGGCATTTTGTCTTGCCTTCTTTTTCAGTCATTAGTCCTAATCTGAGTTTTAGATCGCGTCTAGGCCTTCATTCACCTCCATTCCTTGCTGCTATCTTGTGTCACTTGTTGACTAGTCAAGAACGTACCTTGCGGTGACGCCTAATTTGTTCAACCCGAGCAACTAGCAAGCCAAGGAATTGCTTGGTGAGACTATTAGAGAGTGATACACTTGAGTGAAACACAAGCGTGAGTGACCTATACATTGTACCAAAAAAAAAAAAGAAGGAGAGAAGAGGTCGTTTGCTTATTTTCTTTTGCAGGTTTACCTAAGCATGTCTAGTGGAGTTGGTGACCAAACAATGGACTTTAAACTACACATGGTGGCCATGATGGAAGAATTCAAGCAGAGTTTGGATGAAGCTTTCGAGCCTCTTCATAGACGCCTTGACCGAATGGTGAATAAGGATGTCAAGAGGAGGGGTTCCCCACAATTTCATCCTGACGTCCAACCTACCTCTTCAAAGTCATTATATTCAAGGAGAATGGAGGAGGTTCATTCGACAACAAAGCATGCAAATACTTTATCCATAGATGAAGGAGTTAGTTGAGTGCAGGAGACATGTCAACAACTCTCCTCCAACAAAAACTTGAAAAAGAGCGAGTTGAGTATGGTGGTGAGAGTGCACTTGAGGTAAAAGTTGAGGAATGTGAGATTGAAAAAGAGGTAAAAAAATCTGAGGAGATGAGTGAAGCATCAAGTGAGCTGATTGTGCATGGGAAGGCGAGTGTTTATAGTTTTCCTAACGAACTTAACTTTTGCCTTGTTTAGTGTTTCTGCTTTTGTACAGATTGAGCGAAGTCGAGTGAAGTTAGTCATGCAATGTTCCATTCCAAAGTTGCTTGTACAATTCACTAGCTTCCATGGAGTTTGTCTTCTAGGAGATAGATCTATTTGGTATCACTTCATGGAACAACCCGAATCTGTCCGCACCAATGGAGAATTAATTCGAACTCCATATTTCTATTCTTGTTTGTTACCCACGGTTCATTCATCATCTTTACCTTCTTTTGAGCATTATTTCCATCCTCACACATGTATTTCCTATGCAGATTTTGAAGGAAAATGTAAAGAGCCATCAATGCAGTCTCAAGTTGAATCGATTGATGGAAGGAATCACGTGTCACGGGGAGTTTTTGCATTTAACTCTTATTCTACACCTTCTTACCACTTAATTAATGACGTTCCATTGCTTATGTATCCAATTTCTGGTTCAAAACAAGCTGAGACTCATTTTGTTTTTGTAGGTTGTAAGGCTGCTCGAAATTTTCCAGCTTTGATTAAAGAGTTGCAACCTGGTTTCATGCTTGTGCCAGCTGCTTGTAATCTTCCATGCATATTCATACATCCAAAAGCTGGTCACCATGAGATCATTTTATCAACTCAAACTGGCGCAAATTCAAGTGACTCGTCTGGAGTGTGACCTTCACTTCATTGCTGCCACTTATGTTGGGTGATGCAGACAAGTGTGTCAATCAAGACCCGAATGTTGTTTTTACCTCACTGGTTCATCCTTCCACGGAAGCGCAACATGAATGGCTCATTGTTCTATCTCCAGATGGGCAAGTAGTGCCAAATCAGCAACAACTAGGGTCGAATTATACTACCTTGCACAATCAGATTCAAGATTTTTCTAAGCTGAATGAGAGTCATCATGAAGATCCCTATCTAGTGCATGTGAAACGTAAGTTGTCAAGTAGTATTAACCCTACATATACTAATTGTGTGATTTGTTTTATGGGTTTGAATTTGACATGCAAACGACCAAGGGTTGATGAGAGAGTTTTGGAGTGCTACATGGAATTTTCACAAGCTTTATACAAGGTGTTTCTTGTCTTGGAGAATGTCCTTGTTCAAGAGCATCATGAGGTTGTCCAAGCGACATGTGACGTGGCTGGTGCTCATTCATCTCGCTCCCACATTGCATGGAGTACCACTTTTTCCCAAGATTTAAGGACAAATCCTTTTCAAGAGGAGGGGAATGATACGAATGAGCAAGCCTCAAAGGGAGGATTGGGCCTCGATTAAGTAGCTCTTGTTGAGCTTAGCTTCGGCCATGTGGGCCTTAGGTCCAATAGTACTTTAGCTAGTCATTAAGCTAGTTAATTAGTAGGTTAGCTTTCGGCCAAGAGAGACCCAATGGGCTGGCCGATTTTCCCTTCATGCTTTCCAAGCTTTATTAGGTTTAGTCAAGGCTATAAATAGCCCTAAAGCTGATGGTACATTTAGTTTTTGCGATGTTATTAATAAAATTCCAGAATTTCGTCTTCCATTAAGCCAAATTCCTCTAGCTTGTGAAAGCTAAGTTGAACATCCTAGTGTGGTTCCTAGGTTGTTTATTGACTTATCAATCAAGCAAACACACTTGATTGTGGCATCCTCTGCCGTTGAATTCGTTCTTGAGTGGTCCGAGTTTGGGTTCAACTCCGTCGATTCCGTAACGTGTCCTCTAAGATCCTAAGTTGCTTCCGCGACCGGGCAGCGAGACCCTCGACAGCTCAGCGGAGGTCGAAGACCTGATTGACTAACACCAAAGCAACACCAAAATACCACCAAACCCCCGACCAAAAGGCCGAGGACCAGCACGCTCCGCAAATTCCAGAATTTTGGGTTGTCGGGTAGAGTACTTCTAGGATTTTCAAAAATTCAGCCTTGAAGGCATTTTGTCTTGCCTTCTTTTTCAGTCATTAGTCCTAATCTGAGTTTTAGATCGCGTCTAGGCCTTCATTCACCTCCATTCCTTGCTGCTATCTTGTGTCACTTGTTGACTAGTCAAGAACGTACCTTGCGGTGACGCCTAATTTGTTCAACCCGAGCAACTAGCAAGCCAAGGAATTGCTTGGTGAGACTATTAGAGAGTGATACACTTGAGTGAAACACAAGCGTGAGTGACCTATACATTGTACCAAAAAAAAAAAAGAAGGAGAGAAGAGGTCGTTTGCTTATTTTCTTTTGCAGGTTTACCTAAGCATGTCTAGTGGAGTTGGTGACCAAACAATGGACTTTAAACTACACATGGTGGCCATGATGGAAGAATTCAAGCAGAGTTTGGATGAAGCTTTCGAGCCTCTTCATAGACGCCTTGACCGAATGGTGAATAAGGATGTCAAGAGGAGGGGTTCCCCACAATTTCATCCTGACGTCCAACCTACCTCTTCAAAGTCATTATATTCAAGGAGAATGGAGGAGGTTCATTCGACAACAAAGCATGCAAATACTTTATCCATAGATGAAGGAGTTAGTTGAGTGCAGGAGACATGTCAACAACTCTCCTCCAACAAAAACTTGAAAAAGAGCGAGTTGAGTATGGTGGTGAGAGTGCACTTGAGGTAAAAGTTGAGGAATGTGAGATTGAAAAAGAGGTAAAAAAATCTGAGGAGATGAGTGAAGCATCAAGTGAGCTGATTGTGCATGGGAAGGCGAGTGTTTATAGTTTTCCTAACGAACTTAACTTTTGCCTTGTTTAGTGTTTCTGCTTTTGTACAGATTGAGCGAAGTCGAGTGAAGTTAGTCATGCAATGTTCCATTCCAAAGTTGCTTGTACAATTCACTAGCTTCCATGGAGTTTGTCTTCTAGGAGATAGATCTATTTGGTATCACTTCATGGAACAACCCGAATCTGTCCGCACCAATGGAGAATTAATTCGAACTCCATATTTCTATTCTTGTTTGTTACCCACGGTTCATTCATCATCTTTACCTTCTTTTGAGCATTATTTCCATCCTCACACATGTATTTCCTATGCAGATTTTGAAGGAAAATGTAAAGAGCCATCAATGCAGTCTCAAGTTGAATCAATTGATGGAAGGAATCACGTGTCACGGGGAGTTTTTGCATTTAACTCTTATTCTACACCTTCTTACCACTTAATTAATGACGTTCCATTGCTTATGTATCCAATTTCTGGTTCAAAACAAGCTGAGACTCATTTTGTTTTTGTAGGTTGTAAGGCTGCTCGAAATTTTCCAGCTTTGATTAAAGAGTTGCAACCTGGTTTCATGCTTGTGCCAGCTGCTTGTAATCTTCCATGCATATTCATACATCCAAAAGCTGGTCACCATGAGATCATTTTATCAACTCAAACTGGCGCAAATTCAAGTGACTCGTCTGGAGTGTGACCTTCACTTCATTGCTGCCACTTATGTTGGGTGATGCAGACAAGTGTGTCAATCAAGACCCGAATGTTGTTTTTACCTCACTGGTTCATCCTTCCACGGAAGCGCAACATGAATGGCTCATTGTTCTATCTCCAGATGGGCAAGTAGTGCCAAATCAGCAACAACTAGGGTCGAATTATACTACCTTGCACAATCAGATTCAAGATTTTTCTAAGCTGAATGAGAGTCATCATGAAGATCCCTATCTAGTGCATGTGAAACGTAAGTTGTCAAGTAGTATTAACCCTACATATACTAATTGTGTGATTTGTTTTATGGGTTTGAATTTGACATGCAAACGACCAAGGGTTGATGAGAGAGTTTTGGAGTGCTACATGGAATTTTCACAAGCTTTATACAAGGTGTTTCTTGTCTTGGAGAATGTCCTTGTTCAAGAGCATCATGAGGTTGTCCAAGCGACATGTGACGTGGCTGGTGCTCATTCATCTCGCTCCCACATTGCATGGAGTACCACTTTTTCCCAAGATTTAAGGACAAATCCTTTTCAAGAGGAGGGGAATGATACGAATGAGCAAGCCTCAAAGGGAGGATTGGGCCTCGATTAAGTAGCTCTTGTTGAGCTTAGCTTCGGCCATGTGGGCCTTAGGTCCAATAGTACTTTAGCTAGTCATTAAGCTAGTTAATTAGTAGGTTAGCTTTCGGCCAAGAGAGACCCAATGGGCTGGCCGATTTTCCCTTCATGCTTTCCAAGCTTTATTAGGTTTAGTCAAGGCTATAAATAGCCCTAAAGCTGATGGTACATTTAGTTTTTGCGATGTTATTAATAAAATTCCAGAATTTCGTCTTCCATTAAGCCAAATTCCTCTAGCTTGTGAAAGCTAAGTTGAACATCCTAGTGTGGTTCCTAGGTTGTTTATTGACTTATCAATCAAGCAAACACACTTGATTGTGGCATCCTCTGCCGTTGAATTCGTTCTTGAGTGGTCCGAGTTTGGGTTCAACTCCGTCGATTCCGTAACGTGTCCTCTAAGATCCTAAGTTGCTTCCGCGACCGGGCAGCGAGACCCTCGACAGCTCAGCGGAGGTCGAAGACCTGATTGACTAACACCAAAGCAACACCAAAATACCACCAAACCCCCGACCAAAAGGCCGAGGACCAGCACGCTCCGCAAATTCCAGAATTTTGGGTTGTCGGGTAGAGTACTTCTAGGATTTTCAAAAATTCAGCCTTGAAGGCATTTTGTCTTGCCTTCTTTTTCAGTCATTAGTCCTAATCTGAGTTTTAGATCGCGTCTAGGCCTTCATTCACCTCCATTCCTTGCTGCTATCTTGTGTCACTTGTTGACTAGTCAAGAACGTACCTTGCGGTGACGCCTAATTTGTTCAACCCGAGCAACTAGCAAGCCAAGGAATTGCTTGGTGAGACTATTAGAGAGTGATACACTTGAGTGAAACACAAGCGTGAGTGACCTATACATTGTACCAAAAAAAAAAAAGAAGGAGAGAAGAGGTCGTTTGCTTATTTTCTTTTGCAGGTTTACCTAAGCATGTCTAGTGGAGTTGGTGACCAAACAATGGACTTTAAACTACACATGGTGGCCATGATGGAAGAATTCAAGCAGAGTTTGGATGAAGCTTTCGAGCCTCTTCATAGACGCCTTGACCGAATGGTGAATAAGGATGTCAAGAGGAGGGGTTCCCCACAATTTCATCCTGACGTCCAACCTACCTCTTCAAAGTCATTATATTCAAGGAGAATGGAGGAGGTTCATTCGACAACAAAGCATGCAAATACTTTATCCATAGATGAAGGAGTTAGTTGAGTGCAGGAGACATGTCAACAACTCTCCTCCAACAAAAACTTGAAAAAGAGCGAGTTGAGTATGGTGGTGAGAGTGCACTTGAGGTAAAAGTTGAGGAATGTGAGATTGAAAAAGAGGTAAAAAAATCTGAGGAGATGAGTGAAGCATCAAGTGAGCTGATTGTGCATGGGAAGGCGAGTGTTTATAGTTTTCCTAACGAACTTAACTTTTGCCTTGTTTAGTGTTTCTGCTTTTGTACAGATTGAGCGAAGTCGAGTGAAGTTAGTCATGCAATGTTCCATTCCAAAGTTGCTTGTACAATTCACTAGCTTCCATGGAGTTTGTCTTCTAGGAGATAGATCTATTTGGTATCACTTCATGGAACAACCCGAATCTGTCCGCACCAATGGAGAATTAATTCGAACTCCATATTTCTATTCTTGTTTGTTACCCACGGTTCATTCATCATCTTTACCTTCTTTTGAGCATTATTTCCATCCTCACACATGTATTTCCTATGCAGATTTTGAAGGAAAATGTAAAGAGCCATCAATGCAGTCTCAAGTTGAATCGATTGATGGAAGGAATCACGTGTCACGGGGAGTTTTTCCATTTAACTCTTATTCTACACCTTCTTACCACTTAATTAATGACGTTCCATTGCTTATGTATCCAACTTCTGGTTCAAAACAAGCTGAGACTCATTTTGTTTTTGTAGGTTATAAGGCTGCTCGAAATTTTCCAGCTTTGATTAAAGAGTTGCAACCTGGTTTCATGCTTGTGCCAGCTGCTTGTAATCTTCCATGCATATTCATACATCCAAAAGATGGTCACCATGAGATCATTTTATCAACTCAAACTGGCGCAAATTCAAGTGACTCGTCTGGAGTGTGACCTTCACTTCATTGCTGCCACTTATGTTGGGTGATGCAGACAAGTGTGTCAATCAAGACCCGAATGTTGTTTTTACCTCACTGGTTCATCCTTCCACGGAAGCGCAACATGAATGGCTCATTGTTCTATCTCCAGATGGGCAAGTAGTGCCAAATCAGCAACAACTAGGGTCGAATTATACTACCTTGCACAATCAGATTCAAGATTTTTCTAAGCTGAATGAGAGTCATCATGAAGATCCCTATCTAGTGCATGTGAAACGTAAGTTGTCAAGTAGTATTAACCCTACATATACTAATTGTGTGATTTGTTTTATGGGTTTGAATTTGACATGCAAACGACCAAGGGTTGATGAGAGAGTTTTGGAGTGCTACATGGAATTTTCACAAGCTTTATACAAGGTGTTTCTTGTCTTGGAGAATGTCCTTGTTCAAGAGCATCATGAGGTTGTCCAAGCGACATGTGACGTGGCTGGTGCTCATTCATCTCGCTCCCACATTGCATGGAGTACCACTTTTTCCCAAGATTTAAGGACAAATCCTTTTCAAGAGGAGGGGAATGATACGAATGAGCAAGCCTCAAAGGGAGGATTGGGCCTCGATTAAGTAGCTCTTGTTGAGCTTAGCTTCGGCCATGTGGGCCTTAGGTCCAATAGTACTTTAGCTAGTCATTAAGCTAGTTAATTAGTAGGTTAGCTTTCGGCCAAGAGAGACCCAATGGGCTGGCCGATTTTCCCTTCATGCTTTCCAAGCTTTATTAGGTTTAGTCAAGGCTATAAATAGCCCTAAAGCTGATGGTACATTTAGTTTTTGCGATGTTATTAATAAAATTCCAGAATTTCGTCTTCCATTAAGCCAAATTCCTCTAGCTTGTGAAAGCTAAGTTGAACATCCTAGTGTGGTTCCTAGGTTGTTTATTGACTTATCAATCAAGCAAACACACTTGATTGTGGCATCCTCTGCCGTTGAATTCGTTCTTGAGTGGTCCGAGTTTGGGTTCAACTCCGTCGATTCCGTAACGTGTCCTCTAAGATCCTAAGTTGCTTCCGCGACCGGGCAGCGAGACCCTCGACAGCTCAGCGGAGGTCGAAGACCTGATTGACTAACACCAAAGCAACACCAAAATACCACCAAACCCCCGACCAAAAGGCCGAGGACCAGCACGCTCCGCAAATTCCAGAATTTTGGGTTGTCGGGTAGAGTACTTCTAGGATTTTCAAAAATTCAGCCTTGAAGGCATTTTGTCTTGCCTTCTTTTTCAGTCATTAGTCCTAATCTGAGTTTTAGATCGCGTCTAGGCCTTCATTCACCTCCATTCCTTGCTGCTATCTTGTGTCACTTGTTGACTAGTCAAGAACGTACCTTGCGGTGACGCCTAATTTGTTCAACCCGAGCAACTAGCAAGCCAAGGAATTGCTTGGTGAGACTATTAGAGAGTGATACACTTGAGTGAAACACAAGCGTGAGTGACCTATACATTGTACCAAAAAAAAAAAAGAAGGAGAGAAGAGGTCGTTTGCTTATTTTCTTTTGCAGGTTTACCTAAGCATGTCTAGTGGAGTTGGTGACCAAACAATGGACTTTAAACTACACATGGTGGCCATGATGGAAGAATTCAAGCAGAGTTTGGATGAAGCTTTCGAGCCTCTTCATAGACGCCTTGACCGAATGGTGAATAAGGATGTCAAGAGGAGGGGTTCCCCACAATTTCATCCTGACGTCCAACCTACCTCTTCAAAGTCATTATATTCAAGGAGAATGGAGGAGGTTCATTCGACAACAAAGCATGCAAATACTTTATCCATAGATGAAGGAGTTAGTTGAGTGCAGGAGACATGTCAACAACTCTCCTCCAACAAAAACTTGAAAAAGAGCGAGTTGAGTATGGTGGTGAGAGTGCACTTGAGGTAAAAGTTGAGGAATGTGAGATTGAAAAAGAGGTAAAAAAATCTGAGGAGATGAGTGAAGCATCAAGTGAGCTGATTGTGCATGGGAAGGCGAGTGTTTATAGTTTTCCTAATGAACTTAACTTTTGCCTTGTTTAGTGTTTCTGCTTTTGTACAGATTGAGCGAAGTCGAGTGAAGTTAGTCATGCAATGTTCCATTCCAAAGTTGCTTGTACAATTCACTAGCTTCCATGGAGTTTGTCTTCTAGGAGATAGATCTATTTGGTATCACTTCATGGAACAACCCGAATCTGTCCGCACCAATGGAGAATTAATTCGAACTCCATATTTCTATTCTTGTTTGTTACCCACGGTTCATTCATCATCTTTACCTTCTTTTGAGCATTATTTCCATCCTCACACATGTATTTCCTATGCAGATTTTGAAGGAAAATGTAAAGAGCCATCAATGCAGTCTCAAGTTGAATCGATTGATGGAAGGAATCACGTGTCACGGGGAGTTTTTCCATTTAACTCTTATTCTACACCTTCTTACCACTTAATTAATGACGTTCCATTGCTTATGTATCCAACTTCTGGTTCAAAACAAGCTGAGACTCATTTTGTTTTTGTAGGTTGTAAGGCTGCTCGAAATTTTCCAGCTTTGATTAAAGAGTTGCAACCTGGTTTCATGCTTGTGCCAGCTGCATGTAATCTTCCATGCATATTCATACATCCAAAAGCTGGTCACCATGAGATCATTTTATCAACTCAAACTGGCGCAAATTCAAGTGACTCGTCTGGAGTGTGACCTTCACTTCATTGCTGCCACTTATGTTGGGTGATGCAGACAAGTGTGTCAATCAAGACCCGAATGTTGTTTTACCTCACTGGTTCATCCTTCCACGGAAGCGCAACATGAATGGCTCATTGTTCTATCTCCAGATGGGCAAGTAGTGCCAAATCAGCAACAACTAGGGTCGAATTATACTACCTTGCACAATCAGATTCAAGATTTTTCTAAGCTGAATGAGAGTCTTCATGTAGATCCCTATCTAGTGCATGTGAAACGTAAGTTGTCAAGTAGTATTAACCCTACATATACTAATTGTGTGATTTGTTTTATGGGTTTGAATTTGACATGCAAACGACCAAGGGTTGATGAGAGAGTTTTGGAGTGCTACACGGAATTTTCACAAGCTTTATACAAGGTGTTTCTTGTCTTGGCGAATGTCCTTGTTCAAGAGCATCATGAGGTTGTCCAAGCGACATGTGACGTGGCTGGTGCTCATTCATCTCGCTCCCACATTGCATGGAGTACAACTTTCTCCCAAGATTTAAGGACAAATCCTTTTCAAGAGGAGGGGAATGATACGAATGAGCAAGCCTCAAAGGGAGGATTGGGCCTCGATTAAGTAGCTCTTGTTGAGCTTAGCTTCGGCCATGTGGGCCTTAGGTCCAATAGTACTTTAGCTAGTCATTAAGCTAGTTAATTAGTAGGTTAGCTTTCGGCCAAGAGAGACCCAATGGGCTGGCCGATTTTCCCTTCATGCTTTCCAAGCTTTATTAGGTTTAGTCAAGGCTATAAATAGCCCTAAAGCTGATGGTACATTTAGTTTTTGCGATGTTATTAATAAAATTCCAGAATTTCGTCTTCCATTAAGCCAAATTCCTCTAGCTTTTGAAAGCTAAGTTGAACATCCTAGTGTGGTTCCTAGGTTGTTTATTGACTTATCAATCAAGCAAACACACTTGATTGTGGCATCCTCTGCCGTTGAATTCGTTCTTGAGTGGTTCGAGTTTGGGTTCAACTCCGTCGATTCCGTAACGTGTCCTCTAAGATCCTAAGTTGCTTCCGCGACCGGGCAGCGAGACCCTCGACAGCTCAGCGGAGGTCGAAGACCTGATTGACTAACACCAAAATACCACCAAACCCCCGACCAAAAGGCCGAGGACCAGCACGCTCCGCAAATTCCAGAATTTTGGGTTGTCAGGTAGAGTACTTCTAGGATTTTCAAAAATTCAGCCTTGAAGGCATTTTGTCTTGCCTTCTTTTTCAGTCATTAGTCCTAATCTAAGTTTTAGATCGCGTCTAGGCCTTCATTCACCTCCATTCCTTGCTGCTATCTTGTGTCACTTGTTGACTAGTCAAGAACGTACCTTGCGGTGACGCCTAATTTGTTCAACCCGAGCAACTAGCAAGCCAAGGAATTGCTTTGTGAGACTATTAGAGAGTGATACACTTGAGTGAAACACAAGCGTGAGTGACCTATACATTGTACCAAAAAAAAAAGAAGGAGAGAAGAGGTCGTTTGCTTATTTTCTTTTGCAGGTTTACCTAAGCATGTCTAGTGGAGTTGGTGACCAAACAATGGACTTTAAACTACACGTGGTGGCCATGATGGAAGAATTCAAGCAGAGTTTGGATGAAGCTTTCGAGCCTCTTCATAGACGCCTTGACCGAATGGTGAATAAGAATGTCAAGAGGAGGGGTTCGCCACAATTTCATCCTGACGTCCAACCTACCTCTTCAAAGTCATTATATTCAAGGAGAAGGGAGGAGGTTCATTCGACAACAAAGCATGCAAATACTTTATCCATAGATGAAGGAGTTAGTTGAGTGCAGGAGACATGTCAACAACTCTCCTCCAACAAAAACTTGAAAAAGAGCGAGTTGAGTATGGTGGTGAGAGTGCACTTGAGGTAAAAGTTGAGGAATGTGAGATTGAAAAAGAGGTAAAAAAATCTGAGGAGATGAGTGAAGCATCAAGTGAGCTGATTGTGCATGGGAAGGCGAGTGTTTATAGTTTTCCTAACGAACTTAACTTTGCCTTGTTTAGTGTTTCTGCTTTTGTACAGATTGAGCGAAGTCGAGTGAAGTTAGTCATGCAATGTTCCATTCCAAAGTTGCTTGTACAATTCACTAGCTTCCATGGAGCTTGTCTTCTAGGAGATAGATCTATTTGGTATCACTTCATGGAACAACCCGAATCTGTCCGCACCAATGGAGAATTAATTCGAACTCCATATTTCTATTCTTGTTTGTTACCCACGGTTCATTCATCATCTTTACCTTCTTTTGAGCATTATTTCCATCCTCACACATGTATTTCCTATGCAGATTTTGAAGGAAAATGTAAAGAGCCATCAATGCAGTCTCAAGTTGAATCGATTGATGGAAGGAATCACGTGTCACGGGGAGTTTTTGCATTTAACTCTTATTCTACACCTTCTTACCACTTAATTAATGACGTTCCATTGCTTATGTATCCAATTTCTGGTTCAAAACAAGCTGAGACTCATTTTGTTTTTGTAGGTTGTAAGGCTGCTCGAAATTTTCCAGCTTTGATTAAAGAGTTGCAACCTGGTTTCATGCTTGTGCCAGCTGCTTGTAATCTTCCATGCATATTCATACATCCAAAAGCTGGTCACCATGAGATCATTTTATCAACTCAAACTGGCGCAAATTCAAGTGACTCGTCTGGAGTGTGACCTTCACTTCATTGCTGCCACTTATGTTGGGTGATGCAGACAAGTGTGTCAATCAAGACCCGAATGTTGTTTTTACCTCACTGGTTCATCCTTCCACGGAAGCGCAACATGAATGGCTCATTGTTCTATCTCCAGATGGGCAAGTAGTGCCAAATCAGCAACAACTAGGGTCGAATTATACTACCTTGCACAATCAGATTCAAGATTTTTCTAAGCTGAATGAGAGTCATCATGAAGATCCCTATCTAGTGCATGTGAAACGTAAGTTGTCAAGTAGTATTAACCCTACATATACTAATTGTGTGATTTGTTTTATGGGTTTGAATTTGACATGCAAACGACCAAGGGTTGATGAGAGAGTTTTGGAGTGCTACATGGAATTTTCACAAGCTTTATACAAGGTGTTTCTTGTCTTGGCGAATGTCCTTGTTCAAGAGCATCATGAGGTTGTCCAAGCGACATGTGACGTGGCTGGTGCTCATTCATCTCGCTCCCACATTGCATGGAGTACCACTTTTTCCCAAGATTTAAGGACAAATCCTTTTCAAGAGGAGGGGAATGATACGAATGAGCAAGCCTCGAAGGGAGGATTGGGCCTCGATTAAGTAGCTCTTGTTGAGCTTAGCTTCGGCCATGTGGGCCTTAGGTCCAATAGTACTTTAGCTAGTCATTAAGCTAGTTAATTAGTAGGTTAGCTTTCGGCCAAGAGAGACCCAATGGGCTGGCCGATTTTCCCTTCATGCTTTCCAAGCTTTATTAGGTTTAGTCAAGGCTATAAATAGCCCTAAAGCTGATGGTACATTTAGTTTTTGCGATGCTATTAATAAAATTCCAGAATTTCGTCTTCCATTAAGCCAAATTCCTCTAGCTTGTGAAAGCTAAGTTGAACATCCTAGTGTGGTTCCTAGGTTGTTTATTGACTTATCAATCAAGCAAACACACTTGATTGTGGCATCCTCTGCCGTTGAATTCGTTCTTGAGTGGTCCGAGTTTGGGTTCAACTCCGTCGATTCCGTAACGTGTCCTCTAAGATCCTAAGTTGCTTCCGCGACCGGGCAGCGAGACCCTCGACAGCTCAGCGGAGGTCGAAGACCTGATTGACTAACACCAAAGCAACACCAAAATACCACCAAACCCCCGACCAAAAGGCCGAGGACCAGCACGCTCCGCAAATTCCAGAATTTTGGGTTGTCGGGTAGAGTACTTCTAGGATTTTCAAAAATTCAGCCTTGAAGGCATTTTGTCTTGCCTTCTTTTTCAGTCATTAGTCCTAATCTGAGTTTTAGATCGCGTCTAGGCCTTCATTCACCTCCATTCCTTGCTGCTATCTTGTGTCACTTGTTGACTAGTCAAGAACGTACCTTGCGGTGACGCCTAATTTGTTCAACCCGAGCAACTAGCAAGCCAAGGAATTGCTTGGTGAGACTATTAGAGAGTGATACACTTGAGTGAAACACAAGCGTGAGTGACCTATACATTGTACCAAAAAAAAAAAAGAAGGAGAGAAGAGGTCGTTTGCTTATTTTCTTTTGCAGGTTTACCTAAGCATGTCTAGTGGAGTTGGTGACCAAACAATGGACTTTAAACTACACATGGTGGCCATGATGGAAGAATTCAAGCAGAGTTTGGATGAAGCTTTCGAGCCTCTTCATAGACGCCTTGACCGAATGGTGAATAAGGATGTCAAGAGGAGGGGTTCCCCACAATTTCATCCTGACGTCCAACCTACCTCTTCAAAGTCATTATATTCAAGGAGAATGGAGGAGGTTCATTCGACAACAAAGCATGCAAATACTTTATCCATAGATGAAGGAGTTAGTTGAGTGCAGGAGACATGTCAACAACTCTCCTCCAACAAAAACTTGAAAAAGAGCGAGTTGAGTATGGTGGTGAGAGTGCACTTGAGGTAAAAGTTGAGGAATGTGAGATTGAAAAAGAGGTAAAAAAATCTGAGGAGATGAGTGAAGCATCAAGTGAGCTGATTGTGCATGGGAAGGCGAGTGTTTATAGTTTTCCTAACGAACTTAACTTTTGCCTTGTTTAGTGTTTCTGCTTTTGTACAGATTGAGCGAAGTCGAGTGAAGTTAGTCATGCAATGTTCCATTCCAAAGTTGCTTGTACAATTCACTAGCTTCCATGGAGTTTGTCTTCTAGGAGATAGATCTATTTGGTATCACTTCATGGAACAACCCGAATCTGTCCGCACCAATGGAGAATTAATTCGAACTCCATATTTCTATTCTTGTTTGTTACCCACGGTTCATTCATCATCTTTACCTTCTTTTGAGCATTATTTCCATCCTCACACATGTATTTCCTATGCAGATTTTGAAGGAAAATGTAAAGAGCCATCAATGCAGTCTCAAGTTGAATCGATTGATGGAAGGAATCACGTGTCACGGGGAGTTTTTCCATTTAACTCTTATTCTACACCTTCTTACCACTTAATTAATGACGTTCCATTGCTTATGTATCCAACTTCTGGTTCAAAACAAGCTGAGACTCATTTTGTTTTTGTAGGTTATAAGGCTGCTCGAAATTTTCCAGCTTTGATTAAAGAGTTGCAACCTGGTTTCATGCTTGTGCCAGCTGCTTGTAATCTTCCATGCATATTCATACATCCAAAAGATGGTCACCATGAGATCATTTTATCAACTCAAACTGGCGCAAATTCAAGTGACTCGTCTGGAGTGTGACCTTCACTTCATTGCTGCCACTTATGTTGGGTGATGCAGACAAGTGTGTCAATCAAGACCCGAATGTTGTTTTTACCTCACTGGTTCATCCTTCCACGGAAGCGCAACATGAATGGCTCATTGTTCTATCTCCAGATGGGCAAGTAGTGCCAAATCAGCAACAACTAGGGTCGAATTATACTACCTTGCACAATCAGATTCAAGATTTTTCTAAGCTGAATGAGAGTCATCATGAAGATCCCTATCTAGTGCATGTGAAACGTAAGTTGTCAAGTAGTATTAACCCTACATATACTAATTGTGTGATTTGTTTTATGGGTTTGAATTTGACATGCAAACGACCAAGGGTTGATGAGAGAGTTTTGGAGTGCTACATGGAATTTTCACAAGCTTTATACAAGGTGTTTCTTGTCTTGGAGAATGTCCTTGTTCAAGAGCATCATGAGGTTGTCCAAGCGACATGTGACGTGGCTGGTGCTCATTCATCTCGCTCCCACATTGCATGGAGTACCACTTTTTCCCAAGATTTAAGGACAAATCCTTTTCAAGAGGAGGGGAATGATACGAATGAGCAAGCCTCAAAGGGAGGATTGGGCCTCGATTAAGTAGCTCTTGTTGAGCTTAGCTTCGGCCATGTGGGCCTTAGGTCCAATAGTACTTTAGCTAGTCATTAAGCTAGTTAATTAGTAGGTTAGCTTTCGGCCAAGAGAGACCCAATGGGCTGGCCGATTTTCCCTTCATGCTTTCCAAGCTTTATTAGGTTTAGTCAAGGCTATAAATAGCCCTAAAGCTGATGGTACATTTAGTTTTTGCGATGTTATTAATAAAATTCCAGAATTTCGTCTTCCATTAAGCCAAATTCCTCTAGCTTGTGAAAGCTAAGTTGAACATCCTAGTGTGGTTCCTAGGTTGTTTATTGACTTATCAATCAAGCAAACACACTTGATTGTGGCATCCTCTGCCGTTGAATTCGTTCTTGAGTGGTCCGAGTTTGGGTTCAACTCCGTCGATTCCGTAACGTGTCCTCTAAGATCCTAAGTTGCTTCCGCGACCGGGCAGCGAGACCCTCGACAGCTCAGCGGAGGTCGAAGACCTGATTGACTAACACCAAAGCAACACCAAAATACCACCAAACCCCCGACCAAAAGGCCGAGGACCAGCACGCTCCGCAAATTCCAGAATTTTGGGTTGTCGGGTAGAGTACATCTAGGATTTTCAAAAATTCAGCCTTGAAGGCATTTTGTCTTGCCTTCTTTTTCAGTCATTAGTCCTAATCTGAGTTTTAGATCGCGTCTAGGCCTTCATTCACCTCCATTCCTTGCTGCTATCTTGTGTCACTTGTTGACTAGTCAAGAACGTACCTTGCGGTGACGCCTAATTTGTTCAACCCGAGCAACTAGCAAGCCAAGGAATTGCTTGGTGAGACTATTAGAGAGTGATACACTTGAGTGAAACACAAGCGTGAGTGACCTATACATTGTACCAAAAAAAAAAAAGAAGGAGAGAAGAGGTCGTTTGCTTATTTTCTTTTGCAGGTTTACCTAAGCATGTCTAGTGGAGTTGGTGACCAAACAATGGACTTTAAACTACACATGGTGGCCATGATGGAAGAATTCAAGCAGAGTTTGGATGAAGCTTTCGAGCCTCTTCATAGACGCCTTGACCGAATGGTGAATAAGGATGTCAAGAGGAGGGGTTCCCCACAATTTCATCCTGACGTCCAACCTACCTCTTCAAAGTCATTATATTCAAGGAGAATGGAGGAGGTTCATTCGACAACAAAGCATGCAAATACTTTATCCATAGATGAAGGAGTTAGTTGAGTGCAGGAGACATGTCAACAACTCTCCTCCAACAAAAACTTGAAAAAGAGCGAGTTGAGTATGGTGGTGAGAGTGCACTTGAGGTAAAAGTTGAGGAATGTGAGATTGAAAAAGAGGTAAAAAAATCTGAGGAGATGAGTGAAGCATCAAGTGAGCTGATTGTGCATGGGAAGGCGAGTGTTTATAGTTTTCCTAATGAACTTAACTTTTGCCTTGTTTAGTGTTTCTGCTTTTGTACAGATTGAGCGAAGTCGAGTGAAGTTAGTCATGCAATGTTCCATTCCAAAGTTGCTTGTACAATTCACTAGCTTCCATGGAGTTTGTCTTCTAGGAGATAGATCTATTTGGTATCACTTCATGGAACAACCCGAATCTGTCCGCACCAATGGAGAATTAATTCGAACTCCATATTTCTATTCTTGTTTGTTACCCACGGTTCATTCATCATCTTTACCTTCTTTTGAGCATTATTTCCATCCTCACACATGTATTTCCTATGCAGATTTTGAAGGAAAATGTAAAGAGCCATCAATGCAGTCTCAAGTTGAATCGATTGATGGAAGGAATCACGTGTCACGGGGAGTTTTTCCATTTAACTCTTATTCTACACCTTCTTACCACTTAATTAATGACGTTCCATTGCTTATGTATCCAACTTCTGGTTCAAAACAAGCTGAGACTCATTTTGTTTTTGTAGGTTGTAAGGCTGCTCGAAATTTTCCAGCTTTGATTAAAGAGTTGCAACCTGGTTTCATGCTTGTGCCAGCTGCATGTAATCTTCCATGCATATTCATACATCCAAAAGCTGGTCACCATGAGATCATTTTATCAACTCAAACTGGCGCAAATTCAAGTGACTCGTCTGGAGTGTGACCTTCACTTCATTGCTGCCACTTATGTTGGGTGATGCAGACAAGTGTGTCAATCAAGACCCGAATGTTGTTTTACCTCACTGGTTCATCCTTCCACGGAAGCGCAACATGAATGGCTCATTGTTCTATCTCCAGATGGGCAAGTAGTGCCAAATCAGCAACAACTAGGGTCGAATTATACTACCTTGCACAATCAGATTCAAGATTTTTCTAAGCTGAATGAGAGTCTTCATGTAGATCCCTATCTAGTGCATGTGAAACGTAAGTTGTCAAGTAGTATTAACCCTACATATACTAATTGTGTGATTTGTTTTATGGGTTTGAATTTGACATGCAAACGACCAAGGGTTGATGAGAGAGTTTTGGAGTGCTACACGGAATTTTCACAAGCTTTATACAAGGTGTTTCTTGTCTTGGCGAATGTCCTTGTTCAAGAGCATCATGAGGTTGTCCAAGCGACATGTGACGTGGCTGGTGCTCATTCATC
Organism: Coffea arabica; assembly: GCF_036785885.1. Lineage (NCBI taxonomy): Eukaryota > Viridiplantae > Streptophyta > Magnoliopsida > Gentianales > Rubiaceae > Coffea > Coffea arabica. The sequence continues at coordinate 32,756,083 of NC_092323.1, read as the reverse complement.
TCGCTCCCACATTGCATGGAGTACAACTTTCTCCCAAGATTTAAGGACAAATCCTTTTCAAGAGGAGGGGAATGATACGAATGAGCAAGCCTCAAAGGGAGGATTGGGCCTCGATTAAGTAGCTCTTGTTGAGCTTAGCTTCGGCCATGTGGGCCTTAGGTCCAATAGTACTTTAGCTAGTCATTAAGCTAGTTAATTAGTAGGTTAGCTTTCGGCCAAGAGAGACCCAATGGGCTGGCCGATTTTCCCTTCATGCTTTCCAAGCTTTATTAGGTTTAGTCAAGGCTATAAATAGCCCTAAAGCTGATGGTACATTTAGTTTTTGCGATGTTATTAATAAAATTCCAGAATTTCGTCTTCCATTAAGCCAAATTCCTCTAGCTTTTGAAAGCTAAGTTGAACATCCTAGTGTGGTTCCTAGGTTGTTTATTGACTTATCAATCAAGCAAACACACTTGATTGTGGCATCCTCTGCCGTTGAATTCGTTCTTGAGTGGTTCGAGTTTGGGTTCAACTCCGTCGATTCCGTAACGTGTCCTCTAAGATCCTAAGTTGCTTCCGCGACCGGGCAGCGAGACCCTCGACAGCTCAGCGGAGGTCGAAGACCTGATTGACTAACACCAAAATACCACCAAACCCCCGACCAAAAGGCCGAGGACCAGCACGCTCCGCAAATTCCAGAATTTTGGGTTGTCAGGTAGAGTACTTCTAGGATTTTCAAAAATTCAGCCTTGAAGGCATTTTGTCTTGCCTTCTTTTTCAGTCATTAGTCCTAATCTAAGTTTTAGATCGCGTCTAGGCCTTCATTCACCTCCATTCCTTGCTGCTATCTTGTGTCACTTGTTGACTAGTCAAGAACGTACCTTGCGGTGACGCCTAATTTGTTCAACCCGAGCAACTAGCAAGCCAAGGAATTGCTTGGTGAGACTATTAGAGAGTGATACACTTGAGTGAAACACAAGCGTGAGTGACCTATACATTGTACCAAAAAAAAAAGAAGGAGAGAAGAGGTCGTTTGCTTATTTTCTTTTGCAGGTTTACCTAAGCATGTCTAGTGGAGTTGGTGACCAAACAATGGACTTTAAACTACACGTGGTGGCCATGATGGAAGAATTCAAGCAGAGTTTGGATGAAGCTTTCGAGCCTCTTCATAGACGCCTTGACCGAATGGTGAATAAGAATGTCAAGAGGAGGGGTTCGCCACAATTTCATCCTGACGTCCAACCTACCTCTTCAAAGTCATTATATTCAAGGAGAAGGGAGGAGGTTCATTCGACAACAAAGCATGCAAATGCTTTATCCATAGATGAAGGAGTTAGTTGAGTGCAGGAGACATGTCAACAACTCTCCTCCAACAAAAACTTGAAAAAGAGCGAGTTGAGTATGGTGGTGAGAGTGCACTTGAGGTAAAAGTTGAGGAATGTGAGATTGAAAAAGAGGTAAAAAAATCTGAGGAGATGAGTGAAGCATCAAGTGAGCTGATTGTGCATGGGAAGGCGAGTGTTTATAGTTTTCCTAACGAACTTAACTTTGCCTTGTTTAGTGTTTCTGCTTTTGTACAGATTGAGCGAAGTCGAGTGAAGTTAGTCATGCAATGTTCCATTCCAAAGTTGCTTGTACAATTCACTAGCTTCCATGGAGCTTGTCTTCTAGGAGATAGATCTATTTGGTATCACTTCATGGAACAACCCGAATCTGTCCGCACCAATGGAGAATTAATTCGAACTCCATATTTCTATTCTTGTTTGTTACCCACGGTTCATTCATCATCTTTACCTTCTTTTGAGCATTATTTCCATCCTCACACATGTATTTCCTATGCAGATTTTGAAGGAAAATGTAAAGAGCCATCAATGCAGTCTCAAGTTGAATCGATTGATGGAAGGAATCACGTGTCACGGGGAGTTTTTGCATTTAACTCTTATTCTACACCTTCTTACCACTTAATTAATGACGTTCCATTGCTTATGTATCCAATTTCTGGTTCAAAACAAGCTGAGACTCATTTTGTTTTTGTAGGTTGTAAGGCTGCTCGAAATTTTCCAGCTTTGATTAAAGAGTTGCAACCTGGTTTCATGCTTGTGCCAGCTGCTTGTAATCTTCCATGCATATTCATACATCCAAAAGCTGGTCACCATGAGATCATTTTATCAACTCAAACTGGCGCAAATTCAAGTGACTCGTCTGGAGTGTGACCTTCACTTCATTGCTGCCACTTATGTTGGGTGATGCAGACAAGTGTGTCAATCAAGACCCGAATGTTGTTTTTACCTCACTGGTTCATCCTTCCACGGAAGCGCAACATGAATGGCTCATTGTTCTATCTCCAGATGGGCAAGTAGTGCCAAATCAGCAACAACTAGGGTCGAATTATACTACCTTGCACAATCAGATTCAAGATTTTTCTAAGCTGAATGAGAGTCATCATGAAGATCCCTATCTAGTGCATGTGAAACGTAAGTTGTCAAGTAGTATTAACCCTACATATACTAATTGTGTGATTTGTTTTATGGGTTTGAATTTGACATGCAAACGACCAAGGGTTGATGAGAGAGTTTTGGAGTGCTACATGGAATTTTCACAAGCTTTATACAAGGTGTTTCTTGTCTTGGCGAATGTCCTTGTTCAAGAGCATCATGAGGTTGTCCAAGCGACATGTGACGTGGCTGGTGCTCATTCATCTCGCTCCCACATTGCATGGAGTACCACTTTTTCCCAAGATTTAAGGACAAATCCTTTTCAAGAGGAGGGGAATGATACGAATGAGCAAGCCTCGAAGGGAGGATTGGGCCTCGATTAAGTAGCTCTTGTTGAGCTTAGCTTCGGCCATGTGGGCCTTAGGTCCAATAGTACTTTAGCTAGTCATTAAGCTAGTTAATTAGTAGGTTAGCTTTCGGCCAAGAGAGACCCAATGGGCTGGCCGATTTTCCCTTCATGCTTTCCAAGCTTTATTAGGTTTAGTCAAGGCTATAAATAGCCCTAAAGCTGATGGTACATTTAGTTTTTGCGATGCTATTAATAAAATTCCAGAATTTCGTCTTCCATTAAGCCAAATTCCTCTAGCTTGTGAAAGCTAAGTTGAACATCCTAGTGTGGTTCCTAGGTTGTTTATTGACTTATCAATCAAGCAAACACACTTGATTGTGGCATCCTCTGTCGTTGAATTCGTTCTTGAGTGGTCTGAGTTTGGGTTCAACTCCGTCGATTCCGTAACGTGTCCTCTAAGATCCTAAGTTGCTTCCGCGACTGGGCAGCGAGACCCTCGACAGCTCAGCGGAGGTCGAAGACCTGATTGACTAACACCAAAGCAACACCAAAATACCACCAAACCCCCGACCAAAAGGCCGAGGACCAGCACGCTCCGCAAATTCCAGAATTTTGGGTTGTCGGGTAGAGTACTTCTAGGATTTTCAAAAATTCAGCCTTGAAGGCATTTTGTCTTGCCTTCTTTTTCAGTCATTAGTCCTAATCTGAGTTTTAGATCGCGTCTAGGCCTTCATTCACCTCCATTCCTTGCTGCTATCTTGTGTCACTTGTTGACTAGTCAAGAACGTACCTTGCGGTGACGCCTAATTTGTTCAACCCGAGCAACTAGCAAGCCAAGGAATTGCTTGGTGAGACTATTAGAGAGTGATACACTTGAGTGAAACACAAGCGTGAGTGACCTATACATTGTACCAAAAAAAAAAGAAGGAGAGAAGAGGTCGTTTGCTTATTTTCTTTTGCAGGTTTACCTAAGCATGTCTAGTGGAGTTGGTGACCAAACAATTGACTTTAAACTACACATGGTGGCCATGATGGAAGAATTCAAGCAGAGTTTGGATGAAGCTTTCGAGCCTCTTCATAGACGCCTTGACCGAATGGTGAATAAGGATGTCAAGAGGAGGGGTTCCCCACAATTTCATCCTGACGTCCAACCTACCTCTTCAAAGTCATTATATTCAAGGAGAAGGGAGGAGGTTCATTCGACAACAAAGCATGCAAATACTTTATCCATAGATGAAGGAGTTAGTTGAGTGCAGGAGACATGTCAACAACTCTCCTCCAACAAAAACTTGAAAAAGAGCGAGTTGAGTATGGTGGTGAGAGTGCACTTGAGGTAAAAGTTGAGAAATGTGAGATTGAAAAAGAGGTAAAAAAAATCTGAGGAGATGAGTGAAGCATCAAGTGAGCTGATTGTGCATGGGAAGGCGAGTGTTTATAGTTTTCCTAACGAACTTAACTTTGCCTTGTTTAGTGTTTCTGCTTTTGTACAGATTGAGCGAAGTCGAGTGAAGTTAGTCATGCAATGTTCCATTCCAAAGTTGCTTGTACAATTCACTAGCTTCCATGGAGCTTGTCTTCTAGGAGATAGATCTATTTGGTATCACTTCATGGAACAACCCGAATCTGTCCGCACCAATGGAGAATTAATTCGAACTCCATATTTCTATTCTTGTTTGTTACCCACGGTTCATTCATCATCTTTACCTTCTTTTGAGCATTATTTCCATCCTCACACATGTATTTCCTATGCAGATTTTGAAGGAAAATGTAAAGAGCCATCAATGCAGTCTCAAGTTGAATCGATTGATGGAAGGAATCACGTGTCACGGGGAGTTTTTGCATTTAACTCTTATTCTACACCTTCTTACCACTTAATTAATGACGTTCCATTGCTTATGTATCCAATTTCTGGTTCAAAACAAGCTGAGACTCATTTTGTTTTTGTAGGTTGTAAGGCTGCTCGAAATTTTCCAGCTTTGATTAAAGAGTTGCAACCTGGTTTCATGCTTGTGCCAGCTGCTTGTAATCTTCCATGCATATTCATACATCCAAAAGCTGGTCACCATGAGATCATTTTATCAACTCAAACTGGCGCAAATTCAAGTGACTCGTCTGGAGTGTGACCTTCACTTCATTGCTGCCACTTATGTTGGGTGATGCAGACAAGTGTGTCAATCAAGACCCGAATGTTGTTTTACCTCACTGGTTCATCCTTCCACGGAAGCGCAACATGAATGGCTCATTGTTCTATCTCCAGATGGGCAAGTAGTGCCAAATCAGCAACAACTAGGGTCGAATTATACTACCTTGCACAATCAGATTCAAGATTTTTCTAAGCTGAATGAGAGTCATCATGAAGATCCCTATCTAGTGCATGTGAAACGTAAGTTGTCAAGTAGTATTAACCCTACATATACTAATTGTGTGATTTGTTTTATGGGTTTGAATTTGACATGCAAACGACCAAGGGTTGATGAGAGAGTTTTGGAGTGCTACATGGAATTTTCACAAGCTTTATACAAGGTGTTTCTTGTCTTGGAGAATGTCCTTGTTCAAGAGCATCATGAGGTTGTCCAAGCGACATGTGACGTGGCTGGTGCTCATTCATCTCGCTCCCACATTGCATGGAGTACCACTTTTTCCCAAGATTTAAGGACAAATCCTTTTCAAGAGGAGGGGAATGATACGAATGAGCAAGCCTCAAAGGGAGGATTGGGCCTCGATTAAGTAGCTCTTGTTGAGCTTAGCTTCGGCCATGTGGACCTTAGGTCCAATAGTACTTTAGCTAGTCATTAAGCTAGTTAATTAGTAGGTTAGCTTTCGGCCAAGAGAGACCCAATGGGCTGGCCGATTTTCCCTTCATGCTTTCCAAGCTTTATTAGGTTTAGTCAAGGCTATAAATAGCCCTAAAGCTGATGGTACATTTAGTTTTTGCGATGTTATTAATAAAATTCCAGAATTTCGTCTTCCATTAAGCCAAATTCCTCTAGCTTGTGAAAGCTAAGTTGAACATCCTAGTGTGGTTCCTAGGTTGTTTATTGACTTATCAATCAAGCAAACACACTTGATTGTGGCATCCTCTGCCGTTGAATTCGTTCTTGAGTGGTCCGAGTTTGGGTTCAACTCCGTCGATTCCGTAACGTGTCCTCTAAGATCCTAAGTTGCTTCCGCGACCGGGCAGCGAGACCCTCGACAGCTCAGCGAAGGTCGAAGACCTGATTGACTAACACCAAAGCAACACCAAAATACCACCAAACCCCCGACCAAAAGGCCGAGGACCAGCACGCTCCGCAAATTCCAGAATTTTGGGTTGTCAGGTAGAGTACTTCTAGGATTTTCAAAAATTCAGCCTTGAAGGCATTTTGTCTTGCCTTCTTTTTCAGTCATTAGTCCTAATCTAAGTTTTAGATCGCGTCTAGGCCTTCATTCACCTCCATTCCTTGCTGCTATCTTGTGTCACTTGTTGACTAGTCAAGAACGTACCTTGCGGTGACGCCTAATTTGTTCAACCCGAGCAACTAGCAAGCCAAGGAATTGCTTGGTGAGACTATTAGAGAGTGATACACTTGAGTGAAACACAAGCGTGAGTGACCTATACATTGTACCAAAAAAAAAAGAAGGAGAGAAGAGGTCGTTTGCTTATTTTCTTTTGCAGGTTTACCTAAGCATGTCTAGTGGAGTTGGTGACCAAACAATGGACTTTAAACTACACGTGGTGGCCATGATGGAAGAATTCAAGCAGAGTTTGGATGAAGCTTTCGAGCCTCTTCATAGACGCCTTGACCGAATGGTGAATAAGGATGTCAAGAGGAGGGGTTCCCCACAATTTCATCCTGACGTCCAACCTACCTCTTCAAAGTCATTATATTCAAGGAGAAAGGAGGAGGTTCATTCGACAACAAAGCATGCAAATACTTTATCCATAGATGAAGGGGTTAGTTGAGTGCAGGAGACATGTCAACAACTCTCCTCCAACAAAAACTTGAAAAAGAGCGAGTTGAGTATGGTGGTGAGAGTGCACTTGAGGTAAAAGTTGAGGAATGTGAGATTGAAAAAGAGGTAAAAAAATCTGAGGAGATGAGTGAAGCATCAAGTGAGCTGATTGTGCATGGGAAGGCGAGTGTTTATAGTTTTCCTAACGAACTTCACTTTGCCTTGTTTAGTGTTTCTGCTTTTGTACAGATTGAGCGAAGTCGAGTGAAGTTAGTCATGCAATGTTCCATTCCAAAGTTGCTTGTACAATTCACTAGCTTCCATGGAGCTTGTCTTCTAGGAGATAGATCTATTTGGTATCACTTCATGGAACAACCCGAATCTGTCCGCACCAATGGAGAATTAATTCGAACTCCATATTTCTATTCTTGTTTGTTACCCACGGTTCATTCATCATCTTTACCTTCTTTTGAGCATTATTTCCATCCTCACACATGTATTTCCTATGCAGATTTTGAAGGAAAATGTAAAGAGCCATCAATGCAGTCTCAAGTTGAATCGATTGATGGAAGGAATCACGTGTCACGGGGAGTTTTTGCATTTAACTCTTATTCTACACCTTCTTACCACTTAATTAATGACGTTCCATTGCTTATGTATCCAATTTCTGGTTCAAAACAAGCTGAGACTCATTTTGTTTTTGTAGGTTGTAAGGCTGCTCGAAATTTTCCAGCTTTGATTAAAGAGTTGCAACCTGGTTTCATGCTTGTGCCAGCTGCTTGTAATCTTCCATGCATATTCATACATCCAAAAGCTGGTCACCATGAGATCATTTTATCAACTCAAACTGGCGCAAATTCAAGTGACTCGTCTGGAGTGTGACCTTCACTTCATTGCTGCCACTTATGTTGGGTGATGCAGACAAGTGTGTCAATCAAGACCCGAATGTTGTTTTACCTCACTGGTTCATCCTTCCACGGAAGCGCAACATGAATGGCTCATTGTTCTATCTCCAGATGGGCAAGTAGTGCCAAATCAGCAACAACTAGGGTCGAATTATACTACCTTGCACAATCAGATTCAAGATTTTTCTAAGCTGAATGAGAGTCATCATGAAGATCCCTATCTAGTGCATGTGAAACGTAAGTTGTCAAGTAGTATTAACCCTACATATACTAATTGTGTGATTTGTTTTATGGGTTTGAATTTGACATGCAAACGACCAAGGGTTGATGAGAGAGTTTTGGAGTGCTACATGGAATTTTCACAAGCTTTATACAAGGTGTTTCTTGTCTTGGAGAATGTCCTTGTTCAAGAGCATCATGAGGTTGTCCAAGCGACATGTGACGTGGCTGGTGCTCATTCATCTCGCTCCCACATTGCATGGAGTACCACTTTTTCCCAAGATTTAAGGACAAATCCTTTTCAAGAGGAGGGGAATGATACGAATGAGCAAGCCTCAAAGGGAGGATTGGGCCTCGATTAAGTAGCTCTTGTTGAGCTTAGCTTCGGCCATGTGGACCTTAGGTCCAATAGTACTTTAGCTAGTCATTAAGCTAGTTAATTAGTAGGTTAGCTTTCGGCCAAGAGAGACCCAATGGGCTGGCCGATTTTCCCTTCATGCTTTCCAAGCTTTATTAGGTTTAGTCAAGGCTATAAATAGCCCTAAAGCTGATGGTACATTTAGTTTTTGCGATGTTATTAATAAAATTCCAGAATTTCGTCTTCCATTAAGCCAAATTCCTCTAGCTTGTGAAAGCTAAGTTGAACATCCTAGTGTGGTTCCTAGGTTGTTTATTGACTTATCAATCAAGCAAACACACTTGATTGTGGCATCCTCTGCCGTTGAATTCGTTCTTGAGTGGTCCGAGTTTGGGTTCAACTCCGTCGATTCCGTAACGTGTCCTCTAAGATCCTAAGTTGCTTCCGCGACCGGGCAGCGAGACCCTCGACAGCTCAGCGAAGGTCGAAGACCTGATTGACTAACACCAAAGCAACACCAAAATACCACCAAACCCCCGACCAAAAGGCCGAGGACCAGCACGCTCCGCAAATTCCAGAATTTTGGGTTGTCGGGTAGAGTACTTCTAGGATTTTCAAAAATTCAGCCTTGAAGGCATTTTGTCTTGCCTTCTTTTTCAGTCATTAGTCCTAATCTGAGTTTCTAGATCGCGTCTAGGCCTTCATTCACCTCCATTCCTTGCTGCTATCTTGTGTCACTTGTTGACTAGTCAAGAACGTACCTTGCGGTGACGCCTAATTTGTTCAACCCGAGCAACTAGCAAGCCAAGGAATTGCTTGGTGAGACTATTAGAGAGTGATACACTTGAGTGAAACACAAGCGTGAGTGACCTATACATTGTACCAAAAAAAAAAGAAGGAGAGAAGAGGTCGTTTGCTTATTTTCTTTTGCAGGTTTACCTAAGCATGTCTAGTGGAGTTGGTGACCAAACAATTGACTTTAAACTACACATGGTGGCCATGATGGAAGAATTCAAGAAGAGTTTGGATGAAGCTTTCGAGCCTCTTCATAGACGCCTTGACCGAATGGTGAATAAGGATGTCAAGAGGAGGGGTTCCCCACAATTTCATCCTGACGTCCAACCTACCTCTTCAAAGTCATTATATTCAAGGAGAAGGGAGGAGGTTCATTCGACAACAAAGCATGCAAATACTTTATCCATAGATGAAGGAGTTAGTTGAGTGCAGGAGACATGTCAACAACTCTCCTCCAACAAAAACTTGAAAAAGAGCGAGTTGAGTATGGTGGTGAGAGTGCACTTGAGGTAAAAGTTGAGAAATGTGAGATTGAAAAAGAGGTAAAAAAAATCTGAGGAGATGAGTGAAGCATCAAGTGAGCTGATTGTGCATGGGAAGGCGAGTGTTTATAGTTTTCCTAACGAACTTAACTTTGCCTTGTTTAGTGTTTCTGCTTTTGTACAGATTGAGCGAAGTCGAGTGAAGTTAGTCATGCAATGTTCCATTCCAAAGTTACTTGTACAATTCACTAGCTTCCATGGAGTTTGTCTTCTAGGAGATAGATCTATTTGGTATCACTTCATGGAACAACCCGAATCTGTCCGCACCAATGGAGAATTAATTCGAACTCCATATTTCTATTCTTGTTTGTTACCCACGGTTCATTCATCTTCTTTACCTTCTTTTGAGCATTATTTCCATCCTCACACATGTATTTCCTATGCAGATTTTGAAGGAAAATGTAAAGAGCCATCAATGCAGTCTCAAGTTGAATCGATTGATGGAAGGAATCACGTGTCACAGGGAGTTTTTGCATTTAACTCGTATTCTACACCTTCTTACCACTTAATTAATGACGTTCCATTGCTTATGTATCCAATTTCTGGTTCAAAACAAGCTGAGACTCATTTTGTTTTTGTAGGTTGTAAGGCTGCTCGAAATTTTCCAGCTTTGATTAAAGAGTTGCAACCTGGTTTCATGCTTGTGCCAGCTGCATGTAATCTTCCATGCATATTCATACATCCAAAAGCTGGTCACCATGAGATCATTTTATCAACTCAAACTGGCGCAAATTCAAGTGACTCGTCTGGAGTGTGACCTTCACTTCATTGCTGCCACTTATGTTGGGTGATGCAGACAAGTGTGTCAATCAAGACCCGAATGTTGTTTTACCTCACTGGTTCATCCTTCCACGGAAGCGCAACATGAATGGCTCATTGTTCTATCTCCAGATGGGCAAGTAGTGCCAAATCAGCAACAACTAGGGTCGAATTATACTACCTTGCACAATCAGATTCAAGATTTTTCTAAGCTGAATGAGAGTCATCATGAAGATCCCTATCTAGTGCATGTGAAACGTAAGTTGTCAAGTAGTATTAACCCTACATATACTAATTGTGTGATTTGTTTTATGGGTTTGAATTTGACATGCAAACGACCAAGGGTTGATGAGAGAGTTTTGGAGTGCTACACGGAATTTTCACAAGCTTTATACAAGGTGTTTCTTGTCTTGGCGAATGTCCTTGTTCAAGAGCATCATGAGGTTGTCCAAGCGACATGTGACGTGGCTGGTGCTCATTCATCTCGCTCCCACATTGCATGGAGTACAACTTTCTCCCAAGATTTAAGGACAAATCCTTTTCAAGAGGAGGGGAATGATACGAATGAGCAAGCCTCAAAGGGAGGATTGGGCCTCGATTAAGTAGCTCTTGTTGAGCTTAGCTTCGGCCATGTGGGCCTTAGGTCCAATAGTACTTTAGCTAGTCATTAAGCTAGTTAATTAGTAGGTTAGCTTTCGGCCAAGAGAGACCCAATGGGCTGGCCGATTTTCCCTTCATGCTTTCCAAGCTTTATTAGGTTTAGTCAAGGCTATAAATAGCCCTAAAGCTGATGGTACATTTAGTTTTTGCGATGTTATTAATAAAATTCCAGAATTTCGTCTTCCATTAAGCCAAATTCCTCTAGCTTGTGAAAGCTAAGTTGAACATCCTAGTGTGGTTCCTAGGTTGTTTATTGACTTATCAATCAAGCAAACACACTTGATTGTGGCATCCTCTGCCGTTGAATTCGTTCTTGAGTGGTTCGAGTTTGGGTTCAACTCCGTCGATTCCGTAACGTGTCCTCTAAGATCCTAAGTTGCTTCCGCGACCGGCCAGCGAGACCCTCGACAGCTCAGCGGAGGTCGAAGACCTGATTGACTAACACCAAAATACCACCAAACCCCCGACCAAAAGGCCGAGGACCAGCACGCTCCGCAAATTCCAGAATTTTGGGTTGTCGGGTAGAGTACTTCTAGGATTTTCAAAAATTCAGCCTTGAAGGCATTTTGTCTTGCCTTCTTTTTCAGTCATTAGTCCTAATCTGAGTTTTAGATCGCGTCTAGGCCTTCATTCACCTCCATTCCTTGCTGCTATCTTGTGTCACTTGTTGACTAGTCAAGAACGTACCTTGCGGTGACGCCTAATTTGTTCAAACCGAGCAACTAGCAAGCCAAGGAATTGCTTGGTGAGACTATTAGAGAGTGATACACTTGAGTGAAACACAAGCGTGAGTGACCTATACATTGTACCAAAAAAAAAAGAAGGAGAGAAGAGGTCGTTTGCTTATTTTCTTTTGCAGGTTTACCTAAGCATGTCTAGTGGAGTTGGTGACCAAACAATGGACTTTAAACTACACGTGGTGGCCATGATGGAAGAATTCAAGCAGAGTTTGGATGAAGCTTTCGAGCCTCTTCATAGACGCCTTGACCGAATGGTGAATAAGGATGTCAAGAGGAGGGGTTCCCCACAATTTCATCCTGACGTCCAACCTACCTCTTCAAAGTCATTATATTCAAGGAGAAGGGAGGAGGTTCATTCGACAACAAAGCATGCAAATACTTTATCCATAGATGAAGGAGTTAGTTGAGTGCAGGAGACATGTCAACAACTCTCCTCCAACAAAAACTTGAAAAAGAGCGAGTTGAGTATGGTGGTGAGAGTGCACTTGAGGTAAAAGTTGAGGAATGTGAGATTGAAAAAGAGGTAAAAAAATCTGAGGAGATGAGTGAAGCATCAAGTGAGCTGATTGTGCATGGGAAGGCGAGTGTTTATAGTTTTCCTAACGAACTTAACTTTGCCTTGTTTAGTGTTTCTGCTTTTGTACAGATTGAGCGAAGTCGAGTGAAGTTAGTCATGCAATGTTCCATTCCAAAGTTGCTTGTACAATTCACTAGCTTCCATGGAGTTTGTCTTCTAGGAGATAGATCTATTTGGTATCACTTCATGGAACAACCCGAATCTGTCCGCACCAATGGAGAATTAATTCGAACTCCATATTTCTATTCTTGTTTGTTACCCACGGTTCATTCATCATCTTTACCTTCTTTTGAGCATTATTTCCATCCTCACACATGTATTTCCTATGCAGATTTTGAAGGAAAATGTAAAGAGCCATCAATGCAGTCTCAAGTTGAATCGATTGATGGAAGGAATCACGTGTCACGGGGAGTTTTTGCATTTAACTCTTATTCTACACCTTCTTACCACTTAATTAATGACGTTCCATTGCTTATGTATCCAATTTCTGGTTCAAAACAAGCTGAGACTCATTTTGTTTTTGTAGGTTGTAAGGCTGCTCGAAATTTTCCAGCTTTGATTAAAGAGTTGCAACCTGGTTTCATGCTTGTGCCAGCTGCTTGTAATCTTCCATGCATATTCATACATCCAAAAGCTGGTCACCATGAGATCATTTTATCAACTCAAACTGGCGCAAATTCAAGTGACTCGTCTGGAGTGTGACCTTCACTTCATTGCTGCCACTTATGTTGGGTGATGCAGACAAGTGTGTCAATCAAGACCCGAATGTTGTTTTTACCTCACTGGTTCATTCTTCCACGGAAGTGCAACATGAATGGCTCATTGTTCTATCTACAGATGGGCAAGTAGTGCCAAATCAGCAACAACTAGGGTCGAATTATACTACCTTGCACAATCAGATTCAAGATTTTTCTAAGCTGAATGAGAGTCATCATGAAGATCCCTATCTAGTGCATGTGAAACGTAAGTTGTCAAGTAGTATTAACCCTACATATACTAATTGTGTGATTTGTTTTATGGGTTTGAATTTGACATGCAAACGACCAAGGGTTGATGAGAGAGTTTTGGAGTGCTACATGGAATTTTCACAAGCTTTATACAAGGTGTTTCTTGTCTTGGAGAATGTCCTTGTTCAAGAGCATCATGAGGTTGTCCAAGCGACATGTGACGTGGCTGGTGCTCATTCATCTCGCTCCCACATTGCATGGAGTACCACTTTTTCCCAAGATTTAAGGACAAATCCTTTTCAAGAGGAGGGGAATGATACGAATGAGCAAGCCTCAAAGGGAGGATTGGGCCTCGATTAAGTAGCTCTTGTTGAGCTTAGCTTCGGACATGTGGACCTTAGGTCCAATAGTACTTTAGCTAGTCATTAAGCTAGTTAATTAGTAGGTTAGCTTTCGGCCAAGAGAGACCCAATGGGCTGGCCGATTTTCCCTTCATGCTTTCCAAGCTTTATTAGGTTTAGTCAAGGCTATAAATAGCCCTAAAGCTGATGGTACATTTAGTTTTTGCGATGTTATTAATAAAATTCCAGAATTTCGTCTTCCATTAAGCCAAATTCCTCTACCTTGTGAAAGCTAAGTTGAACATCCTAGTGTGGTTCCTAGGTTGTTTATTGACTTATCAATCAAGCAAACACATTTGATTGTGGCATCCTCTGCCGTTGAATTCGTTCTTGAGTGGTCCGAGTTTGGGTTCAACTCCGTCGATTCCGTAACGTGTCCTCTAAGATCCTAAGTTGCTTCCGCGACCGGGCAGCGAGACCCTCGACAGCTCAGCGAAGGTCGAAGACCTGATTGACTAACACCAAAGCAACACCAAAATACCACCAAACCCCCGACCAAAAGGCCGAGGACCAGCACGCTCCGCAAATTCCAGAATTTTGGGTTGTCGGGTAGAGTACTTCTAGGATTTTCAAAAATTCAGCCTTGAAGGCATTTTGTCTTGCCTTCTTTTTCAGTCATTAGTCCTAATCTGAGTTTCTAGATCGCGTCTAGGCCTTCATTCACCTCCATTCCTTGCTGCTATCTTGTGTCACTTGTTGACTAGTCAAGAACGTACCTTGCGGTGACGCCTAATTTGTTCAACCCGAGCAACTAGCAAGCCAAGGAATTGCTTGGTGAGACTATTAGAGAGTGATACACTTGAGTGAAACACAAGCGTGAGTGACCTATACATTGTACCAAAAAAAAAAGAAGGAGAGAAGAGGTCGTTTGCTTATTTTCTTTTGCAGGTTTACCTAAGCATGTCTAGTGGAGTTGGTGACCAAACAATTGACTTTAAACTACACATGGTGGCCATGATGGAAGAATTCAAGAAGAGTTTGGATGAAGCTTTCGAGCCTCTTCATAGACGCCTTGACCGAATGGTGAATAAGGATGTCAAGAGGAGGGGTTCCCCACAATTTCATCCTGACGTCCAACCTACCTCTTCAAAGTCATTATATTCAAGGAGAAGGGAGGAGGTTCATTCGACAACAAAGCATGCAAATACTTTATCCATAGATGAAGGAGTTAGTTGAGTGCAGGAGACATGTCAACAACTCTCCTCCAACAAAAACTTGAAAAAGAGCGAGTTGAGTATGGTGGTGAGAGTGCACTTGAGGTAAAAGTTGAGAAATGTGAGATTGAAAAAGAGGTAAAAAAAATCTGAGGAGATGAGTGAAGCATCAAGTGAGCTGATTGTGCATGGGAAGGCGAGTGTTTATAGTTTTCCTAACGAACTTAACTTTGCCTTGTTTAGTGTTTCTGCTTTTGTACAGATTGAGCGAAGTCGAGTGAAGTTAGTCATGCAATGTTCCATTCCAAAGTTACTTGTACAATTCACTAGCTTCCATGGAGTTTGTCTTCTAGGAGATAGATCTATTTGGTATCACTTCATGGAACAACCCGAATCTGTCCGCACCAATGGAGAATTAATTCGAACTCCATATTTCTATTCTTGTTTGTTACCCACGGTTCATTCATCTTCTTTACCTTCTTTTGAGCATTATTTCCATCCTCACACATGTATTTCCTATGCAGATTTTGAAGGAAAATGTAAAGAGCCATCAATGCAGTCTCAAGTTGAATCGATTGATGGAAGGAATCACGTGTCACAGGGAGTTTTTGCATTTAACTCGTATTCTACACCTTCTTACCACTTAATTAATGACGTTCCATTGCTTATGTATCCAATTTCTGGTTCAAAACAAGCTGAGACTCATTTTGTTTTTGTAGGTTGTAAGGCTGCTCGAAATTTTCCAGCTTTGATTAAAGAGTTGCAACCTGGTTTCATGCTTGTGCCAGCTGCATGTAATCTTCCATGCATATTCATACATCCAAAAGCTGGTCACCATGAGATCATTTTATCAACTCAAACTGGCGCAAATTCAAGTGACTCGTCTGGAGTGTGACCTTCACTTCATTGCTGCCACTTATGTTGGGTGATGCAGACAAGTGTGTCAATCAAGACCCGAATGTTGTTTTACCTCACTGGTTCATCCTTCCACGGAAGCGCAACATGAATGGCTCATTGTTCTATCTCCAGATGGGCAAGTAGTGCCAAATCAGCAACAACTAGGGTCGAATTATACTACCTTGCACAATCAGATTCAAGATTTTTCTAAGCTGAATGAGAGTCATCATGAAGATCCCTATCTAGTGCATGTGAAACGTAAGTTGTCAAGTAGTATTAACCCTACATATACTAATTGTGTGATTTGTTTTATGGGTTTGAATTTGACATGCAAACGACCAAGGGTTGATGAGAGAGTTTTGGAGTGCTACACGGAATTTTCACAAGCTTTATACAAGGTGTTTCTTGTCTTGGCGAATGTCCTTGTTCAAGAGCATCATGAGGTTGTCCAAGCGACATGTGACGTGGCTGGTGCTCATTCATCTCGCTCCCACATTGCATGGAGTACAACTTTCTCCCAAGATTTAAGGACAAATCCTTTTCAAGAGGAGGGGAATGATACGAATGAGCAAGCCTCAAAGGGAGGATTGGGCCTCGATTAAGTAGCTCTTGTTGAGCTTAGCTTCGGCCATGTGGGCCTTAGGTCCAATAGTACTTTAGCTAGTCATTAAGCTAGTTAATTAGTAGGTTAGCTTTCGGCCAAGAGAGACCCAATGGGCTGGCCGATTTTCCCTTCATGCTTTCCAAGCTTTATTAGGTTTAGTCAAGGCTATAAATAGCCCTAAAGCTGATGGTACATTTAGTTTTTGCGATGTTATTAATAAAATTCCAGAATTTCGTCTTCCATTAAGCCAAATTCCTCTAGCTTGTGAAAGCTAAGTTGAACATCCTAGTGTGGTTCCTAGGTTGTTTATTGACTTATCAATCAAGCAAACACACTTGATTGTGGCATCCTCTGCCGTTGAATTCGTTCTTGAGTGGTTCGAGTTTGGGTTCAACTCCGTCGATTCCGTAACGTGTCCTCTAAGATCCTAAGTTGCTTCCGCGACCGGCCAGCGAGACCCTCGACAGCTCAGCGGAGGTCGAAGACCTGATTGACTAACACCAAAATACCACCAAACCCCCGACCAAAAGGCCGAGGACCAGCACGCTCCGCAAATTCCAGAATTTTGGGTTGTCGGGTAGAGTACTTCTAGGATTTTCAAAAATTCAGCCTTGAAGGCATTTTGTCTTGCCTTCTTTTTCAGTCATTAGTCCTAATCTGAGTTTTAGATCGCGTCTAGGCCTTCATTCACCTCCATTCCTTGCTGCTATCTTGTGTCACTTGTTGACTAGTCAAGAACGTACCTTGCGGTGACGCCTAATTTGTTCAAACCGAGCAACTAGCAAGCCAAGGAATTGCTTGGTGAGACTATTAGAGAGTGATACACTTGAGTGAAACACAAGCGTGAGTGACCTATACATTGTACCAAAAAAAAAAGAGGGAGAGAAGAGGTCGTTTGCTTATTTTCTTTTGCAGGTTTACCTAAGCATGTCTAGTGGAGTTGGTGACCAAACAATGGACTTTAAACTACACGTGGTGGCCATGATGGAAGAATTCAAGCAGAGTTTGGATGAAGCTTTCGAGCCTCTTCATAGACGCCTTGACCGAATGGTGAATAAGGATGTCAAGAGGAGGGGTTCCCCACAATTTCATCCTGACGTCCAACCTACCTCTTCAAAGTCATTATATTCAAGGAGAAGGGAGGAGGTTCATTCGACAACAAAGCATGCAAATACTTTATCCATAGATGAAGGAGTTAGTTGAGTGCAGGAGACATGTCAACAACTCTCCTCCAACAAAAACTTGAAAAAGAGCGAGTTGAGTATGGTGGTGAGAGTGCACTTGAGGTAAAAGTTGAGGAATGTGAGATTGAAAAAGAGGTAAAAAAATCTGAGGAGATGAGTGAAGCATCAAGTGAGCTGATTGTGCATGGGAAGGCGAGTGTTTATAGTTTTCCTAACGAACTTAACTTTGCCTTGTTTAGTGTTTCTGCTTTTGTACAGATTGAGCGAAGTCGAGTGAAGTTAGTCATGCAATGTTCCATTCCAAAGTTGCTTGTACAATTCACTAGCTTCCATGGAGTTTGTCTTCTAGGAGATAGATCTATTTGGTATCACTTCATGGAACAACCCGAATCTGTCCGCACCAATGGAGAATTAATTCGAACTCCATATTTCTATTCTTGTTTGTTACCCACGGTTCATTCATCATCTTTACCTTCTTTTGAGCATTATTTCCATCCTCACACATGTATTTCCTATGCAGATTTTGAAGGAAAATGTAAAGAGCCATCAATGCAGTCTCAAGTTGAATCGATTGATGGAAGGAATCACGTGTCACGGGGAGTTTTTGCATTTAACTCTTATTCTACACCTTCTTACCACTTAATTAATGACGTTCCATTGCTTATGTATCCAATTTCTGGTTCAAAACAAGCTGAGACTCATTTTGTTTTTGTAGGTTGTAAGGCTGCTCGAAATTTTCCAGCTTTGATTAAAGAGTTGCAACCTGGTTTCATGCTTGTGCCAGCTGCTTGTAATCTTCCATGCATATTCATACATCCAAAAGCTGGTCACCATGAGATCATTTTATCAACTCAAACTGGCGCAAATTCAAGTGACTCGTCTGGAGTGTGACCTTCACTTCATTGCTGCCACTTATGTTGGGTGATGCAGACAAGTGTGTCAATCAAGACCCGAATGTTGTTTTACCTCACTGGTTCATCCTTCCACGGAAGCGCAACATGAATGGCTCATTGTTCTATCTCCAGATGGGCAAGTAGTGCCAAATCAGCAACAACTAGGGTCGAATTATACTACCTTGCACAATCAGATTCAAGATTTTTCTAAGCTGAATGAGAGTCTTCATGTAGATCCCTATCTAGTGCATGTGAAACGTAAGTTGTCAAGTAGTATTAACCCTACATATACTAATTGTGTGATTTGTTTTATGGGTTTGAATTTGACATGCAAACGACCAAGGGTTGATGAGAGAGTTTTGGAGTGCTACACGGAATTTTCACAAGCTTTATACAAGGTGTTTCTTGTCTTGGCGAATGTCCTTGTTCAAGAGCATCATGAGGTTGTCCAAGCGACATGTGACGTGGCTGGTGCTCATTCATCTCGCTCCCACATTGCATGGAGTACAACTTTCTCCCAAGATTTAAGGACAAATCCTTTTCAAGAGGAGGGGAATGATACGAATGAGCAAGCCTCAAAGGGAGGATTGGGCCTCGATTAAGTAGCTCTTGTTGAGCTTAGCTTCGGCCATGTGGGCCTTAGGTCCAATAGTACTTTAGCTAGTCATTAAGCTAGTTAATTAGTAGGTTAGCTTTCGGCCAAGAGAGACCCAATGGGCTGGCCGATTTTCCCTTCATGCTTTCCAAGCTTTATTAGGTTTAGTCAAGGCTATAAATAGCCCTAAAGCTGATGGTACATTTAGTTTTTGCGATGTTATTAATAAAATTCCTGAATTTCGTCTTCCATTAAGCCAAATTCCTCTAGCTTTTGAAAGCTAAGTTGAACATCCTAGTGTGGTTCCTAGGTTGTTTATTGACTTATCAATCAAGCAAACACACTTGATTGTGGCATCCTCTGCCGTTGAATTCGTTCTTGAGTGGTTCGAGTTTGGGTTCAACTCCGTCGATTCCGTAACGTGTCCTCTAAGATCCTAAGTTGCTTCCGCGACCGGGCAGCGAGACCCTCGACAGCTCAGCGGAGGTCGAAGACCTGATTGACTAACACCAAAATACCACCAAACCCCCGACCAAAAGGCCGAGGACCAGCACGCTCCGCAAATTCCAGAATTTTGGGTTGTCAGGTAGAGTACTTCTAGGATTTTCAAAAATTCAGCCTTGAAGGCATTTTGTCTTGCCTTCTTTTTCAGTCATTAGTCCTAATCTAAGTTTTAGATCGCGTCTAGGCCTTCATTCACCTCCATTCCTTGCTGCTATCTTGTGTCACTTGTTGACTAGTCAAGAACGTACCTTGCGGTGACGCCTAATTTGTTCAACCCGAGCAACTAGCAAGCCAAGGAATTGCTTGGTGAGACTATTAGAGAGTGATACACTTGAGTGAAACACAAGCGTGAGTGACCTATACATTGTACCAAAAAAAAAAGAAGGAGAGAAGAGGTCGTTTGCTTATTTTCTTTTGCAGGTTTACCTAAGCATGTCTAGTGGAGTTGGTGACCAAACAATGGACTTTAAACTACACGTGGTGGCCATGATGGAAGAATTCAAGCAGAGTTTGGATGAAGCTTTCGAGCCTCTTCATAGACGCCTTGACCGAATGGTGAATAAGAATGTCAAGAGGAGGGGTTCGCCACAATTTCATCCTGACGTCCAACCTACCTCTTCAAAGTCATTATATTCAAGGAGAAGGGAGAAGGTTCATTCGACAACAAAGCATGCAAATACTTTATCCATAGATGAAGGAGTTAGTTGAGTGCAGGAGACATGTCAACAACTCTCCTCCAACAAAAACTTGAAAAAGAGCGAGTTGAGTATGGTGGTGAGAGTGCACTTGAGGTAAAAGTTGAGGAATGTGAGATTGAAAAAGAGGTAAAAAAATCTGAGGAGATGAGTGAAGCATCAAGTGAGCTGATTGTGCATGGGAAGGCGAGTGTTTATAGTTTTCCTAACGAACTTAACTTTGCCTTGTTTAGTGTTTCTGCTTTTGTACAGATTGAGCGAAGTCGAGTGAAGTTAGTCATGCAATGTTCCATTCCAAAGTTGCTTGTACAATTCACTAGCTTCCATGGAGTTTGTCTTCTAGGAGATAGATCTATTTGGTATCACTTCATGGAACAACCCGAATCTGTCCGCACCAATGGAGAATTAATTCGAACTCCATATTTCTATTCTTGTTTGTTACCCACGGTTCATTCATCATCTTTACCTTCTTTTGAGCATTATTTCCATCCTCACACATGTATTTCCTATGCAGATTTTGAAGGAAAATGTAAAGAGCCATCAATGCAGTCTCAAGTTGAATCGATTGATGGAAGGAATCACGTGTCACGGGGAGTTTTTGCATTTAACTCTTATTCTACACCTTCTTACCACTTAATTAATGACGTTCCATTGCTTATGTATCCAATTTCTGGTTCAAAACAAGCTGAGACTCATTTTGTTTTTGTAGGTTGTAAGGCTGCTCGAAATTTTCCAGCTTTGATTAAAGAGTTGCAACCTGGTTTCATGCTTGTGCCAGCTGCTTGTAATCTTCCATGCATATTCATACATCCAAAAGCTGGTCACCATGAGATCATTTTATCAACTCAAACTGGCGCAAATTCAAGTGACTCGTCTGGAGTGTGACCTTCACTTCATTGCTGCCACTTATGTTGGGTGATGCAGACAAGTGTGTCAATCAAGACCCGAATGTTGTTTTACCTCACTGGTTCATCCTTCCACGGAAGCGCAACATGAATGGCTCATTGTTCTATCTCCAGATGGGCAAGTAGTGCCAAATCAGCAACAACTAGGGTCGAATTATACTACCTTGCACAATCAGATTCAAGATTTTTCTAAGCTGAATGAGAGTCATCATGAAGATCCCTATCTAGTGCAAGTGAAACGTAAGTTGTCAAGTAGTATTAACCCTACATATACTAATTGTGTGATTTGTTTTATGGGTTTGAATTTGACATGCAAACGACCAAGGGTTGATGAGAGAGTTTTGGAGTGCTACACGGAATTTTCACAAGCTTTATACAAGGTGTTTCTTGTCTTGGCGAATGTCCTTGTTCAAGAGCATCATGAGGTTGTCCAAGCGACATGTGACGTGGCTGGTGCTCATTCATCTCGCTCCCACATTGCATGGAGTACCACTTTTTCCCAAGATTTAAGGACAAATCCTTTTCAAGAGGAGGGGAATGATACGAATGAGCAAGCCTCGAAGGGAGGATTGGGCCTCGATTAAGTAGCTCTTGTTGAGCTTAGCTTCGGCCATGTGGGCCTTATGTCCAATAGTACTTTAGCTAGTCATTAAGCTAGTTAATTAGTAGGTTAGCTTTCGGCCAAGAGAGACCCAATGGGCTGGCCGATTTTCCCTTCATGCTTTCCAAGCTTTATTAGGTTTAGTCAAGGCTATAAATAGCCCTAAAGCTGATGGTACATTTAGTTTTTGCGATGCTATTAATAAAATTCCAGAATTTCGTCTTCCATTAAGCCAAATTCCTCTAGCTTGTGAAAGCTAAGTTGAACATCCTAGTGTGGTTCCTAGGTTGTTTATTGACTTATCAATCAAGCAAACACACTTGATTGTGGCATCCTCTATCGTTGAATTCGTTCTTGAGTGGTCTGAGTTTGGGTTCAACTCCGTCGATTCCGTAACGTGTCCTCTAAGATCCTAAGTTGCTTCCGCGACTGGGCAGCGAGACCCTCGACAGCTCAGCGGAGGTCGAAGACCTGATTGACTAACACCAAAGCAACACCAAAATACCACCAAACCCCCGACCAAAAGGCCGAGGACCAGCACGCTCCGCAAATTCCAGAATTTTGGGTTGTCGGGTAGAGTACTTCTAGGATTTTCAAAAATTCAGCCTTGAAGGCATTTTGTCTTGCCTTCTTTTTCAGTCATTAGTCCAAATCTGAGTTTTAGATCGCGTCTAGGCCTTCATTCACCTCCATTCCTTGCTGCTATCTTGTGTCACTTGTTGACTAGTCAAGAACGTACCTTGCGGTGACGCCTAATTTGTTCAACCCGAGCAACTAGCAAGCCAAGGAATTGCTTGGTGAGACTATTAGAGAGTGATACACTTGAGTGAAACACAAGCGTGAGTGACCTATACATTGTACCAAAAAAAAAAGAAGGAGAGAAGAGGTCGTTTGCTTATTTTCTTTTGCAGGTTTACCTAAGCATGTCTAGTGGAGTTGGTGACCAAACAATGGACTTTAAACTACACGTGGTGGCCATGATGGAAGAATTCAAGCAGAGTTTGGATGAAGCTTTCGAGCCTCTTCATAGACGCCTTGACCGAATGGTGAATAAGGATGTCAAGAGGAGGGGTTCCCCACAATTTCATCCTGACGTCCAACCTACCTCTTCAAAGTCATTATATTCAAGGAGAAGGGAGGAGGTTCATTCGACAACAAAGCATGCAAATACTTTATCCATAGATGAAGGAGTTAGTTGAGTGCAGGAGACATGTCAACAACTCTCCTCCAACAAAAACTTGAAAAAGAGCGAGTTGAGTATGGTGGTGAGAGTGCACTTGAGGTAAAAGTTGAGGAATGTGAGATTGAAAAAGAGGTAAAAAAATCTGAGGAGATGAGTGAAGCATCAAGTGAGCTGATTGTGCATGGGAAGGCGAGTGTTTATAGTTTTCCTAACGAACTTAACTTTGCCTTGTTTAGTGTTTCTGCTTTTGTACAGATTGAGCGAAGTCGAGTGAAGTTAGTCATGCAATGTTCCATTCCAAAGTTGCTTGTACAATTCACTAGCTTCCATGGAGCTTGTCTTCTAGGAGATAGATCTATTTGGTATCACTTCATGGAACAACCCGAATCTGTCCGCACCAATGGAGAATTAATTCGAACTCCATATTTCTATTCTTGTTTGTTACCCACGGTTCATTCATCATCTTTACCTTCTTTTGAGCATTATTTCCATCCTCACACATGTATTTCCTATGCAGATTTTGAAGGAAAATGTAAAGAGCCATCAATGCAGTCTCAAGTTGAATCGATTGATGGAAGGAATCACGTGTCACGGGGAGTTTTTGCATTTAACTCTTATTCTACACCTTCTTACCACTTAATTAATGACGTTCCATTGCTTATGTATCCAATTTCTGGTTCAAAACAAGCTGAGACTCATTTTGTTTTTGTAGGTTGTAAGGCTGCTCGAAATTTTCCAGCTTTGATTAAAGAGTTGCAACCTGGTTTCATGCTTGTGCCAGCTGCTTGTAATCTTCCATGCATATTCATACATCCAAAAGCTGGTCACCATGAGATCATTTTATCAACTCAAACTGGCGCAAATTCAAGTGACTCGTCTGGAGTGTGACCTTCACTTCATTGCTGCCACTTATGTTGGGTGATGCAGACAAGTGTGTCAATCAAGACCCGAATGTTGTTTTTACCTCACTGGTTCATTCTTCCACGGAAGTGCAACATGAATGGCTCATTGTTCTATCTACAGATGGGCAAGTAGTGCCAAATCAGCAACAACTAGGGTCGAATTATACTACCTTGCACAATCAGATTCAAGATTTTTCTAAGCTGAATGAGAGTCATCATGAAGATCCCTATCTAGTGCATGTGAAACGTAAGTTGTCAAGTAGTATTAACCCTACATATACTAATTGTGTGATTTGTTTTATGGGTTTGAATTTGACATGCAAACGACCAAGGGTTGATGAGAGAGTTTTGGAGTGCTACATGGAATTTTCACAAGCTTTATACAAGGTGTTTCTTGTCTTGGAGAATGTCCTTGTTCAAGAGCATCATGAGGTTGTCCAAGCGACATGTGACGTGGCTGGTGCTCATTCATCTCGCTCCCACATTGCATGGAGTACCACTTTTTCCCAAGATTTAAGGACAAATCCTTTTCAAGAGGAGGGGAATGATACGAATGAGCAAGCCTCAAAGGGAGGATTGGGCCTCGATTAAGTAGCTCTTGTTGAGCTTAGCTTCGGACATGTGGACCTTAGGTCCAATAGTACTTTAGCTAGTCATTAAGCTAGTTAATTAGTAGGTTAGCTTTCGGCCAAGAGAGACCCAATGGGCTGGCCGATTTTCCCTTCATGCTTTCCAAGCTTTATTAGGTTTAGTCAAGGCTATAAATAGCCCTAAAGCTGATGGTACATTTAGTTTTTGCGATGTTATTAATAAAATTCCAGAATTTCGTCTTCCATTAAGCCAAATTCCTCTAGCTTGTGAAAGCTAAGTTGAACATCCTAGTGTGGTTCCTAGGTTGTTTATTGACTTATCAATCAAGCAAACACACTTGATTGTGGCATCCTCTGCCGTTGAATTCGTTCTTGAGTGGTCCGAGTTTGGGTTCAACTCCGTCGATTCCGTAACGTGTCCTCTAAGATCCTAAGTTGCTTCCGCGACCGGGCAGCGAGACCCTCGACAGCTCAGCGAAGGTCGAAGACCTGATTGACTAACACCAAAGCAACACCAAAATACCACCAAACCCCCGACCAAAAGGCCGAGGACCAGCACGCTCCGCAAATTCCAGAATTTTGGGTTGTCGGGTAGAGTACTTCTAGGATTTTCAAAAATTCAGCCTTGAAGGCATTTTGTCTTGCCTTCTTTTTCAGTCATTAGTCCTAATCTGAGTTTCTAGATCGCGTCTAGGCCTTCATTCACCTCCATTCCTTGCTGCTATCTTGTGTCACTTGTTGACTAGTCAAGAACGTACCTTGCGGTGACGCCTAATTTGTTCAACCCGAGCAACTAGCAAGCCAAGGAATTGCTTGGTGAGACTATTAGAGAGTGATACACTTGAGTGAAACACAAGCGTGAGTGACCTATACATTGTACCAAAAAAAAAAGAAGGAGAGAAGAGGTCGTTTGCTTATTTTCTTTTGCAGGTTTACCTAAGCATGTCTAGTGGAGTTGGTGACCAAACAATTGACTTTAAACTACACATGGTGGCCATGATGGAAGAATTCAAGAAGAGTTTGGATGAAGCTTTCGAGCCTCTTCATAGACGCCTTGACCGAATGGTGAATAAGGATGTCAAGAGGAGGGGTTCCCCACAATTTCATCCTGACGTCCAACCTACCTCTTCAAAGTCATTATATTCAAGGAGAAGGGAGGAGGTTCATTCGACAACAAAGCATGCAAATACTTTATCCATAGATGAAGGAGTTAGTTGAGTGCAGGAGACATGTCAACAACTCTCCTCCAACAAAAACTTGAAAAAGAGCGAGTTGAGTATGGTGGTGAGAGTGCACTTGAGGTAAAAGTTGAGAAATGTGAGATTGAAAAAGAGGTAAAAAAAATCTGAGGAGATGAGTGAAGCATCAAGTGAGCTGATTGTGCATGGGAAGGCGAGTGTTTATAGTTTTCCTAACGAACTTAACTTTGCCTTGTTTAGTGTTTCTGCTTTTGTACAGATTGAGCGAAGTCGAGTGAAGTTAGTCATGCAATGTTCCATTCCAAAGTTACTTGTACAATTCACTAGCTTCCATGGAGTTTGTCTTCTAGGAGATAGATCTATTTGGTATCACTTCATGGAACAACCCGAATCTGTCCGCACCAATGGAGAATTAATTCGAACTCCATATTTCTATTCTTGTTTGTTACCCACGGTTCATTCATCTTCTTTACCTTCTTTTGAGCATTATTTCCATCCTCACACATGTATTTCCTATGCAGATTTTGAAGGAAAATGTAAAGAGCCATCAATGCAGTCTCAAGTTGAATCGATTGATGGAAGGAATCACGTGTCACAGGGAGTTTTTGCATTTAACTCGTATTCTACACCTTCTTACCACTTAATTAATGACGTTCCATTGCTTATGTATCCAATTTCTGGTTCAAAACAAGCTGAGACTCATTTTGTTTTTGTAGGTTGTAAGGCTGCTCGAAATTTTCCAGCTTTGATTAAAGAGTTGCAACCTGGTTTCATGCTTGTGCCAGCTGCATGTAATCTTCCATGCATATTCATACATCCAAAAGCTGGTCACCATGAGATCATTTTATCAACTCAAACTGGCGCAAATTCAAGTGACTCGTCTGGAGTGTGACCTTCACTTCATTGCTGCCACTTATGTTGGGTGATGCAGACAAGTGTGTCAATCAAGACCCGAATGTTGTTTTACCTCACTGGTTCATCCTTCCACGGAAGCGCAACATGAATGGCTCATTGTTCTATCTCCAGATGGGCAAGTAGTGCCAAATCAGCAACAACTAGGGTCGAATTATACTACCTTGCACAATCAGATTCAAGATTTTTCTAAACTGAATGAGAGTCATCATGAAGATCCCTATCTAGTGCATGTGAAACGTAAGTTGTCAAGTAGTATTAACCCTACATATACTAATTGTGTGATTTGTTTTATGGGTTTGAATTTGACATGCAAACGACCAAGGGTTGATGAGAGAGTTTTGGAGTGCTACACGGAATTTTCACAAGCTTTATACAAGGTGTTTCTTGTCTTGGCGAATGTCCTTGTTCAAGAGCATCATGAGGTTGTCCAAGCGACATGTGACGTGGCTGGTGCTCATTCATCTCGCTCCCACATTGCATGGAGTACAACTTTCTCCCAAGATTTAAGGACAAATCCTTTTCAAGAGGAGGGGAATGATACGAATGAGCAAGCCTCAAAGGGAGGATTGGGCCTCGATTAAGTAGCTCTTGTTGAGCTTAGCTTCGGCCATGTGGGCCTTAGGTCCAATAGTACTTTAGCTAGTCATTAAGCTAGTTAATTAGTAGGTTAGCTTTCGGCCAAGAGAGACCCAATGGGCTGGCCGATTTTCCCTTCATGCTTTCCAAGCTTTATTAGGTTTAGTCAAGGCTATAAATAGCCCTAAAGCTGATGGTACATTTAGTTTTTGCGATGTTATTAATAAAATTCCAGAATTTCGTCTTCCATTAAGCCAAATTCCTCTAGCTTGTGAAAGCTAAGTTGAACATCCTAGTGTGGTTCCTAGGTTGTTTATTGACTTATCAATCAAGCAAACACACTTGATTGTGGCATCCTCTGCCGTTGAATTCGTTCTTGAGTGGTTCGAGTTTGGGTTCAACTCCGTCGATTCCGTAACGTGTCCTCTAAGATCCTAAGTTGCTTCCGCGACCGGCCAGCGAGACCCTCGACAGCTCAGCGGAGGTCGAAGACCTGATTGACTAACACCAAAATACCACCAAACCCCCGACCAAAAGGCCGAGGACCAGCACGCTCCGCAAATTCCAGAATTTTGGGTTGTCGGGTAGAGTACTTCTAGGATTTTCAAAAATTCAGCCTTGAAGGCATTTTGTCTTGCCTTCTTTTTCAGTCATTAGTCCTAATCTGAGTTTTAGATCGCGTCTAGGCCTTCATTCACCTCCATTCCTTGCTGCTATCTTGTGTCACTTGTTGACTAGTCAAGAACGTACCTTGCGGTGACGCCTAATTTGTTCAAACCGAGCAACTAGCAAGCCAAGGAATTGCTTGGTGAGACTATTAGAGAGTGATACACTTGAGTGAAACACAAGCGTGAGTGACCTATACATTGTACCAAAAAAAAAAGAGGGAGAGAAGAGGTCGTTTGCTTATTTTCTTTTGCAGGTTTACCTAAGCATGTCTAGTGGAGTTGGTGACCAAACAATGGACTTTAAACTACACGTGGTGGCCATGATGGAAGAATTCAAGCAGAGTTTGGATGAAGCTTTCGAGCCTCTTCATAGACGCCTTGACCGAATGGTGAATAAGGATGTCAAGAGGAGGGGTTCCCCACAATTTCATCCTGACGTCCAACCTACCTCTTCAAAGTCATTATATTCAAGGAGAAGGGAGGAGGTTCATTCGACAACAAAGCATGCAAATACTTTATCCATAGATGAAGGAGTTAGTTGAGTGCAGGAGACATGTCAACAACTCTCCTCCAACAAAAACTTGAAAAAGAGCGAGTTGAGTATGGTGGTGAGAGTGCACTTGAGGTAAAAGTTGAGGAATGTGAGATTGAAAAAGAGGTAAAAAAATCTGAGGAGATGAGTGAAGCATCAAGTGAGCTGATTGTGCATGGGAAGGCGAGTGTTTATAGTTTTCCTAACGAACTTAACTTTGCCTTGTTTAGTGTTTCTGCTTTTGTACAGATTGAGCGAAGTCGAGTGAAGTTAGTCATGCAATGTTCCATTCCAAAGTTGCTTGTACAATTCACTAGCTTCCATGGAGTTTGTCTTCTAGGAGATAGATCTATTTGGTATCACTTCATGGAACAACCCGAATCTGTCCGCACCAATGGAGAATTAATTCGAACTCCATATTTCTATTCTTGTTTGTTACCCACGGTTCATTCATCATCTTTACCTTCTTTTGAGCATTATTTCCATCCTCACACATGTATTTCCTATGCAGATTTTGAAGGAAAATGTAAAGAGCCATCAATGCAGTCTCAAGTTGAATCGATTGATGGAAGGAATCACGTGTCACGGGGAGTTTTTGCATTTAACTCTTATTCTACACCTTCTTACCACTTAATTAATGACGTTCCATTGCTTATGTATCCAATTTCTAGTTCAAAACAAGCTGAGACTCATTTTGTTTTTGTAGGTTGTAAGGCTGCTCGAAATTTTCCAGCTTTGATTAAAGAGTTGCAACCTGGTTTCATGCTTGTGCCAGCTGCTTGTAATCTTCCATGCATATTCATACATCCAAAAGCTGGTCACCATGAGATCATTTTATCAACTCAAACTGGCGCAAATTCAAGTGACTCGTCTGGAGTGTGACCTTCACTTCATTGCTGCCACTTATGTTGGGTGATGCAGACAAGTGTGTCAATCAAGACCCGAATGTTGTTTTTACCTCACTGGTTCATTCTTCCACGGAAGTGCAACATGAATGGCTCATTGTTCTATCTACAGATGGGCAAGTAGTGCCAAATCAGCAACAACTAGGGTCGAATTATACTACCTTGCACAATCAGATTCAAGATTTTTCTAAGCTGAATGAGAGTCTTCATGTAGATCCCTATCTAGTGCATGTGAAACGTAAGTTGTCAAGTAGTATTAACCCTACATATACTAATTGTGTGATTTGTTTTATGGGTTTGAATTTGACATGCAAACGACCAAGGGTTGATGAGAGAGTTTTGGAGTGCTACACGGAATTTTCACAAGCTTTATACAAGGTGTTTCTTGTCTTGGCGAATGTCCTTGTTCAAGAGCATCATGAGGTTGTCCAAGCGACATGTGACGTGGCTGGTGCTCATTCATCTCGCTCCCACATTGCATGGAGTACAACTTTCTCCCAAGATTTAAGGACAAATCCTTTTCAAGAGGAGGGGAATGATACGAATGAGCAAGCCTCAAAGGGAGGATTGGGCCTCGATTAAGTAGCTCTTGTTGAGCTTAGCTTCGGCCATGTGGGCCTTAGGTCCAATAGTACTTTAGCTAGTCATTAAGCTAGTTAATTAGTAGGTTAGCTTTCGGCCAAGAGAGACCCAATGGGCTGGCCGATTTTCCCTTCATGCTTTCCAAGCTTTATTAGGTTTAGTCAAGGCTATAAATAGCCCTAAAGCTGATGGTACATTTAGTTTTTACGATGTTATTAATAAAATTCCTGAATTTCGTCTTCCATTAAGCCAAATTCCTCTAGCTTTTGAAAGCTAAGTTGAACATCCTAGTGTGGTTCCTAGGTTGTTTATTGACTTATCAATCAAGCAAACACACTTGATTGTGGCATCCTCTGCCGTTGAATTCGTTCTTGAGTGGTTCGAGTTTGGGTTCACAACTCCGTCGATTCCGTAACGTGTCCTCTAAGATCCTAAGTTGCTTCCGCGACCGGGCAGCGAGACCCTCGACAGCTCAGCGGAGGTCGAAGACCTGATTGACTAACACCAAAATACCACCAAACCCCCGACCAAAAGGCCGAGGACCAGCACGCTCCGCAAATTCCAGAATTTTGGGTTGTCAGGTAGAGTACTTCTAGGATTTTCAAAAATTCAGCCTTGAAGGCATTTTGTCTTGCCTTCTTTTTCAGTCATTAGTCCTAATCTAAGTTTTAGATCGCGTCTAGGCCTTCATTCACCTCCATTCCTTGCTGCTATCTTGTGTCACTTGTTGACTAGTCAAGAACGTACCTTGCGGTGACGCCTAATTTGTTCAACCCGAGCAACTAGCAAGCCAAGGAATTGCTTGGTGAGACTATTAGAGAGTGATACACTTGAGTGAAACACAAGCGTGAGTGACCTATACATTGTACCAAAAAAAAAAGAAGGAGAGAAGAGGTCGTTTGCTTATTTTCTTTTGCAGGTTTACCTAAGCATGTCTAGTGGAGTTGGTGACCAAACAATGGACTTTAAACTACACGTGGTGGCCATGATGGAAGAATTCAAGCAGAGTTTGGATGAAGCTTTCGAGCCTCTTCATAGACGCCTTGACCGAATGGTGAATAAGAATGTCAAGAGGAGGGGTTCGCCACAATTTCATCCTGACGTCCAACCTACCTCTTCAAAGTCATTATATTCAAGGAGAAGGGAGAAGGTTCATTCGACAACAAAGCATGCAAATACTTTATCCATAGATGAAGGAGTTAGTTGAGTGCAGGAGACATGTCAACAACTCTCCTCCAACAAAAACTTGAAAAAGAGCGAGTTGAGTATGGTGGTGAGAGTGCACTTGAGGTAAAAGTTGAGGAATGTGAGATTGAAAAAGAGGTAAAAAAATCTGAGGAGATGAGTGAAGCATCAAGTGAGCTGATTGTGCATGGGAAGGCGAGTGTTTATAGTTTTCCTAACGAACTTAACTTTGCCTTGTTTAGTGTTTCTGCTTTTGTACAGATTGAGCGAAGTCGAGTGAAGTTAGTCATGCAATGTTCCATTCCAAAGTTGCTTGTACAATTCACTAGCTTCCATGGAGTTTGTCTTCTAGGAGATAGATCTATTTGGTATCACTTCATGGAACAACCCGAATCTGTCCGCACCAATGGAGAATTAATTCGAACTCCATATTTCTATTCTTGTTTGTTACCCACGGTTCATTCATCATCTTTACCTTCTTTTGAGCATTATTTCCATCCTCACACATGTATTTCCTATGCAGATTTTGAAGGAAAATGTAAAGAGCCATCAATGCAGTCTCAAGTTGAATCGATTGATGGAAGGAATCACGTGTCACGGGGAGTTTTTGCATTTAACTCTTATTCTACACCTTCTTACCACTTAATTAATGACGTTCCATTGCTTATGTATCCAATTTCTGGTTCAAAACAAGCTGAGACTCATTTTGTTTTTGTAGGTTGTAAGGCTGCTCGAAATTTTCCAGCTTTGATTAAAGAGTTGCAACCTGGTTTCATGCTTGTGCCAGCTGCTTGTAATCTTCCATGCATATTCATACATCCAAAAGCTGGTCACCATGAGATCATTTTATCAACTCAAACTGGCGCAAATTCAAGTGACTCGTCTGGAGTGTGACCTTCACTTCATTGCTGCCACTTATGTTGGGTGATGCAGACAAGTGTGTCAATCAAGACCCGAATGTTGTTTTACCTCACTGGTTCATCCTTCCACGGAAGCGCAACATGAATGGCTCATTGTTCTATCTCCAGATGGGCAAGTAGTGCCAAATCAGCAACAACTAGGGTCGAATTATACTACCTTGCACAATCAGATTCAAGATTTTTCTAAGCTGAATGAGAGTCATCATGAAGATCCCTATCTAGTGCATGTGAAACGTAAGTTGTCAAGTAGTATTAACCCTACATATACTAATTGTGTGATTTGTTTTATGGGTTTGAATTTGACATGCAAACGACCAAGGGTTGATGAGAGAGTTTTGGAGTGCTACACGGAATTTTCACAAGCTTTATACAAGGTGTTTCTTGTCTTGGCGAATGTCCTTGTTCAAGAGCATCATGAGGTTGTCCAAGCGACATGTGACGTGGCTGGTGCTCATTCATCTCGCTCCCACATTGCATGGAGTACCACTTTTTCCCAAGATTTAAGGACAAATCCTTTTCAAGAGGAGGGGAATGATACGAATGAGCAAGCCTCGAAGGGAGGATTGGGCCTCGATTAAGTAGCTCTTGTTGAGCTTAGCTTCGGCCATGTGGGCCTTATGTCCAATAGTACTTTAGCTAGTCATTAAGCTAGTTAATTAGTAGGTTAGCTTTCGGCCAAGAGAGACCCAATGGGCTGGCCGATTTTCCCTTCATGCTTTCCAAGCTTTATTAGGTTTAGTCAAGGCTATAAATAGCCCTAAAGCTGATGGTACATTTAGTTTTTGCGATGCTATTAATAAAATTCCAGAATTTCGTCTTCCATTAAGCCAAATTCCTCTAGCTTGTGAAAGCTAAGTTGAACATCCTAGTGTGGTTCCTAGGTTGTTTATTGACTTATCAATCAAGCAAACACACTTGATTGTGGCATCCTCTATCGTTGAATTCGTTCTTGAGTGGTCTGAGTTTGGGTTCAACTCCGTCGATTCCGTAACGTGTCCTCTAAGATCCTAAGTTGCTTCCGCGACTGGGCAGCGAGACCCTCGACAGCTCAGCGGAGGTCGAAGACCTGATTGACTAACACCAAAGCAACACCAAAATACCACCAAACCCCCGACCAAAAGGCCGAGGACCAGCACGCTCCGCAAATTCCAGAATTTTGGGTTGTCGGGTAGAGTACTTCTAGGATTTTCAAAAATTCAGCCTTGAAGGCATTTTGTCTTGCCTTCTTTTTCAGTCATTAGTCCAAATCTGAGTTTTAGATCGCGTCTAGGCCTTCATTCACCTCCATTCCTTGCTGCTATCTTGTGTCACTTGTTGACTAGTCAAGAACGTACCTTGCGGTGACGCCTAATTTGTTCAACCCGAGCAACTAGCAAGCCAAGGAATTGCTTGGTGAGACTATTAGAGAGTGATACACTTGAGTGAAACACAAGCGTGAGTGACCTATACATTGTACCAAAAAAAAAAGAAGGAGAGAAGAGGTCGTTTGCTTATTTTCTTTTGCAGGTTTACCTAAGCATGTCTAGTGGAGTTGGTGACCAAACAATGGACTTTAAACTACACGTGGTGGCCATGATGGAAGAATTCAAGCAGAGTTTGGATGAAGCTTTCGAGCCTCTTCATAGACGCCTTGACCGAATGGTGAATAAGGATGTCAAGAGGAGGGGTTCCCCACAATTTCATCCTGACGTCCAACCTACCTCTTCAAAGTCATTATATTCAAGGAGAAGGGAGGAGGTTCATTCGACAACAAAGCATGCAAATACTTTATCCATAGATGAAGGAGTTAGTTGAGTGCAGGAGACATGTCAACAACTCTCCTCCAACAAAAACTTGAAAAAGAGCGAGTTGAGTATGGTGGTGAGAGTGCACTTGAGGTAAAAGTTGAGGAATGTGAGATTGAAAAAGAGGTAAAAAAATCTGAGGAGATGAGTGAAGCATCAAGTGAGCTGATTGTGCATGGGAAGGCGAGTGTTTATAGTTTTCCTAACGAACTTAACTTTGCCTTGTTTAGTGTTTCTGCTTTTGTACAGATTGAGCGAAGTCGAGTGAAGTTAGTCATGCAATGTTCCATTCCAAAGTTGCTTGTACAATTCACTAGCTTCCATGGAGCTTGTCTTCTAGGAGATAGATCTATTTGGTATCACTTCATGGAACAACCCGAATCTGTCCGCACCAATGGAGAATTAATTCGAACTCCATATTTCTATTCTTGTTTGTTACCCACGGTTCATTCATCATCTTTACCTTCTTTTGAGCATTATTTCCATCCTCACACATGTATTTCCTATGCAGATTTTGAAGGAAAATGTAAAGAGCCATCAATGCAGTCTCAAGTTGAATCGATTGATGGAAGGAATCACGTGTCACGGGGAGTTTTTGCATTTAACTCTTATTCTACACCTTCTTACCACTTAATTAATGACGTTCCATTGCTTATGTATCCAATTTCTGGTTCAAAACAAGCTGAGACTCATTTTGTTTTTGTAGGTTGTAAGGCTGCTCGAAATTTTCCAGCTTTGATTAAAGAGTTGCAACCTTGTTTCATGCTTGTGCCAGCTGCTTGTAATCTTCCATGCATATTCATACATCCAAAAGCTGGTCACCATGAGATCATTTTATCAACTCAAACTGGCGCAAATTCAAGTGACTCGTCTGGAGTGTGACCTTCACTTCATTGCTGCCACTTATGTTGGGTGATGCAGACAAGTGTGTCAATCAAGACCCGAATGTTGTTTTACCTCACTGGTTCATCCTTCCACGGAAGCGCAACATGAATGGCTCATTGTTCTATCTCCAGATGGGCAAGTAGTGCCAAATCAGCAACAACTAGGGTCGAATTATACTACCTTGCACAATCAGATTCAAGATTTTTCTAAGCTGAATGAGAGTCATCATGAAGATCCCTATCTAGTGCATGTGAAACGTAAGTTGTCAAGTAGTATTAACCCTACATATACTAATTGTGTGATTTGTTTTATGGGTTTGAATTTGACATGCAAACGACCAAGGGTTGATGAGAGAGTTTTGGAGTGCTACATGGAATTTTCACAAGCTTTATACAAGGTGTTTCTTGTCTTGGAGAATGTCCTTGTTCAAGAGCATCATGAGGTTGTCCAAGCGACATGTGACGTGGCTGGTGCTCATTCATCTCGCTCCCACATTGCATGGAGTACCACTTTTTCCCAAGATTTAAGGACAAATCCTTTTCAAGAGGAGGGGAATGATACGAATGAGCAAGCCTCAAAGGGAGGATTGGGCCTCGATTAAGTAGCTCTTGTTGAGCTTAGCTTCGGCCATGTGGACCTTAGGTCCAATAGTACTTTAGCTAGTCATTAAGCTAGTTAATTAGTAGGTTAGCTTTCGGCCAAGAGAGACCCAATGGGCTGGCCGATTTTCCCTTCATGCTTTCCAAGCTTTATTAGGTTTAGTCAAGGCTATAAATAGCCCTAAAGCTGATGGTACATTTAGTTTTTGCGATGTTATTAATAAAATTCCAGAATTTCGTCTTCCATTAAGCCAAATTCCTCTAGCTTGTGAAAGCTAAGTTGAACATCCTAGTGTGGTTCCTAGGTT